>NC_134601.1:138642268-139322268 GCF_037038515.1 Microtus pennsylvanicus
CTTCAAATTTCCCCCTCCTCCCATTCGTGTGTGTGTGTGTGTGTGTGTGTGTGTGTGTGTGTGTGTGTGTGTGCTGGGAATGAAATGCAGCCTCTTGCATGCTAGGTAAATGTTTTAACCTTGAGCTAGTCCTCCAGTCCTACAAGGCTATACAGCTTTTAGTAATTGTTCCCTGACTGCTCCCTCCAGGCTTGTAGGTAGGGATATTTACTCCGAACGGTTTCTATAATTTCTACTCAGCATGTTTTTTCTGAACTTACCCCCAATTCTTAGAGCTGGAATGTGTCATATCGTTTCCTGTTGGTACCTTTACCAGGTAGCAGGATATGAAATGGAGTGAACAGGTTAGAGATTAAGTTTAGAAATAATTTAGCAAGATAGTTGATGATGAAAAAGCATTCTTTACAGATATGAAAATGTTACAACATTTTAAGTTTTTAATATAGACTTGTTTATATTATATATATTATACCCTGGCCATAGTTTCCCCCCTCCTCCTCCCATTCCCACTCCCCATCTGGCATTTTAATTTTTATGACAAATAAAATAGAGGGTGTGAGCTGTTAGCTGAGAATGATAACATTTGTTGTATTTTAGTTACTTTTTCATTGCTGTGACAAGATGTCTGACAGAAAGAAGATCTGGCTATCTCCAGCCCTGCATCTTACTACAAAAATGTTTCTCCCACCAGTTTCCAAAACTAAGAGAATGCAGAAAAGATTTAAAAAAAAACATGAGAATGCTCAAAATACTTTTTTTTTTAAGTGAGAACTCGAACATGAGATCCAAGAAGTTAGGAAAAACTCGTAGCTCAACTTGACAGTAACAGAATACTTAGGCAATAGGAACAAAAGGGATACCTTGGGGAAAGATGAGGAATGCTAGGAACAGAGGGTCAGAAATGAAGCTGTAGGAAGCAGAATAATACCCATTCTACCACAAGATGTCTGAGAATCTGTGAACACGCAACCTTACAGAGAAAAGGAAGCTTTGTAGGTGGGATAAAGTTAAAGTGAGATAGAAAAAGAATCTTGGATTATTTAGGCTGCCCTTTAACCTACACAGCACACACACACACACACACACACACACACACACACACACACACACTGTGACACTTACACACACACATACAAATAAAAATAAAATGTAAAAATTTAAATAATGTCCCTTTAAAAAGGCATTATAAGATATAATCAAAGATATTATTAGTAATGTTTTTTCATTAATAGGTAACATGAGGAAGGACTATTTCTAGATGCTTTTATGAAATTTCATATATTTGCCAGTGTTCCACAATGAATATGCAGTTTTATAATTAACTACAAGATAAAAAACATGTTTACAGTTTTTTAAGATTCCATGATAATACTTACCACTAGATTTATTATAGACCTAGAACAAAACTTGCATTATAATTTAAGCACTTTCTTTCTTGGAAATCAGGAATGGCTGCATAATTCGTGGGCCCTGTATAAAATGAAAACATGGGTCTCCTATTCAAGTATTAGTCCAAATTCCAGTATTGCAAAAGTAAAGCAAGCATTAAATGAAGTGTAAACCCCTTCTAATCACAGAATTTTATTTGACTGAATTGGTCTTCTAGCCATTAAATACGCCCCGATTGTAATCATTGCCATATGTAAATACAATGGACGTTGCTTGACATTAAGCAAACAATGTGAGCATTGAAGTTGGTTTTGAACATTTCAGTGATGAGTGACATGTGTTGAGGAATACCTTTGTCTTATTTTGCTGTTTTATTCTTCCTTTTATATTTTGGACAATGATTATGAGTTTTACTGTGTCTACCTGCTAGCATAATCCCTTTGAAAATGCTAAGCATTTAGTCAGTTCTTTGGCTCTTTCCCCAGAGCTACATGTTTTACATCATGCAACCAATAAACAGTGACCGAGCCTGCAATGACTAAATCCAGCCTTGCTGCTGCCCCCAGAATCCCTCATCTCCACAGATTGGAATATTTTATTCGACTGATAAAAATGAAACAAAAATATTTGCCCCTCAAGTTAGTCCTGAAAACACTGGGCTTTGGTATGAGTGAAATTTCTTCCTTAGCATCATGTTTAAATTGTTCAGAAGAGCTTATTTGTTCTGCTATAAAAGAAAATAATTGTTACAGTCTCAATCCAAAGAGATACCAGATAAAGTGAGTTATTGGAGATCCTCAAGTCAAAGAATGCCCTGTAAATCCAAATTCTTCTTCATTGCACCGTGTCTTTAGCCCTACCTGCTATTTAAGTAAAGGATAACCTTTCCCTAGAAATCTTTTGAAATTTACTTTAATTTTATTTTTTTACTAAATCTATTTTTAAGAGATACAGAAAACAAAAATTGTCCATAATTTGGGATAGCAGATGATAATGTTTCAATATGTACATAAATTACATAGTGTTTAAATCGGGTTAAATACATTTGTCTCCAGAAACACTTATCACTTATTTTTGGTAAAAATACCCATTTTTGAGTTGTTGAGATGGCTCAGCAATAAAGGTTCTGGCCTTGTAAGCCTGGCAACTTGAATCCAACCCTATAATCAATATAAAGATAGTAGGAGGGAAGTTTTTCTCTGCCATCCACACATCTGAAATCCCCCATAATGTACATGAGGATGATGATGAATGATGTGGAAATCCCTTTTCATGTTTTTTTTTTAAAAAACCCAGTACATTATTGTTATCTATACTCACCTAGCAATACAATAATACATTAATATTTGGTCCCTTTTCTGGTCCAGTCCCTGCCCTATGTCTCATCTTACAGATACTGATTCCCAATTCCATTTCAAGGTCTGCTTTTGGAAAATCTAACCTACAGTGCAGGTTCTGAGTTCCTGGTTTCATTTGCCTTTGCAGTCATGACCCTTGGCACCTTCTAAGGCCACAGTGAACACTCAATAAATGCTGATTGAACTGAACACTGTATTATGGACTAAAAACACATAGCATTGTTCTCTTTTTTCCTTTTTCCTCTGACAGTTGTGTGATGAAAAACATTATGATGCATTTTAATATTGTTAGACAACCAATAAAGAAAAATGTAATAAAGTGATGCTGAAATATCTTTAAGCAAGTGTTTCAGCCAATATAATTTTTATGTGCTATCTGTATAATCTAACATGATAATATCAGCATTTTAATATAGTATTAGACTTTGCCAGTCTTTTTATATACTGTTAAAATAGAGCCTTTGTTAAGCCCTGGGAAAATGCTTATTGGTGGGAGAAATGAAGACAATCCCCAAAGTGCCTTTTAATATGAAGAATGCAGCACAAATTCTTAGTTATGGGGTTTCCTTATGGTACATTCTTGTTTGTTTTTTAACAGGATGTTTAAGAATAGAAATCAGGTCAGGGGTATTGAAGGAAGAAATGAAGAGAAGAAGTAACAAGTTGCTAGCAATGTCAAGAGGCCTTGAGTGATGTGATACTGTAAAATCAGTTCCCACTGCAATTAGGATTGGGAAGAAAATTGAAAGAAAAATCAAAAGAAGATGAGATGAGTGCCAATCAACATCCCTACTATTTCCTGAAGACACCTCCTTCAAAGCCATGAGAAAATACCTTTCTAATAATCAAATATCATAGTCATTACAGAAGCTTTGATTTCCAATTCATAGGCAATCAATCAATATAAATGCAATAGATTTTGCAGCTCAAAAGATGTCAGAATTCAAGGAATGGGAATTCAGACAAGATCAGACACATTCCAGGTATAGACCAGGATGGGTGCTTAAAAGCGGGAAGGTAACAAGAGGGATCTGCGAGAGTAGATGTCTACTCACAAAAGCAAACTGATCAGTTTGCAAAATAATAAGCATCTTTAAAAATGATGGAAATTTTCATAAAAGCAAATGATATCTCTTTCAAGCTTTATAAAAGTGTTGATTCAAAACAATGTTATAGCCCAAACTATAGCAACTAACTTTGAAGGGAAGAAGGGTTAGGATGCATCTGAGGAACCCAAGGGATGCTTAGGCCAGTAAAATCATTCTGTGTCATACAATAATGACGATCACATGACGTCATGTCTCTGGAAAAATCTATAGAGTCTATGACACCAAGTAGAGCAAAACTAAGGACATTAGTAAATAATAATGTGCTAAAACTGAGACTACTTCATCAGTAGTAACACATACACCATTCTATTAACATCTGTACCATTCGAAGGCTAGAAATTAGTAGGGTGGATGGGAGGGGAAAGGGCATGTATAAGAACTCTCAGTCTTACTACTCAGTTTTTCTATAAACTAAAAATTTCTGGGAGTGGAGCTATGGCTCAGCTGTTAAGAGCACTTGTGCTCCACAAATTCTTGTGACACACACACACACACACACACACACACACACACACACACACTCCAAAAACTGCTCTAAAATTAAAATCTATTCACTTAAAAACAAACCCCACTTCTGTCAATCTGTCAATGTTAATGGTGCTAAAACTGAAATAAACAAGTTTTGCTCTGATCTTCCAGGAGATCTTTCTCCTGTTGCTGGGTTCAAAAGTGTGTACATTGAAGTCTTTTGTGAATATTGATAAATAGGTCTCCAGGAAGCTTTATTATTTGTACACCCACAAATGGTACAAATTGCAATTTCCTCACACCTTTGGCCATACTGCTTGACTTTTTAGATGCTATTTTGAGAGCACACTTGGAAAGAATTTCAAAATTGTATAATGAGTTTTGCTTCCTTTAAGTTCTAACGATAACACTGGGTGGAAAAGTCATTTATTCATTCACCCAATATTTTAGGTACTGCAAGTGACAACAGTGGATGACTGGAGATTAGAAGCCAGTGGTCACACTGCTAAAGATGGTCAATTCAATAAGGTGAGATGTCACTCCATCCTTGAAATCTCAGCATAGGGAAGGTAGAGGGAGGGACATCATGAATTTAAGGGGAGCCTGAGCTTCACTGTGATTGGCCAGCCTGAGCAGCTAAATAGTGAGATGTCTCAAAAATCCACAAACAAACCCAAAATGCCTAAAGCCAAACAGACTGCCACAACAAAAGATTCTAATACCTGCACAGCTGTGACTTTAGAAGAAAATGGTACTGCGTTTGTTACTGATAGCAGTTGTTCATGGAGCTATGTCCAAATCCTCTCACCTTTACAGCTTCAGAGTGACATTGGCCTTACATTCTTTTTCTGCCCTCCGAGGCTTGCTTTACCTTTTGTGACCATGTCAGAAGCACATATAAATTAGTGCTTTCCCAGAAATGTGTTTTAGTCAATGAATGACAGTAATCCATGGTGTACTTCAACCCTTTTGAGAAACATCTCTGAGGTGTGTGTGTGTGTGTGTGTGTGTGTGTGTGTGTGTGCGTGTGTGTATGTGTCCTGCAGCCATTACAAGTTCCTTAGCAGAATTAATTCAAATTGCTCATGGTAAAAGCAGATGGTTTTGTTGAGTCTTTCTTCTTTTCTGCCTCATTTCTCTACTCTGCTACTGAGTGTGTTTACCTTCCAAATAAACCATGAAGCCTTCTGCCTCACAACCATGTGCACAACCATGTCTCACTAATCTAACCTGCACTCAGAGGCTTCTCCAGTGAATTGCTCCATGACTGATTCTTAGTCCTGAGTCTCTTTCACAGTCTTGGAAAAATTATAAATCACAAGCAGTAGTAAACTGTTATGATTTTCTTCTAAAATGTATCTGAAGTTGAGAGAATTCATAATAAGCAGTAGAGTCTTAGCTTTAGATGATTAAAGGAAACTTGGCAAACAGTCGATGATATTTATTCTCTCATAGCTTAGAAATAATCTTTGGCTGAAGTGTAAAGGTTATTGTTCTCATTTGAATGTCGTGCATTCTACCTTTCACATCTGAGGTGTGACAGATACGTGTGCCCTTTGTTCTCTGGGCCTTTTAAATATGCAATAATTATCACACACAGTCCACAGTTCTCTATCTTCACAAACCTCTCTTCTCTCACCTGATTGCTGTATTGAAATGACCCAGTGCTCTCTTTTCTTTTAAATTATTCCACCCGAAAAATGTGAGTACAAATATTTAGGCTTCATTGGATTCTCTAAACTTAATTCCATCCAATGGTGAAACTGAAAAACTTTCTTTGTCCCCAGTGAATTTATTCAGCATGGAATTTCATAAAGCTACCACAGTCCTGTGAACTGTGAGGCCATAATATATTGAGTGAATTTGTTTCAATAAAACTTTTTAGATTCCATTGTATGTATTGATTTTCAGATCTAGTGCAGTGACACATTCTGTAGCAAAATGCATGCCAACTGGAACTTTTTTCAGATGTATTTTTTCATACATTTATATAATGAGTTGCAGTAATTTTTATCCCCGATTTCTCTCCCTGATCCCCATCCCTCTCCTGCTGGAACTCTTCTCAACCAGTCCCTCTTTTACCTTCATCTTTTCCTTTTATGTGTGGTCACTGAGTTGAGTTACAGTTTCTTGCCAGAGCGTGGGTAGGAGGTTATTTATTTGGGCAAGAGCAACTTCTAGTGGCTATACCACTGAAGAAAATGATGTCCTCCTGTTGTGGAATATTAGCTTAAGATGTGTTATATTCATTTATGCTATGGAATATTTAATAATACAAAGATGTGCTGCATTCTTTTACATTGCATTTATTTAACTGTAAAACTGTGTTACCTTGCCTGCCTAAAACACCTGATTGGTCTAATAAAGAGATGAATAGTCAATAGCTAGGCAAGAGAGAGAATTAGGTGGGGCTGGCAGGCAGAGAATAAATAGGAGAAGAAATCTAGAAAAAGAAGGAAGAGCAAGAAAAGGAGAAGTAGAGGAGGACACCAGGGACCAGTCACCTGGCCTTACAACCAGCCATGGAGCAAGAAGGGAAGAAAGACATACAGAGTAAAGAAAGGTAAAAAGCTGAGCAGAAAACCATTGAAGAAATGGGTTAATTTAAGTTAGAAAAACTGGCTAGAAACAAGCCAAGCTAAAGTCAGGCTTTCATAAGTAAGAATATGTTTTCACATATTTATTTGGGAGCTGGATAATGGGCCCCCAAAGAGTAAAAAACCCAACTACATCCCCTAACAACTGTCAACTGCCAAAAGGCTCTCATGGGCTTTACTCCCCCATGGCTGATGAAATGTTGAAATGTTGGTAGGACCATGTTTTGTGCAGTTTTTGTTCATATAACCATGACTGCAGTGAATTCCTGAATGTAGCAGTTAGCTCCTTTCAGGAAGACATCTTTCTGCTGTCTATCTCTCCATCCATTGGCTCTTGTGTTCTTCTGTGAAATTCCCTGAAACTTGGATGGTGTTATATACCTATCCCGTATGGGCCAAGCACTCCACCCTCACTTATTCTTGACACTTAGGCAAGTCATGGGTTTCTGCATGGGCTGCTGTTGGCCTGCTGCAGTCAGATGAAAGCTTTCTGATGAAAGCTGAGCACATTCTTAATCTATGGTCATAAACACAAGTATTTAAAAAGACACTTTGACAACATGACCATTTATCAAAGCAATAGTAGTAGGTTTCCACTTAGGGCCTATGACCTCCTTAGTCATAGGTTCTTGACTAGGGTTATTGTCATATTTTAGTGACTTAAATTTCTACCCTATTAAGGTGTTGAGGCAGAAGAAGAGCACACACACACACACACACACACACACCTCAGAGATGTTTCTCAAAAGGGACCAGAGAGCTGAAGTACACCATGGATTACTGTCATTCATTGACTAAAACACATTTCTGGGAAAGCACTAATTTATATGTGCTTCTGACATGGTCACAAAAGGTAAAGCAAGCCTCGGAGGGCAGAAAAAGAATGTAAGGCCAATGTCACTCTGAAGCTGTAAAGGTGAGAGGATTTGGACATAGCTCCATGAACAACTGCTATCAGTAACAAACGCAGTACCATTTTCTTCTAAAGTCACAGCTGTGCAGGTATTAGAATCTTTTGTTGTGGTGCTTTGTTTGGCTTTAGGCATTTTGGTTTTGTTTACATTTTGGAAATTGGATTCTTTAGAAACTGTATGACGGAAAAATTTCAGAGGAAAAAAAACCTAAACTGCTGTTGGCTTTATACTCATAGGGCCCTTTTTTTTTATTTGCAAAGGAAAATAAATTTGAAAAGGAGAACTCTGGCAGGGTTAGGAGAGATTCTGGAGGAAGAGCACCTAACAAGGTCCAAAACTACTGATAGTCAACACAGGTCTGCTATGCAGCTTGTTCTGGTACAGATGGAAGGTCATGGTTGTGGGCAACAGTGCAAGCATCACGGAATGAGTCATTTCGCATGCTAGACACTCTCCGACTTTAGTTAAATCTCACAGTTGCCTGGCTCGAAGAGAAGGCAGGGATGCCTTCAAGGACAGAGCAAAGCAGCTGATGAGAAAGCATCTTATCTGACCCTTTGGGCCTGCTCGTTTTTCTCCAGCTTCCAGCTTCTTTCTAGCTGGCTCTCCCCCTGTAGTATTTAACACCAGCAGGCTACCTCCGAGGAGGAAAGGATCAAAGCAGCTGTGATCTACAGGAGCCTCTGTGTGTAAATCCTGGAAGCCTTTCATGCAGATACTGTCTGGGAACCTAGGCTTTGAAAACCTTTTTGCTGAAGGTTTGAGAATAAACTTGGTTTCCTTGGCATTAGACAGCTCCTATGGGTCATGCTGATGGAGCCCGAGATTCATTCTCTGTCCCATGCTCTCTTTACTCAGTAAGGCTCCACATTCAAATCAGCTTCCAAAATGCAGTTGCTTAAAGAGAAGAGGCAGGTTATTTACTATGTTCTAGTTAAAAGTATAAAGATATAAGTTCTATAGAAAATAAGAAACTGCTCTGGGCATGGTGGCACATTCCTTTAATTCCAGCACTTGGGAAACAGAGGCAGGCAGATGTCTGAGTTCACACAGAATGAGTTCCAGGACAGCTAAGGCTACACAGAGGGACCCTGTTTTGATAAACAAAAACAACAAAACAAAAAGAAAATAATAAACTAGATTTACCTATTTGGTATGAACCAAAAGTAGTAATTCCTTTTTGTCCATGTGGGTGCTGGGAATTGAACCTAGGTCCTCTGGAAGAACAGCCAGTTCTCTTAAGCACTAAGCCATCTCTCTAGCTCCCATATGACTTCTTATATTGCTTACCCTTCTAGTATGTTAATTCTAAATTCTTCATACCTTTTTTAGTGGCTTCCACTTGCTTTTATTTTTTTTATTTGCTATTACATTTTTAACTTCATAGGCAGTGAATTAAATTTATTAAATTTTTATATTAATTAATCAATGTTGTATGTGTATGGACTTGAGCATGCCATGGTGAGTGTGTGTGTTTAGGTCAGAGGACAAATTGCAGGAGTCAGGTCAATCTTTTCATGGAGTCCCGCGAATCAAACTCAGGCTTGGCACAAAGTGAGGCATCTCACTGGCCCTGTAAATTTTCATGTTAGTACCTCAAACAAGAACCTCAGAAATATGTCTGTGTCACTTGCCAAAAAAAATGGATTCTTGTTTACAAATATTTTCCATGTTTCTTGAGCCTCTTCTTCCCTTCTCTTGTGTCCTCTGTCCTTGCAATTTTCTTGCACATATATTCCATACTCACATGATTTCAAAACCAACGAGAGTTGGGAAGGGAGTATGCTGGTGGGGGTGAGGGTTTGAGGGAATTTGAGAGTGGAGGAGGAGATGATCTAAATGCAATATATATATATACATGTATGATATTCTTGAACAATAAATATGAAATATATTCTCTTTTTGAAAGTCAAATAGGCACATATGTTTACATAGTGAAATTCCTACTTAATTTCTGGTCTCACTCACTCAGTTCCCCTGCCTGAAATAGCCACGATACCAGTGTGTGAGTGTGTCTGTGAGGGGGATAGGGAGAGTGAGAGGGAGGGAGGAAGAGGAAGAGAGAGAAGGAAGAAGAGAGACAGAGGTGGGAGGGGAGAGAGAAAATATTTATATATATATCCAAAGATATTTTATGAACATACAGGTCATAGACACACATATATAGGCTATATATTTTTCTTTAACCATATAGATGATAATCTATCATGAATATTATTCTGTCATTTTATTTTTTCCACTTACAAATGTGAAAGTATCCCATTTTAATGCATAAAGTGTCTCTTCATTCTTTTTAATGGATCTATAGCATTCCCTGGCATGCATATGTCATGGTTTATTTAACTAACTCCTTATTGATAAAAAAGTT
The DNA here is from genome assembly GCF_037038515.1 of Microtus pennsylvanicus. Taxonomy (NCBI): domain Eukaryota; kingdom Metazoa; phylum Chordata; class Mammalia; order Rodentia; family Cricetidae; genus Microtus; species Microtus pennsylvanicus. Next base: position 138,652,472 of record NC_134601.1, read on the forward strand.
AGAATGTCTCCATCGTTTTCTATTACATGAAGTGCTAAAAAGCATAGCTATGTATTTCATTTTCCCTGAGAAAATATGTCTCTAGAATGCATCTATAGAACTAGACCTGGATGGAGGTGGGCAGTTTTTGGGCTTCCCACAGGTCAGGGAACCCTGATTGCTCTTCGAGCTGATGAGGGAGGGGGACTTGATCGGGGGAGGGGGAGGGAAATGGGAGGCGGTGGCGGGGAGGAGGCAGAAATCCTTAATAAATAAATAAATTTTTTAAAAAAAGAAGTAAATGATAGGTCAAAAGTAATATGCTTACTATGCTTTGCAATTTTGGTATATGTGGACCAATGTTCCTACAGAGTTATCACCACTGAGTACTGAATCTCACTTGTACATTTTTTTCTACTTCCTATTCATCAGGCAGACCAATGTCTTTCTTAGGTTAGTGACCGTTCTTTATTTCTAGCATTATACAAAATAATTGATTAGTATATCAAATAGTGATACTTATTTAATTTACTTTTGTGATTTTGGGGGTCAAACTTTGGACCATCTGCATGCCAGGAAAATATTTCACTGAGCTACAGCTTCAACCCTTTCCCCTCTTCTTTTTATGACAGGATCTCTCCCTTTGTATCCCTGCTATCCTGGAATTCACTCTGTAGACCAGAGCTCTGTCTGCCTCTGGTTCCTGAGTGCTAGATCAAAGATGTGCATTGCCACACCTAGTGACACACCTCACAATTTTTTTTTGAGATAACGTGTTGCTAAGGACTGAATAAAAATTTCTCTTAAGGAAACTGGAGTGAAAAAGACTTGTGTGTGAGTCATGGCTATATCTTTACATCCCTATGTCATTGAGCAAAGTGCTTTTCTACTCTGAGATTGCTTATTATCTGAAAACCTGGATATCTTTATATCAAAAATGTCATAAAAATTAAGAGACACTATGTAAGAAGTGCTCAATAATGTCTTGGCACGGAGTAGGAATCCTATAATTGATTGTTTCTTCCCTTCTTTGTCCTATTATTTTGTCTCATTTTAAAAAATGGGCATGAGGTTTCTGAGAATGTTAAATGATGTGTTGCTATTTGGAATTGTTTTGTAAACTATACCTAGAAGGCAGAACTGTGAAATAGTCTCCCATGGCTCACATTCCTACATGATTTTCCCTAGAGAACATGAAAGAGATGTAAATATCCCTCAATACCTTTCACTATTATTTTATCTTAAATTCCCCTGTTAACTTTAAGAAAGGGTGATTAGCTTTGGTGGGGTTGACCTGATCCAGTGAGATCATTAGAAGCCAAAAGTGTCCCCTGGCTGGTGGCCGAAAAGGAAGGTGAAGTGACAGTCTCTGTCTGGCTCAGAACTATGGGAAGCTTTGGACAGCTTCCAAAAACTGACATGTGGTTCCTAGTCATCAGTTAAGGGGAAAATGAGGGTCTGTCTTTCAACTATAAGAAAACAAATCTTCCCAACAACCAGTAAACCCGAAAGGTGACCATAAGGGCCAGAAGAGAGTACTAGATTCAGCCAACTGGCTCTGTGATTCCAGTCTGATGAGATGCTGGGAAGGAAAATCTGAACACAATGTGCTTAGTCTCCAATGTATAGAACTTCAAGACAATTAATGTATGCTGCTTCATAATAAGCCTGTGGATTCCTGGTGTTTTGTGGTAAAGTACTACAAAAACACAAATCTCATGTTTGTGTGGTAGACCAGCAATGAGGCTGAACAGAGGCCAAAGAAAACAAAAAGTAGTATTTGTGGCCTTTTATTTCTTTGTAAAATTTTATTAGCAATTACTAGTTATACACAATAGTGGGCTTTATTATGGCATTTTCATGCAGGTACATACTGTATTTTGGCCATATTCACTCCCTGCTACCCTGTGTAGTCCCTCTCCCATCAATCTTCTTCCTCTTATCAACCAGCCTCCCTCCCTCTCTCCCTCCCCTTTTCCTCCTCTTCTCTCTTTCTCTCTTTTTCTAGAAGGAGGAGTTTATTTTGTGCTTAGTTTCAGAAGTATGAGTTCATCATCACCACCATAACAGTGGGGAGCTGTGGTAGCAGGCTGGTATACGTCTTGAACCACAAACAGGAAGCAGAGAGAGAGCAAACTCTAAATGGCACAAGTCTTGAAATCTCAAAGCCCGATGTTAGTGACATATTTTCTCTAGCAAGGCCACACCTTCTAAGCCTCCTTATATAGTCATCAACTGAAGAAAAGGTATGCAATTGTCCACACCATAAGGAGCATCTCATTTTAAATCACTGCACAGGAAAAGTTTATAATAGACTGTTGTGCTGGTTTGAATGACAAATGCCCCACATAGGCTTGGGCATTGTGTACTTGGCTCCCAGTGGTCCCAGTTGGTCATGCTGTTTGGGTAGGTTTTGGAGGTATAGGGCCGCTGAAAGGTGGTATGTGACTGGGGGAGGGCTTTGAGAATATATACAACCTCACCCCATTTCCAGTTCACTCTCTCTACTGCCCGTTTGTGGTTGAAGATGGAGTCTCTTAGCTTCTTGCTCCTGGCACCATGCCTGTCATTTGCTGCTGACTCTTATCTTTCTGAATCTAAAGCCAAAACAAACTGAACTGAAGTTGTTTTTTATGATTTTTTTCTTTTTTAAATAAAAATAAAATAAAGTAAGACAAAAGTAAAACTAACACATTGGACTTGGACAGTCTGTTTTGTTAGATATTAATATGGTTACACAAGTTTGCTTCTGGGGTCCATTTGCTTGGACTATTTTTTCCAACATTTTGCCCTTAGTGATGTCTATCTTTGATATTAAGGTGTGTTTCCTGGCTGTAGCAGAAAGATTGTCCTGATTTCACATCCATTCTGTTAGTGTGTGTCTTTTTAATGGGAACTAAGACCACTGATATGTAGAGATATCAATGATCAATGTTTTCTGATTCTCATTATTTGTTGTTGTTGTTTTTGTTGTGGTGGTGGTGATAGTGGTGTGTGTGTGTGTGTGTGTGTGTGTGTGTGTGTGTGTTAGTGTATAAGTATATGTGTATTTCCCCTCCTTTGATTTTCTGGTCTGGGATTATTAATTCCCTGTATTTTCTTGGGTATGATTAACCTCTTTAGGTTGGAGTTTTTCTTCTAGTACCTTTTGTATGGATGGATTTGAGGATAGATACTGTTTAAATTTTTTTATCATGGAATGTCTTATTTTCTCCATCTATGGTGATTGAAAGTTTTGCTGGGTATAGTCTGTGCTACTGGGTATAACAACCTGTAATCTTTTAGAGTTCTCAGCACAAAATTTTGCTGGGTATAGTAGTATGGCCAACTGGGTATAGCAATCTTTTGTCTTGTAGAGTCTACAGCACATCTGTCCAGGTCCTTCTGGCTTTTAGAGTCTCCATTGAGATGTCAGGTGTATTGAAAAGGAGAAATAGACAAGATTGCCTGACAAAATTGGGAACATGGGGGTAGGGGGAGTAGAGATGGAGGGGAAGATGAGGGGAGAATGGGAGAGGCATAGTCAAGATGGAGGAAGGACAGAGATGAGAGCAAGAAAAGAGATTTTGATTGAGGGAGCCATTATGGGGCTAGCAAGATACCCGGCACTAGAGAAATTCCCAGGAATCCACAAGGATGACCCCAGCTAAGACCCTAAGCAATAGAGGAGAGGGTGCCTGAACTGGCCTTGCCCTGTAGTTAGACTGATGAATATCTTAAACATCACCATATAACCTTCATCCAGAAACTGATGGAAGCAGAGGCAGAGACCTGCATTGGAGCACTGGACTGAGCTCCCAAAGTCCAGCTGACGAGTGAGAGGACTGAGAATGTGAGCAAGAAGGTCAAGACCATGATGGGTTCACCCACTGAAACAGTTTACCTGAGCTAATGGGAGCTCATCAACTCCAGCCGGACAGAGAAGGAACCAGCATGGGTCCAAACTAGTCCCTCTGAATGTGGGTGACAGTTGTATGGCTGGGGCAGACTGCGGGGCCACTGGCAGTGGCACCAGGGCTTATTCCTACTGCTTGTACTGGCTTTTTGGGAACCCATTCTCTTTAGATGGATACCTTTCTCAGCCTAGGTACAGTAGGGTGGGCCTTGGTCCTTCTCCATCAATGTGCCTTACCCTCTCTAAGGAGTGGATGGGTAGGTAGGGTGGGAGGTAGGTAGAGGGAATGGGAAGAGAGGAGGGTGTGGGAACTGGGATTGGTATGCAAAATGAAAAAAGATAGTTTGTTCTCTTTTTAAAAAAATAATAAAAAAGAAAATAAATAAGATTTATAATATTCATTCTGTAGGTTGTACATTAAGAGAAGAGAATAAAACTCTATAGCAACTCTTTTATGCAATATAGAATGTATATTCTTCCTGAAGAATCAAGAAAACATAGATTCTTACTAGATACATGGTTATTTCCTTTGTATAGTAAATTCAGAATTCTTAAAATTGTTAAGACCTTCAAATACCAGAAGTTTGGTATGTTTATCTATTTGCTTGTTTTAAAGAGAAATCTGTGAACTACGGACATATCATTTTAATACCGCCCTCTTTCGGCACATAACATCACCTAGCCCAGCTGGGCACTGGGTGCCAATCCTCGGGGCACCCAAGCGGGCTGGAGTTCCTTTGTTTCTATGGCCTGCCTGCACCAAGCAGGGTAGGTGCTTTGTTTGCGAGCTGCACAACCAGCACGGAGGCCTGATCTCTCGGCGCCAGGAGACCCAGCGTTGGGGTGAGTTTCTGGCCCGCGGCGCCAGCCTGGGACTGGGAGCTCAGACGTTCTTTGGCCCCCTATCCTTCTTGGGCTCTCTGCAGGGCCTCTACTCCCTGGATACTGCCTCTTTCTTCCTAGCCCACCCAGCTTCCATCCAGAACCCTCCCCACTTCGGCCCCACCACCCTCTTTCGGTACATAACATCACCCAGCCCAGCCTGTCTGGGCACTGGGTCCCAATCCTCGGGGCACCCAAGCGGGTGGGAGTTCCTTTGTTTCTATGGCCTGCCTGCACCAAGCAGGGTAGGCGCTTTGTTTGCAAGCTGCCCAACCAGCACGGAGGCCTGATCTCTCGGTGCCAGGAGAGCCAACATTGGGGAGAGCCAGCGTTGGGTAGGCAAGGAGACCTGATCCAGTAAAAGAAGATCCATAAGGGAGCATTTGGAAGAAGAGATGGGCAGACGCCAAGGCAAGAATTCACCCAACAAGCTGAAAAGCAGCATGAAGCCACCAGAAACCAGCGACCTCACAACGGGAGGACATGAACACCTTAATCAAGAAGAAGTAGAAAAGATTGACTTCATGAAAGTGATTGATGCCCTTAAACAGCATGTAAAAAACGCCCTTATAGAAATGGATGAGAAATATAACAGAAAGTTTGAAGAATTGAATAAATCAGTGAATGATACCCTAGACAACCAAGGAAAAACAATCAAACAGATAATGGAAACAGTTCAAGACTTGAAAACTGAAATGGAGGCAAAGAAGAAAACACAAACAGAGGGCCGGCTGGACATGGAAAATTTAAGTAAACAAACAGAGTATACAGAAACAAGCATAATCAACAGAATACAAGAGTTAGAAGAAAGAATCTCAGATTCTGAAGATACCATAGAGAAAATAAACACACTGATCAAAGAAAACAGCAAGTCCAACAAACTCTCATCACAAAACATTCAGAAAATATGGGACACAATAAAAAGACCAAACCTAAGAATAATAGGAGTAGAAGAAGGAGAAGAAGTGAGCTCAATGGTCCAGAAAATAAATTTAATAAAATTATAGAAGAAAACTTTCCCAACCTAAAGAAAGATATACCTATGAAGGTTCAAGAAGCATACAGAACACCGAATAGGCTGGATAAAAAAAAACATCCCCTCGCCATATAATTATCAAAACACAAAGCATACAGAATAAGGAAAGAATATTAAGAGCGACAAAGGAAAAAGGCCAAATTACTTATAAAGGTAAACCTGTCAGACTTACACCTGACTTCTCCATGGAAACCATGAATGCCAGAAGGTCCTGGATAGATGTACTGCAGAAACTGAGAGACCATGGATGCAAGCCCAGATTACTATACCCAGCCAAGCTTTCGTTCACTATAAATGGAGAAAATAAAATTTTCCAGGATAAAAACAAATTTAAACAATACACAGCCACAAATCCAGTCTTACAGAAAGTAATAGAAGGAAAATCACTAACCAAGGAGTCCAACAATGACCACAATAACTCAGACATCTAGAGACCCTTCACCAACACAAATCAAAGAAGGGAAACACACAAACTCTACAACTAAAAAAAAAATGACCGGAGTTAACAACCACTGGTCATTAATATCACTTAATGTCAATGGACTCAACTCACCTATAAAAAGGCACAGGCTAAGATATTGGATAAGAAAATAGGATCCAACATTCTGCTGTTTACAAGAAACACACCTCAACCACAAAGACAGGCACCTACTCAGAGTAAAGGGCTGGGAAAAGGCCTATCAAGCAAATGGACCTAAGAAACAAGCAGGTGTGGCCATACTAATCTCTAACAAAGTTAACTTCAAACTTAAATCAATCAGAAGAGATGGAGAGGGGCATTTTTTACTCATAACAGGAACAGTTCATCAGGATGAAGTCTCAATCCTGAACATCTATGCCCCTAATATAAAAACTCCCACGTACGTAAAAGAAACATTGCTAAAACTCAAGGCAGCCATCAAACCGCACACACTAATAGTAGGAGACTTCAACACTCCTCTCTCACCAATGGACAGGTCAATCAGACAGAAACCTAACAGAGAAATAAGAGAATTAATGGAGGTAATGAATGAAATGGACTTAACAGACATCTATAGAACATTCCACCCAAAGAGGAAAGAATATACCTTCTTCTCTGCAGCTCATGGAACCTTCTCGAAAATCGACCACATAGTCGGCAACAAAGCAAACATCCACAGTTACAAAAAAATATTAGTAACCACCTGTGTCTTATCATTTTAAAATATTTAAGTTTTGGAAAAAAATTAAATGTATAATAATATGTATATATAAAGGAATAACATTCTGTAAATAAAATCAGTGAATTTGCTTCAGAATAGGATAAAATGTAACTAAATGTTAAACTTTGAAATATAAATGCTAACATTATCTTAACTGTCTATGAATTTATTTACGATCATGTAACATATTTTTAAAATTGTTTTCATATCTGCATATATTTATTGAAATTTTTACAAAGTATATGAGCACTAAACAATGTTGAAAAGGCTAAATACAATTTTTGAGGTGTGATTTCCTCTTATCACTTGGAACTGATTTTTGTACTGTTTTTCAAGACATCTCTGCCAGGACACATGGACTCAGAGTTCACAACTAGTATCTCAGGAGACTAGCATGGCACAGATGCTCATAACCACAATGTGTTCATAAGAAAGTGCTAATGCCTTAAGAAAAGAAAAGAGAAGTCAGGTGCAGTTCTAATAGGCCTTCCTTTCTGTTACTTGGTCTCTTATCCTTTCATTTTTTAACATTCTTTCTTGGCTCTGTATGGTTAGTGTTTACATTATTATGTGATGCAGGGACTATCTTTTCTGGTCCAATCTATTTGGTGTTCTGTGTGGTTCTTGAACATTGACAGACATCTCCATTTTAGGTTAGAAAAAATTTCTTCTATGATTTTTTTAAAAGTTTTCTGAGCCTTTGAGCTGGGTTTCTTCTTCCTCTAGTCCTATTATTTTTAGATTTGGTCTTTTCACAGTGTCGCAAATTCACTGGATGTTTTGCGCCAGGAGTTTTTAGATTTACCATTTTTTTGATTGATGTATCAATTTCTTCTATCATGTCTTCAATGCCTGAGATTCTCTCATCTATCTCTTGTATTCTGTTGGCAAGGCTTGTCTTTGTAGTTCCCATCTGAGTTTCTAAATTTTTCATTTCCAGATTTACCTCAGTTTGGGTTTTCTTTATTGATTCTATTTCCACTTTCAGGTCTTGAATTGTTTTCTTCATTTCCTTCCACTGCATGCTTGTGTTTTCATGAATTTATTTAAGGGATTTATTCATTTCCTCTTTAAGAACATCTATCATATTTATATAGGCTATTTAGAGTCTCTCTCTCTCTTTCTCTCCCTCTGTGTGTGTGTGTGGGGGGAGTGGTGGTGGTGGGTGTGTTCTTCAGCTATGTTGCAATACTCAGTGCCTGCTGTGGCAGGGTTGCTGGGCTCTGGGGAAGACATATTACCCTGGCTGTTAGTGACTGTGTTTTCTTGCTGGTGTCTAGGCATCTGGGTTTGAGAAACTGGAATTCTAGGTGCTGATATCTTATCACATCTTTGTTGGCTCTGTGTGTTTTGTTCCTTGGTTTCTGTTTCTCTCCTTGGTTCTTAGGAGGGAATGGTGGCTGTGTGTTGGCTAGCAGAAAATTCTTCTGAGATCCTGCTAGTTGTGGCCGCTGGGGATTTCAGTAGAATGTGTTTTTAGGTATTGGGAACAGACACTTAAGAAAAGGGATGTGCTAGGACGGGAGATGAGGGGTTCCACAGGAGGGAGGAAAGCAATGTGTTCTACCAGGGCCTGATTGGTCTGCTAGGAATGGGGCAGAGAATGAGGAGAGGTGAATTTAGATGGTTTGCTACAGAGTTGGGGCTGAGACTGGGGAACTGGATTTGGAGGAATGGGGTAGAGATGAAGATCTGCAGGTACCCAGGCCAGGATCTCCAGCCTCCTTTCTACTTTCCCTTCTCCCTCTCTCTGTTTTTTCCCCAATAAGTTTCATTAGACTTGTTTGCAAGAGTGTGGGTGAGATTTTGTTTACAGGGGCATGTGGACCTTACTAGTGGGTAGACTATTAAAAACAATATCTCTTCCTTACATCCATTAACCTGCAAATAAATCCTCGGGGTGGGGGAGACTCCTCATGAGATTGTCCTAATTTGTGGCAGATTGTTGACAGGGCCAGTTTTGTGCAGGTTTGCTGTGAGTTAAAGAGAGAAATAAGCATATTACAGCTGGAGATCAATGTTCTACACAGGTCCCTACTTCCTTTTTACGGCTCTTACATTCTTTCTGCCTGTTTTTTTCATATTTCCCATATTTTCTGAGCCTCAAAAGGGGTGACATAGATGTTCTATTTATGGGTGTACATATGTCATTAAGTCTCTGTGCTTTAACCAGGCTGGCCTCAAACTCACAGAGATCCACCTGCCTCTGCCTTCCAAGTGTTGGGATTAAAGACATGCACCACCACTGCCTGGCATCATTTGATTAGATTATGAATTAATTTATTTGAAGCTTTTCTTCTTTCTTAGACCCAATTTACTCAAACACATGGCACCTTCATAGCCCTTTTTAAATTTTTATCTTCTTAACATTCACCACATATCTATCTTATAGTTTTGAAATAGAGTCTTGCTATACAGCTTAGTCTGGCTTTGCCCTCTACAAGGAAACAAATCATGTAAGAACTATAGCTGGTCACCACCATTCCTAGCCCCATCAATTGCTTCTGAGAGTGCATTTTTTTCTTTTTACTTAAGACAATTTTTGTTTAATTGAGTAATTAACTGAACTATGTTTTTATTACTTTTTATTGTTTTTATTGAGCTATAAATTTCTCTCTGCTCCCCTCCCTGCCTCTTCCCTCCCCTTCAACCCTCTCCCATGATCCTCATGCTCCCAATTTACTCAGGAGACCTTGTCTTTTTCTAATTCCCATGCAGATTAGATCCATGTATGTCTCTCTTAGGGTCCTCTTTGTTGTCTAGGTTCTCTGGGATTGTGAATTGTAGGCTAGTTTTCCTCTGTTTTATGTCTAAAAGCCACTTATGAGTTAGTACATATAATAATTGTCTTTCTGGATCTGGGTTGCTTCACTCAGTACGATGTTTTCTAGATCCATCCATTTGCCCGCAATTTTCAAAATTTCATTATTTTTTCTGTTGTGTAGTATTCCATTGTGTAAATGTACCACATTTTCCTTATCCATTCTTCAGTTGAGGGGCATTTAGGTTGTTTCCAGGTTCTGGCTATGACAAGCAATGCTGCTATGAACAGAGTTGAGCACATGTCCTTGTGGTATGGTTGAGCATCCTTTGGCTATATACCCCAAAGTGGTATTGCTGGATCTTGAGATAGTTTGTTTCCTAGTTTTCTGAGAAACCTCTACTGATTTCCAAAGTGGCTGTATCAATTTGCATTCCCACCAGCAATGGAGGAGTGTTCCCTTTACCCCACATCCTCTCCAGCATAAGCTGTCATCAATGTTTTTGATCTTGGCCATTTTTACAGGTGTAAGATGGAATCTCAGAGTTGTTTTGATTTGCAATTCTGCTGGCTATGAATGTTGAACATTTCTTTAAGTGTTTTTCAGCAATTTTAGATTCATCTGTTGAGAGTTCTCTGTTGAGGTCTGTACCCCATTTTTATTGGATTATTTGTTCTTTCGATGACCAATTTCTCGATTTCTTTGTATATTTTGGAGATCAGTCCCCTGTTCAATATGGGTTTGGTGAAGATCTTTTCCCATTCTGTAGGCTGTCATTTCGTCTTGTTGACCGTGTCCTTTGCTTTACAGGAGCTTCTCAGTTTCAGGAGGTCCCATTTATTAACTGTTTCTCTCAGTATCTATGCTACTGGAGTTATATTTAGAAAGTGGTTTCCTGTACTGAATGCATACTGAACTATGTTTTTAACAACAAAATATAGCTTTAAAAGCACTAATATGATTTTTGGTAATTAGAATGATTGCATTCTAGTACTCAGAAATGGTAGTGCTCTCAAATGAATAGAATGAGAATCCTGGGTTCTGATGCAATTCTTTATTGACCACTCATATTGCATGTGTTTAGTGTATTCTTAATCTCCTATAAAGATAATTGTTCATCTTAAGTAAGATGAACAGCTAGCCAGGAGCTTTCTAAAGAGAAAGCCATTAAGTAACTTGACTTTAACTGATACCAGTAATACCCATAAGAACAAAATTATGAACCAGGAGAGCGTGTAGAAGCTTAATTTGAAAGTTTATGAAGGGTATAAGATGAGCTATTATATAGTAACAATTATCTGAGAGATAAAACTGATACATCCTATAAATGCTTCAAGTGTGCTGGTTAAGACTTAACTTTTCAAATTACCATCTTACTATTTTTAACCTCAAAATTAAAACAATTCATTAAGATACATTTGAGAAAAAGATGTTATCCAAGGACACATGCAAACCACATACTTTCAGTAGAAGAGTACATGTTCTCCTGTATTGTCAGAATGCAAAATCATAATTATAAAATTTTGAACAAATATTGTACCTTAAAATTACATTGATTTTTAATAGCCAGACAAATATGTCTAATCATCATATTGTCCTTGGATAACATCTTTTTCTCAAAGATGACTCAAAAGGTGCTTAGGAGAGCAAATTTCTAAATGATGTTTCTATTTTAGGTTATTAATTCATTAATTGATTAAGGACTTTTAATATAGAAGTGTTGTATATTGCAGTAACAAGTAATATATTTACTATTCTAAAGCTATTGATTTTTTTGAAAATTAGTATGAAAATTTAAATAGTGTGAATAATTTGAAAATTATGTGTGGGGGAGGGGTTAATATTCAAGAGTCTCACATGCTCAGTGTGGCATGGAACTTGTAATCCCCTGCTTTAGTCTCCTCTGTGCTAGGATTATGGGTGTGTGCCACCATACCTGGCCAAAAATTAATTTTGACAGTTAGATTTCATAAATAAGTGAATAAAAATATCAACATGTTGGCAATCTGTTCATGATAGTGTCTCATTCACATCCAGTTAATCGACTTCCATAAGTGAAACCTACATAACTCACTTTCTCCTCTTGGGGCTCAAGGGATTGCACAACTAATCCTCCGAGCATCAGTTTATACTTGATTAATAACAGGTGGTAGTATCTTCATTTCACAAATAAGACTCATATACAGAAAGAGGTTAATGGTTTGCTGACAAGCCAACAATCAAACTGGCCTGGCAGCCCTGGCTGCTCTCCCAGTCCAGTATTTCCTGTTCTGAACCGACATGCTTCTGCCCTTACAGCCATAGTCTCAGCAGGCTGGTTTTCATTATTAATCCTATGCTTGCCTTGATGCTGAAAATGGAAAACTAGACAAGCATGTCCTTTATCATCCTATTGCTTAAATAGTCACTGGCCAAAGTGTTTGCAAATTTATTTCTGTTTACTTCTTTGTTTCTCTCATTTGACCCTCTATGTGAAGATGCTAGAAACAAATGATATGGGTTATCATGTTTTTATTTTTAACAAATGTCTCTGGAATGCTGTTATAATAACAAAACACAATTGTATGGTGAAAGGTTACTATAAGAGATCATTGACCCAATAGCTTCGACCCAGCTAAACACCAAAACAATCTTTTATTCCATGAGTGTTTTATGAAATGTGCTTTCTTTGTAAACATGTAAGACTGCTAAGATACAGAAATCTTTTATGCAGTCATGATTATAAAATAAGTCTTTGCTGTAGAAACATCAAAAACACCTTAGGATCACACTCTAAAATCTGAGTAGCCCCAGTGTGTTATAAAATTTAAAATGAAGAGAAGTAATTGCGGGCCTCACTTTAAAGATATCAAACATGAGAACTTTACACAAGCTGCTTCCCCCTTCTCCAGCTGGCAGCATCGCCACTAGAATCACAAACAACAGCAGGTAACTTTAGCAGAATATGTCACATCCAAAAGAAATAAATGCAGTTGTACCAACAGAGAAGCAAAATTCAACAATTAAGCAAGAATTAACGAATAATGTGCCATTGATTCTATAAAGAATATTTGAAAACTGTAACTGAACTTGGAAAGGTGCACATTATCTTTTCTAGAAAAGAAAATGGTTCAAAGTCAGAAAGCTCAAATTGTTTAATGTGGTTAGGAAATGAAATATTTCTATAAATCAAAATCTTCATCAACAGAAGCAAATACAACATTAATTAATCTCAACCCACAAATCCATGAGTTCAAGAAATGAACTTTTAAAATATCAGTTCAGTCATTTGTGGGTTTCTCTTCTCTAAAATGTTATTTCCCATGCTAGGATCTTTCTTATTCAGGGTCAAGGTACTGTATGGAGTTAAGCATCCATTTCATTCTTTGTGATTGCTCCGTGTCGGACATATTCTGACTTTGTCTGTGTGACTTCCCTTCCTGTCTCATGTGTTGCTCCCTCTCTAAGGTCATTGCTGAGGAGTAGTCTGCAGCTGTCCTTGCTGTAAGGATTATCAACACTTAACCCCACCAATCTTAAGGAATCTCTTTCTGATTGGAGTGAAATATTTCTTTAAAAAGCTCTAAGCTTATAGACCTTCAAATCTTTTAAGGGAAAAAAGTTAGGAAGATTTGTAGGCCTTTCCAGCTTTCTGCAATGCCAAATAAATATCTCTCTTGGGGCAACAGAGTTGCCTACCTAATGGAAGGTAGAGATGGAAAAGGAAAGAAACGCAGGTTAGTAATGCAAAGTATCAATAGTCATTTATTCATTCAACATAGGGTTGCTGAGCACCTGTTATATATTGGGCATTGCAAGGTGGCCTTGGGGTGTAATAGTGAACAAAATAGGGGGACTCCTGCTCAGGGGCTTATATTCCAGGGGAGACACACATTAAAGAGTGGCATATTGATTTATTATATAATTCCAATTGCAAAAAGTGCTGTAATACCCAAGTATGATGTGTTTAGTATAAGCGGAGCCCATTGAATTTGGGCTTGGGAAGCTTTTTCTAGGAGTTCTGAAGGATGATCAGTGATGAGTCCAGTTGCGGTAGGAAAGAAGCATTTGGGCAGAGAAGAAAGTGTGTTGAACATATGTAAGGGCAATGGCCTGTTGAACAAGGATGACATCACATATCATGCTACAGATTGCAATGTAATATTAACATTTTCTGTCGTCATATTTAGCTCTAGATCAAGGAAGCTATCTAGTTTAATCAGACAGTCATTCTATCCCTTTATAGCATGCCTAATCTAATTTATTAAATATCATCTAAATTGATGACTATTATTTGTTACTACCAAATTCAGAAGTGTGTCACTTATTATTTGACACTATCTAGTGGCACATACTTGGACTGCCACACAATCATCTATTAGTTTCTAACTCCTTTACCTGCCCCTGATTTGGGGGGCTTTGGGGAATGAATCCTGAGTATTCCTGGGAAAGCAGGTGTATTAACCTTTCCTTTCTCTGTAGCATTGAGAATGGATGGAAAGAAGGTAAGAGAACACAGGGGGCCTGATGTGAGCCTGAACTCAGGTGAAGAAGAAATAGCAGTGATGATGTAACAAGTAGATGGAATCGAGGCATAAAGAAGAGGGATAACAAGAAGGATTAGTGATTGGTTGGATGTGTGTGAAGGGCCTTAAGGGGAGTCCTTTTGGCTTTCAGGATAGGTGTTGCTACTTATTGAAATACAGAACATTTGAGGAAGTCCAGGCTTGGATAATGAAAGCTGGAGAGGAAATGTTTCATAAAACAGCATTTTTCTGGCAGAGGCTGGCATCTTTTGAATTGAATTGGTGCCTCAGTTAGACTGTCTGCTGGGTTGGTTAGGTTGGTTTGGTTCAGATCCTGAAAATTCTCTCTCTCTCTCTCTCTCTCTCTCTCTCTCTCTCTCTCTCTCTCTCTCTCTCTCTCTCTCTTTCCCTTTCTCTCCCCCCTCAAAGCCTAAGTTTTTCCTAGCCTAGGGTGGTATTGAACTTTTTAAAAAACTGTTTATTAGTTTTCACTTTTGTGTATGTGTATGTGCTTGTGTGTCAGTGCCGAGAGAGGCCAAAAGAGGATGCCAGATCTCCTGTAGCCGGAGTTATGAGCTCTTTAAGAGCATGTGCACTGGGAATCCAACTTCAGTCCTCTGCAAAAGCAACACGTGCTCGTGGCTCCTAAGCCATTTCTCCCCAGATCCTGAGAATTTTCTTATGTTATACTAACCTCTCCAGTCTGTCCTTGCAAATGTGATATTAATATCTTATACTTAACATGTCCTGAGTGGAGTTTGTAATCTTTAAGAAAAAAAAAACATGGATTAAAAATTTCCACCTCCTTTTATTTCCCTCCCCCTCCTCACTCCCCCTCCCCCTCCCCTTCCTCCTCCAGTCCAAAGAGCAGTCAGGGTTTCCTGCCCTGTGGGAAGTCCAAGGTCCTCCCCCCTCCACCCAGGTCTAGGAAGGTGAGCATCCAAACACACTAGGCTCCCACAAAGCCAGTACATGCAGTAGGATCAAAACCCAGTGCCATTGTCCTTGGCTTCTCATCCAGCCTCCTTGTCCGACAAGTTCAGAGAGTCTGGTTTGATCACATGCTCCATCAGAAACATGATGCTCTTAAAGTGCCCATTGTCTCTTTTCAGTTGTTCTGCATGAATTCCTGAAATAATCTTTAGCTTCTCTCTTTCATACCACACATAAGCAAACAACTATTAGCAAATCCTAGTAGTTTTGCCTTCAAATTGCATTCAGAATCTGATCATTCCCCCCTCCCCCACACTGCCGTCCAAACCAAGATCATTTATTTCTTTTCTCTTGGACTGTTACAGCAGTCCCATATAGGCCTCCCTTCTTCCACTGCTCCTTGAGACTCAGTCGTCCACAGTCAGTCAGACTGATCCTGGTAAAATTAGCCAGGTCATGCCACTGCTGTGATCAAACTCTATGACTTGTTACAAAAGTTAAAATCTTCCTAGTGGCCTCCAAGGTCCTCCATACTCTGCTTCTGCCTCCCTGACCTCATGTCCTACCAGTCTCCCTGCTGTACATTTCTCTGCAGCCACTCTGCATCCATCCACACAGCTTCACAGTGATAGCGTGAAGAAACTCTAAGCCTGTTATTCTCATCTCAGGCTCTTTGCAATACTGTTCACTCCACCTGGAATACTTTTCTTCTCTGCGGATGCATGCTTCACTTTCTTACTACTGCACCATGTCAGGGGAGCCATTTCTGATACCCCACTTAAAACTGTAGCCTCGCTCCCACAGGCATCTGGGTTCCCTTTCTGTGGTTAATTTGTTTTCTCACTCACACTCATGTAAAGTATACTGTTACTTGATCTTCTCATTATTTAGCTCCTCCCTCCTCTCACCACACTAGAATGCATGTTCCTAGAGGGACGCCGTCTTTGTTTTCTTCCTGGCTTTGTTGGTACTTGACACAAGAAAGAGCTTGAATGGCTTTTCCTTGTCACCAACCCAGCTGCATCTCAAGCTTGGCCTTATATTGGAAGTCATCATGTTTGTCCAGCTGGGACAACTTAGGGTTTGGAGCAGTCCCAAGGTTTAGAGATTTTTCAGTGCCTTTGGCTTTAGCTGTGACATTACCATTCCAATTACTAAGATATGACTCTTTTCCAAATGGGTCATTAGTTTTAATCCAGAGAATCCAACATGACACAAAAGCCATACAGTGCCATTTGGCCAGGCTCAAGCCTGCACCCAGAACCACCTCACAACTGTCTCTTCATGGAGGTCCCAGTAGACTTAACTTCCAGTATCCTGGGTCAGTATGTTGACTTGGCAGAGACACTAGCCTTCTTATCTGAATTGTTTTCCTATCTGGGAAATCTTCATGAAAAAGAGATGGTCCAGGTTCAAGCAAGGCAGAACCCCAAAAGTGAAAATGTACTGAGTTGATTGGGTCTTTTGTAAAACCAACATGGATATGAAGTAAGGACGTTAGAAAACATGGATATGAAGGACTTTAATTGTTTTTATTGAGATTATAAAGCTTGCAAAAGGTAAAAGGGAGCTGAAAAATGATTAAGCAGAAAAAGGTTACAGACCGTGATGCTCATGTAGTTAATAGCCAACCCAACCATAACCTCTAGTGCAAATAGGAGTCCTGCATTGGACAAAATGGCCAAGTCTCTGATCTTTTTGCCTAATCGAGGCATTGGACTGAGCCGCCTAAGGAAAACTTGGCCTCAGCCCCACAGCAACCTCTATGAACACCATTTATCCCCTGGATGTGCTGACTATTTCTGGATCCTCATGTTGGCTTATGATGAGCTGAGGAGGTAGGGAAAATGCAATCAGGTGCACTCATGTTTGTAGCATGTGAGGGATGTCGGTCTGACATTAATTGGTTCAGGTGGGAAGATTTTTCTTTCTTTTTGATTGGGCGAGACAAAAACCAGTAAGTTATTGGGTTTTGTTTTCTTTTCATGAATTTGTTAACCAAAGTCTTGTCAGTGACAGATACGGCAATCCAGCACTACAGGATAGTATCAGTTCTGTTTATATTTTAAAAATATATCTCACAACAAATGCAAATCAAATGCCCTAAACTTCTGAATCATTCTCACCAGCCTACACTTCAAAAAACAAAATATCATTGGCAATTACTACATCATCTTAAAACATATACTCTCTTGTAATCAATTAAGCTCATTATAGCTGAGTAATCATTAGCAATGATGCATAATTTAAATAATCTCTTCAAGATGATTTATTTACAACTGTCAGGTCTACTAACAACTTTCTAAGGCACCCCTCAGTAAAGTATTATAAAGTTTCTTATGCAAGTCCTTTCATCTTAGGGAATTCTCAGTATTTCTTTGGGACAAAGTGTTATGGACAGAAAGAAAAGCCCATGAAAATTACCTAAGTGTCTTGCTTGTCCTTATCTTCCTCTAGCTGTGCACACTAGTGAGATTTGTCTCTATCTTGATGTTCTTTGCTTGTTCAAATATTCTTCTATTGGATACCAGGTTCTTCAAATCCCCCACCTCAATGAATATTTATTTGGAGAACCTTGAGACTTCTGACTATAACTTTAGCAGTTGCTTTGGAAATACACAGACTGTCATTTTCCTGCCATGGCATTGGGGCACCTCATGACTATCAGTCCTGTTATTACTCTATGGTTGGTGTCATAGTTTCTCTTATGATCCACTCTATGCAGCTTTCCCCCACTTTCGATATGCTTGTAGCAAGAGACAGAAGTCTACTCTAGCTATGTTGAAGTGAAGCAGGGCTCATCATCACATTCTTCTCTTGGTAAAGTTGTTTGGTCCTACCTCCTATGCCCCACCATTCCATAACTAATTCACTCACACGTGGCTTTTGGTTGTCATCACACTGCCTCCTGTCCTGTCTTGACTTTATTCATTTTCTCCGTATCCAGATTTCCCAGTTCAGTTTCTGAATTCCTAGGAGGAAATCACCTTACAGGTTTAGATTGGCTCAGGTGTACTCTAATTCCCTAGTCTATTCAACTGTGAGTAAGTGTAGAGGTGACATAACATGGAGCTTAGTAAACCTAGTACTTCTGTCTTTGGAGATGAAGCAAGTCGTTAATGAGTAGCATATGTCAACTAAAAGTTAAGATGTCGTTTCTTGAGTTCAAGAAAAAGACTGTTAAAAAGGAGGATAAGATTGGATATAACTGTTTGGAATGATTTCATTTTCAAGAAGTCATATAGGTTGGAGAGATGACTCAGCAATTAAGAGCACTTACTGCTCTTGCAGAGGACCTGGTTTTGTTTGCCAGTACCCATAAGGCAGCACAGCCTCCTGGACCTCCAGTTCCAGGGTGATCTGATGCCTTCTGGTCTCTGTGAGTGCCAGGCATGCATTATTATCACAGTGATTAAGATCATGAGCTTCGGGGTCAGACTTTTATAACCTTCCACATGTTATTCAAACTCTGTGCTGGTTAGTTTCCCCATCTATAAAATAGAGATAATGATACCTATCTCGTCATCTCTGTGTGTGTTTGTGTGTATGTGTTATGTGTGCCCAAGTGTATATATGTGGGCAGTATGTGTGATGACAAATTGTAGGAGTGGCTCTTCCTTCCTCTGGGTGTGTCTTGTGAATTGGAGTCAGGTTTAACAACCCGAGTTAACCTGGGTTATCTAATGATAACCTAGCACTGTTACTGGCTGAGCCATCTTGTGCCAGTTTAGTTTTTATGAATTTAACTGCATATTGTATAGGATTCTTTATTGAGTAGCAGTAGAAATGTTATATTTTTTGTATAAATTCTATTTATATCAAAACAAATATTCTCCATGCTATTGGCATAAAGTGATAAAACTGATAAAGGGTCTGCATAAACAGATAAGTTCAGTTCTATGGTTTGGGGGTGTTTTTTATTTATTTATACTTATTTGTATAAATACTGACTTTATTGTATCTTTATACTACTTAACCATATCTTTCTTTAGATTAACACTTAAAGGGAGAAAAAGTTCTTAATTACACTACCTTAAAAGAAGAAATACTTCATCATGACAACAAATGAGGTTTGTGTCACTTGCCTTAAACAGGAGATTATAATTTGCATAAATACAATGAAAATAGCACAGTGCTCCTAATGCTAAAGAGACACATTTGCTTGTTTAAAGCCTGAATTTGGCTTCTTTTAGACCGAAAAAAAGAAAAGAAAATAAGAAAAGAGATCAGCAAGTGTTAGAGAGTATTAAAGGCTAACACTGAGTTGAAACTTTGGTAGTGATGTAATCAGAGGATGAAAAAGAATTGAGCATTGAATAGGGCATAACGCTCTCACTATGGAATTTACTGTTATTTAATGGTAGGTGTGAGGACTGCCCTAAGCCAAACATGGAATTCTCTTTCCCACCACCAGTGGGATAAGCACCTCAGAATAGGAAACCACTGTTTAGACTAACAATTCATTAGCAGGGAGGAGAATAGAAATGGTGCTTTATTCTTTTTTTCTTATTTCATTTTCTCCATAGGAGAATTATGCCTCTAGGAAAATTGGGGGTCTGGAGTACAAATACTTTCCCCACCACTTAACTAACCTCGAAACTGACTTATCTTTGGATTCTTGCTTGTAATGAGGAGAGAAATAATAATGCTTAATATGCAGAGTTAATGTGAAGATTAAAAAGATTAAATATGATAATACATGATAACTACTTGGCCCAAGACTTGACTAAAATAAATCCCAATAATATATGTTTATTGTAAATGGGATCATGTATGTACTGACTTAATTGTTATTCTCAGCAATAAGTATTATATCTCCATGCAGGTTCATGAAAACCTACCTTACTTTAAAAGTGGCTGCACAGAGTCTCAAAATATGTGTCATTCATACCTTCTTTAACTACTTTTTTGCTTAGAGCCATTCAGCTCGGTTTTTGTGTATATCTGTGTGTCCACAAAGCTATTTTATAGATCAGGTATAAGAGGCAAGCAAGGCTAAACACCCCTAAGGTAATATCATGTTCTGTTTCTGTACTGCTTGTCATTGCTGATGACAAGCTTATCCCCACCAATAGTGGCACCTTATTTATATATGCCAGAGAGATCCGTTGCCCATCAGTGTCTACTGAGATTTGATTGACTTGTAAAAGGGCAAATGATACTGCTTAAGGGGTATGAAAAAGCCTGCCTGTAAAAAAGCTTCTTTGTATGGAGAAGAAGGCAAAGGGAACAGTCAGAGGTCTGATAGGGCTGGGAAAAACTAGAAAGATCCCTGGGGTGGGGTTTGGGGAGTTGGGAGACAAAACCAAGACTCACAGGGAAGAGAAGTGAAAGGATTTTTTTTCAGAGATAGAGTTTCACTATGTATCCCTACCTGGCCTCAAACTCTGCCTCTGCCTCTAGGACACTGGGATCAAAGATGTGTACCACCATGCCCCACAGGATCCTCTTTTGTCACCTGTTTATGGTGTAAAAAAAAAAACCAACAAATGGCATTTCATGCCCTGTCTAACACAGTGCTTCATTCTGCAAATGCTCAATCAATATCTCTTAAGTGAACAGGTACATTACCTTGCTTATTACTGAGGACTCAGAGAATGTTGTGCTAGGTCTCCAGGTGTGACAGGGACGTAGGAATGAGAGCATTATTCTATGGAGCCCCCAATGACAAGCTAAATCTGAGAAACATTCTCAATGGGATGGTTGCCACATGAAGTTACACATTTAATAGCATTGTTTCAGGTGTTAGAAGAGGGGAAAAAGAATCTTAAAAGAACCATTACAAAACTTCCCATACTCTTTGTGCAAAACCATAAAAACAGTATCTGACTCAAGTTTCTGATTCCATGTTAAAGGAAAAATAAAGCCACTAGCAAATCCAAGGAAAGTTATTGACTACATATTATTTAGCCAAGTCAGTTTATAGAACACATTAAACTGGGCTATGTGACCCGTAAGAGTGAAATCTATGAGTTATGTTGGGTATTAGTGGATGTAGAAATAAGTTCAAGGCTTTCTGCCTTGGGCAGCTTATTTTGGGTAACCATAACATCCCCTTTAGACAGTAGACATGATTCCAAGGTGTCATACTAGTAGTCCAGACATCTTGTTTTCTAGGTCAAATGGCTCTGAACTGAGTACTTTTAGAGCAGTAGAGCAAATTGATTGGAAACAGTTCAAATATGGGCTGTGGTAGTTGCATTCTGGTTGTACCTTGTCTCAGCTGTGCATATAAATCATGACTTTCTAAAATGATGCCCTCTATCAGTTACCAAGCCTCTCTTATTTTCTTACCCAAAAGCCATTGGATTGAGTGTGCTTTTGTTGGTTCAACAGGATTGTCAGGGCTTACTTCTAGGAATTAGTCTGGTCTTGGGTCTGTTCTACATTGTCTTCTCACATGTTTGCGTTTCAAGCATGGTCTCACTTTGTAGTACATGCTGGTCTCAAAATCATGGTTCTCCTGCCTTAGCCTCCTCAGTGCTGTGTATCCAAGCTCTTTTTTTCTTTTTTTCTTTTTTTGGACTGCCAGCTCCCGAATAATGACACAAATACTTTTTATTAATTCTGAAAGCTTGGCCTTAACTTAGGCTTGTTTCCAACTAGCTCTTAAAACTTAATTTAACCCATTTATATTCATCTATGTTCTGCCACGTGGTTTGTTACCTCTCCTCAGTACCATATGTTTTATTTCCTCTGCGACTGGCGAGTGAATCTCCTGCATATCTGTGTCTTTTCCAAAATTCTTATCTGATGGTGTAAGTCACAAACAATCTCACACCAGTTTGGAAATATGATTAATAGAATGGTGATTTATTTAAGGGGGAAAAACTTACAGATCACCGTCCCAGACAACAGCCCTCTTCGCAATCAGGAAGGGAGCCTAGTCGCAGGAAGCAGAGCCGGAAGCAAGCAGAGCGGAGGGTGGTTGCTGCTTTTTTAAAGAGAGAGAGAGACCATGCCCCAATGGGCTGGTATCTTAGCAGCTGTTGGCTGAAGGAGCGGAAGGAGCTCCTGCAACACTTATCTCTTCCTGGAATTCCCTCCTAACGTCTCCTGCCTAGCTATTGTCCTTTCAGCTCTTTATTAGCCAATCAGAAGGTGCCTTAGGCACTTAAGGAAGGACAGAGACACATCTTCACACTGTATACAAAGACATGCACTGCCACATCTGGCTTTACTTCTTCATTCTAGAGAAACTACTTAGGGTATGTTCCCTCATAGGGGGTAGTGAAAGTTTCAGAACACAATTCAAACCACACAGACATAGTTGACATGACTGCTCATGTTAAAATTTCATTGTTCAAAGCCTGTGTCAATAAAAAAGGGAAATTTCCTTTACCTATTGAGGGAGGACATGGCTAGATGGAAAAAAAAAGAAGCATATAATGCAACACAACATACTATGTAACCTTGGTTAAGATGACAACCCTCTTTGAACCGCAGATTTCATAATCTGCAAGATGGGTGTTGTAATTTTAGGCATGGATATGTCCAATTAAAATTCTAGGACTTGGGAGGCTGAAGACTTGGCAAGAACCAATCCAGCCTTGACTACACAGTATAACCCTGATTCAAAACAAAAAGAACAAAACATTATCATATTGTTCTCTCTTTTCAGAAGGTATTTACCAATTAAGACATATGAGTTAATGCACAAAGTACTTGGAAAAGTGTTTCAATTAGAATAAATGCTGAAGGTCAATAAATATCAACTTTCCATACTTAAGAGTTTTGTCTCAACAAAAAACCCATACATTTTATGCTTCTACCAACTTAAATTATAAGTGAGTTTGACGTAATTATACTATTCATATTGATGAATGTATTAGTGTACTCAGAAAGATGACAAAGTTTTAGCAGAGAAAGTAAAACTTGATTAAGCAGACCTCAATTAATTTGGCTCTAAGAATGTTTTGGTATATGTGTGTGTGGGTGCACGTGTGTAAGCACACATGCAAATGTGTGTGCATTCGTATGCTATATAAAATTTAGGGCAAATTTCAATGACCTTAAATTTGGCAATGATTTGTTATTGATTCTTAGCAGCTTTTTATGTATTTTTCATATTTTTACCAGATATGGGATTTCTTAGCACATGCCTAAAAGAAAAATAAAATATTTCATAAAAATAAAAATTAAAAAAAGCCACAGGCCATGTGTGATGCACATACCTTTAATACCTAAACTTGGAAGACAGAGGCAAGTCAATCACAGGAAGGAACATAAGCAAGTTCCAGATAGTGAGTCCCAATCTCAAAACACACACACACACACACACACACACACACACACACACACACACACACAGACAAAACCCAAGAAACAGACAAACAAAAACAAAAAAGCACCTCCTACAAGAAACAAACAATTAAAAACAAACCATTGATCATCGAACAACATTATCAAGCCAAGCAAGGCAGCATATACATAAAATCCCAGTACTTTGGAGAGCAAATAAGACCTTATCCAACACCAAAACCAAACCAACCAGAATAAAGACAATCTGTAGAATAGGAGAAAAAGCTTTGTCAATAATGTGCTGTAGACTGAATGCCTATGTGCCCACAGGATTCATATGTTGAAACCCTAACTGCCAAAATGGCAGTATTTGGATATGAGATTTTTGGGGGATAGTTAGGTTGACATGACGTCATAAGGGTGAAGCCCCATGATGGGACACTGTTCTTGTAAACAAAGGAAGAGAGAATAGAATGACCTCCCTCTCTCTTCCCTTTCCTCCTTCCCTCTTTTCCCTCCTTCCTCTCCTACTACCTCCTTCTTCCTTCTTTTTCCTTCTTCCTCCTCCCTCCTCCTTCTTCTTCATCTTCCCTCCTTCCTCCTCATCTTTCGTCCTCCGTTCTTCTTCCTCCTCCCTCCTTCCTCCTCCTCCTTCTTTCTCCTCCTCTTTCTTCCTCCTTCCTTCCTCCTCCTCCCTCCTTCTTCCATCTTTCTCCTTTCCTTCCTTCATTCTTTCTTTAGTATTCAGTCTGTGGTATTTTGATATAGAAGCTTGAAGAGACTAAGATATCCCATATCTGATAAACATGAAAATCTTCCAAGATTCAATAACATAAAGCAATTACAATTTATAAACAAATAAATGACTTGGATAGGCATTTTATAAAAGTTGTATATACCCAGGCAGTTTTTTAAAAATATAAAATATTGGTCCATGGGATTATAGGGCCTGAGATACCCCACCATTTGCAAGCTAGAGGTCCAGGAAATTTAGTAGTGTATTTCAAAGACTGAAAAGTTAAAGGATAGGTGGGGAGACTACAGCATGTATGTGGGGGCCCAAGGAAAAAGAGTGTTGAAGGTGGGGGACCATGATAGACCAGCTTAGAATTCAGGTAGAGGGAGTTCAAATTCACATTTTCTTTCCCCTTTTGTGTTCATCAAGCCCTTGGTGGATGCAATGATGCCCAGTCACTTTAGGGAGTGGCCACACTCAATCCACCATTCCCGTACTATATTAATCTCTTCTCTCATAGCAACATAATCACAGACATGACCAGAAATCATGATGGTCAGCTCTCTGGGTATCCTGTGGTCTAGTCAAGTTGACACATAAACAAACCATCACGGGGCATTTTGTTCCATATTAGATAACCAGAATATGTATGCAAAAAGGAGAAACAGAATTTAATAGCATCTTTAGGGAGGCAAGGGGATGAGGTAGCAAAGACCATTTGTCAAATAGTCTCTTACTTGAGGACTAAGAGAATGATGTTCTTCATTACTCATGGAATGCAGGCTGCCAGGGATAGAGAAGAATCAGGGAGGGAGGAAGAGAAATAATAATTTCTCCATAGAGCAGAATCAAATGGCAGAGTCCTTCTGTTTTGATGAAAGCCTTGAAGTGGGCTTTCTATAGCCCACCTCAGTACTCTAAGGAACACCAATATAGTTCTTAAAAGTATTAAAGTTTCAATTTATTGCAGCAAAATGACCCTGGGAAAAGGTTGCCCAGAATTTACTTTCAGTTGACTAAAGGAGAGTATAGTCCTGTATCTTGAAGTGCCAATGAGGAAACTATTCCAACACACTGAATTCTTATGAGAAAACTGTTAAATAATGAAAACTACTACTGATGATTGCTGTAGGCTTTTCCAAGCCACCTCACTTATGACTGTTTAATAAATACAAAACTGAAAAAATGATGAGATTGAAGAATTATATGTAGATTCCAGCTATCCTCAGAAGAACCAACAGAAATGCGCTTATGGAAAACAGCCTTAGCATTTGACAAACGACTGCTCTTAAGAAAGCAGGCTTTAAAAAAAGAAAGAAAACAGGCTTCAGTGTTGAGGTGAGTGGCCTGTGCAGTCACCTGAGGCCATGGTGATGTCCATGATCTGTATTGCCAAAGAGGGCCATGTCTGGGTCTGAGGTTCTATGGCATCTGGGGACCATGTTCATATCTGTGTCTGTGTTACCACTGAAGATCACGTGGGTCTCCGTAATCTGGACTGGTGCTTAAAGCCTCATTGATATCTGTGGGCTTGCTACTTAAGGGGCCACTTTGATGTGGGTGGCTTTCACTGCCACCTGAGGCTGTGTTCATGTCCTTGGATTGGGGGCCATATTGATGTCCTTGGCCCATGTTGCCCAGGAGGACTAGGAAGTGAATGTGATCAGGATGCAGGATGTGAAATCCCCAAATAATCAATAAAAAGATGTTGGGAAAAAGAAAACATGCTTCATTTGGTAGATTAAAATGGTTGCTAACTGAACCACAGACTCATCATAATAGATACCTGCAAGCTATGAAAAGTTGGGAAAAGACAGACTGCAGATGACTGTGATTTTATCGAAGAACACATTGGAAAGAATTTCATGAAAAGCACAACAATTTCTTTTTTTTTTAAATTAGCAAAGAGCCCAATTGGTGACCACACCTATGTTCTTTAAAAGCTTTTGGATTCTGCACCAACCGTCATTAGAACTGTTTCATTTGAGAGAACCATTAAAATCATTTGACCCAAACTGGTCATCCAAATCAACTTTTATTCTTAGTGACTCAGCTATGTTATATTAGATAACTTGCTCCCTTTAAACCTCACCCCTTTAAACCTCCTTTACAGTTTGGTACTCTGTGTTAATTTGTGGTACCTCTCCCCGTTTGACTCTCCTGTATCTTTATTAATTTTATCCTTGTTGACCGTCCTTTGCTTTTCATTTTGGGCTTCATACTGTTTCAAAAGCTTCTTACTGATTCTTCCATCTGTGTTTTCTGGTTCTTTCTTCTAAGCACTCTGAAGTTCCACTTCTTCATTTAGTTGTTTTGCCTAGTTTAGGGAAAAAAGAACCTATTAGTTTACATTACTGGAAAGAGTTGTTTATGTGGTACTGGGGATCAGACTGAAGCTGAGTGTTTATTAGGCAAGCAATATGCCCAGTGAGAATGAGTTTTAGTGGGGAGAGTCATCGTACCTTTTAATTATAATCTAATACATCGTCCTATGTGAATTCTACCTTCAGGAAAAACATATATAAACTCTAATATAAAATCTCGCTTAGCCATCCTGATTTACTCTGATCTAAATTACGATAATTAAAAAAGAAAGCAGAAGCCAATATTAGATAACGTGGGCATTATATTGCAGACCTTGAGTATGGCCATCCTCCTCCATTAGCATGTGAAGTTTGAGGTAAATCACTACTTGTTAAATTGATTGAGCATTTGGGTTCTGTGGCCTTTGTTCAGGAGTGTCAAGCTGATGAGGGAGGGAGCATGCAACAAGGAAATCTGTTGCGTTGCTTCATAAATGTCAACTAGAAGGACTCAATTTTCAGTTTTCTCTGTTTTCATTTTTGTTGTATGTTTTGTCATGTGTGTTTGATACACACATGCACACACACACATGGTGGGGGGTTCTGATGTAATTCAGACTGATGTCAATTATGCAGTATTTGAGGCTGGCTTTGAACTCCTGATCCTCGTAGCTTCACCTCCCAAGGACTGTGATTACAGATATGTGACATCACACCTGGGTTTTATATGTTGTAAGACTTGGTTTGTACAAATATTTTATAGTCTAGGTTTTAAAAAACACCTTGCACATTGTCTATATATAGGGATTATATATAATTACATATAATTATATATAATATGTATAATTCTGTCAAGTCATGGAAAAGAGGTTTCAGAATGAGGATATAAACAAAACACTTTTAACATATGCTCCTTGCATTAGACAAGTTCAGGCAGTAAGCATGAAAGAAGCATTATTCTGTTGGCTTGATTTGCAAGCAGTAATGCTCATGGTTTACTAATAATACTCTTCAGTTTAGAAAAACACATTTTCACAGGGCAGCAAAGAGATATCTAGGAAGAGTCCCAGTGAGGGCCTAGCACTGATGGTGCATCAGAGACCAGGGACCTTGAACCAGACTAATGATTCTTCTCAATAAAAGCCTGCATGTAAAGATGTATGGATAAAGAGGTTTACTGCGTGTCTCACTGTGTCACACTGCAGTTTCAAGGATGACATTTCCTTCCTCTTCCTTTTTTCATTCTTTTTTATTAAATTCTATTTTGTTCTATTTTTGGGTGGGGAGGGACAGGAGAGATGGGTGGCATTGTGAGGCATGATGTGAAAGACAGAAAGAATAAAAAATCATATTTTAGAAACTGTGCATTAAGGTATTTTTGGGTGCTCAATAGGTAGAACTTGAAGGCTTAGCAATTGTTGTGGCAGATGCTGGTGATGCCCCCACTGAAGTCTTTCCTTTTCTATGTCTAGAGAGTCTCCTCTTAATAGTGGCAGCCCTTTGCCATAAGGCTTTCTGTGGATACAGGAGCATGCTTTGTCATTGCATGAAGAAGATTAGAAGTGTTGGTAATTCATTATGCTATGATTAACTCTAGAGTCAGGAAGGACAAGAGCTGGTGGAAGCATACTTCAGCTTTATCACTTGCTGGAGTGGGACAATTTTGAGGCATGTTTTATAGTCACTGAATGATCTCCAGTATGTCCCCAGCACTAATGTCATTAACTCAACCATTTCACTGCCTCTCCCGTTTACCCTACCAAAGGAGGTGAGGTTTTCCTACTGTACCTTCGAGGTAAACTACTCCAGAGAAGTTATTTGACAAGCACACTGCAGTGTAAAGAGCTTGCCATGAAAGTCTGGCAACCTGAGTTTGATTCCAGGAATCCATGGTGGAACGAGAGAATTGACTCCTTCAAATTTTCTTCTGAACTTTCACAGATGCCATGTGTGTTCCATTATCATATAACAATAAATCATACTAACAATAAAGAAAAATAAAGAAAAATTTGGCTATATACAGAGTTGTTAACTTGACATCTGTCTTTTGTTTCCTGGGACAGCTGTAACCAAATAATATAAACTGGTGATTTCAATAAGAGAAATATACTGTGCTATGATTCTGGAGGCCCCCAAGTCCAAAGAGTATCAGCAAAGTTGATTCCCTCTAACAACTGTAAGGGGTAATCTTTTTCCCTTAGCTTCTTGCAATTTGAAGCTTTCTTTGACTTGTAGATGACGTTCTCCATATCTTCACATTGTATGCCCTCTTGTGTATATTTATCTTCATATTCAAATTTCTTCTTTTTATAAGGACATTAGTCACATTGAGTTATATCTTTCTGTATGAACCAGTTTCAAATCCAATGACTTAATCTTGATCATCTGCACAGGCCCCCTTTCAAAATAAGGCTACATCCACAGGTCCTGAGCTGGGTGTGGTGGCACATGCCTGTAATCCCAGCACTCAGGAGATTGAGTCAGGAAGATTGTGAGAGTTTCAAATCTGCCTGGACTATACAGGGTTCCAAGCAAGCCTGAGCTATGAAATTCTGTCTCAGACACCAAGCAGGCAACTAACAAGCACTACCATTGCCATTAACATCAGACAAGCAAACAAGCAAGCATGCAAACAAACAAGTCAGTTACTTGGGCTAGGATTTCAATATTATTTTGTGAAGAGAGTACAATTAAATCTACAGCAGTACTCAAGAAATTTTTTAAATGAATTCTAATGCACTGCACAGATGACAGTGTTTACCAACCTTAGGGCCCAGAGAGCTGAAACAACTTGCAGGGCTAGAGGAAGACCCTCATAAGGTTTAAATGCAGATACTTGAGGGAGAGACAGCGTTTGGCCGTTGATAGCGCCTCTGTGCTGAGAAGAGTTCCCACAGGTCTGCACTTGGACATCTGCAGAAAGGATGCTGGCTGGCTGGTGCTGCTGTTCTTCAGGGGGAGGAAGAATAAAATTGCTTTTATAAGTGCAGGAAAAACTGACAACTGGATCACACTGCTTCTGTAGGGAGAAACTGTGGCTTCTGGGATTAGGGCAAAGAAGAAGTTAACAGGAAGAAGGAAGCCCTTTCTTCCTGCAGCCTTGTATCCCTCTCCAGGACTTGGCATAGGCCAGGGGGCAACAGAGAACTGCTGAATGGAAGACACTGCTTTGTAGGGTCCCAGTCCCATAGTCAGAAAGCTGGCTTTGGATTTTCGTGTAAAAACTCAGGCAATTAGGCAACTCAGAAAAAGTAAGATTTCTGTCCCAAAGGAGAGGAAAGGGAAGGAAAGATTAGGCCCAAGAACAGTAGTACAAGTGCTTGATTAATGCTGGCCAGAGAGGCAATGCTTGACTCAGAAAGAAACACCTTCTGCAGAGGTATGTCTAGAAAATTATGTGACTGATTTTTAAAAATCCTATTAGAACTCTGGCATACAAATGAGAGCAGTTCCCTTCGCAGTGTTCCTAGGATTTATTTTCCCTGCTGAGTCTTTAAACTGGCCAGGGCTTACTGCTGCGAGTGCCTTTGTTGGTACCTAAAGCCTACACTTTTGATTCCGCCCAGGGTGTCATTCATTTGTGTCTTGAGAGCGAATTAACTTTTTGGGGAAATCTTGTCATCTCAAGTTACACATGGTGTGTGAGAGCTACTCTGCCAGGTTTGATTCCTCTTTTCTTTTGACAAGTTGAGAGCAGAGGTTTGGAGCGGTGGCATGTCAGAATGAAGGTCTAATGTTTTTCTAAAGATAGTGTCTAGCTATAATTCTCAGTTTGTCAATAAAATAACTCTGAACACAGAAAAGGCAAAGGCTTGCAATTTGAAGAAAATCAAGATTAATATTTTGTTATTTCCATTTCTATAGAATTTTATTCAAAGTGTTTTTTTATTCTTTGAAAATATTATACCTATGTATACTGTTGGTCATATTCATCTCTGTTCCCTTCTTTCAATTCCTGCTAAATACCCTGACATACCTTTCATATTACTTAATGTCCTTTTAAAATTAAATTTAATTAAAATGCAATTATTTCTCACCTTCTCCCATCCTGCCTATGCTTCCCCCCTCTCTCAAATTCATGGCCCTTTTTTCTTTAATTACTATTGTTACCCATGTATAAACAAATAAATATGTAAACACAATGTGCTGGTTAATGTCATTTTTACAAAACATGATCTGCTGCTCTAACTCTTGCTGCCCATATTCACATGCCCTCCTTTAGCAGCTCTTAGCTTCCAATAGCTCCTAAGTTAGAAATGGGCTTTTACCTTTCCCCACTTAAACATTAGCATTTAAACTTCATGCTAGAGTTTTTAGATTGTATAAACTATTTATTCTCTTTCTCTCCCTTCTTCAGCTGTGTGTGTGTGTGGAGGTCAGAAGGTGTTGGAGCCTCGGGATCTGGAGTTATAGGTGGCTGGGAACAGCCCTATAGAAGCGATGGGAATACTGGGAACCACACTTAGGTCCTCTGGAAGAGCAGCAAGTGATCTTAACTTCTGATCTCTCTCTTCAGCTTCTTTTGATTTACTTTTTTAATATTGTGTGTGTGTGTTGTGAGAATTTATGCCATGTATGTAGGTGTCCGTGGGAGCCAGAGAGGGTATCTGATCCAGTAAAGCTGGAGTTACAGATAGTAGTAAGCTTCCTGGTCTAGATTCAGAGAACTCCACTTGGGTTCTCTGGAAGCACAGAAACGAACCATTTATATAACTTTATGTTGGAATTTTTGACTGGATTGATCTTTTGTAGGTCTCATGTAACCACAACTTCCTGAGTTCATGTCTGCAACAGCTATTTTATATCCCAAGGACAGCATTTCACAACACTCCAATTTTCTTTTGAAAACTGTAATGTGTTTTTTGTTGCCAATTAAAGAAAAAGTCTACTAAGGTGATGAAGGCAATCATTCCAAGCCTTTTTCCTTCTTTTTTTCTGTGGCTCAAAATCATCAGATCTGGACTATTAGTAAGCATGGCAGCCAACTATTTCTCAATGGGAAGATTCTGTGAGAGATATGGAGCATTTGTCTCTACTCACCTCCTTTTCTATTAGTTTATCTCTTCATATATTTAGTAAAGAAAAATGATGATGTGCTAATCCCGAGCCACACAAAAAAGGGAAAGAGATTTCCTTCATCACATTTGCAAGATTTTTTCTGTATTGATGATAGAATTCCAGTAGATCATAAATTTTTAAAAACAACAACAAGAACAAACTGTTGGCAAGTAAAAAAAAGAAGAATGGGACTTTCTTTGGACCACCACCTCACAAATAATGACATGGAGACTTTTTATTAAGTATGAAAGCTTGGCCTTAGCTTAAGCTTGTTTCCAACTAACTCTTAACACTTAAACTAATCAGTTTGTATTAATCTCTGTTCTGCCACATGGCTTGTTAGCTCTCCTCCATACTGTACATCCGCTTCCTTTGTGTCTTGCTGGTGAATCTCTGACTGTCAAGTTCTTCCCCCAAGATCTTTCTTTCCCCAGAAGTTCTGCCTATCTCTGTTGACCATTTGTCTCTTTATTAAACCAATCAGAAGGTACCTTGGCAGGCGAGGAAGGACAGACACATCCTCACACAGTGTGAGCAAATATCCTGCAAATAGGATAGATTATGCTTCGTTGTAGTTAAAGAGACCAGAAGAACCATTATCATAAACGTAGGCTAACAACTGCAGTTTTTCATGTTTTTTTGTTGACTGACAGTCTCAGAAAACCAAGCTCAAAGAAGTCTCTACTTTAGTGCATCAGAACTTCTGAAAATGATTATCTTCTGGTAACTCAACACTGGAATTAGAGCAATACACATCAACACAATTGAATTCTCCAAGGTAAGTTGATTAATGCCCAGAGGAAAATTAGAAAAACTAAAGTCTGTTTTGTTTGTTTTAAATAAAGCTAGTCAAGGTAGATCCATGTTCACTTTGGGCATGAGAAAATAGAAAAAAACCTAAATTTTGCTATGAAAAGCAAGCAAGCAAACAACAGCATGGAAAAATTACAACCCAAAAGACTCAAGGGAAAAATGTGGCTGGGAAAATGATCTTTAAAACTACATTTCTGTGAAAGAGGAGTAGAAGTTTGAGAATCTTGTATAATAGAAATGAAGACATCTATTAGAGAATAACAATAAAAACATTGACTTAAACAAAAAATTAAAAAATGAGTCGATAGTGAATTAAGACTTTAGTAATAGAATAAAAATTTCTTTCTAGAAAAAAAAAACACTCAGTTTTTTTTTTTTGTTGAATTAACAATACAGAAAACAAATACAATTTCCTCCTGAATGTGAGGGGAAAGTGTGAGTATGTTTACCAGTTTAGAGGTAGTGGGACCTGGAAAAACAGTCTAAAAATGAGGCGGACTAAAGTCTCATGTTATAGCCAACTTTCTTCAGAACATTAGGCAGTTGATACTCTGAGGGTTAAAAAGAATCACATGAGCAAGGTGATCAATGACAAAGACAAGCTCTGTGGAGCAAAACCATGCTTTTCCATAGAGGCATATAAGCAAATAGCAATAGCCAATTGTAATGAACAGTCTGAATTAAACTCATCTCTATGTGCTACACTGGGAAGGCCACGAAACCACCTTTCAAGAACAATTCCGTACTTTTGAAGAAACTGAGGTCATAAGACTCTTGTCTTGGCTTCTTGGAGTTTTCTCAGAAGCACTCAGAATTACCTTCACTCAACTCCATTTTTATACTGTGTTCCTACATAAGGGGAATAATGATCAAACCTAAAAATTACAGACATACGAGAGAGAGAGAGAGAGAGAGAGAGAGAGAGAGAGAGAGAGAGATCACCAAAGCTTAAGAACAATCAGACATAACTTTAAAATGTGTTCCTGAATTAGAAAAAGATATGAATTTGCAATCAAAAGAATGTAGGCTTTGTCTGTTGAAAAAAAATCTATAAGAAATTCCCAAGAAGATACGCTTTGAATCATAACATTTAATATCATCATAGTAACTTTTCTTGTCACTGTGACCAAATACCTGATAAGGAACAGCTTAGGGAAAGAAAGATTTATTTTAGTTCATGGATTGAGTGGGAACAGTCTACCACAGTGGGTAAGGCATGGTGGCTGACTGCTTACACCTTGGCACATCAGAAAACAAAGACCTTGATTAGAACCAGGGTCAGATTAAAAAGTCTCAAGCCTATATGACTGCAAACTAGGCTCCACTGATCAAAAGACCACCATCAGCTGGGGAGTAATTGTTCACACAGAAAAGCCTATAAGGAATATTTCATTTTCAAACTATAACAAATATATCCTACAGATGTCTAGACATTTAAATAGCTAATTAAGAGGGGAAAGCCAGGCTAATTCCAGTGTTTACAACTAAAGTAAATGCTTAAGTACTGCAATGCTTTTGGATAATAATTGTTGGCTTTAACGAAACAATTTTCACTTATGAATAAAGGCAACAGAAAGGCAACAGCCAACATCACACTAAATGGAAAGAAACTCCCAGCTATCCTATTGAAATCAGAAATGAAACAACGTTGTCCACTCTCTCCATATCTATTCAATATGGTTCTTGAGGTCCTAGCTAGAGCAAAAGGAGATCAAGGGGAAAAGATAAATCGGAAAAGAAGTCAAACTCTCACTATTTGCTGATGATATGATAGTTTACATAAACAACCCCACAAATTTTTACCAAGGAACTTCTACAACTCATAAACACTTTTAGTAATGTAGCAGGATACAAGATTAACTCAAATCAGTAGCCGTCCTGTACACAGATGATAAAAGGACTGGGGAAGAAATCAGAGAAACATCACCCTTCACAATAGCCACAAATAGCATAAACTATCTCAGAGTAACTCTAACCAAACAAGTGGAAGACTTGTATGACAAGAACTTTAAATCTTTGAAGAAAGAAATTGAAGAAGACACCAGAAAGTGGAAAGATCTCCCATGCTCTTGGGTAGGTAGAATTAACATAGTAAAAATGGCAACCTTACCAAAAGCAATCTACAGATTCAATGCAATGCCCAGCAAAATTCTTCACAGACCTCAAAAGAACAGTACTCAATTTCATATGGAAAAGCAAAAAAAAAAAAAAAAAAAAAAAAAAAACAGGATGGCCAAAAAAATCCTGTACAATAAAAGAACTTCTGGAGGCATCACAATCCCTGACTGAAAACTATACTACAGAGCTACAGTACTGAAAACAGCCTGGTATTGGCATAAAAACAGACAGGAAAACCAATGAAACCAAATAGAAGACCCAGCTATCAATCCACACACTTACAAACACTTCTGAGTTTTGACAAAGAAGTAAAAAAATATATAATGGAAAAAAGAAAGCATATTCAATAAATGGTGCTGGCATAACTGGATATCAACATGTAAAAGAATGAAAATAGATCCATATCTATCACCGTGCACAAACTCAAGTCCAAATGTATCAAAGACCTCAACATAAAGCCAGCCACACTGAACCTCATAGAAGAGAAAGTGGGAAGTACACTTGAATGCACCAACACAGGAGATCACTTCCTAAATATAACCCCAGTAGCACAGACACTTAGAGCAACAATTAATAAACGAGACCTCCTGAAACTGAAAAGCTCCGGTAAAGCAAAGGACACAGTCAATAAGACAAAATGGCAGCCTACATCAGACAGAGGTCTGATCTCCAAAATATACAAAGGACTCAAGAAATTGATCATCAAAAGAACAAATAATCCAATAAAAATGGAGTACATACCTAAACAGAGAACTCTCAACAGAGGAATCTAAAATGGCTGAAAGACACTTAAGGAAATGTTCAATATCCTTAGTCATCAGAGAAATGCAAATCAAAACAACTCTGAGATTCCATCTTACGCCTGTAAGAATGGCCAAGATCAAAAACACTGATGACAACTTATGCTGGGGAGATTGTGGGATAAAGTGAACACTCCTGTATTGCTGGTGGGAGTTCAAGCTGGTACAGCCCCTTTGGATGTCAGTGTGGTGATTTCTCAGAAAATTAGGAAAAAGCCTTCCTCAAGACCCAAGAATACTACTTATGGGTATATATCCAAAGGATGCTCAATCGTGCCACAAGGACATGTGCTCAACTATGTTCATATCAGCATTGTCTGTCATAGCCAGACCTGGAAACAATCTAAATGCCCCTCGACCAATGAATGGATAAGGAAAATGTGGTATGTTTACACAATGGATCACTATACAGCAGAAAAAAAATGACATCTTGAAATTTGCAAGCAAATGGATGGAGCTAAAAACCATCATTTTGAGTGAGGTAACCCAGACCCAGAAGGACAATTATCATATGTACTCACTCATTAGTGGTTTTTAAACATAAAGCAAAGAAAACCAGCATACAAACCACAATCCCAGAGAACATAGACAACAATGAGGACACTAAGAGAGACATACATGAATTTAATCCACATCGGAAGTAGAAAAAAACAAGATCTCCTCATTAAATTGGGAGCATGGGGACCATGGGAGAGGTTTGAAGACTAGGGGAGAGGCAGGGAAGGGAGCAGAGAAAAATATAGAGCTCATTAAAACTCAAGAAGAAAACAAAACATAACTATAATCTGTTATCCGTGTGTAAATATTTACTATGTCGATAACCAACATTTTATATTTGTATCAATTAAGATAAGTTATATTACATAATACTAACATATAAAAAGTAAGAAATATAGCAGCACACAAGGAAAAATAGAAGAGATACGAGGTATATCATCATTTTAACCTAGAAAACTGGATCTCTAAATTAAAGCCTAGCCTTGACTCTCTTTGGTATACTGTATATACTATAACAAAATAATGTTTATGTTTTCTAAATGTCCAAATGTGATAAACATAAAACATTTTTATAACATGTTGTTTTAGAGGAACAGATATATAAAAATGACATACAAGCAAAGAAAGCAGGTAAAACAATAAATTGTTGAAACTACCTGTGGTGGTTTGAAATTAAAATGTCCCCCAAAGGGAGTGGCACTACTTGGAGGTTAGAATAGGTGTGGCTTTGCTGGAGGAAGTGTGTTACTGTAGGTGCAGGCTTTGTGTTCTCCTATGCTCAGGCTACTCTCAGTGATACCTCCTGATCAAGAGGTAACCAGCACCTTGCCTGCCTGCACACTGCCATGGTCTACGCCATGATGATAATGGACTGAACTTTTGAAACCTCTAAAAGCAAGCCACCCGCAATGAATTGTTTTTCTTATAATATTTCTGTGATCATGATGTCTCTTTAAAGCAATGAAACCCTAACTACAACACTACCCATTAAGGGGCTGAAGAGATAGCTCACTGTTTAAGAACCCTTGCTGGTCTTGCAGATATCCTCAGTTTGATTCTCATCTCTCATGGAGGGTAACCCACATATAACTCCAGCTCCAAGGGATCTGATGCCCTCTTTTGGTCATCAGAGTCATGTACACTTGTATAGGTATCCTTCTATCATACACATGAAAACCCTACTTGTTAAAATAAAAGCATTTATAAGCCAGGTGGTGGTGGTGCATACCTTTATTTCTAGCACTTGGGAGACAGAGGCAGGCAGATCTCTGAATTTGAGTTGACCCTGGTTTAAAGAACAATTTCTAGGACAGCATAGAGAAACACTGTCTTGGAAAACAAAACAAAACATAAAACAAAAAAGGGATAAGATTATAATGCCATTTATTATTTGTTAGAAACAGAAATGTTGAATTTTAATTTTAGGTAGGGTCTCACTCTGTAGTCGACCTGGAACTCACTCTGTAGGCCAGGGTGTCCTATAACTCACAGAAATCCACCTGCCTCTGCCTCTTGAGTGCTGGGATTAAAGGTGTGAGCCACCAAGCCTGTCCACAAAAGTTGATTCTTAAAAAGATTGGACAAGTGTTTTCTTTGTTTGCAGGTAGAAACAAAAGGAAAGCAGAGGCAGCAGTAGTAATTTTAGATGCAGAATTCAATGCAAAGGGTATTGTGAGAGGTAAAGTCTTAGTGTAGACATCAGGAAGCAGAAGGTGTCCAAAGCACACTCACAGATTCACACAAATCTGATAACTTTGAAGGCTTTTTGGTAAAACTCTGTCAGATAAAACAGGGAAACCAAAGGTCACATAGAATATAAATAACATAGCTAAAAAAGTTAATTTAATAAAATACATTGAATTTTGCTCCTTAAAGAGAATTTATTTTCTTTCCAATTAGTCACATCACTGTTATAAAATTGATTTTATTAGGACTCAAAAAACTTCAATGTACTTCAAGAAATAGAAATTGTGCATGTCGTGTACTTGAGCACAATGCAATCAAACTAAAAATAATGACAATAATTTAAGCAATCACCAAAACATTTAGAATGTAAAGCTATACTCCTTTGTTTTGAGACAGGACCTCATTATGCAGTCCTGGAACTGCTGTGGAAACCAGGCTGACCTTGATTCTCCCTGCCAGCGCTAGGATTAAATGTGTGGACTACCATACCCAGCCAATGTTAAAACATTTAAATTATATTTATTTATTTATTTATTTATTTATTTATTTATTTATTTATTTATTTATGAGGTGGTTCACATGTGCCATGGTGCTGTGAACATCAAATGGCAACTAATGGAGTCGATTCTCCTTCCACCATTTGGGTTTTAGAGATCAAATCCAAGTCTTTAGGCTTGCTGGCAAACACCTTTACCCCACAGAGCTGTCTCACGAGCCTTCAAAGCCACAATCTTCTGGATTAAGAATAATATTTGTTATAAATGTAGCTGTAGTTTATAGACCAAGGCAATTTAATAGTTTCAATTTTTGTTTCTTATTAACTTGAATAATGAAAATAAATTAATTCAGCTTAAGAATTAAGAGTTTCCAGCAGAGTTTGGCTTTGGTCTCCCCACCTTTTATCTGAGACTTCTCAGAGGAAAGTACTTTGACTGTTATACTTAGCTAGGTCTTCATATGTTCTTCCTTGTTGAAATTCATAATGACAGAACACATGTACCTTCTTCCAGTCTTGATACAAACCTATGCTGGTCATTGAGGGCTTGTTAAACCTATTTTTTTTCCTATTTGGCTGCAGTTCTGAATGAATTTTCTTAAGTTAGCTTCATCAAGAATGAAACTATGATATTAATTTTTACCTATTTCCTTTGCTTTAGTACCCAGTTAGGCAAAATCTGGAGAAGAAAAGAACAAAAGCATGGGAACCCTGGACAGTTTCTTTGGAAGAATAAACAGTGAAATATTCTCAAACCTGCTGAGTAAGAACATTTGCTGAGCACCTACTATGTACCAGGTATTGTGCTATGAACTGGACACAAAATAATGAAGAGACACAGTTAGTATGCTTGCCATCTGGTAAAGAAACGGTCAAGTAAACAGTCAATGCCTAACATTATAGCACAGTATAATCCCTGTAATGCGAACAAGTCATTTTGGGGAAACTGGAAAAGCCACTTCAGTATTCCAAGAGCACAGGTTTGAAGGGGTCGACTGGTGAGAGATAAATTGAGAAAAAGCAGGAATCCAATCATGTAAGACCTTTTAAGCCCAAGGGTTACCACATTCATCCTAAAGGCAACGGGGAGCCATTAAAAGGTTTCAAGCTGGGGAAGCTTAGAATTAGATTTTCATTTTGTGAAAATCACTCTGATCATAATACAGAGAATGACTTGATGAGGGCAAAACTAGAGTGCAGTTTTTACACTATTGCCCCAATCTATTTGGGAGTCTGTCTCTCCAATTTGCTTGACCATCTTTTTCTAACCACACCGTCAATTATCTAGAATATCTAGGTAATAGACAGTGGAAATGGGAAAGGGTGTGTATGGATGAGGGGAATCGATAGGAGGTAGATTAGCATGATAGGACCTTGTCACTGACTGCATGTAGGTAGTGAGAGAAAGAGTGACAGATGCCAAGCTTTCTGGCTTGGACAAATGCACATAGAAAGGGCATGAAAGAATAAAATTATTAGATGGCATTATTGAGCTTCTTCCTTTCTCTATTTCTAGCTGTAAGGTTTGTGCATGCTTCTGTGGCTATCTGCTGGAGTAATTTACTTGGAAGGAATACACTACATGCAATTGGGATAGAAGGCTCATTAATATGTAATATACCAACTTTGCAGATACTTCATTCTCATTCCTTCAAGATTTTTCTGGGGTTCACAAACAGAAACTGCTGAGTCACACTGCAGGTGATCCAGGCTCTATTGCTATATATCTTTTTTTTCTTAAAAAATAAGTAGGTGGAAGCCTAATTAGTGTACACTGTGTAGGAATGAGTCACAATCAGTTAAAAAACTTCTTGGGACACACCCACCCATTACTCAGATTGATGTAGTCATGATTAGCCTTTGTTCAGCAGTACACCATCCCTACCAGGAAAGTTGTGATACTCCTAAAAGGCAGGTGGGTGGGAATAATTTATGGGTTTTTTTTTTTCAGAAAATACTGGAGAAGGTCAAGGACTTTTCAGATTAATGCTCTGTGTACAAAGTAAGCTTAGTGCAAAACTAAACTAGGTAAAGATTTTGTTTGAAGCAGCATTTCCTGGACTGGTGAGCTTTAATCACAAAAAGTGGGCATGAAATGGGTCAAGCTAAAACATAACTTGACATGAATGTTATCTAATGTTCTACTCTTCAGGGATGGCTCCCTTCAAATAAAGACGGAGATCTAGTCTGTGAAATAATTGATTTAGGTTGAAAAATTTTATAATTGGACCTGGGGAAATGGTTCAGTATGCAAGAGAGCTTGCTATGCAAGGAAGAGGACCAGTAGTTAAGTGCTCAGAACCCATATGTTCGGCATGGCTGTCCATACCTACAGCCTGAGCATTGGTGGGGCGTGGGACAGAAACAAAAGGCAGATTTAGGGAACTTGTTGATTAGTCAGCTTAAACCTAAATGGTGATCTTTAGGTTCAGTAAGAGATCCTGGCTCAAAGAAATAAGAAAGAGAGCAATCAGGAAAAATAGGCAGCGTCATCTGGTTTTCACATGTAAGTTTATGGTGCACATACTTGCAAACACATGTGTACATGCCCCACATCCCCCACCAAAAAAATGATGATTTTTTTTTTTAAAAATATACAAACCTGAACTTTGTACTGAAGCTGTGCATTTAGAGTATAGTTCTCAAATTCAGGTTTCAGGGCCTAAATCTTGTGGCTAAATATCTAGCTAAATAAACAATACCACAAATAGAACTGCTAGGGCCTAGTGAGTGAGTGGAACGAAGAAAGAAAACTCACTGTCTGGGTCGAGCTACATAGCTGTGCAAATATATGCCAATTCTGACTGTATTTCTGCACCACTGTGATTTCTGCTTGAGCATGTTAAATACAAAGAGGGAACAGGAAAGCAAAGAGAAAGGAGGTGTGGACACACAACCATGAAGTTACTCTTTCACCTAACATTTGTCGAGTCCTCGTTGGGAGTCACACATTGTGTTAGTCTGTGGGGATAAATTAAAAGCCCCAAGGGCTTTTTAGTCTAGCCAGAGAGAGAAAGACAATCAGATGTAACACCTGTGATGCATGCTGGATCCGGGCTTCTGAAATTATCATATGTATGAAGAAATACCTGAAGAGATTGAATGATGCATACGCTTAGATAGAAGCACATACAGGGTGTGCTGAGCCAACGAAGAGGGAGTCATCTGTTTTTCCTGAAGGTAATGCTGGAGCTGAGTCAAAAAAGTTAACTAAGTAAGTAGATATTTGCCAGGAAAATCAGGGGAAGTGGAGAGAATCCAGACAGTTTACTGCATTTGTGTATGATAGGTAAGGATGCAGCAATGAGTGTGGGCTGTACCACTAACGGCCTGAAGTGCTGGGCTGAGGAGCTGAAATTGTATTCTATAGGAAGTGGAGAGCTGTTGAGAATTTTGAACAAGAGAATAAGCTATGAAGGTATTTTGTAAAGAACATTCCAGTGCTCGAAAACAACACGAGTAAAGTCCTTGTTGTTGAAGTGTCCTTGGCCTGCATCCAGACAAGCAAGGAGACAAGTGTAGCTGAAATATCAAATGAGAACTGTTTGGTGATGAGGTCAGGGATGTTGATGGGGGCCAGGTCAAGTACGGATTCAGGGGCTATAGTAAAAACACTGGGTCTAGCTTCATTTTGTCAGGTATAGGCACAGTACGGTCAGAGTGGAGGCAAGAGAGCAGTTAGAAGATCACTGTGGCAAGCAAGGGCGGGGTTAATGCTAGCTTGAACTTGTAGTGTTTTAATAAAGTCCTATATTCATGTACCTAACTATTACTACAGTGATAGTATAAAATAATTCAACTTCTATAAAAATTGCCTCAAATTGCCTTTTTGTGATCATCCCCCATCCCTTCACGTCCAACCACCAGAAATTACTGACCCGTTTTCTGTCCCTATAGTATCATCTTTTCCAGAAATTCACACAGATGGAAACATGCAGTGCTTAACTTTCTGTGTTTGGCTTCTTCTATTAGGCAAAATCCATTTGATGCTCACTCATAATGTGTGGTGGTGCCATCCCTGGGTTCTATCAGAAAGCAGGCTGAGGAAGTCATGGGAAGCAAGCCAGTAAGTATCACCCCTCCATGGCCTCTACATCTGCTCCTGCCTACAGGATCCTGCCCTGTTTGAGTTCCTGTCCCGACTTCTTTCAATAATAAATAGCAATATGAAAGTGTAAGCCAAATAAACCCTTTTCTCTTCAACTTGCTTTTTGATCATGGTGTTTTGTCACAGCGATAAAAACTCTAAGGTAAGACTATATACACACACACACACACACACACACACACACACACATATATAATTAAATATCACATAATCTATACATTTTATATATATCATACTCCTGTACGTAAATGTATATCTTGCATATTTAACTTTATAGGAAACTGCCAAATTGCCTTCCATAGCAACTTCTACCATTTTGCAATTTGCTAATAAAACAAGAGCTCCAGTTGCTCTGCAGCCTCATCAGCCTTTGGGATTGGTAATAGATTTATTTCAGCAATTCTAGGGGATGTGTAAGAGTAGCTCACTGTGGCTTTAATTTATGGTTTCCTAACAACTAATGTTCCCGAGCAAAGTAGAACCAGATTTACTGGTGCAACGGATATGGGGTGTGTCATAAAATGAGGAGTTAAGGACAATCACAATATTTTGTACCTAACCAAGATAATAGCGAAAAAATGGACAGAATTTCAAAGCATAGTTAATCTTACATGAATTCAATGGCTCAGGAAAAGCTCAGAAGTAGTCACTAGGAAAGAGAGAATGGGTGATGTTACTTGGGCAAAGGAAAAGTGATAGCATACTCCTACCCCATATGCCCATGAGGAATTGCAAATGAGATTTATTCAAAGCAAATAGAGTTAAAGATGATTAAAGGACTTTTATGGATGGTGTGTGGGTGGAAAATGAAAGGTGCCACCCTCAAGGAAAGACATATTTGTCTGGGAAAAGCAGGCTCCTGTTAACATCTCAAGGATGTGATTCACTGTGGAAATCTGAAACCTGTTTTATAGTCTGGGTGGGTGCTGGCTGGTGCAGGGTTGTTTTTACTGACACAGAGCTGGGAGCAGTTGATGGACTGGATAATGGAATTTGGTACCTGGGCATAATGAACCATGATGTCACTTTGAATAAGCAAATCTAAGAAAACAGTTACCTT
Source organism: Microtus pennsylvanicus (assembly GCF_037038515.1). NCBI lineage: Eukaryota > Metazoa > Chordata > Mammalia > Rodentia > Cricetidae > Microtus > Microtus pennsylvanicus. The sequence goes on from NC_134601.1 coordinate 138,695,562, forward strand.
GCCCATACCAGGTAGATCACACAAAAAGCAGGGAAAGTAAAGGACTCTACCAGAAATACTCTGCTGTGGGTTCACTACCCAACTTCTCAGAGAAGTCCATGCTAAGTATACATAGATAGGTAGTCAGTTATCTAGAGTTAATATATAGGTGATAGTCATCCAAGAAACAGTAAAACCAGAGCTGTAGAGCTGGTTAGGAGCACTTTCCATTCTTCCAGAGGACCTGGGATTCAGTCCCAGAATCTACTTCAATGGTCTTTAATTGTTGTTAAATATATGCGTTTATGTATTCCTAGAGATATAAACACAACCTTCTTAGTCTTTATAATGTTACTTGTGCGTGTATGTTTCTAGGAATGACCATTTGGTATAGGATAGCCAATTGGTGCTCCCTGAGCAACATTGTTTCCCTCACTCTCAGCATTCCCTCAGATGCCTGTTCTTTGTCTAGGATTGAGGCCTCTCTAGTTTCCCACTTGAGAGTTAGCATGTCTATTGGATAATCTCAAAAATATCTTTAAAGGCATTATAAAAATAAATACAAATAAAAACCAAATCTTAAAAAAGGAAATGGTTAAAAACGAGAAAGAATCTGTGGGAGCCCCTGACACTGGGGTCATAGTGACAGGTTCCAATCACAGAAACGCAAAGCCATGTTTCCATCGTATTTCTGAATGTTTCATTGCCTGCTTTCTAATTCTACTTTGGCTTCTTCATCCATTTCCTTTCTTTAACTTTCTACCTTTATTTTTATTTATTGCCATTAATAATGAAACATCTTTGTAGTTTTTTTTTTTACTCTTTACTCTTTGGGGACCTGCCATCCAGCTCCCAAATAAATACACACAAAGAGACTTATTAATTATGAATGTCTGGCCTTAGCTTTGCTTACTTCTAGCCAGCTTTTCTTAACTTAAATTATCCCAACTACCCTTTGCCTCTTGGCTTTTATATTTCTTTATTTCTGTATACCTTTCTTTACTTCCTACTCTGTGACTGGCTGTGCAGCTGGGTGACTGCTTCCTGATGTCCTCCTCTTCTTCGCCTTTTCTTGCTCCTCGATCTTCTCTTTTTCTCCTCATATTTATTTTTTCTGCTTGTCAGCCCTGCCTATTTTTCTCCTGCCTAGCTATTGTCTATTCAGCTCTTTATTAGACCAATCAGGTGTTTTAGACAGGCAATGGAACACAGCTTCACAGAGTTACACAAATGCAATATAAAAGAATGCAGCACACCTTTGCATCACTAAACAAATGTTTCACAGCAAAACCACATTTTCAGCTAATATTCCACAACAAAACTCTTTTCTTTAAAAAATTGAAACAATGAATTCAAGTATTTGTAAGAAAATAAACCTTTTCTGAAATCTTATAATTGCAGACTCCTCATCACTAATTTTTTTGGTCATACTTTCATGTTGATGTCTACATATTCTTAAAGGATACTTCTGTGTAAATTATCCCACATGCATTTTTAAATAATGAAAAAGTTTTGAAAAGTATCAAGTTTTCTTTTGTATTTTTATTGACACTTAAACCCTCCATTGATATTCCTAATAACCAATATAAATGAATTGTTTGTTTTTCTAGACATTGCTCCATAACCATGCAATTTGATATACACACATACACACGTTGTTTCAAAAATCAGAATCTACGTAAAGAGAGAAGGTATTTCAACACAAAAAAGTCATATCTCACAAGTCTACAGCTAATATCACAATTGTGAAAATTAAAAACTTCTTGTCTAACATGAAAAACAAAACATATAGTACTGGATTTTTTGTTTTATTATTTTTTAAGACAGGGTTTCTCTGGGTAGCCTTGATTGTAATGGAACTTACTCTGTAGACCAGGCTGGCCTAGAACTCAGAGATTCACCTGCCTCTGCCTCCCGAGTGCTGGGATTAAAGGCGTGCGCCATCACTGCCCAACCACTACTGGAATTCTTAGCTAGAACAAGTAAGCCAGGAAAAAAAAACCCATACAATCAAAAACCATGAAGGCATCCAAACACAAAAGGAAGATGTTAACTTGTTTTTATTTACAAAATTTTACATATAGCAATCCCCAAAGATACCACAAAAACCTATTAGAACTAATTTTATGTATTTAGGAAAGTCAAAGCATGCCAAAAATTACAAAAGAGTAACATTTGTGTATTTTAGCAAATGGAACATGCTAAAATTCATTGAATTGTGGATTTTAAATGTGTGGATGTATGGAATATGAACTATATTGCAATGAAAGTGGTATAAATTTATAATTATTATATTTAGTTTCCATCCTATTATAACATGTAATTGACTTTCACCATAAATGAATACCTTTATCATTTTGAACAATGTTTCAGCTTTATAGCTCCTAACTCTGTTTGTTCTTCTTCATATTGCTATGCTACTAATGTCAGTATTGAATTATTTAATTATTTTTTTGATCTTACCATGAGATATGAAATCCTATGGATGAGCCCCAGGGAAAAAAACTATAGCTATTACTCAGCTAAAGGAACATGGCAAAAAATGAGTCCTATGACTCCTTATAGCATTCCTCACCCTCATTAGAGAAGCTTCTTCCTGCTGTAGATGGGAATTAACAGATGCCCATAACTGACACAAGGTGTAGAGAGTGAGAGACTTTGGAGTATTTAGTCCTAAATGAGATGTCTTTATCCAACCCTGGTCCTCCAAGCTCGGGGATCTATGCTGAAGGGGAGACAGAAAGATTGTGAAAGCCAGAGGTCATGATTGACTCCAAGGAAACAGTGTCTTCTAGACACAACATGAAACACATATGAGCTCACAGAGACTGTGACAACACACACAGGACCTGCACAGACCCAAGCCTGGCAAAATCCCCAGCATTGAGAAGGGGAAGTGGACACCAAGTTGGGTGGGTAGGGAAATGGGGAGGATCTATGAGGAGTTGGAAGAAACAAAAGAATATGATAAAATATATTGTATGGAAGTTTTTTTAAGTGAATAAATAAAAAAATCTTAAGGATTGTGTACTCATTCAGATTTAGCTGTGTTTTGTCTTTCCTGTGCTCTCTGTTTCGTATTGTATTCTACTTCCACTTAAAGAACTCCTTTCATCACTTCTTTTGTTGTCTGATTTTTATTTGTAAGAATATTTACTTTGTCTTCTCTTTTTGAGATAGTTTCACTGAGTTGACTTCTGGGATGGTGACAGTTTAAGGATGTCTGCTGGCATTGCTGCTTTCTTTTGAAAAGGCAGTTGTTGAAAATACTGTTATTGCTATTTTGGCAATGTTTTTTTTTCCTCTTTGGAAATTTTTGGTGTATCCTACAAAGAGTTCGTAGGAATTCTTAAACTGATATTTTGACCATATTGGCCATCATTTCTTTGATTGTTTTTTTTTGTTCTTCATTTTTTATTCTTAAAGACTAAACTAATCACACATCTTAGATTCTTTAATTTTGTTCCATATATTTCTTCTTATATTTTTACATCTTTATATTTTCTATCAATTGTGGATGGTTCCAGTTTATTCTCTTTGCTGCTATTAAATTCATCTATTGAATTATTAATTTTAGTAAAAGTGCTTTTCAGTTATAGAATTCTTTTTTAATCTATCTGTCTACCTATGTATTACTGTTTTTAAAAGTTGTTTATTTTAATGTGCATGCACTTGTGTGTGCATGTATGTGTGTGTGCCACCTCATGGGATCTGGAGAGCCATCTCACCAACTCTCTAGTGAAATTCTTAAGTCTTTTGCTTTCTTAATTGTATTTCAATGGTTATTTAAAGTTCTTCCCCTCTAGAAATATGAAAATATTTGTAACTTATTTATCTATTTTTATGGTCTGGTCTTCCTCTTGATTTATTATAGCTATTTGTTTGTATTTCTTGACATGTGAAGGACTTTTTGCTTGGGTGCAAGACATTGTATATTAAAAATTGTGAAATGTTTTTCTTGCAGGATTAAACAGTATTGGAAGTGTGCCTTGATTTGCTTGATGGTAGATATTATCTTTGTCATGGCTGATCTATCTACAGTTTGCTGTTACTAGTAAGGGACATTTTTGTTCCTAGGGATTTGTCTCTTCTATTGTTGCCATTTGAAGATTAGTATGGTGAAAAGGGCCAGCCCCTTTTCTAATCTGATTCCCTAGTGCTATCAGATTACTGAAATATTTTCCTAGATATTTTGCCTCCTAAATATTCCTTTCTCTTTGATTTTTGGTACTTTAATTTGGAGTATATGTTTAAATTGGAAATCAGGAAATATCTGAAAATAAGATTATACTGGAGTTTTCTTGATCACCTCCCTCATCCCAGCTGAGTTCAGGGTTCCCTTCCCTGGTCATACCAAAGCTGAATTTTTCTCTCTGAATTTTGGAGAGATTTTCAACAGGCCTTTGACCGTTGCTTTCTGGTGAGCCTCTATTTATTCCCGCTGCAACGAGCCAGCAAATTTTCTAAAGGGAAAGCCCAAGCAAATGTGGTACTCACATCAATTCATTCCCCTCCTCTTGAAAGATTCACTCCTGCAATCTTTCCTGCCTTCTTGTGCTCCAACATCTCCAAATACTTCATATATTCTTCAGCTTTTGAGATGGTTTTTGTCAGGAAGCTATACTGAGAAAGTTCCTCTTTGTGATTTTAAACTGAAGATCCTTTTATTTTATTTTGAGATGTTTTTCACTTAGTGTTTATACCACCAATATAGCTTTTAGAAATAATTTCTTTCTCTTTTATCAACTAGTTTTTGAAAAGTAAAAAAAATCATGATTTTGGTCCAAAATTTGTTGATAAATTTATTTGATTATTTATTTTTATGCATATTTGTGTTTTGCCTGCATGTATGTCAGGACAGCATGTGGGTACAGTGCCCTAGGAGGTCAGAAGAGGGCATTGGCTTCCCTAGGACTGGAATGACAGACACTTGTGAGCTTCCATGTGGGTACTGGAAATCAAACCCAGGTCCTCTGGAAGAGCAAACAGTGCTCTTAACTGTTGAACCATCTGTCCAACACCTGCCCACCCCCAAATTTATTTAAATTGTGTGAGCTTTCCTTAGGTGATCTTTTTTTCTTCCCATGTTGGTACCTGTGTTCTGTAGTAATTTTGTTTCACTATTATGTTCCTCTTTGGCAAATAGATACCAAGATGAAGTAGAATTTTCATCATCTTTCTAGACTGTAAAAGGGAACTCCTGCAACTTCTCTGGCAGAGGTGGGTGGGACTTGCCTTCAGATCCAGCTTTGTATAACTTTCCTTACCTCTTGGGTGGTGTGGTGGTTTGCATATAATGGCTCCCATAGGCTCATATATTTGAATGTTTGGTTCACAGTTGATAGAATTGTTTAGGAAGGATTAGAAGGCCATCACTGATGGGCTTTGAAGTTTCAAATACCCGCACCATTCCCAGTCTCCCCCTCAACTCTCAGTTACTACCTCAGCGCCATACCTGCCTGGCTGCTGCCATGTTCCATGAAGATCATTGGCTAACCCTCTTGAAACTGTAAGTGAGCCATCAATTAAATATTTTCTTTTATAGACTGCCTTGGTTTGTGGTGTCTCTTCTCAGCAATAAACAGTAGCTAGAGAGGTAGGATACTCGTTGAGATTTTAATGAGGCCAACATATTTGTAAGAACTACAAAACTTTAGTTATGGGTCATAGAGTTTATGCCATAATAATTTTCTCCACTTTCTAGCTCTGTCTGGAAGGAAGCAAAAATTTTGTGGAAGCTCCTCTTTCAGGACTTTGAGGTGTCTGTTCAGGCCTTCACACACTGAAACCTACTCACTGGGGTATGACTGATCCTAAGAATTAAAAGGCAGTTATACAGGTGTGATGAGGCCTTGGGCACCAGAGATGCATGTTTTTGCTGATATCTACCAAGAATCTTTTGTAACTTTTGGTCCACCTCTGAATTCATGTGGTGACCACAAAAAATATGTCAATGCTATTGATGAATATTAGAAAACTATGTGTTCGTGTTCCGTTTGTTTGAAGAGACCTGAACATTGCTTAGAATAAGGTATTCAAAAATTAACCTGTCATCATGAGAAAGCAAGCTAAAATATATTTGGGTGAAATGAAATTTTGGCCTAAAACACTGAATATTCTAACACTGGTGCGCATGATTTAGTTAAGCTCCAAATCTCCATTGAAAAGGAGAGTGAATAAAATTTCATTGAATTTAGAGACATGCCTGTTGCAATTTCAGCACTTCCCAAACTATCCTTAACAAGGGCGCCAAATACATTGGTGTAACTTGAAAACCAAGGTTAACAAGGCTTCTGTTTTGCTGATGCCCCTTCGGGACCACTCCTATCCCACCGTGTAGCATGAATCTCCAGAATGGGGAAAATCAGTAGTCACATATAGCTTGCTAAATTTCTGTTTGGGAGAAATGCTGTTTTATTCCAGTAGCTTGTAAAATAACAGTTCAAAAATGTCAATCAAAAATAACATCCCTAGTTGCCTGCATGTTTTAGTTCATTTGTCTGTGTGTTTTAGTTCATATCATCCCGCTCAAATCAGATTTTTTGAGTAAACCCAAGTGAAGAATTTTATTCAGGAAGTGATGCCAGACTATATTATTAGGGACTTAGGATGTGGAACAATAGCCAAGATGGGTTCTTTTTAACATGGAATGTGGAGGCAGTCTTGCCCAGAAAGCATACCAGGTCTTGAAATGTGAGCAAACTGAGGAATTTATTAATCAGCTTCAATCCTTATGAGTCTGAAGGCAGTATGTAGGGATATGATGACATACCCACAATATCTGATACATAGTCTAAGCGATACTGCAAATGATGATACATCATATACATATGAATTTATTAATCAACTTCAATCCTTATGAGTCTGAAGGCAGTGTGTAGGGATATGATGACATACCCACAATATCTGATACATATTCTAAGCGATACTGCAAAAGATGATACATCATATACATAGGAATTTATTAATCAAATTCAATCCTTATGAGTCTGAAGGCAGTATGTAGGGATATGATGACATACCCACAATATCTGATACATATTCTAAGCGATACTGCAAAAGATGATATATCATATACATATGAATTTATTAATCAACTTCAATCCTTATGAGTCTGAAGGCAGTGTGTAGGGATATGATGACATACCCACAATATCTGATACATAGTCTAAGCGATACTGCAAAAGATGCTATATCATATACATATGAATTTATTAATCAACTTCAATCCTTATGAGTCTGAAGGCAGTGTGTAGGGATATGATGACATACCCACAATATCTGATACATAGTCTAAGCGATACTGCAAAAGATGCTATATCATATACATATGAATTTATTAATCAACTTCAATCCTTATGAGTCTGAAGGCAGTGTGTAGGGATATGATGACATACCCACAATATCTGATACATATTCTAAGCGATACTGCAAAAGATGATACATCATATACATATGATATGTTTCCTATTTTTTTCTTGTATACCTCATAGCACTGCTTTTTAACTAATTAAATACTGTGTGTGGTTGTTTTGCCTATATGTATGCCTATATAGTATGCATCCAGTGCCTCAGAGTCCTGAAGAGGGTGTCAGATCCCCTGGAACTGGGGTTATAGAGGGCTGTTATGCTAGGAATTAAACCTAGGTCCTCTGGAAGAGCAGCTAGTGTTCTTTTTTTTTTTTTTTTTTTTGGTTTTTCGAGATAGGGTTTCTCTGTGGTTTTGGAGCCTGTCCTGGAACTAGCTCTTGTAGACCAGGCTGGTCTCAAACTCACACAGATCTGCCTGCCTCTGCCTCCCGAGTGCTGGGATTAAAGGCGTGCGCCACCACCGCCCGGCTGCAGCTAGTGTTCTTAATTATTGAGCCACCTCTCCAGCCCAAGCCCTGCTATTTGAAATCCTAAGTTCACCTTCCATAGCAAATACAACTTCTCCCTGGAGTTATTCTTCTATCTTTGTGGGTACAAGTGACATTACTAATTATGCGCACCATCATGGCATTCATCTTTAAAAGTTACTTGAATAATTTTGCTCTTGGGCAACTCTCTGTTATTGTATTGTATTACTTACAAATAAATTTAACCCCCCTTTCCAAGATATTTTATCCTTGAAGAGACAGACAAACCGTTTTCAGCATTTTGAACTTGCAGCATTTATCACAGTTGCTGGCAGGACAAGAACTCAATCAATGTTTGTTGAATAATTGTGACTCAAAAGAAACAGTGTGGTGAAGGCTGAATTGAAGTATGAAGAATTTGCTCATTACTCCTAGCAGTAAGAGAATTTAGTAATTTACGTTTGGAATAGTCATCAATATTTGTTGGATGAGGTTTTATCTAGACAGTCAGATATTTAAATAAATGCCAAAAGGTGGTGCAAAATTGCCTCATGCCATTTGGACCACATAACACATGTATGGGAGGGTCTGTTCTGAAGTCATTCTTAGAACTGGTTAAGTATGTCTTCAGGAATTTTCAGACTTTTAAGGACAGATAAAATTTATTTTCTAATTTTGAGTTGCACACAATAATGAATTTCATTATAACATTTTCTTAAATATATATCCTTGTACTTTGTAACTACTTACTTCCCCATTCCCGCTCTATTTCCCCCTCCATTCCTCTCCCTAACAGTTCCCTTCTGCTTTCATCACACAGATGTTTTCTCTAGCTACTATTGGCCTTTGTTTAGACAAATGTAAAAGCCAGCTTAGTTTCATTTGCCTTTTCAAAACAAAAGAGAATAAACTGTTTTTGCATGAATTACAATTAATTTTTATAGCCATTTTTATATATTAAGTGCTATTAATCAGGAGAAGTAATTTGAGTTAAGGTTTTGTCCTAAATAAGTAAAAATGGGAGCATAATTGGCAATGGTTTTCCTTCTCCTATTTTTGTGCTGTTCTACTTAATATTTGGCAGATGGAGTATGAATAGAAATGCTTAAGTTAGAATGCTTTATGGGGTTTTAAACTGTTGTTAATTAGTCGTGAAATCATTTTAATTACTTAAAAATTCCATTATGACCATGTTTCAAATATGTGCTTCATTTTGACAAACTACTACAGACCATCATTTTATAAATAATTTTACTTACACTTAACTTTGTGGGAAGGAAAATAAGGTGGATATACTTAATATATTCATAGAGAAGAAATCTTACAGGGCAAAGAGAAACTGTTTACCTCAAATTGGATTATAAAAATCTTGAAGTCTTTGGCACTTTATCAGCAGTTCAAAGCAAATTTTAAAAAGTTAGAAAGTAGTATGAAAGAGTATTGGTGTGCAAAAGAGTTCCACAATAGCCCAGAATGAAGTATAATAAAGGTTTATTTATTGGAGGATGAACTCACAGAAAGTGATATGCAGTCTTCTGTGTGCACTAGGAACTGAAACAAAATCCAGCAGTCAAGAGGCCTGTACAAAAGAAGGCTTTTTGTCTGCATTTATAGTATATGAGACCACGTTCAAACTGGCTATTGGCTATTGGCTATTGGCTGAAGGAATTCCCACAGAAAAAGAGAAGAAGGGATCAACTGAATGTAAGCATCTTCTACACTCTTCTTCTTACTCTATGTACTCTTTATTTGCCTCTTTGTATTTTTACTACTAGTGTAGAGAAAAGAGATGGCAGCCATTAGCTTCTCTTAATTTTCCCAGCTTTCATGAAGTATAAAAATTGCATCATAATTAAACACAATTAGTTAAACACATAATTAAACATAACATAAACACAAATTATGTATTCAAGATATACATGTATTGTATATTACTATCAAAATCAAGGTGACTAACATGCTCATTTTCTCACAAGTTAGTTATTTAAAACATACTGGTTTTTTGTATTAGGTGAGAACAGGTAAGGTGTACTCACTGTAGCAATTTGCATGTTTATAATACATCACTATTATAGTCTCCATCCTGTGCTGCTGGCAGGACTTATTTACCAAATAGGGAAAATTTGTTCTCTTGACTAACATCTCTCCATTTCCCCCACACCCTGATTCCTGGAAAGAACCATTCGACTCTGGTTCTATGGGTTCAACTATTTAAAATTTTATATGTAAGTAAAAGCATGCAGTACTTTGATTTTCTGTGTCTTGTTTACTTCACTTACCATAATGTCTGCCACGTTGTCCAAATGTCTGGATTTCCGTATTTTTAAAACCTGATAAAGTAAACTATTTTTGATAGCTCTGGTAACTGTTGATGAGAAGGGGATGATGCTATGTATAAGGCATGAAGGAGTAGAAACTCCTCTGTTTATTAATCATTCAAATATTTGTTGAATGAGTAAACAAAAGATTAAGAAGGCATGTTCTCAATTTTAAGAGATTTATAATCTAGTAAGAGACATAATGCAGCCTGCGAGTTTCTTCCTGCTGTCTGCATCTGGCTTCTGGCCTCTAGCCACTTCCCTCATGTCATGGCCCCGAAACGGCAATCTGCGCTTCTGCCTCAGTCCAAGAAACCCAAATCAGCTCCGTCCCCGAAACTGGAGGACAAGTCTGCCTCTCCCGGCCTGCCGAAGGGAGAAAAAGAACAGCAAGAAGCAATTGAACACATTGACGAAGTACAAAATGAAATAGACAGACTTAATGAACAAGCAAGTGAGGAAATACTAAAAGTAGAACAAAAATATAACAAACTCCGCCAACCGTTTTTTCAGAAGAGGTCAGAATTGATCGCTAAAATCCCAAATTTTTGGGTAACCACATTTGTCAACCATCCACAAGTGTCTGCACTGCTTGGGGAGGAAGACGAAGAGGCTCTGCATTATTTAACCAGAGTTGAAGTAACAGAATTTGAAGACATTAAATCAGGTTACAGAATAGATTTTTATTTTGATGAAAATCCCTACTTCGAAAATAAAGTTCTCTCCAAAGAATTTCATCTGAATGAGAGTGGTGACCCATCCTCACAGTCCACTGAAATCAAATGGAAATCTGGAAAGGATTTGACAAAACGCTCGAGTCAAACACAGAATAAGGCCAGCAGGAAGAGACAACACGAAGAGCCAGAGAGTTTCTTTACCTGGTTTACTGACCACTCTGATGCAGGTGCAGATGAGTTAGGAGAAGTCATCAAAGATGACATTTGGCCAAACCCCTTGCAGTACTATTTGGTTCCTGATATGGACGATGAAGAGGGAGAGGCAGAAGATGATGACGATGATGATGAAGAAGAAGAAGGCTTGGAAGATATTGATAAAGAAGGAGATGAAGGTGAAGAAGATGAAGATGATGATGAAGGGGAAGAAGGAGAGGAGGATGAAGGCGAGGATGACTAGCACAGAAGACTGATGGATTCCGACTCTCTTTTTTATTTTCTTTTTCTTTTTTAAATTTCCCCAGTCCCTGGGAGCAAGTTGCAGTCATTTCCCTCCTGTCCCCAATCCCTCTTGTGCTCAGGCGCCCTGTTTCTGAGGTCTCGCTTCTCAATACCATGGTTCTCAACTTATTTTTGGGGAAATGTCTTGAGCAAAATACAATGGGAAAAGAAAGAATCTCCACTACTCTGTTCTACATTCATTTTTATCTTTTCTTGTCTTGAACTGTGGATTCAACGCCACCACCACCGTGTTCTGTGGTAAAAAAGAAAAGCCCTCCAGCCCCTTTGGCTCTGCTGGAGGCTGGAGGGTGCTAGGCCCCTGTGTAGTAGTGCATAGAATTCTAGCTTTTTTCCTTTCTCTGTATATTGGGCTCAGAGATTACACTGTGTCTATGTGATACAGACAGTATTTACCAACATGTATCTGTCTACTTTCTCTTGTTTAATAAAAAGATAAAAAAGAAAAAAAGGGGGGGTTAGAAGGTCAGCAAGGGTGGGTTTGAGGTGTCTGGGGGGGTAAGTGGGCATTGTGACAACATGGCTTCTCCTTTGGCATGTTTAATTGTGATGTTTAACAGACATCCTTGCAGTTTAAGATGACACTTTTAAAATAAAATTCTCTTCTAATGATGACTCGAGCCCTACCACTCAATGGGAGAATCAGCAGAACCTATAGGGGTTTATTTGGAGTTCACATTCTGTTGTAACTTTATTTTTAATTTTTTTTTATTTTTAGTTTTTTGGTTTTCACTGGAAGGAAAAGATGCTCATTTTAAATGTTGAAGTGTACAAGTTGCTTTGTTACAATAAAACTAATGTGCACACAAAAAAGAGACATAATGCATGCAGTCAAATGGCAATTACAAATTATAGACTAAGTATTATTGGACAGGCTATAATGTGTTTTTTTTAATGTTAAATCCTTCCTCAGCAAATCTGGAGAATCACTTCCTGTTTAGGAGTGCCTGTTGAGTCTTGAAATACTTTTATTTTTAATACAGTGTGTGTATGTATGTGTGTGTGTTATATATGTGTATGTGGGTGTGGGTACATGAGTGGAAAACAGAGTTTGATTGTGTGTCTTTCTTAGTTATTGTGTGCATTGGCTCCCCCAATGTACTTGTGTCTCACTAATTCAACCAGATGTCTCTAGGAATCCAGCCACATCCATGCCCTTCTCATTCAGCATTGGAGTTACAGATGTGGGCTCTGTAGATCCAAAGTCAGGACCTCATGGTTGTACAGGAAGAACTTTACCAACTGAACCATTGTCTCAGTTCTTGAAAACACTTTAAAGACACAGCATCAAATCTTATCCTGAAGCATATATAAGAATCTTAATAGGCACTTAGGAGAATAATCACAAGAGCTATATTGTCAATTTCTTCTTTCTGATTGTGCTTTCCCTTCATCTAATGCATGTTGGGGCAACCTTGAGGGTCACAGGAGAAGCCTAAAATACCAAATCCCCTGGAGACTGTGTGAATTGAGAATTGAGGAAATGATGGGGGGCTGGGTTGGGGAGAATCCTAAATATTTATACACTGAAGAATAACTAGATCAAAATCTAGGAACAGAATAATGGGAACACAATTGTTATAAGCAAACAACTACTATATGCAAAGTTGTAACCCATGTATTTCATGTGACATTGCATGTTCACAGTCTGAAGGAATAGGGTAGTCCTCAGGTCAAAAATATTGGTAAGAATACTGCATCAGAGACCTGGATTTGAGTAGGGCAGACAGCCAGACATTAAGATTGAATAGTAGAGCTATAAGAGTGCTTGAACCTTGGCACAACTCTGTTAGGAACTGTATGTCGTGACTCTATCACTCAGGTTAGAGTAGTTGATTCAATTTGTCATATCAATTTAAACATAGCAAACAGTGAGAAATTGTTCCCATTATATGTCCAGAACTCATTGCTGCTTTAATACATTGGTTTTGATCTACTGAACTGTTCAGCTTGGTTTTAAGTGGGTGTCTTCTCCCAACACTCATTCTTGTCTCCAAAACAGGGGTGGGCTCTTTTGTTTTATTTTAATTTTTATTACATTTATGTGTGTATGTGCACATGTGTGGGCATATGTAGAGATCATAGGACAACTTCTTGCAGGAGTTTATTCTTTCTTTCCCCCATATAGATTCATGTTGTTAGGTTTGGTGGCAAGCACCTTTAGCCACTGGGTCATCTTATAGCTATTTTTGTTTTGTTTTAAGGCAGGATCTCACTGAGTAGCTCAGGCTGGTCTTGAATTGGTTAAATCCAAGGACAGCCTGTCCCTGAGTGCTAGGATAGCAGGCATGCACAACTATAACCATCTTTTCTATTACATGGCCATACATTCTCAGCTCTCTGTACTTACTTTCTATCCCCACTGTTAGTGCCTTTAGTTTTCCTGTAATTTTCCCCCTTCCTTAAAACAGAACAAAACCCTCCTAATTTCTCTCCCTGGCTTCCATCTGACAGCTTGTTTTGTCTTAATGACTTTGCTATGGCCACATAAAAAATCTTCTTATGTTATTTGCAGGCCTTGTCTTTCATTACTCTCAGTGCTCACCTTTGCCATGATCATCTGAATGTGTGATGACACTCTCTACTTTTACACATGGTGGTTCTTTCATTCTAACCATTGTATTTCCTCCTTCCATTTCCAGAATTTGATCCAGTCCTTCTCCAGAGTGGGGCTATTTAGGACTGCTCCCTTTCCCTCAAATCTCAGCCCACACAGACTCAGGGCATTTGGTACTTGGGGCAGTCACTGGGCAGCAGAGAGCTGGCTGATTCATATTTCAGGAAGTGTGATACAAACTATTCCATTTCTCCAACTCTTATGGAGCTAACAGTGAGTGAAGGCTGGGCATTGAAGAGGCCATCTGTTAACTAAAGTCAAGACAGCCAGAGATCAGGATCTAGAGTCCCAAATCTCTAGAGAGATTGTAGGGCAGTCTATAGTCAAGACGCATGGGAGTTGAAGGCTTTGGACTTGCATACCTTCTCTGTCTGCTACTTTTATATTCCGCAGTTTGTTTGGACCACCTTAAATTCCTAAAAGTGACTGATAGAAGTTATCTTGATGCTGAAGGGAACTTGTTTTGTGCCAATTTAAAATCTCTTTATAAAATTTAATAACAAGTCCTCCTAAGTTTTGAATAAGTTTGCATTTCAAAAACTCTCCCACTAATAGTCATTGCTAAACTAATTTTATTCTACAGGTAGAGAGGGCTAATTAAATCATTCGTAAGAATGAACTTTTAGGATAACTCCTCTCTTGTCTCAAGCAACATGGAATTTTAACTAAGTACCAGATAAATTAGTTCTGCCTCTGTGGCATTTTCCGTAGCTAATGTTTTACAACTGTTCAAAAACATAATCAGTCATTGTAGGACAACAGGTTTTGCAGCTGCATTAACAAAGAGAGCTGCATAGTTTAGATTTGTTATGTTCACTAATCTTAATATTAAACACACACTAATAAAGATTCAATAAAGTCCTTTATTGACAACTCAACTACATATTGAGCATCTGGTATAAACAAAACAACACACGGTTTTAGGTACTGCATGGGGTGCAAGGAAGTGGAAGACCCATTCTAAATATCAGGGAGAGATTTGTAGGAAATGCAAAATACAGAGAGGAAAAATAAAAACAGAAGGAAGAATGTAACGTATCACTAAAGAGGCATAAAGTTTAGCTATTCCAGGGGAATGATTAAAGAAAAAAATTGAATCTTGAGTATATATAGGTTGCAGACATGAAAACAGCAGGAAATAGTAGCTAGGGAGAGAGAATCCCATGAACAAGCAGTATGTATAAAGATTGTTCAATGTAGTGATGAGGAAATATTTGGGAAAGATTATCCAAAGCTTTTAAAACATGCCAGTGGATGAAACCATTTTAGCCAATGTTATGTTAAAAAGTGTTATTGGCACATATTCATTGTACATAGGGATGAGTTTCATAAAGTATATCATGTGATTTAAGCATATCTACCCCTCAACAACCTTCCCCTTCTTACATCTCTGCCCCATTGCTAAGCCCTTTCTGTCCCCTAAATAATCTTGCTTCTAATTTCATATGGTCTTATGTACCTATATATAATCTAGAATCTATGATGAAAGAAAGCATGCTATTTGTCTTTCTGATACTGAGTTATCTCATTTACTATGATGATGCCCAGTTTCATTTTTTTTTTCAGGAAATGATTTAATTTCATTCTTTCTGGTTGAATAAAACTCTGTGATCCCTATATAGACCATTTTCTTTATTTCATCTGTTGATGGACACCTAGAGTGATTCCATAACTTTGCTATTATGAATAGTAAAATGATTAACATGCGTGTACTAGAATTTATGTAGCATGTGGACTTTGAATCCCTTTGGTGTGTACCAAAGAATGGTATAGGAGGGTCATGTGATTGATGTATTTATATTATTTTAAGGAGCCTGCATACTCACTTCCACACTGGCTGGAGGGGCAGTGTCTAAATATTCCATTCCCCGCTTGTCTTCCCCAGCACTTGTTAATAATTTTTCCTTTAGAATTGTCATTCTTATGGGTGAAATGGAACCTTGATTTTTTTTTGAGACAGGGTTTCTCTATAGCTTTGGAGCCTGTCCTGAAACTCACTCTGTAGACCAGGCTCCTGAGTTCTGGGATTAAAGGCCTGTGCCCCTACCACCCTGCAGAACCTTGATGTTTTATTTTGTGTTTCTCCAATAACCAAGGATACAGAATGTTTTTCTTTTTTTTTTCTCTCATATATTACATCCTGGCTGCAATTTCCCCTCCCTTCCCTCCAGTGCCTGCATCTGTCCCCCATCCATTCCTCCTCTGTTTCCTTTCAGAAAAGGGCAGGCCTTTCACAGCTATAAACTAAACATGGCATAACAAGTTATAATAAAGCTAGGCACATTCCCTCAAATTAAGGCTGGACGAGGCAAATTAGGAGGAGTTGGGTCCCAAAAGCAGGCAAAAGAGTCAGAGACAGTCCCTGGTCCCACTGTTAGTAGTACCACAGAAACCCCAAACTACAGTACTGTAGAATATGTGCAGAGGAGGTAGGTCAAACCCATTCAGGCTTTCTGATTGTTGATTCAGTTTCTGTGAGCCCCTAAGGGCCCTGGTTTGTTGATTCTGTGAGGGCTTTCTTGTGATGTCTTTGATCTCTCTGACTCCTACAATCCCTTCCTTACTCTCTTCTGCAGGATTCCCTGAGCTCCGTCTAATGATTTGCTGTGGGTCTCTGCATCTGTTCCTATTAGCAGCTGGATGAACCATCTCTGATGACTGTTATGCTAGATACTGGTCTGGTTACATAAGATGGCCGGTTCAGGTTCTCTATCTCCCATCACAAGGAATCTTTGCTAGGGTTACCCTTGTGGATTCCTGGGAGTTTCCATTGTCCCCATGTGCCCCCAATTCCAGTCGTCTCTTTCTAGTACTATTCCCCTACCCCACCTCATGTTTCTGTCCCCACCCATTTCTAGTCCCCACTTGGAATCTCTTTTATTTCCCCTTCCCAGTGAGACCCATGCATCCCCCATCAGTCCTCTTTGTTACCTAGATTTGCTGAGTCTGTGGAGTGTAGCATGGTTATCCTTTACTTTACAGATAATATCCTCTTACAAATGAGTACATACTACATTATAATAAAGCCAGACACAACCACTCATATTAAGGCTGGACGAGGCAACCCGGTAGGAGGAGTAGGGTTTCAAAAGCAGGCAAAAGAGTCAGAGACAGCCCCTGCTCCCACTCTTAGGAGTACCACAGGAACCTTAATCTTGTCTTTCTGAGTCTGTGTTACATCGTTCAGGATGATTTTTTCTGGTTCCATCCATTTGCCTGAAAGTTTTATGATGTTAATTTTATTTTTTAAAAAAGCTGAGTAATACTCCATAGTATAATGTGCCACAATTTCTTTATCCACATTATGTGGTTGAGGGGCATCTAGGTTGTTTCCAGGTTCTGGCTATTATGAATAGAGAGCTTCAGTGAACATATTTGAGCAAGTGTCCTTGTGGTAGGATCGAGCATCTTTTGGGTATGTGCCCAGGAGTAGTACAGCTGGGGTATACCTTGAAGTAGACCTGTTCCCAGTACCCTGAGAAACCACATATGATACAGAACATTTAAAAATATGCTTATTAATTATTTATACTTCATTTTTTAAGAACTTTCTGCTCATTCTGTTAGTCTTTTTGTTAGCTGGCCTATGGAAGCCAGAGTTTGACAACAGGTGTCTTATTTTATCACTGTCCCCCTTATTTTTTCAGGGTCTCTTATTGAATCTGGAGCTCACTGTTTGGGCCACAGGCATCATCCTGTCTACTCTATTCTTTATAATTATTCTTTTAGTAATCTTTTTTTTTGGAGACAGGGTTTCTTTGTGTAGTTTTGGCTGGCCTAGAACTCATTATGTAGAACAGGCTGGCCTCAAACTCACAAAGATTTATCTGCCTTTGCCTACTGAATGTTGGGATTAAAGGCATGTGCCACCACCTTTTGGCCTATCTATTCTATTCTTAAGACTTTCTACTGAATCTTTTTTATTTCATTAACTGAGTTTTTATTTTCCAAAATTTCAATTTGACTTGTTTATTGGATTCCTCTTTCATATCGTGCATTGCCTTATTTACTTCATTCTGGGGCTTATTTTTTATTCTCTTTGAATTCATTCATGAGTTTATTCATGTCCTCTTTTATTTTATGAACATTATTATAGTCATTCTTTTGAATTATTTGTCTGGTGTTTCATCTAATTAATTTTCATTGGAATCCAGAACTGTGGAACTGGAAATTTTGCAGAAGTTAAGTTGTCTTGGTTTTGTGTTTCTGTGTTGGGCCATATGAACACAGAACTGTGTTCTTAATTGGTTATTTTAAAATCACCTGTGTTCTTTCAGCTGAAGTATTTAAGGTGTTTAAGTGGGGCTAGGTTATAATGGGACTGGTGTGTCATTCTTTCTCACTGGACTAGGTGGCTGTGTAAATCATTTGCAAACCCTCAGCACATCTGCTTAAAGTACTACCCAGAGCAGAATACTGCCTTCAGAAGTAATCACAATAGATGGATATGCCCAATATGAAAATACAATAATAGACAAAATAGTCACCCCTTCAACCTTAACAACCTTTGGAGAATAAAGAAGCACGTATAGTGTCATATATAGAGAGACATTAAAGAGTGGAAAGAGAATAAATTAAAAGTAACAACTAGTGTTAGAGCAGCAGAGGAAAAAATAAAAATATGGAGCAAGCAGTAAAGAAAGGGAGAGAAAGGCATCTTCAGGTAAAGGTGCAGTGAATAAAAAGACAGAGAAATAGAAGAGTACGGTCACAGAGCCTAAAGTACTTTCAACCCTGGCAAGGCTGGGCAAGGAGACCCCAGCTCAAGGTCTGCCTGTGCAGTTCAGGACAGCTTACCTTATAAATAAACAAGTAAATAAATAAATAAGAAAACAAATAAGTAAATGGAGAGAGAAAGTAGGGTAGGACAAAGTGATCTAGATCTATAAAATTAAAAATGGATATTAAAGAGAATCTGTCTCTATGTGCTCACTTGTCTGGGTTCAACTGTGGCATGTTTCTATGTGGTTACTTGCTTAGGTGAAGGTCCAGATCTATCTATGTGGTCTTGTTTTTCCTTCCTTAGCTATTTGGGTAGGTATATTCTGATGAGCGCAGAACCTTTGTGCTATTACACTTTCTGTGTTGGTTTTTGTGTTATTTGCTGTGTAGCCAAGGGGTGTAATGTGTGGATAGTAGGTACTTTAACTCTAGGTGTCCCATCTCCAGGTACATAGGGCTCTTGAAAAGCTTTCTACTAGACCCTAGCACCTTTAAACACTCGCTACTGCTCTTGCCTCGTCCACGAAACTAGCAAGCATCACATCAGTCTCAGAGCAGATTTCCAATATGTGTAGCACTGTGTGTCTCTGATTTCAGTTTTCTCTTCTAGACAGAGGCATTCCGCAGGTCAGGACCCCTCACACATCTCTCGCATTCTTAGAGTTGAATGTACATAGAGACCTTTGCTTTTAGAACCTTCTAGCTAGGGTGTTTAATTATTTTTAAAAGGTCATTTATTATTAGTATTATTATTTTGTGTGTGTATGTGTGTGTGTATATATATGCCACAGTATGTGTGTGGAGGTCAGAGAACAACTTTGTGGAGCTGGTTCTCTCCCTCTAACTTTATTTGGTTTCTGGAGATTGAACTTAGGTTTCCAGACTTTTAGAGGCAAGCACTGAGCCATCTCACTGGGACAAGGACCTTTTTTTTTTTTGGTCTGGCTCCTAATTGGTCTTCCCATTTCCCTTCCTCCTACACCTGACCCCCTCCTCCCACTCCCCTCTCCCTCTCCCCCTCCCCCCCACTCCATTCCCCCTCCATCTGGAGTCCAGATTCCCTGACCTGTGGGAAGTCCAAGGTCCTCCCACTTCTATCCAGGACCAGGAAGGTGAGCATCCAAACAGGCTAGGCTCCCACAAAGCCAGTTCATGTATTAGGATCGAAACCCAGTGCCATTGTCCTTGGCTTCTCATCAGCCTTCATTGTCTGCCACGTTCAGAAAGTCTGGTTTCATCCCATGCTTATTCAGTCCCAGTCCAGCTGGCCTTGGTGAGCTCCCAATACATCAGTTCCACTGTCTCAGTGGGTGGGTGCACCCCTCGTGGTCCTGACTTCCTTGCTCATGCTCTCCCTCCTTCATGGGTTCTTGCTGCTCTTTTTGTCAAGGGTTGAGAAAAGAGGATCTTTTCTCACAACCTGTGCAGTATGTGAACTTGAAGATTTATGTCCATTTGGGCTGAAAAATTTGCTTAGTGGTGAAGTGAGTATTGGTTGGGATTTGGTCTCTGAATTTTCTGAAGTTCTTTGTCTTAAGTCACAGTCAGCCCTCTGCAGTTCATCCACACCACAGTGGGATCAATGTACCCCCCACTGTGAGTTGAGCCCTCCCGGGTCCTTTTGTTGTTTCATTCCTGAAGCTCCTCTTTCCTCCTTCACTGTTGAATCTGTGTTTTTCTGCCACCATCGGCCTCACTGAATAGCCACTTTCCCACTTCACTTCCCCTGATTGGAGCCTAGCGTCATCTGCTACACTCTCCCCTAGGCCAACATTTCTTTAAATAGTATAAAACCTAATCTGTAAGCCCTAGGTAATTTCTTTAAGATTGTTTTTACAATGGAGGACTAGTTCTTGTTTCTCCCACGTCTATGTTTTGGACTAGTTGTGGTTGTGGATTCAAGTTTTCAACAAAGCATCTGTCTGGAGCATGGTTAAAAAGCAGGATGAAAGCAGAATACAGAAAGTCATGCGATAGCCTATAAAATGGTATAAGAAAAGATATGTTTCATTGGCTAGCTAATATCCCTGAGATATTAGCTAAGTTTTAATGTTATTTTTTTTGTCCAAAGAACAACCTATAAAGCAAATCCAATGTAATACATGTGACCCAAATCTTTCATCTTGAAACTGAAAACAGACGTAAGATTTCAGCCAAAGCTGGCTTTCATGATTAGATGACTCCAAATCGTACCACCGAGTTGTTTGATGAGCACTTCCTAGGCAATTAGAGCCATTCGGAAAAAGTAAATGATAATGATGTCTTTGCCCTAGTTGAAACCGGATGACATCACCAGTGTACAATGGAACTGTTCCAGGGCTTTGAATAAAGACATGGTAGGGTTTAGTCATCACAGGTGCATCACAGTAGAGGGAAGCCAGAAACAACTACCACCTTTACCAAACCTGTGCGGTAACACGCAACTCTATGCTTGTGTTTAAGAAGATAATTACCATGTAATTCTATGCCTAGATTTAAGGAGATAATTTAGTTTAAGCCTAACACTAGCTATCATATTAAATTATTTTTGTTAATTTGACTTTTATTGGTTTGGTAATTTGTTTTATTTAATTTGTAAAGTTATTTAGTTTATGTTTATATAAAAGATTTAAACATAGGGAGTTTATGTTACCTTTGTATTTGCCTATAATTAGATAACATGTTGATGAAACAATTTAAGCTTTCTTTTTTTCTTTAAAAGTATATCTAACCATGTAAGGTGGTACATGCCTGCATCAGGAGGCCAAGGCAGAAGGATCATAAATTTGAAGTCAGCTTGGGCTCTTCTGTTAAAGACACACACACACACCAAATGCATTTGCATATGCCTGTAATCTCAACACTTGGGGTGTAGAGACAGGAAGATTGTGATTTCAAGACTAACCTTGACTGCCTAGCTAATCCGAGTCTCAAACCCTGTCTCAAAACAAGTTTTGTCAAACCCGGCATGGTGGCACACACCCTTAATCTCAGCACTCTGGGGCAGAGGCAGGTAGAGTCTGTGAATTCAAGGCCAGCCTGGTCTACAGAGTGAATTCAAGGACAGCCAGGGCTACACGTAAAGAGATCCTGTCTCAAACAACAAAACATAAATTTTGTTTTCATATTACTAAAGTTTGAGAGATGCTTAGTAGGGAATGGAGACTCACTGAAGAATTCTGTGACTCTGAGTGACATAGTTAGGGCTATTCCTAAGAAACCTGGCCCTGACGACAAGAGCAGTTTTGAAAAGATAAATACATAAACAGGAGGAATAATATGATTTGGAGGGTCCAAGTGTGTGACAATAAAAGTTGCTGGGAATGGAGCAGGCTATGATAACATATGCTTGTAATCACTACACTCAGGAGACTGGGCTCATGAGTTAAAGGCTAGCACAAACTTTATGAGTTTCAGGCTGCTTTCAGAAACCTAAGACTTTGTGGAAGAAAGAAGGGTTTATGGAAATGGTAGAAAGACAAATGGGGAGATGTAGGTAGAAGAGGATTAGTGGGAAATCTGTAGGAACTAGTTTGATATATGGAAGAGAGGTTACTTCTTGAGAGATTTTAAACTTTTTTGCTCAGTTTTTTTGACAGTTTTGTTAACTCTAAAGGGAAAAATTTCGGTAACATGAATAGAAAATTTAGAAGCAATCAGTTTAACAAAATGAAAGTATTTGACTTTAGACATGTTTTTGCTTTCAATGATAGTTTTCAAATAGACTAATGGATTAAAAGTACATGAAAATAAAGAGAAAGAAGAATGCCTTTTAAGTGATTGAATCTAATGAAGTAGTTTCCCTACAAACAATTAAATTTTTATATTTTTAGTGTCACCTAATTGTCTTGTACACAGTATGCATTTGATAAACGTTTTGATGAGTTAGATTTTCTGATACATTTGAAATAAGTCTACTTAAAACACTTTGCTAAAATAAATGTACACTTTAGGTTTTGTGAATGAATTTGAAGACTCCCCAATGCTTCAGAACAACTATATCCTTCACAGGACATACTTTTTGAAAAAAAAAAAAACCAGAGACTACTTCATTGAGCCAACGCTTTCAAGATGAAGTAATCCTTTGGTTTCTGGAAGAAACAGAAGCAAAAATTCTCTAGAGTAAAACCTCTTCAAATTTCATCTGAAAAACTTCCACTGGTGAAAATGAAACAGTGAGCTCATCATCAAAATCATGAAACACATGGTAAGAAAAGTCACCCTGAGTGAAGGTCAGCACAAACAACTCAAGCTCCACTTGGAGTCTCCACGGACACAGGTATCAAAACACTCATGTATCCAACATTGACCAAAAAGGCATGGGATTCATAAACAAAGGGCACAATAAGAAATATAAGCATTCAGTATGATATTACCAGAAACGACTGAAAAGAAGTGAAAAATTTAAATTATAGAAACAAAAACTATAATTGTTGAAGTGAAAACTTAGTGGATGGAATAAACAGCACATCAGAGAAAACTTGAGGAAGAATTAATAAATGCAGCTTTGAAGGAAAAAAGATAGAAAACAAAAATAGGATTAGCAAGATGGCTCAGTAGGTAAAGGAATTTGCTGCCAAGCTGGTGACCTGGGCTTGAGTCCCAGGATTCACTTGGTAGAAGGAAAGAAAGGACTCCCTTAAGTTTTCCTCTGACCTCTATATGCCCTATGGGACTCGCGTGCGCACACACATACACTAACTCTTTTGTTTGAGAAAGGATATTATGGTTGATGTCAACTTGCCACAAATTAGAATCACATAAGTAAGCATCCTTAGCAGAAGAACCGTCTGGATTGACTTTATGGATGTGAGAAGATTGGCCAGTATTGGACTATGGGCAGCTCCTTCTGGTATCAGGACAAATTCAGAAGAAAATGTATAATTCAGAAAGAAGTTTACTTGGCCTTTGTCCTAAGTGCCTTTCATCTTGCTGCCAAACTGCTTCGCCCTGCTGCTGCTGCTGCTGCTGCTGCTACTGCTGCTTCTTCCACCACTATCAGAACCAGCATTCACATGCTTTCATTGCGGACTAGTGACCAGCAGATTGGAACTGCTGATGCACTCGTCCTTGTGAACTGAGCAATAATTGTCCCCCCTTCCCACCTTGCTCTGGTGTAAGAGGCAGTCATTGTGGGACTACTCTTGATTGTTGAGACATCAAAGTTAAAGGAACTAGTTACTACAGGATTTTCAGCTCAGGTTTGACAATCAACTCACACTCATACCTTTATCCCATTGATTGTGTTGCTGTAGAGAACAGCCTGATTAATACAAAGGGTCTCACACTGTAGCCCTGGCTACACAGAACTCATAGAGCTCAGACTAGCCTAAAGTCATGGTTTTAGCCTCCCATGTGTTAGGATTACAGATGTGAACCAATGTGATTGGCATGAAACACAACTGGTAAAAAGAAATCAAAATATTAGAGACTAGTTGAATAGGTACCTAATATAAGTGCCAGAGGGGAGACCAGAAAAATTTGCGGAAAGATAATAATGAAAGGAAAGTAAATGAAAAATTTTCATACCTGACGAAAAATATGAATTCTGAAGCCCAGGAAGTGCAATGTCCAAACAGGATCATAATATACAATTGGAATGACAGCATAATTCCAAAAGCAACAATGGAAATTAAAAGTACTAGAATAATGCCTTCAAAGGCTCAGTGGTTAAGAACAATGGTTTCTCTTCCGGAAGAGCATGTTTTGATTCCTAGCATCTACATGGCAGCTCACAATGGTCTGTAACTCCAGCAGATTTGATGCCCTCCTTTGGCTTCCATGAGCAATATACACAAGTGGTACACAGGCAAAACACCCATACACATAAAGCAAAAATAAAATATGCAAAGTTTCAGAGAAAATAATTATAAGATTGTTTTTCAAAATTAACAGCAAAGCTAAGACATCTGCATAAAACGAAATTAAGGAAACATCATTTCCCAAATAGATACACTAAAAGAAATTCTAATTATTTTCTACCTGTATTTGAAAATTATCCTACAAAAACATATAAAATGCAAGATGAAACGACTCATGAATAAAATTATGGGAGTTGGGGAGATGGCTCAGTTGGTAAAGTGCCTGCTGTCAAAACAAAGTTGCTAAAGATCCTGTTTGAGTTTGGGTCCCCAGAACTCATGTAAAAAGCTAGGCCTGATACTATGTGCTTGTTACCCCATCATTGAGCAAGTGGATACAGAGGGGTCCATGAAATCACTGGCCAGCCAGTTTACTGCTATCATCGAGCTCTAGGATAAGTACAAGACTATGCCCCCAAAAAAAGGTGGAAAATGATTGAAGGGGACACTTGACTGTTGAAATAGGGGCAGCGGGGCTGCGTCCCCGGCACCCCTGCCGCCTGCACGGCTAGCTTTAGCTTATGCCCCGAAATAATTACAGGGTAACTGTATTCTTTTAAACACTGCCTGACCCATTAGTTTCAGTTTCTTATTGGCTAGCTCTTACATATTGATCTAACCCATTTCTATTAATCTGTGTAGCCCACAAGCTGGCTTACCAGGAATGATCTTAACCTGCATCTGCCTGGAATGGGAGAACCATGGCGAATCCTTGACTCAGCTTCTTTCTCCCAGCATTCCGTTCTGTTTACTCCGCCTACCTAAGGGTTGGCCTATCAAATGGGTCTAGGCAGTTTCTTTATTAATAAGAAATCACTCCCACATCATTTCCCCATTTTCTGTTTAAACAAAAAAGAAAGGCTTTAACTTTAACATAGTAAAATTACATATAGCAAAACAGTTATTAAGCAAGAATCACAGTTACAATATTTATATCTATTTTATCTTTTATCATAACAATGGAAAACTATAACTACCTATCCATTCTTCAACTCCATCAAAGACTCCAGAAGGATATAATATTACCTAAGTAAACAAGAACTAAGAAACTTCAAACTCTAGAAATGACAAAGACATCTCGCTGCCTGGACAGTCACCCAAAGTTCTTTTATACCGTTGGGGCATCCATCTTCAGCCTTCAGGCCCATAGTATCCAGCAGACATTTTTATCAAGCAGGAAATTCCAAAGACAGTTCAGTCATTTTTTGCTGTATCCTGCAGAATGTCTCGCAGACTCTTTCATGAGTCAGGAACCCCAAAAGACCGTCTCACCTTTAGGCAAGTTCAGCAGTCCTCTCTTTGCGGGTTCTTTGTGTCCAGTTTATGCATCAGTCCAGGCAAGAGCAGTTTCTTGCCCAAATGGCTATCAAACTCCATAACGATCCTCTTCGATGCCCATCTTCCTCTCGAAGTAGATTGGTGCTGTCAGGAGCAGACGTGTCTCATTGTCATGAAAAGTCCTAAGTTATTAAAATATTTTAAATGCCATATTCTGCAGCCTTTGAGAGATATGAAGAATGCCTATCTGAAATATATCTCTATATATCTAGAAAATCTAACTAACATGACTACAAGCTTGACTATTACTGATGATTATCCATTAACCTATATTTCTTAATTATACATTACATTTTTTAATGAACTATACAATCACAATACCTTAATCGAGAGCAGAAATACATATACATATAGCAAAGTTGACCTTAAAATCCACATCAATGCAAATTACTCATACCTATATCATTTCCCCCTTTAAATGTAAAAGAACATTTATAAACAATAATTTGGGAACATGGGCGCAGTTTTTTCTGTCCAAACTGCTTCCTGCTGAATGGGGGCGCTGTTAATCAAATCGTTTAGGGTGTAACCTGTGTGTCAGGTTAATCTCAGTTGGCAGTTGAGTGAAGTAATTTTCTGAAGGTGTTCACAGCAACTTTTCGGGAGGTTGTGGTCTGTCATACCAAATTGGGATAGATGCAATCCACAGGGTCTGGTCCTCTGTGGAAACAAAAGAAGACCCTTTCCAAAGCATCATATCCTTAGACCCAAATTCCGAAGTCAAGATACCTTTAGAACATATGTGTAGGTTCAGCTTAGCAGCCCATATAATGAAATGTCTCTCTGTACTTAGCTCCTTCACAGTCAAAAATTTTAAAGAAAACACAATGTACATAATCCAGACTCTCTGTGAATTTTCCATTTTTACGTGGCTTATTTTTCTTTATTTCTTTTAATCTCTTAACTATCTGTACTCTGTCTCTTTAAAGACTTTACCTTTTTTTTTAAACCATTAACTTTATTCTCTATATTCTTTTTCTTCTCTCTCTCAAGCCTACATACATTCATCCAACAGTGTGGTCTTTTATGTCTGAATCTGTTTTATTGTGAATCTGTAACATTTTTTTACTATCTAGGAGCATTTCTTAAAATGTTAAGCAGTTTTTAAAAACTTAAGTTGCACCATGTACAGGTAATACGGTAATAAGGTACAGCCTGTTTCCTGCCCAGTCTAAACCTTAACTGCGCTGTTTTTATGGTAATTACGGTAGTTTCTGCAGGAGACAAGCACAGTTCAGCATGGCGGAGCTGAGCGCTCCTGCCTCAGAGCCATTTGGTGCCCCTGAGCCACACACCGTTCCAGGCACACAACAGTCCACATTGCCATCAAGCAAGCCGTAGAGCTTTACTCCAAATGCTCCATTGAAAAGCTCTGTCTCCCACAGGGGCCAGGCAGAGATCGCAATGGCGGCACAGCCCAGAAAGCCGGCATTTTAAAACAGCCAGTTTTTTCCTGCTGCTGAGTCAGGACAATTTCTTTGTGGCATGCAACCCAGAAACAGCAAAAAGCTGTCTTAAATTCTCTCTCTCCTTTTTAAGCTCTTTCAGGTTTTACGTGGAGTTCATTAGCA
The DNA here is from genome assembly GCF_037038515.1 of Microtus pennsylvanicus. NCBI lineage: Eukaryota > Metazoa > Chordata > Mammalia > Rodentia > Cricetidae > Microtus > Microtus pennsylvanicus. The sequence goes on from NC_134601.1 coordinate 138,722,978, forward strand.
CGTTGGGTGCCACTCTGTTGAAATAGGGGCAGTGAGGCTGCGTCCCTGGCACCCCTGCTGCCTGCACGGCTAGCTTTAGCTTATGCCCTGAAATAATTACGCGGAAACTGTATTCTTTTAAACACCGCTTGGCCCATTTCTATCTAGCCTCTTCTAGGCTAGCTCTCGCACCTGGATTAGCCCATTTCTTATAATCTTTGTAGCACCATGAGGTGCGCTTATCAGGAAAGATTTAGCATGTCTGACCTGGTGGCTGGCTGCATCGCGTCTGCCTGGGAGAGAGCTGCATGGCGTCTCCCTGACTCAGCTTCTTTCTCCCAGAATCCTGTTCTGTTCACTCCACCCACCTATGTTCTAACCAATAAAATGGGCCAAAGCAGTTTATTTTTTAACCAATGACCTTCCTCCATTACTTGACATTGATGTCTACCTACATATGCACGCATGTGCACAGGCATGTACATATATACACATGTATATATACACAAACAAGTACACACCATATACAAAATAGAAATTGCATATATTGACTTTATTAGCCCATCTGTTGATTGGCAGTTTTGTTTTCTTTGTGTTTACATTTTGCAGTTCTTTGTAAATTCTGGATATTAGCTCCTGCCTGACGTGTAGCTGGCAAAGATTTTTATCTTTGTCTGTAGTATAATTTGAGGTCAGTAATTGTGATACCTTCAGTTGAGTTCTTTATCCTTAGAGTTGTTTTGGTTGTTTTGGCTATTTGCGATTTTTTTTGTGGTTCCATATGAATTCTTGAACTATTTTTCTAATATTGTGTTTTAAAACAATGATCACAGAATTACTAGATTGGTAAAATAATAATACATCAGAATGGGGATAATGAACATTAAAGTGTTAAGGAGAAGTGAAGGTTTTAGTTATCATCTATTTATATTTTGCAAGCTAAATAGTAATCCCAAAAATCCATGGGCCACTATTAAGAAATAAAGTGAATAAGTTTGATACAAGTATAAAAATGAGATGAATAAATTCAACTGAAGAAACTCAATTCTACTAAGTATTAAAATAGAAAAATGGAGCAAAGTGAAAACAAATCATAAGAGAAATAAAACTATATATTATACAAATAAGATGATGTATATGAATAATCACATGAAACAAATGCAATGATACAAAATCGTAGAACACTCAGTTGACCAGAAATATATGAATATTCTAATTTTATACATATTTAATAAAATATCCTTAAAAATATAATGCAGCTCTGCAGGGCCTCTACTCCCTGGGTGCTGCCTCTTTCTTCCTGGCCCACCCAGCTTCCGTCCAGAGCCCTCCCCACTTTGGCCCCACTGCCCTCTTTCAGCGCGTGGCATCGCCCAGGCCAGCCTGTCTGGGCGCTGGGTCTGAGTTCTCGGGGAGCCCGGGCGGGCTGCAGTTCCTTTGTTTCTGTGGCTTGCCTGCACCAAGCAGGGTAGGCGCTTTGTTTGCGAGCTGCCCAACCAGCATGGAGGCCTGATCTCTCCGCGCCAGAAGAGCCAGTGTTGGGCACGGAGACCTGATCCCTTGGTGCCAGGAGAGCCAACATTGGGGAGGCCGCGTTGGGTAGGCAAGGAGACCTGATCCGGTGAAAGAAGATCCATAAGGGAGCATTTGGAATAAGAGATGGGCAGACGCCAAGGCAAGAATTCACCCAACAAACTGAAAAGCAACATGAAGACACCAGAAACCAGCGACCTCACAACGGGAGGACATGAACACCTTAATCAAGAAGGAGAAAAGATTGACTTCATGAAAGTGATTGACGCCCTTAAACAGCATGTAAAAAACGCCCTTATAGAAATGGATGAGAAATATAACAGAAAGTTTGAAGAATTGAATAAATCAGTGAATGATACCCTAGAAAACAAAGGAAAAACAATCAAACAGATAATGGAAACAGTTCAAGACTTGAAAACTGAAATGGAGGCAAAGAAGAAAACACAAACAGAGGGCCGGCTGGACATGGAAAATCTAGGTAAATGAATAGAGACTACAGAAACAAGCATAACCAGCAGAATACAAGAGATAGAAGAAAGACTCTCAGATTCTGAAGATACCATAGAGAAAATAAACACACTGATCAAAGAAAACAGCAAGTCCAACAAACTCTCATCACAAAACATTCAGGAAATATGGGACACAATAAAAAGACCAAACCTAAGAATAATAGGAGTAGAAGAAGGAGAAGAAGTGCAGCTCAATGGTCCAGAAAATATATTTAATAATATTATAGAAGAAAACTTTCCCAACCTAAAGAAAGATATACCTATGAAGGTGCAAGAAGCATACAGAACACCGAATAGGCTGGATCACAAAAAAACATCCCCTCGCCATATAATTATCAAAACACAAAGCATACAGAATAAGGAAAAAATATTAAGAGCGACAAAGGAAAAAGGCCAAATTACTTACAAAGGTAAACCTATCAGACTTACACCTGACTTTTCCATGGAAACCATGAAAGCCAGAAGGTCTTGGATAGATGTACTGCAGAAACTGAGAGACCATGGATGCAAGCCCAGATTACTATACCCAGCCAAACTTTCGTTCACTATAAATGGAGAAAATAAAATTTTCCAGGATAAAAACAAATTTAAACAATACACAGCCACAAATCCAGTCTTACAGAAAGTAATAGAAGGAAAATCACTAACCAAGGAGTCCAACAATGACCACAATAACTCAGACATCTAGAGACCCTTCATCAACACAAACCAAAGAAGGGAAACACACAGACTCTACGACTAAAAAAAAATGACCGGAGTTAACAACCACTGGTCATTAATATCACTTAATGTCAATGGACTCAACTCACCTATAAAAAGGCACAGGCTAAGAGATTAGATAAGAAAACAGGATCCAACATTCTGCTGTTTACAAGAAACACACCTCAACCACAAAGACAGGCACCTACTCAGAGTAAAGGGTTGGGAAAAGGCCTATCAAGCAAATGGACCTAAGAAACAAGCAGGTGTGGCCATACTAATCTCTAACAAAGTTAACTTCAAACTTAAATCAATCAGAAGAGATGGAGAGGGGCATTTTATATTCATATCAGGAACAGTTCATCAGGATGAAGTCTCAATCCTGAACATCTATGCCCCTAATATAAAAGCACCCACATACATAAAAGAAACATTGCTAAAATTCAAGGCAGCCATCAAACCGCACACACTAATAGTAGGAGACTTCAACACTCCTCTCTCACCAATGGACAGGTCAATCAGACAGAAACCTAACAGAGAAATAAGAGAATTAATGGAGGTAATGAAGCAAATGGACTTAACAGACATCTATAGAACATTCCACCCAAATAGGAAAGAATATACCTTCTTCTCTGCAGCTCATGGAACCTTCTCAAAAATCGACCACATACTCAGTAACAAAGCAAACATCCACAGTTACAAAAAACTATTACTAACCACCTGTGTCTTATCAGATCACCATGGATTAAAGTTAGAATTCAACAACAATGCTACCCCCGGAAAGCCTACAAAGTCATGGAAACTGAACAGCCAACTACTGAACCATACCTGGATTAAGGAAGAAATAAAGAAAGAAATTAAAGTCTTCCTGGAATTCAATGAAAATAAAGAAACAACATACTCAAACTTATGGGACACTATGAAATCAGTCCTAAGAGGAAAGTTCATAGCACTAAGTGCCCACTTAAAGAAAACAGAGAAAGCTCACATTGGAGACTTAACAGCCAACCTGAAAGCTCTAGAAAAAAAAGAAGCAGACTCACCTAGGAGGAGTAGGAGACTGGAAATAATCAAACTGAGGGCTGAAATCAATAAAATAGAAACACAGAGAACAATCCAAAGCATCAATGAAACAAAAAGCTGGTTCCTGGAGAAAATCAACAAGATTGATAAACCCCTATCCAAACTAATCCAACGGCAGAGAGAGAATTTGCAAATTAATAAGATCAGAAATGAAAAGGGGGACATAACCACAGACACAGAGGAAATTCAGAGAATCATTAGATCTTACTACAAAAGCCTATATGCCACAAAACTGGAAAATGTAAAGGAAATGGATACTTTCTTAGATAAATATCATTTACCAAAGTTAAATCAGGACCAGGTGAACAATCTAAATAGACCTGTTAGTCGCGAAGAATTAGAAGAGGTTATCAAAAACCTCCCTACCAAAAAAAGCCCAAGACCAGATGGTTTCAATGCGGAATTCTACCAGAACTTCCAAGAAGACCTAATACCTATACTCCTTAATGTATTTCACAATATAGAAACAGAAGAGGCACTGCCAAATTCCTTTTATGAAGCTACAGTTACTCTGATACCAAAACCGCACAAAGACTAAACCAAGAAAGAGAATTATAGACCAATCTCACTCATGAACATCGATGCAAAAATCCTCAACAAAATACTGGAAAACCGAATCCAAGAACACATCAGAAAAATTATCCATTATGATCAAGTAGGCTTCATCCCAGGGATGCAGGGCTGTTTCAACATACGAAAATCTATCAATGTAATCCATCATATAAATAAACTGAAAGAAAAAGACCATATGATCATCTCATTAGATGCTGAAAAAGCATTTGACAAAATTCAACATCCCTTTATGATAAAAGTATTGGAGAGATTAGGGATACAAGGGTCATACCTAAATATAATAAAAGCTATATATAGCAAGCCTACAGCTAACATCAAATTAAATGGAGAGAAACTCAAAGCCATCACATTAAACTCAGGAACACGACAAGGCTGTCCACTCTTGCCATACCTCTTCAATATAGTGCTTGAAGTTCTAGCAATAGCAATAAGACAACATAATGGGATCAAGGGGATTCGAATTGGAAAGGAATAAGTTAAACTTTCGTTATTTGCAGATGATATGATAGTGTACATAAGCGACCCCCAAAACTCCACCAAAGAACTTTTACAGCTGATAAACAGCTTTAGTAATGTGGCAGGATACAAGATCAACTCCAAAAAATCAGTCGCACTCTTATACACAAAGGATATGGAAGCAGAGAGGGAAATCAGAGAAGCTTCACCTTTCATGATAGCCACAAACAGCATAAAATATCTTGGGGTAACTCTAACCAAGGAAGTGAAAGATCTATTTGAAAAGAACTTTAAGGCATTGAAGAAAGAAACTGGGAGTATACCAGAAAATGGAAGGACCTCCCTTGCTCTTGGATTGGGAGGATCAACATAGTAAAAATGGCAATTCTACCAAAGACAATTTATAGATTCAATGCAATCCCCATCAAGGTCCCATCAAAATTCTTCACAGATCTTGCGAGGACAATAATCAACTTTATATGGAAAAACAAAAAACCCAGGATAGCCAAAACAATCTTATACAATAAAGGATTGTCTGGAGGCATTACCATCCCTGACTTCAAACTCTATTACAGAGCTACAGTGATGAAAACAGTGTGGTACTGGCATAAAAACAGAGAAGTCGACCAATGGAATCGTATAGAAGACCCGAATTTTAACCCACAAACCTATGAACACCTCATTTTTGATAAAGGAGGCAAAAGTATACAATGGAAGAAAGAAAACATCTTCAACAAATGGTGCTGGCATAACTGGACGTCAACCTGTAGAAGAATGAAAATAGACCCCTATCTATCACCATGCACAAAACTCAAGTCCAAATGGATTAAAGACCTCACTATCAGTCAGAACACATTGAACCTGATAGAAGAGAAAGTGGAAAGTACCTTACATCAGATGGGCACAGGAGATCGCTTCCTATGTGTAACCCCAACAGCTCAGACATTAAGGGCAACATTGAATAAATGGGACCTACTAAAACTGAGAAGCTTCTGTAAAGCAAAGGACACTGTCACCAAGACAAAAAGGCAACCTACTGACTGGGAGAAGATCTTCACCAACCCCACAACAGATAAAGGTCTGATCTCCAAAATATATAGAGAACTCAGGAAACTAGACTTTAAAATGCTAATTAACCCAATTAAAAATGGGGCACTGATCTGAACAGAGAATTCTCAGCAGAGGAAGTTCAAATGGCCAAAAGACACTTAAGGTCATGCTCAACCTCCTTAGTGATAAGGGAAATGCAAATCAAAACAAGTTTAAGATATCATCTTACACCTGTCAGAATGGCTAAAATAAAAAACTCCAATGATAGCCTTTGCTGGAGAGGCTGTGGAGGAAGGGGTACCCTCATCCATTGCTGGTGGGAATGCAATCTTGTGCAACCACTTTGGAAATCAGTGTTTCGGTTTCTCAGGAAATTTGGGATCAACCTACCCCTGGACCCAGCAATACCACTCCTGGGAATATACCCAAGAGATGCCCTATCATATGACAAGAGCATTTGTTCAACTATGTTCATAGCAGTATTATTTGTAATAGCCAGAACCTGGAAACAACCTAGATGCTCTTCAATGGAAGAATGGATGAAGAAAGTGTGGAATATCTACACATTAGAGTACTACGCTGCGGTAAAAAACAATGACTTCTCGAATTTTGCATGCAAATGTATGGAAATAGAAAACACTATCCTGAGTGAGGTAACCCAGACCCAAAAAGATGAAAATGGGATGTACTCACTCATAATTGGTTTCTAGCCATAAATAAGGGACACGGAGCCTACAATTGGTGATCCTAAAGAAGCTAAGTAAGAAGGTGAACCAAAGGAAAAACATATAGTTATCCTCTTGGCTATGGGAAGTAGACAAAGTTGCCGGGGAGAAAATTGAGATTTTGGGGGTGGGGTGGGATGGGGGTAAAGGGAGATGGGGAGAGAAAAGGGAGAAGGGGAGGAAGGGGGGAACTTGGAGAAAAAGGAGGATTGGGATAAAGGAAGGTTGGATAGGGGAGCACGGAAGCACAATTCTTAGTTAAGAGAGCCACCTTAGGGTTGGCAAGAGATTTGAACCTAGAATGGCTCCCAGGTGCCCAAGCCAAGGTCCCCAGTTAATTCCTTGGGCAGCTGGGGATAGGGAACCTGAAATGACCCTATCCTATAGCAATACTGACGAATATCTTGCATATCATCATAGAACCTTCATCTGGTGATGGATGGAGATAGAGACAGAGACCCACACTGGAGCACTGGACTGAGCTCCCAAGGTCCCAATGAGGAGCAGAAGGAGGGAGAACAAGAGCAAAGAAGTCGGGACCACGAGGGGTGCACCCACCCACTGAGACAGCGGAGCTGATGTATTGGGAGCTCACCAAGGCCAGCTGGACTGTGACTGAAAAAGCATGGGATAAAACTGGACTCTCTGAACATGGCTAACAATGAGGGCTGATGAGAAGCCAAGGACAATGGCACGCAGTTTTGATCCTATGCCATGTGCTGGCTTGGTGGGAGCCTAGCCAGTCTGGATGTTCACCTTCCTAGATATGGACGGAGGGGGGAGGACCTAGGACTTACCACAGGGCAGGGAACCCTGACAGCTCTTTGGACTGGAGAGGGAGGGGGAAAGGAGTGGGGAGAGGGGGAGAAGGGTGGGAGGAGGGGGAGAAGGCTGGGAGGAGGTGGATACTTGTTTTTTTTTCTCATTTTCTCAATAAAAAAATTTAAAAAATATAATGCAAAGTGATATAACTATAAGAATATAAATGGACAAAATGAACATCATAGTGTATTTTAATATTTTAATATATTTTTCTTGCATTTCGAAGTACATGGAAGATTCAAATGATCAGCAATCTTGATCTAATGATCATGGACTGAACTCTCCACTCAATCTTTAAAACTGTATGTTTTTCTTCATGTCATGTGAAACATTTATAAATGGTAGATTAGAGCTGGAGAGCTGGCTTAATTGGCAAAGCACTTGCTGTGTAAACATAGGACTTGAGTTTAGATCTCCAGTACTCACATAAAAAGCCAGGCATAGTGGTAATGACATGTAATATTAATGCTGCTTTCAACCTTGAAGCTTCTTCTTGCAGTGGGCAGTGGTTAACTTCAGACTCACACTCTCAAAATGCTGGGGAAAGAGACTGCTGAGAGTGCCTGGCTCTAAATAAGACATCTTCATCATTTCCCCCACTCCACAAGACCCAGGGAGTATCATGGAGGAGAGTGGAAAAGGTGTGAGAGGCAGAGGGTGGGGAAGGAGTGTTGGAAAGTGCTGTCATGTGGACAGGACATGGTTGTTGTATTCATGATCTCACAAGAGCTGTGTTTACCTGTACCAACTGTAACCTGCCTAAGATCTAACCTGTTAGCATGCCAGCATCCACTGGGAAGTGGCCCATGAAACACTTCCCTACCTGAAGAGCTCTTGACAGTTAATGGCTGCTGTGGGGTAGGCAGAGAAGTTAGTTTTCTTCAGGGGTTTAGCCATTGGTAAGTTGTCCTTACTCTAATAAGTAATCCTGTACAATACAAGCAACTTAAACTCTGTGGGTTGTTGACATAGACTGCTTGTTCGTTCCCGGCCGTCCAGACCCAAAATAATCACATAGACTGTATTAATTAAAACACTGCTTGGCCAATCACTTAGGTGTATTGTTAGCTAGCGCGTATATCTTTAATTAACCCATTTCTATTATTTTATATTGTACCATGAGGCTCATCATTTACCAGTAATGCTCCAGGGCTTCTGCCTCCTCTGGCAGCTACATGGCTTCTCCTAACTCTGCCTACTATCTTCTCTATTTCTGCTTGAAATTCCCACCATACTCTATTCTGCCCTGTGATAGGCCCAAAGCAACTTTTTTGTTAACCAGTGGCACACAGAGAGGGCTCCCATATCACTGGATAATAAAAAAAGACATGAAATATGAAAGCAGAAGGAAGATGTGTTATGAAAAAAGGTTCCAGGGAGACTGGGAGAGGTATAAGAGAGAAGAGTTGTAGGGGGGTCACTGCATGTGATCAAAAATGTAAGTGTATGAAGTTGTCAAATAATAAAATTTAAAATATAGAGAATAAGGTGGAACAGCTGAGAAAGACACCCACTGCCAACCTCTAGCTTCCAGACCCACATCCACACATATGCATACATGAACATCAACTTCCACATGTAGCCAACTGAACACACACACAGAACAAACTTTAATATATTTCAAATAACTGATATTGTGCACAACACATTCCTTTGCCATAATGTATCTAATCTAGACGTTAAAAATTATTTTTTAATATTATAATGTATTTAGAATTATATAAAGTCTTCCTTCTGAATCAAATAAACAATGAGGGAAATTAAAAATAATAATATTGTACATCGTATTTTGGAGGTACAGAGAAGTCAGAATTATTGATATACACAAGGAACTGCAATCTTAAAATGTTTATGTTAAAAAGCATATATATACCTTACATTAATGAGCAAAATGACGAAGTAAGAAAGTAGAAAAATAGGAATAAAATGAGTCAAAATAAGTAGAAGAATGGATAGGGATACAACAGAGAAGACTGACAAAGCCTAGCTTGTTTCCTTGAAAATATTAAAAAGGATAAACGTCCATACAATTATTCTTCTCTTTCTAAGTACAGATAACATATTCTTTCTCACTCAAATATTCTGAGAAATGATTTTCCAAGAAAGATTTCCTGTTATGAAAATCTTCTGAGGTATTTCTGGGTCCTCCACTTTGACATACAATCTCTTAATCTCTGCTGAAGGAAATGATGCACCCTCGGGGACAAGATCACAGATAATAATGGCCTCTACTTTCAGCTTATCAACAGTGCCCATATCAATCTACTTACTTCATGTTTACACTCAACAGATGAAATGAGCCTATATTTTTACAGAGAAAACAGAAGTGTGTTAGGCATGAGGTTCCTTAAGACTCAGTAGCATCCATTACTGATCATTCTGGACAAGTAGCTTAAATAGGTGCAGTGAACAAGTGAATCTAAAATGGAAAGTGGGGACTGGCTGGACTAAGAGCTAATCTTCGCTATGTGAGAATGTGAGCTCAGATCTTCTGAGTTTTCGAGAGAAATTGAAGCTATGGATTTTAAATAGCTACTGAACATATATATGCGTGTGTGGGTGTCTGTATTTGTGTGTCTCTGTGTGTGTGATGTTTTAACCCTTCCTATAATGAACATTTTATGGTATTTTTGGCTACAGTTTGAATATGGAATAGGGAATGTACCCTCAAGGTCCACATATTGAAGATTTGCTTTTCAAATTATGGTACCACTGGGAAATGGGGAAACCTTCAGAAGAGGGGTGCTAGTGAGAGGGAGCCAGGCCACTGCGAGTTCCTTTTTCCAAAGTCATTTCAAAGGCCTGGAACATAGTAAATTGGTCACAGTGCATGATCGCAATGTGTTCTTGAATTAAGTGTGAAAGAATTTTATTGAGAACTTCTGTCTATGCTCATCAAGAAATTTGGTCTATAGATTTCTTTGTTGTTGCTGCTGTTGTTGTGTCTTTGTTTAGTGTTGTTATCAATTAACAATTGTTTTATATAATGAATTAGGCAGTTTTCTTCTCTATTTTATGAAATAGTTTCAGGAGCTTTGATCTTAGCCTTTCTTTAAAAGTTTGGAAGAATTCAGCCACGGATATGTCTAGTCCTGTGATTTTCTTTGAGGTGAGACCTTTTGGCTATTTATTCATTGTACATAGTACTATGCTCTACAAGGACAATTCTATACAAGTATATTATTCATTTTGAGCAATTCCTCACCTACCCCCTCTTACCCTTACCCCATCCCTCTCATTGGTCCCCTTTGCTCCCCTAGACAGTTTTGCTTCTACTTTCTTTTTTGAAAATTATTTTATTATTTTTTTCATATAGTTTTATATTAGTCTTTCCCCACCCCAACTCCTCCCAGATCAGCCACACCTCCCTACCTACTCAACTTCTTGTTCCTTCTCTTTTAAAAAAGAAAAAAGTGAAAATCAAAACAAACAAGCTAAAATAAAACTAATATAACAAAAATACCCCAAACCAAATAAAACAAAAACAAAAAGGACACAAATACATGGAGTCTTCTTGCATTAGCTAACTACTCCTCAGCTTGGGACCTGGAGTGGGGTTGATTTACCCAGTGACACTCCACTGGAGAAAACTGATCTTCCCTTTCCCAACATCTATCAATTGCAAATAGCTTCTTGGTTGGAGGTGGGACTTTGTGTCCTCTTACCTTTCTCAGTGCTGGGATTTGCTTGTTTGAACCCGTGTTGGTCTTTGCCTGCCGTCACATCTTTATGCCTTCATTTGTGTGTCAGTCCTAATATGTCTGGATGGGACTATTACCTTGTTTGTACTTTCACGTCACATATGCATATATGATTTTATGTATCTATATAAAAATCTGGAATCCACAAATGAGAGACAATGTGATATTTATCTGAGACTGACTTAACTTGTTTAATATGATAACCTCCAGTAGCATTTATTTTCCTGCAAATGACATAATTTTTTCACTTTTATGACTAAAACTAAATTGTATGTATATATGGTATTTGTTCTCCATTACTCTATTGATGGATACCTGGGATACTTTTATACTTTAGCTATTGTGAATATTGTTGTAAGAAAAATATAGATGTGCAAATATTTCTGTGGTCTGTTGCCTTTTACATCCTTTAGGTGAACATCTGGGAGTGCTAGATTTAGAGCAAGTTGTAGATTTGTTTTTGAGGAACATCCATAGAAATTTCCACCTGACTGATCTAGTTTGCCTTCACATTAGAGGTCCCTTTTTCTCTGCATACTTGTCAGCATTTGTTATTTATTTTCTAAATGACTGTCATTCTTTTTTTAGTTTCTAGTATCACAGTACTAAAATATAAAATACAACAGATTATTAATCTCTTATGCATTTGGTAAGATTTGATTTGTGGCCTCAAATGTGATCTACTATAGAAAAGTTTCCATAGGGTCCTGAGAAGAATGTGCATTCTCTTTCTTTTGGATGAGATATTCTGTAAATATCTGTTAAGTCCATTTGGTCTGTGACTTAGTTTAACTCTGAGTTTCTTTGTTGATACTTAGTTTGCAGTGCCTGTATAGAGATAAGAGTAGTATATTGACACACCATACTATTTATTGTATCAAGTACTTTCTGATGTTTTGTGTCCATTACTACTTGCTTATCAAATTGGGAGCATCAGTATTTGGCACATCTGAATTGACAGCTGCTATGCTTTGTTTATGTTATTTACATTTTTTTGGAAAGTTCATGCACAGGTATTTATAGCTTTTCTATCCACCCTTTTCCAAACCAACTCATATATTAAACCTACTAAGCCAAATGACTATTCTATGTAAGCACATGTGTTTAAGGCTTATCACTCAGGATTGGGGGCTTGTTGGTGAATAAAATTGATTTCATCCCCCAGTAGCCATTTACTGTATGTAGCACTGCATCTAGAAGCAGTACCCTGTGAAATTAGGCATGCCAACTAGTGTGGTCTTTGAAGATCTGGTGCAGGCAGCTATATCATTGAGATTTCATAGGTGCAACATTCCTGTCATGTCAAAACACAGTATCTCAGCAGTTGTCCCTGTCCCCAAGCGTTTGCAATATTCCCATGCCCTCCTCCTTGATGTTCCCTGCTATTTAAGTGTTGTGTTATAGATGTCCATTATGAGAGTGGACACACCATGGCTACTTAATCTCTGTATTTTGATAGATTGTAGATACCTCTAATGGTCTCCATCTGTTGCAAAAGGAACCTTCTTTGGTTATGGAGGAGAACTACACATACCTGTGGGTATAAAGATGATTAATTAGAAGGCAATTGGAAACTATTAATTTAGCACTATGGTAGTAGAAAATTCTACTATAGGGTTGTATCTCTTGGTGAGTTACTGCCTTCATTGTCTCTCTTTATCTTTTCTAATTTTGGCCTTTACACAAGCTTTGTTTTGGTTTCTGTTCACTTGATAGATGATTTTCCATCCTTTGATTCCCAGTCTGTGGATGCCCATTTGGTCTATAACACAGTTAAGCTCTGAAATTTCTTTGTTAATTTTTATTAAAATGACCTTTCTAGATATGAGAGTGAGGTAATAAAAAACTTTGGAATGCTTTATGGATTTGTGCACTATTGCTGTGCAGAAGCCATTACTACTCTTCTCTGCATCTTTCTAATTATAGTCCATATAGTGCAGAAGCAAGCGCTAAAGGCAAACCAGTTTCTCAATCTGTGACTTGTGACCCCATGTAGGATCGTGGCACTAAATGTGGTGGTTGTGAAAAGTTTGGCAATGCTAAAAGATTTCTGAATATATAATGATCAAAATTAATTCAAAATCAAGTGTGTTGTGAGTCTGAGGAGATTTCAGCCGTGCTCATTTGTGTTGCCTCACAGAACTGCACTGCAGCTTGGAGTCAGAACACACAACACATGCATTGTGTACTGTTCATTATGTTATATCATGCAATGTGAATTAACACGGCCTGGGCCCAGATTTAAGACTATTGCATTTTATGAATGACAAAATGGACATAGAAAGTTACTACTCCTAGAGAAACTTAATGGTTTAATTACAGAAAATGAAGACTTTTAATATTTTCTCACTATCACTACTCAGCATGTAAGTATCAAATTAGTATATTTTTCAACAGAGTTGTGTTTGAATGTTTAATTTTAAAAATTACTGTTTGAGCTGCAGACTTAAGTTTTATTAAAAAAGATGAAATGAATTTGGGGTTGAAATTAGATGAGATTTTCAATAATTATTGAAATGTCCCAAAACATACTATTGCCGTTTTATATTACATATTTATATGAAATGGCATTCTCAGTATTGATAACTATAAAATCAGAATATTGATCAACTCTGAAAAATATTGGAGGTATTCTGCAACTTATAGTATCAAAGCCCCACCGAAGACTTAATTCTTCATGCCAAAATTCAGTGAAGTATCTGCTTTCTTTCATGGTTAATAAATGGTAAAATTATATGTATACCAAAGATTTTTCATAGCAAGTTTCAGTATGATTTATTCTTTAGCAAGTGTTTGGTTTGTCTACTTATTTTATAATTCTCTGTATCTTGGGTCACATAAGAATCTTTTGGGTTCATTGGAGTTTGAAGGGGGTCAACCTTGAAAAGATCTGTCTTAGAGCAGCCTTCTGGACTCATTCTGAGGCAAGTGCAAAGATGGTTCTGTTTTTTCTTGGGGATCTAAACAAGCCTTTACAACATTGCTTCTAAGGAAAAACACACCCAGGCTTCCAAATAATAAAGAAACACACTTTTTAAAACATGATCAGTGCCTATGTTAGGAACAGCCTGTTGTAGAAGCCAGAATATTCTTTAAAAGTGCATTGCACAACTCAGTTTTCCTGGTTTCCTCAGGATAGCTATCCTTTGCTGAGTCTTATTCTGTATATTTTGCTATGTCACTTAGAAAATATTTTCTCTGAAGTTATTTCAGAACATCTGTCCATACATCTATCAATGTATCCAGTTGCTTCTTGAATATGCTAATGATAGTGTTTTTTAAAGCTTTTCCACTATTTACATTTATACTTGTAGCTATACTTCTACTTGCTAAGAAATTTGTATTGGTTTCTTACAGTTTTCAAGCATGTATTAAATGAATAGAGTAAAATGCTTCATTGTGATTTCCCTATGTCTGTGTACAGTATACTTTGATCATATTCATCACGTCTATTACTCTTTTTGTATTAATTAAACTTGTTCCTTGACAATTTCATAGATGTACATCATGACACTGACTACTCTCATTCTCTTATCCTCTCTCATTTTTTTTACTATTCTTGTCTACCTCCTCTTCCCTATGAATATCTCTTGTGCTCAGGTTTATGTTCATGTTTCACTACCCACTAAGTTTAATGAGGGCCATCTGTGTGAATATGAATCTGAAGTTATGTATTAGAGTCAGTGGGGTCAGTAAGAAGTTATTATGCAACTAAAGATGATGTTGTATATTCTTCTAGAATATATCAATAATCAATAGTTCAGCAGTAAGGGGTAGGAAGGGCTATTACTCTTTTCCCCCCTTCTTTGTCCCTTACACATTCCTAGTAGTCTCTTTTTTTGTTATAGCTGGGTGAAAGTGAAATAAAAGTTTTATTGGTCTATAGTTTTCTATTGTAGTATGAGGCCCACGACTAAGTCTTATTCATCTTTGCACATCCTTTCTCTATCACAGGTCTTGAATTGTAGACACTAAAGAAATCCTTTTTACAAAGAGCTGAAACACTATTGTCGTGTTTCATTTTGAAGTATGTTACCATAGCTTCTGGCAACAAGAAACTTAACGCATTATAACTTCCTTGACTACTAAAATTAGTCAGGTTAAAAATCTAAAATCACAGTTGCTATTTTCAGGAACAGGAAAACTATCTTATCCCCTTGTGATAAAGACTCCTACTTTTTCACTAAACCCACTCTTTGAGTTCATAGTTAAAGTGCATTTCCCAAGATATATACAGCTGAAAGTAGCCTAAATTTTGGGCAGTGTTTTCATATATAACTTTCCAGTGCTCTTTCTCCATGTTTTTTTTTTTTTTTTCGGTTCAATCTGAAGACCTGTGGCACCTAGGAGAAGGTGAAGACTTGAAATGGAAGGCTATTTAATCAGGAACACCAATTTTGAATTGTATATTGGCAAGAAATAAACTTCTGTTGAATTTAGCCACTAAGATTGAAAGGCTTGTCACCCAAAATAATACATTTCCTGAACATTCTTGAGAAGTGTTTTATTCCTTTGTATGTGTGTAGAATGTTTGTTTTCTGACAGCAATTTTCTGACACCAGTTCAGTGTCCTACAACTTGATTGAATTTTGGCATTAAGTAACTGGAGCCAGTGCAGACCTCGCAGGTGAAGGGGCTTAGTCCATGGGGCTTCTTAGCCTTAGATGCCAGTCATAAGTCTTTGGTGTTCCAAAGTCACCTGGGCATTTTTCTAGTCAGTAAAAATTTTGAGTGATCTCGAGACCACTCCCTTTTCAAGTTCAGCAACTTGCTTGATTGATCCAGAACTCACAGAAAGCACTACTTTTAAGACAAACTTTTTGAAAAGGATGCAACTTAGAAGCAAGCCAAATGGGAAAGATAAATAGGGCAAAGTCTGGGTGAGGAGGAGGGAGGGACATGGAGCTTCTATGCCTTCCCTTCATGGAATCTGAACATCCACTTTCTAAGAACATCAATATTTTTACCAGTATAGAGGTGTTATTGAGTCTCAGGGTCAAAGGATTTTATTGAGGTTTTTATTACACAGCATGTCTGCTTAAATCATTGGTCACATGACTGAATACAGTCTCCGTCTCCTCTCTTCTCTTTCCACATTGGGAAAAAAGTTTCAACTTTCCTGCTTTGCCTTTTTAGCGATCAGCTTCCATTGGAAGCCATCTAGGAGACCCACCGTGAGTCATTTGATTAGCATAACCTCAGGTATGAATGAAAGGGGATTACTATGAATAACAAGCACTCCTCCTAGATATTTCAAGAGTTTTTGTAGCTTTGTGCCAGGTAAAAAGCCAGATATACTCTTTATTATATCACAGTGGTAAATGACAAAGGCCAACCTTTGTAGTATAAAAAATTGGTTGTTGGAGATTATTGATCAAAGAGTGTCTGAACTGGGGCTTGCTTATGAGGCCTTCCCTGCTTAAACTCTAAACTTTCCTCTTTTGTATTGGATATTTTCAGTTCTTCACTCCTATTACAGATTCAGCACATATTTGCTTTCAAGTTAACTTAGAAAGGAAGTTCCCACTAGTGTTTGACTGGCCAACAGGTAGTTTAATCATCTTAACTTCACTATTCCTTTGAATTGTTTTATATCCAGAATTCTACTATGCTGATAGTTTACTTGTTGTGATAACATTTTTTACTATTTTTGATTATAAAATGCATCTATGATAACAAAAGTATAGTAAGAAATAACAGCTATTAATATCATAGTATAATTTTTACAATCTTTTTGTCTGCATATATTTTACAAATTAATATTTTTACTTACATATTTGGAATTATATTGCATTTAGAAATAGCACTTTTTACTTTGTTTTTAAAATAATTTCTTATATCATTCAATACTTTTTAAAACCATTTTTAATAATGTAGTAAAAAAGTAACAAAAAACCACATATCTGCTTTATTTGCAGATATTTCATAATTTATTTATACATTTATCAATGATATGAATAATTTGTTTTTTGTATTTTTAGTCTTATAGATAATATGATGAACATCTTTTATAGTAATCATTGTGATTTTTGGACCATTTCTTCCCTTTCTTTTTAAATATAAAATTTAGTATATTTTGAGTTATTTGCATTTTCAGCAATGTGAACCTTTCTGTTGAACAAATTTGGTACTAGGAAAAAGAATAAAGGCACTGTATCTTTTGATGTGGTGGTTCTTTGATTATGGAGAAATGAAAGTGAATAAACAAACAAAAACACAAGAAGTTTGTTCAGAGATATTGTAGCAGTTCTTATTTATAACCATGAACCATAGCAGCTAGTCAAACATGTCCAACTACATATACATATACAAAGTCATGAGCATAATATATGGATGTAAAATGATTTGTTGTGTATACACGTATTTGGAAATTAACAATAGGTTAAAAAGTAGAATGGGGACAAGAAGTATACACTGACTGCCTATGTGAAAATATATTGCTCTGTGCTGATAAAAATTGGATGAAATTTATTTACTGTGATATCAAGACTGGTGATTTAAGTTTATGGAAGTCTTTTCTGTAAGCTTGTTTAAATATTGTGACAGTTTGCCTTTTAAATTCCCTCCCTCAAATTACTTCAGGAAAGAAGAATTTATTGTTTGAATGTTGATCTACTGGAAATAAATGGCAGGAAGTTGTCAACAAGTAGCAAAGTTTGGAGAAGAGCTTCTCTCCTTTAGTCCTGTGTATCTTTGTGCATCATTTTTACTTCATATAAGGCTCCACCTAGATTTGGTTTTCATAATTTCTATGCAGTCCTTTTGGAATCTGCTTTCCATTAGCCTATTCAGATGTTAGAACTCCCAAAGTCATTTTAAAGAATGAAACACTCTACCCTGCTTGGGGAAATATTGTTTGAGGTCTGGGGATCCTGAAGCCACTATCCAATCTATATCTAACCTGGTACTGCTCAACTCATTCTTTTTTTAAATTTTTTTTATCTATGTGTGTATGACTGTGTATGTGCATGTGTGTGGATGCCCATGGAGGCCAGAAGAGGACATTATAATTCCCTGGAACTGGAGTTAAAGGTGGTAGTGAGTTGCCTGACATGGATTTTGAGAACCAAACCTAGGCTATCTTTTTTTTTTTTTAACATTTTTTTATTGATAAAAGAAGAATAAAGAAAAAAAAACAAATTTCCACCTCCTCCCAGCCTCCCCTTTCCCTCCCCCTCCTCCCACTCTTCTCCCTCTCCTCCCACTCTTCTCCCCCTCCTCCCACCCCTCTCCCCTTCCCCCCACTCCTCTCCCCCTCTCTCTCCAGTCCAAAGAGCAGTCAGGGTTCCCTGCCCTGTGGTAAGTCCTAGGTCCTCCCCCCTCCGTCCATATCTAGGAAGGTGAACATCCAAACTGGCTAGGCGCCCACCAAGCCAGCAGATTGCGTAGGATCAAAACTGCGTGCCATTGTCCTTGGCGTCTCATCAGCCCTCATTGTTCGTCATGATCAGAGAGTTCAGTTTTATCCCATGCTTTTTTTGGTAATAGTCCAGCTGGCCTTGGTGAGCTCCCAGTAGATCAGCTCCACTGTCTCAGTGGGTGGGTGCACCTCTCGTGGTCCCGACTTCTTTGCTCATGTTCTCCCTCCTTCTGCTCCTCATTGGGACCTTGGGAGCTCAGTCCAGTGCTCCAGTGTGGGTCTCTGTCTCTATCTCCATCCCTCGCCAGATGAAAGTTCTAAGATGATATGCAAGATATTCGTCAGTATTGCGCTAGGATGGGGTCATTTCAGGTTCCCTATCCTCAGCTGCCCAAGGAACTAACTGGGGACCTCAGCTTGGGCACCTGGGAGCCCCTCTAGGGTCAATTCTCCTGCCCACCCTAAAGTGGGTCCCTTAACTAAGGATTGTGGTTCCGTGCTCCCCTATCCAACCTTCCTTTATCCCGATCCTCCTATTTCCCCAAGTCCCCCCTCCTTCCCTTCTACCTTTTCTCTCCCCATCTCCCCTTACCCCCTTCCCACCCCACCCCCAAGATCCCACTTTTCTCCCCGGCAATTTTGTCTACTTCCCTTATCCAAGAGGATAACGATATGTTTTTCCTTGTGTTCACCTTCTTACTTAGCTTCTTTAGGTTCGCCAATTGTAGATTCTGTGACCCCTATTTATGGCTAGAAACCAATTATGAGTGAGTACATCCCATGATCTTCTTTTTGGGTCTGGGATACCTCACTCAGGATAGTGTTTTCTATTTCCATCCATTTGCATGCAAAATTCGAGAAGTCATTGTTTTTTACCGCAGCGTAGTACTCTAGTGTGTATATATTCCATACTTTCTTCATCCATTCTTCCATTGAAGGGCATCTAGGTTGTTTCCAGGTTCTGGCTATTACAAACAATGCTGCTATGAACATAGTTGAACAAATGCTTTTGACATGTGATAGAGCATCTCTTGGGTAAATTCCCAAGAGTGGTATTGCTGGGTCCAGGGGTAGGTTGATCCCGAATTTCCTGAGAAACCGAAACACTGACTTCCACAGTGGTTGCACAAGATTGCATTCCCACCAGCAATGGATGAGGGTACCCCTTCCTCCACAGCCTCTCCAGCAAAGGCTATCCTTGTTGTTGTTGACTTTAGCCATTCTGACAGGTGTAAGATGGTATCTCAAAGTTGTTTTGATTTGCATTTCCCTGATTGCTAAGGAAATTGAGCACGACCTTAAGTATCTTTTGGCCATTTGAAGTTCTTCTGTTGAGAATTCTCTGTTCAGTTCAGTGCCCCATTTTTTAATTGGGTTAATTAGCATTTTAAGGTCTAGTTTCTTGAGTTCTCTATATATTTTGGAGATCAGACCTTTGTCTGTTGCGGGGTTGGTGAAGATCTTCTCCCAGTCAGTAGGTTCCCTTTGTGTCTTAGTGACAGTGTCCTTTGCTTTACAGAAGCTTCTCAGTTTTAGTAGGTCCCATTTATTCAATGTTGCCCTTAATGCCTGTGCTTCTGGGGTTATACCTAAGAAGCGATCACCTGTGCCCATCTGTTGTAGGGTATTTCCCACTTTCTCTTCTATCAGGTTCAGTGTTTTCGGGCTGATAATGAGGTCTTTAATCCATTTGGACTTGAGTTTTGTGCACGGTGATAGATATGGGTCTATTTTCATTCTTCTACAGGTTGACATCCAGTTGTGCCAGCACCATTTGTTGAAGATGCTTTCTTTCTTCCATTGTATACTTTTAGCTCCTTTATCGAAAATGAGGTGTTCATAAAACCTAGGCTATCTTGAAAGAGCAGCCAGTGCTCTTAACCACTGAGCAATCTTTCCAGCCCTTCTCAGTTCATTCTATTGATAATGTATTTGGCACATTGCCACATTTGTCCACTTCTCCTTTGAAAGGTACAGACCATGTGATGTCATCCCAAGTCAAAACAGGGACTTTGAAATTTAGGTGTGCTTTGTTTTAAGTTGATAGATCTCTTAGTGATTGAATTTCAGGTATATAAAGCAGATATTTAGGATGAAGTCTGCCTTATTTAACTATAGCTGGGTAAAAATTCAATTCTTTTCTAAGTTTTATGAAAGTTTTAATGATACCCTATATCATTAGATACTCCTTGGAATAAGATATCAAAATGGTAGGTGGGGATAAAAAAGACCTGGGCTATGGAAAACCATGAATATTCAGAATATAGCTTACAGGTTTTTTCATGTAGAGAAACCAGCTTCCCTGAAAGTGAAATATGTAATTTATAGGTGGTGAATTTCATATAATAACTAAACCAAAGGCTTCTCTCTGGATCTATTCTTATATTTTAAAAACTTCCTAAGTGTATACAAATGGTTTGTGTTTCCAGTTTATAACTCATGTCATCTTGCAGCTTCTAGGTTGTCCTGGTGTCAAGGGATTGGCATGTGATGTTAAAAGAAAGCTTGGGAAGGGCTGGTAAAGTGGCTTAGCTGATAAAACAATTGGTGTGAAAGCATAAGGGATCACTTGAACTCATGTAATGTTGGGTAGGTATGGTAGTTCCTTCCCCTTGATTCTAGTGTTCAGAAGATAGAAACGTAGAGACAGGGATCCCTAGAGCATGCTGATTGGGTAGCTGCCCTGGTTTCAGGTGAGAGACCCAGCCCCCCCATATATATATATAATGATAAGGAGGACACCTGAAACTAGCCTCTGGTCTCTATGCATAGGCAAACATATGGATGAGAGCACCTGTACACAATTGCACATACATACATACAAATATACATAACATTCACAACACACAAATGTACACATGCGCACATATATACACATAAAGCATGGAGGATAATGTACATGGAAAGTCCTTAGTTTAGAATTGATGATGATGGATCCCACTGAAATCCCTTGGCAAGAATTAGGCACATGTCCCAACTCATTGCAGGATAGTGCTAGGTTAGTTGGTAGAAGTAGTCTGTTGAAATGGCCACTTTCAAGCACTGGAGAAGGTTCTAATTTTATTGGCCAGTTTATTGTCTCTATGCCAGTCTCCCAACTTATTTTCTGTCTACTTAATTAAATCTACTTTACATATTCACAATGGATTAAGCAGCTCTAATCACGTTAGTTAATTACTTTAAAAAAATCTATGATTCCCCACTGGCTGCAAAGTATCGCCTCTTTACCCTGGTACTTAAGACCTGAAAGAACATAATCTCAGCTTGACATTTTGGCCTCATCTTTCAATACTCTCATACCTTTTTCAAATGTTCTAGTCCAACGAGACCACTTGCTGCTCTTCAAACACAGGGTCTTGGATTCATTTTGTGTGCCCATCTGTTGTTCTGCCTGCCTCTCCATTCTGTCACTCATGGGTAGTGTACGTTCTAAATCATTTCAGCATGGTTTTCGCATTTTATGCTTTTCTTTCAGAGTCCTTCAGTGAGGGCAGCCACTGAATTCAGAACTGTCAGTGTCAAAAAATGATATTCTTGTTGAATGTTACTGTACTTGGCAGCAGCCGGAGCCTTGGCCTGCCAGCCAGAGAAAGCAAGTCCCTTCTTGGACATGTTACAATTAGCACCCATGGAGACAGCAGCTTATGCACATTCTACTGTTTGTAAGTACTAGTTGAGAGCTTTGGCACGAAGTCATTTCCTAGGGCACAGTGCTTATCAGCTAGACATCAGAATTTTACTTCTTTATAACATAAAATTCAAGGCTTTTCCTTATAAATGCAAAGGCTCATCAGAGTAAAAGAAAAAAATAACACACATATGAAACAAAAGACCACACACAGAATGCAGCAATGAGGGCAGCAGTGCAGTAAAGAAATAAAAAGAAAATATAAGGACTTCTGAAAAGTTTGCTTTAGATTTATTACTCAAAGTTTCTGATGCCAGAAGGTCAGCTCTGAAAACATACATTAAAGTAACATTATACCATCTGAACAGGTTATATTTAGGGATACACACACACACACACACACACACACACACACACACACTAAGACAATGAAAAAAGATACCATAAATTTAAAGGAGAGCAGACTTTGGAAGGAGTAGAGGGAAGGGAGGAATGTTGTAATTAAATTATAATCTCAAAAATAACAAAAGGAAAAAAAACCTAAGCAAGTTACTAATTCTTGGTTCCCTTTATGCCTACTTATATACTAGGTTTTCTTGAGGTTTCTGATTCTAATATTGTGTCAATGTGTGTGTTGTCTTAACAATCTAACCACTTTTTCCTTGGACTTCTCTATCCTCTTTAAGTATGCATCTTTGAAGACATGGATTTGATATCTGTTAGCTGTCTTTTCAGCATTCACTACACAGATCATGAATCTATTCTGACTTGGCAAGCTCACAGTACCCACTGTCATGTTCTTGATAGATAAAATGTCATAGAACACTGATGAATATTTGGTTAGATTGAAAGGAATGTTTAAAATGAATATACAAAATCTTGTAGACTTTAAGATATAAGGAACCCGAACTAATATGGATCCTCTCTCTAAATTATTAAGTGGAGAAACTTCCTTGACCATGTTCTTTCCCACCTAATCTTTAAACAGCCCTTCTTTCTATCCGGATATTTGTCCACCTAGTATTTTCTGTAAACTTATTATATATAACTATTGTGCTTGTTTCTCCCAAGGCTGTTCAATAAAAGGCATACAAAGCTTCCCACTAAGCTTTAATCTTTTCAGAACTCCTGGATATTTTTGAGTTATTTCCTCTTTTTTTTTTCCTTTTTAAAATTTGAACATCATTAGACCAGATAAGTAGCCACCGGCTGCATTGCTTTCATGAACTGAAACTTTCAGTATTCTTGAAAACAAGCAAAACGCCCCAAATCTACTGGACAACACAGCAAGGAGCTAGAAGTTTGTCAGTTTGCAGTTCAAAGCTTACTCTAATGCAGCTCCCACTAGCTTTTGTCCAGCTTACTTCCCAGTCCTCTCTTTCTTCTACTTATCTTAGCTGGTCTTTTTGCAATTCTACGATGTTCTCTTCTCCATGTCCTATGCCAAGAGCTTTTGTAATGTGATCTCTTTATTAATTTATGTCAAAATTCTATTTTCCCGGGTCTGATGCAACAGGTTCTTAATGTTTCCTTTTAAATTTACATTATTTATCCATTTATCCTTGGCTATGCACAATGACAATATTTTATATGCTATGTGCTTGTGTGCATACTTTTCACAAGGTATTTGATAATACACAGACAACTTTAAAACAGCCCATTTCTCCCTCCAATTAAAGAAGATCCTTCTTAATCATTGAAATCTAGAGTCTCTGGGAATGCTGATATGCACAGTTAGGTTTGCAATACGATTTTGTTGGGTTGACTAGGCATGCTCACTCATTTAAAGTCTATTGAAAGGAGAGCAAATGGCTAGGGAAGAATGGAGAGATGACAAAGGACAAGGGATAAATTACTGTTGTGAATGAGAAATTTTTAAAAAGCATCTTGATCTCAAACAAAGTGAGACTGGAAAAGGGGTATGGCCATCAGGGCCCATGATGTGGGATTCCTCTCTGTATGCTGTGAATATGTTTTATTACTATTGGTTAATAAAGAAGCTGCTTTGGCCTATAGTAGCACAGATTATAGCCAGGCTGGAAGACATACAGATAGACAGTAGGAAGAGTCAGGGAGACACTGGTAAGCCACAGCCTAGTGGCACTACACACATTAATAGAAATGGGTTAACTTAAGATGTAAGGGTTAGCTAGAATATGCTTAAGCTATTGGCAAAACAGTGTTGTAATTAATGTATTTTCTGTGTTATTATTTGGTTCTGGGCAGCCGGGAAATGAACAGTCTCCGCCTACAGGCCCATGCAAAGAACAAATTCTAGTAGGAGAAGGGAACAGGAGTAATGACCTTCTGACTGAGAAAACAGGAGCATCCTTAAGAAGCACAAAAAAGAGTGCTTTGGACAAACAGGAAGTGATACGAAGCAAATAATGAAACCAAAGCTTCAGGTACTGAGTTAGAGGGACAGACAGAACCCCAAGGAGGGCCACGGCAGGTTGCTAGAAATGTGAAATTGCACCTTTGTAAGGCCCTTGACTTGAAGGTGATGGTTGGAATTAAAGAGGAGAAAACTCTTTCTAGAAGAAGCCTATGGGTCAAGGAAGAGAGCTGGAACTAGACCTTAGAGAATGGCGATATGCTCAGAGCATTGTTCCCGGAGATGCTTGTTCTGTACCATTTGCTGAGGTAATGATACCCAGCCTTTAGCTGCTATTTCACAGTGGCTGCTGAGATGCTTTCTGTTTTCACAAGTTTCCTCTCCTTCTCCCAGAGTTTATAGGCGAGGGAAGAGTGCTACTTCCTAAACCTTGAAATTTGGTCATTTAGAAGGCTCCAAACACAGTAGTTACTTTTTAACCTGGGAACAAAGCACAATGTGCAACAGTTAAAGATAGTGAACTGCATTTTGCATATCAGAGCTAAGTGTACTTTGAACTTGGAGTGGTGAGCAAAGAAAAGTACATTACTGGGAAGGAAAGCAAATAACTTGGGTGGGAACAGACAAAGCAACCTTGGGGGATTTTATGTTTAGTCAGGAGATAGACCACAAATGCTTAGTTATTCATTTATTTTACATATCGAAAAGCCTCCTAAAGAGATCCAATACACATTTATTGAGTATCTGCTTTCCACATTTAATCAAGTTTATTTTTTATGTATTTAATCCCTCCCCAAGTCCTGGAGACATTTTTTTTTTCATTTTAAGGAGCAATTGTCTTGGGCATTTCTGAGATCATAAACTCTGAACTCGTTCTGTTGACCCCACTGCCAGGGGCACTGAATATTGAGCCTCCTGCATGCATCAAATGCCAGGGGCACTGACTATTGAGCCTCCTGCATACATCAAATGCCTTTTCCTCAATTGCTAATTTAGTCTCAGGTGGCACTGGGTCATATCTGTGTCCTAGCTGTCAGGACTGAACTTTGTGTAGCTTCATTTCATTGCTTCCTCCAAGGTTCATACAATAGGGCTCCCCTCCTCCTATAGAAAAGAGAACAAATTCTGGAAAGGCTCCAAACTTTTAATAAGAATCCATTCCAGTGAAGAAAGAAATTCTATGTCCAGGAGCAGTGGAACTGAACACAATCCTGGATACATCTTTCTGTTGGACTCTTGGTGTCTTTATGTACTTATTTTTTTAAAAGGACAGTCAGTTCATTTTCTTCCTCATTCCAAAACTGCCCACAGTCAACAAAAATTTTGGGGCACTTATGATGTAAATGCTTTAAAAAAGCCTACATGGTTTACAACTTATATAAACCTTCTAAAATTACTGTAAGGAATTAGTACACCCATTTTATAGGTTGAGAAAACTGAGGTGTAGAACCATTCATTATATGAGTTGTTCCAGAATTAAGTGTTAAGTAGAGGGCTCTAGCCAATTACAAAGTTGGTGACCTTTCTATAATATCATGGCTTCTTCTAAGGCTGGAGAGTGGTAAGGATTTGGTGTGTGTGTGGGAGGATGAGACAGAGTCTTGCTATGTAGTTAAGGTTGACCTGGAACTCGTTGTGAAGCAGAGGCTGATCTCTCATGCTTGTGATTTTGCTTTGTCTGGCTAAGAAGGGTAAAGATTAAAGGCTAATTTGCTTTTGCTTTTCCTTGTACATCCAGCTCTTAATTCAGTGGATGATGGTACTTATTAAATGAACTATTTGGCATAATTGAGCTAAATGAAGTAGGTGGGAAATAAAACTTAAGTAGGTATGAGCATATTACAATGGCGTTGATTTTTTAAAAATGGATTTATTGGGGCCAGCAAGATGTCTCAGTGGGTAAAAGTGCTTGCTTATAAGCATGCTGATCTGGGTTAGAGCTCTAGAACTCATGTAAGGCTGGCATGAGAGAACAGATTTTGCTTTTCACAGGTGCCACGGCATACATGTCCCCCCAAATACACATCATTCATTCACACACATATAGTAATGATAATAATAAGAAAAGATAATAAAAAGAAAAGATGGGTTGGAGAGATGGC
Organism: Microtus pennsylvanicus; assembly: GCF_037038515.1. Taxonomy (NCBI): domain Eukaryota; kingdom Metazoa; phylum Chordata; class Mammalia; order Rodentia; family Cricetidae; genus Microtus; species Microtus pennsylvanicus. The sequence goes on from NC_134601.1 coordinate 138,749,533, forward strand.
TCAGTGATGAAGAGTGCTTGCTGCTGTTCCAGAGGACCCGAGTTTGGTTCCCAGCATACTTGTCAGGCTGCTCACCACCATCTGTGACCGAGTCCATCTTCAGGAGATCTGATGCCTCTTCTAGGCTCTGCAGACATCTGCATATATCTCCACAAACATACATATACACATAAATAAAAAGAAATCTTAAAGAAAAGTTTATTGATTTATTCGTTGGTGTGTGTGTGTGTGTGTGTGTGTGTGTGTGTGTGTGTGTGTGTGTAGATGTGGAAGCCATAAATGGGCATTGATTGGAAGTTTTCTTCTATTCCTCTCTACCTATTCCTTTGAGGCAGTGTTTCTTCATGAACCTGGCGCTTTCATTTTCTTTGCTAGGGTTAGAAGCCAGAAAACCCCAGAAATCTTATCCTTTCTGCACTCAGAACCTCAGTTACAAATGTGAACTCCATGGGTGCTGGGATCTGAATGCCAGTCCTTATAATTGTGCAGCAAGCACTCTAACTGCTAAGACAGCTCTCCAGTCCCTAAAACTCATCAATATGTACTAATTAAAGAATAATTTCAAATGTAAATAAATTCCTCTTCCAAAAAGGACACCTTTCCAGAGTGATTGTGAGGGTTACTAGTGAGGGGTTTGTGAAGGAGGCAAGAAGACAGAATACAGAGAACGAGAAGTTTGCCTCTCACTGCACTGAAAAGCGAAGGCAAACGAGCTAGAAAGTAAGGCACATTTAGAGAGCTCCCACGGTGGACGTTCCACCTAGGACTATGAAAGGCCAGCTTCCTTTTCTCAGGTTTGCATGACTCTGCAGTGTACCTTCCACTATAGAGTTCAGGCTTTGTCTAACACGTCCTCTTACTTGGCCTCTGCCTAGCCCCTACCCTATTTTTCGCACTCATTTCCTAACTTTGCTGGAAAGCAAGTGCTCTCCTACTAATTTACATGAGCAAAGATTCTTAAAACAGTATCTGCTTCTGGAAGCCCACTCCCGAAACTGGAAATCATTCGAATACAGTATGTCTGATACTGCCAAACACTCTGTAAACACAAATTGAATGAATAGACGCACGGGTAAATGGGTTTCAAAGATGTCTCTCTCCCTCATGCTAAATATGCATAAGACTATTAGAGCTATCAAGAAGTTGATATTCTTATCTATATTCATGTCTCTGCCCTTCTATTACCACTGTCTGGGCTAAAACCTTGCTTACTCCTCACGTCCATTATGTAGCTAGTGCCTCCTACAGGCTTCCTAGGACTATGATCTACACTCTTCACTGTAAGTACTAATTCTGAAGTTCACACTGCCCTCTTAAACCCTTCTTAAAGTTCTTTAGTAATATCACCTAACTCTCAAGATGAAGACCAGATTCTTAGTACAGCTGGTTCCACTTTTGTCTCTCTACCTCACTTACCCCCACCAACTCTCTTCTAGATATGTCCTTTACTATAGAAACATTGGGATACTGGTATGTTTAAAATTTTAACATTTCTGTTTAAATCTTTGTTATAATTTCCATTCTGTTGTTATGATAAAACACTGATAGAAAGCAACTTGGGACAGGGAGAAAGGGTTTATTTCAGTTTATGCTTTGAGGTCCTATTCTATTGCTGAGAAAAGTCAGGGCAATACTCAGTGAAGGATCAGAGACCTTGGAAGAATGCTGCTTCCTGGCTTGTTTATTGCCTTTCGCTCAGCTACCTTTCCCCCAAACCAGACAGACACATAAACAAACCTTTGTTTTTAGAACTTCATGCATAAATAATGCATCTATATGCCCCTGCCTCTCCCCCAACTCCTCTAGAGGAGTCCCTTCTCTCCCTACCCAATTTATGACCTCTTCTTATTAAATTACTGTTTCACATGTAAACATATATGTTTATACAACTTAGAGTCCACTTAGCATTGCTCATATTTGCATGTTTCCAAAGCTGACCACTTATATTTGGACAATTTAGGTGAGAACTCATCTCCAGAACAAAATGATTCTCCTTCTCTCACCAGGCTCTGACCACCTGGTAGCCCTTTACTAGATCCTTGTGGGATTTCCACTATCCACATTGGCATGTCAGGTGGTGTTATCATTATGTAGATTTTGTTCAGATAACCATAGTGTCCTTAAATGGTAGATCAACTTTTAGCTTTCTGAGAAATCTACACACTGATTTCTATAGTGACTTTTCAATCCCACCAATAGTGAATGAGGGGTCCCCTTTCCCTCCATTCTCATCTCAACTAGATTTCTTATATAGTTGAGGATCACTTATCTAGGAATGGTGCTGTCCACAATGAGCTGGACCTTCCTATATCAATCATCAATCAAGACGATCTCTCACAGACATGGCTATAGGCCTATATGATCTGGGGATTCTCTCAATTTAGACTTAGTATTTCCAGGTGACACTAGGTTGTGTTGAGTTGACAATAAAAGTAACCAGGACAGTCTTGGTTTGTTATATGGTATAAGGTCCAAATTAATTCTTTTATATACATGTATCTAATTTCCCCAAGATCATTTTCTTAAAACACTATCATTTCCCTAGTGAGTGGTCTTGGCACCCTCATCATAAAGTCACTGGACATATGTGAGAGTATTTCCAAGCTCTTTTATTTTTTATTTTTATTTTATTTTATGTAGATTTGTCTATACATCTACCCTATGCCATGATCATACATACTCTTTTGCTTATTGTAACTGTAGTAAAGTCCTCCAACTGTTGTGGGAACTCCTTTAACCAATAGCCAAAGATTTCTCCTAAAAAGTTTTAAGGGGTTTCACTCTTGTTTCCACAGGAGAAGAAAAGCTATGGATACCATAAAAATTAATAAAGACTTGTTTTTTAGCTCTTAAAAAAGAGAAACAATAGCTCGTCAACAGAGGTGACAATCATATGGGGGTAAAAACAAAAACCTTGTAAGGGTTAGGGCAGGGTTCTGTTCTTGTCTTTACAGGAAAATACCCATCCTCAAAAAAATTGAGAGACCTTGGACATCTAAATGCCTAAAAAAACTATCCAAAAAAAAAATCACCAAGCCAAAAAGAAAAATCCGACTTATGGTGATATAACATCCGCAGGGTAAAATTTCTTCACTTAAACATACACACACACTTAAACATTAAAGTTGGTTTTAGAGTGAGACAATGGCTATCCTTCTCTAAATCCAAGCATGTTGTTAAAAAAAATTCAAAATTTCTGTCTTATATCAGGAGCCATCTGGTATGAGACAAAAAAAATTTAAAAAGATTTTATTTTTCCCCATAAATATTTTTCTCTCTATTGTACCTTTCATTAAATTTATGTCTATATAAATAATGTTTAAGTTTTCCACAATAAACAATAAATTTTCTTGCAGTAATCTTTAAAGGTTCCATAAAAAAAGATGGGGCCCCACAGCAATGATTCCACCTGGTTGATATGATGTCATAGTGCTACTTTAAGACTGGTTTGGGATGCTAGCTGCTCAAGGTGATTCCATCTTGGTTAGCTGAAATAGTGCACCTTCTTCCAACGTTCTGGCCAAACTTCAAACAAAAACTTCAAAAAAAAATCCTACCGACTACTCAGAGACTATTTACAATTATATCAGACAGAAATCTCAAAATTTAACCATCATTTTAGTTTTACAGGATCTCATAAAAAATTGCCCTATGACAGCTAAAAGTAATTCTAAAAGATTATGTTCCCTCTCCCAACAAAGTTTATCTTCAGGGTTAGGAATATCAATTAGAGGTTGATTATATGTGTTATAGGGTTGGGGGTTGGGGTGGAAATTATGTAGGCTCAGGGATCTCTTTTGAAAAAAAAAGGGAAACTGGATATGATAATAGGTAGATTAGTGTGAGCTTACAATAATAATAATAATAGTGAGTAATAGAGTGAATACTTGTGAGCTATTATTTATAGACAATTTACATTGGTATAGATTCTTGTGTGTTGATACAAATTCAAATTATATTTGTTACATTGAATATGCTCTTATTTCTGTTTTCAATATTTGTACACCTATGCAAAGTTATTTTGTCATATTGTATGTATTCCTGCCTCTACCTCTGCTTAAGACATTTTGTATATGGATACAATTTTATGATATATTTATCATATTGCTCTATAGATTTCTACTTCTGATCAAGATACTTATACACTGTTTACATTTTGAGGCTATTGTCCTCATTTGTTGCACAGTTGTTTAAAGATTGTCTAATATTCTAATATAAAGCCTTAGTCTTTAAGCTATATAGGCATTAAGAATTATAGGTCAATAGTCATCTATGTTTGTCATACTTATAGTTAGACTAATCAGGTTGTTTAGATACATAGAGATTGTATTATGCATAAATAGGTAATCTCCAACCACTTAAAAGAACTGTAGAATATGGCATTTAAATAGCTTAGGGTTCTGTTAAAGTGAGACACAATTTCTCCTGGCAGCACCGATCTATTCCCAAGAAAATGTTAAGAACTGAAGACACTCCACTTGGAATTTTTTTTCTTCTTGGCAAAACTGGCCTTTGGGCAAACGGCTGCTCATGCCTCGAACACTGACAAAATGCATGGTGTCTGGACTAAAGCAGAATACAAAAAAAAAAAAAAAAAGACTGCCAAACCTTGCCAAGACAGGGTAATGTAGGGATAAGCCCAGCCCATTAGGGGGCGTGTTCGCTTCGGGCTAATGTTTTAAAATTTTTCCTGCCTCTAAAAATGGTCTCTCAATTACTCTAGGCCTTAGCCAAAGTTGTTTGCTCCAACATCACCAATGTAGGTGATTGCCCAGGTAGCCGATTGTCTCTGTCATTTATTACACTTCCTGTTTCCTCAAGTAATATTGTTTCCATTCTCAGGTCTTGGATGGGGTTAAAGTCTAGATAGTCATAGTTACTTTCCTCTCATGACTTAGTCAAACCATTTCTAATACAAGACTTAGACTCCTTATAATAAGATAATTATTAAAACGTTTAGCATATGTTTCTTGCTTAATATTGTTTATGCTGGTTGTAATTCTAATTTTATACTTGATATATGTTCTTATTGTATATAGTTTTGTATTGGGTTTGGAACCGTCTTTTTTAGACAGAAGAGGGAGGTGCTGGGAGAACTCCTTCAGCCAATGGCCTTTAAGATGCTGGCCTACTTTGGTCGTGGCTTTGGGTACTATATAAACAGATGTAGAAACATGTAAGTACGGCCTCTTGGCTGCTGGATTCAGTTCCTGTTCCGCGCTCACGCAGAGGACTGTTGATCTGTGAGTCTACCGCTAAATAAAAAAGCCCTTTATTACACTCCATTCTGAGCTGATGTGGGACTACTTTATTGTAATCGCCTACATCCAACTTTGATTGTTTGGGCTTCTTTGAGTCCCTTGAAATTCTCTATTATAGTTTTGCAAAAATATTTTGTATGCCTTTTATAGCTATAAAGTTTCTTTATAACTTTAGTTTAAAAATCACAGCTTTAGTTGCATCCTATTTATTTTAGATGCCATATCTTAGTTATCAATTATCATGAAATATAGTTTCTCTCTGGATTTATTCTTTGATTTAATTATTTGAATACATTGTTTATTATAATTTCCATGTATGTGTAAATTTTCATAATTGATTTTTAACTCTATTTTTTACTTTTATTTATGTGTATGTGTTTGGTGGTCTCTGTGTACTAAAAACAATCGCATTACTATTCTTAACTTTCTGTTCTAGTTTTGCCAGACTAAATGAAGAATTTTAAAAAAAGGAGCAAGCAAACTGAGCAGCAGCTTTCCTCTCTCTGCTTCCTAGCTGTATATATAACATGAGCAGCAGCTCCAAAAACCTTCGGTTTCTTCTCTCACATCAAGCAAATTGTGAGTACAAATAAACCCTTTTTTCTTTAAATTGCCCTTCTCAGGTATTTTATCTTTTCATGTAGTCTGAGACCCCAGCCTGTAGAATCATGTTGAGTAGCCTTAGAGTGCATCTTCTTGCCTCAACTAGCCCAGTCTTAAAACTCCCCAGAGATATAGCCAGCAGTTTGGCTCCTAGGTAATTCTAGGTCCCTGTTGACTTGAAAATCAGCATTAACCATCACAACTACCAAATTTCAGAAAGCAGAGTTTCAAACAAGGTCATGATGTCATGTGTTAAATTGCAACAGTGGATGTGGCTTCACACAGCAAAAGAAGCTCATAGGTACGTGAAAGGAGCTCAGCCATAGCTCTTTAATGGGGGAAAAACTTACATAGTAAACTTCAAGAAAATTGGAGCAAACAAAGCATCCATAATTAGCCAATAAAGCCCACCTCCTAAGCAAAATTTTATTGAGGGGCATTGCTATTAGGTTTTCATGCAATGGGCACATTTAATAGATTTAATCATATTGATTATGCTCTTTTATATTTATGACTTGATGATAATCTAAAAATATTTTCTGGGTTGTTTCATAGTTTGTATTATTAGGATTTGATAGACTCTAATTTGTTCTTCCAAGTTAATGCAACATAATTCATTCATAGCTTCCATTTTTAAACATGGTAACAATGAACATCTTTATCAAGTGACTAAATTTTCTGTTTAAATAACTTTCTTAATACCTTCAAAGTTAACATTCTTTGTCAAAAGGAAGGAATTGGTTCTTGTCAACAAAAATTGTTCTAATTGCTGAGAGGGGAGTAGACACAAGCCCCCATGCTTAACCCAGGGCTATCTCCAATTGATAATTGGTTGCAAAGAAAAAATTAGTTTTCTCCATTGGAGTCTCAGTGAGTATATCAACTATACATATACTTCATGTACAGCGGTAGACAGCCAACACAAAACAAGCTCAATGGTGCTTTTGGAGGTTTTCATTGTCTCACAGCACTTTGTCTGGGCATTTTTCTAAACCTTACACAACTTTTGCTTATGTGTTATAGTTTCTGGTTTTGAGTTTTTCTAATGGAATTTCTGTGTGTGCAGATGTGTGTCCTTGTATCTGTATGTTTCTTGTGGTTTATCAATTCTTTCATTTGTGTGTTTGTATTTTTCTTATTCTGATTTGCTTTTATTTTATTTTTTAAATGCCTTTTTTTCTGAAGAGAAAGACAGAGAAAGTAAGGGTGTAGATTTGGGTGGATGGGGAGGTGGGGAAGACCTGGGAGGGATTGGGGGGGGGAAACCATGATCAGAATATATTACAAAAACTAATTTCAATAAAAAATAAAAATTCTAATTGTATATTAGCATAAATGATAACTCAGTGTTGGTGCATAGCTAGAATCCTATTTCCATGGAGGCTGAGGGAAAAGACTCATGAATGTTAGGCTAGCCTGAACTACATAGTAAGAACATTAAAAAAAACCCATTATATTGCATTTATTCATTTGGGAAGATACATATATTCTCATGTCATAATTTCCTGATGTTAATTATGTGTTTAGCTCACTTAGTGCAGTTGATTTAGAACTGACACAGCATACTGGACATCCCTCCATCTGTTCCAATAAGAACTCAATGAAGAGGAATGCCCTTTGTTCTGTATGTTCTGCATAGGGTGTCTGCTCATAGTACATCTAGTATTTGTTTTTAAGACTTTCTTTTTGCAGCTCAGCCTCTGCAATATAAGTGAAAGTTTTTCAGTACACTTGTCCTTAATGAGAACACTGAATTCGTCTGTCTTAAGAACCTTCCAAGAATAATGCAAATGTCTATGCTTTTTATTTTTTTTCTCAGCCAAATCAAATGGTAGTTTTCACCATCTGTGATCTATTTAGTTAAGATGTACTTTAGTGGTGTCCACTGTAGAAGTGTTCCTCTTGAATTAAAAAACAATTTTTCTTTTGACTTGCTGATTGCCACCAACTGATTTCTTCAGATTGCAGCTCTTAGAAATTTTCTACCCAATGCCTTTTTTCCTACCTTGGTCCTAAAACAATTAGCATCAGCAGGGAAATTTCAGTAACAGTCATAAAGGCTTTCCCCCAAAACTTTTACTTTCCTTTAGGTCCTATGTTTTACTGGTGGTTGAGCGTCAATGCATATATTAGTCTTAGGTGCTTCCATTGTAAGTGGAATAAATGTGTATAGCATTGTATGTTTTCATTCTCATTTTATGATTTCATAAAAATAGCATTGTAATATCATCCCTAGAGCCTGCCCCATGGTCAGTGCAAACCTTTTCTGTTAGAGACCAGATAGCAAATTCTTTAGCTGGTGACATAAGATCTCCATCTCTCCTACTCCTTACCTCCTTTCTCCTCCTCTCTGCCTTCTTCTCCCCCTTTTCTCCCCATTCCTCCTTCTTCCCTGCTGTGGGATAATGGTCTGTACCCTGTCAATTGTATTTTAATAAAATGCTCATTGGCCAGTAGCCAGGCAGAAAGTAGAGGTGGGGTGACCAGGCAGGAAGTAGAGGCGGTGCAATGAGAACAAGAGAATTCTGGGAACAGGAAAGAGTCAGTCTACAGTTGTTACCCAGATACAGAGGAAGCTAGACACAGAGCAAGCAAGATGTGACTACCTGCCACAAAAAGGTACCAAGCCATGTGTCTAATACAGATAAGAATAATGGGCTAAAATAAGTTATAAGAGTTAATAAGAAACCTGAGCTACTAGGCCAACCAGTTTATTATTATTTATATTTCATGCACATTGGTTTTGCCTGCATGTCTGTCTGTGTGAGGGTGTCAGATCCCCTGGAACTAGAGTTACAGTTGTGAGCTGCCATGTGGATGTTGGGAATTTAATCTTGGCTCTGTGGAAGAGCAGTCAGTGCTCTTAAATAATAAGCCATCTCCAACTCCTTGCATTTGATTTTTTTAAAGTAAATTTTTACTCATTTTCATGAATGAAATATACTGGAAATACACTGATTCACACTGTGTCCTTCCACAATGTTAGAATTTATTAAATAACAACAAATTTCCAAGCTGCCACAATGTCTTTCACTATAATATGTCATATACCCACAATTTCCATTGGTAGCTAGTCTTTGACAAATACAAATTCTTTCATTCTAATCTTAATTACTAATATGAACCCTCAGATCACACAATGACTACAACAACATAATTACTTATCTCTCTCTCTTTCTACACACACACACACACAGAGAGAGAGAGAGAGAGAGAGAGAGAGAGAGAGAGAGAGAGAGAGAGAGAGAGAGAGAGAGACATAGATTCATGTAGGCTACAGGAGGGCTACAAAAGGGTCAAAGAGGCTACAGAGTTCAAAGAAGCCTTGTAAGAGGCAGAGACCAGAGTAGATACAGGTGCAAAGAGGGTCACTTGAGGTGGCTAGAGCAGAGATTAAGGAGCCCAATTGGAAACCTTCTGGAGGCATGCAGGGTCAACCGCAGAGGCTTAGGACTGAGCAGGGCTCCAGAAACACAGGACCATATGAGATTGCAGAGACAAGCTGCGAGCTGTGGTTCAGATGGATGGATGGAGGAATGGAAGAATAGTAATTTGTGAGGCTGCTTTAAGCATTGAGAAGTCTGCTTGCCTTGAAAGCCCAGTGGCAGTGAGACATTTTTTTTGTCACTTTCTTTACATGCTCATACCAGGGGTTCAGTTGGTGGAACAGTCACCACTAAATGGTAGGTAGCCTATTCTTTATGGGGTCCAGGGGAGGGTTTTGAGCCCTCTGTTAGTCTGGTGTGTTTAATAAGTCCTTGGGCTTTTTGGAGGGTATGGTTCCATTCTATTTTGATGAGTTTCATAAATAAAAAATGGTACCTTTTTATTTTTAGGAATCAGTTATTTACCAGGCTGTTTCTCATGGGTGGTGCTGGACAAGTAGCTGTGTTTAGGTACACAGTCATCCTGCCTCTACATTTGTATGCACAATGGAGTCAAATGATGCTTTGTAAAGTAGAGCCACCCAGGGTTAGGTACAGCCTCTGACAGCCATTGCTTACATGATATGACATACTTTAGTGCAGGGAAAAGCCTGATTTCCATACCCATCCAGAAATCTCACCTATATATATGTAACACAGGGAGGTTGCTGAAAATGATCACATTTGTGCAACAAAACAAAATAAAACCCCCAAAAGCCACTCAGTGGCTTGTTATGAAGTTTCTCCACGCACTCATGTCTTGGGTACTTGGTACTCAGGTGATGATGCTATTTGGGGAGCTTGTGGAAACCTTAGGAGGCGGGGCATAGCTGGAGGAAGAGTATAACCGAGATTGTGTCTTTGATGGTTATATGTGGTTCCTTACTCCTTCCTTGACCTACTTCCTGCTTGCCTTTGCCACATGTTCCCATCCCTATGACATTCTGTGTCACTGTGGTCCAAAAACAATGGGGTTGACTATGAACCGAATACCCTGAGGCTGTGCGTGAAAATGAGCCCTTCTGTCTTTAGCACAAGGGTAAGTAGAGTAAGCACTCCAGTCTATCAGTGTGCTGAGAGTGCCAAAGCAGAGCCCTAGATAGGATCACTTACACAAAAGCTTTAGTTTGTCACAGTTCTCAGTGCGGGGAGTCCAAGATCAAGGTGACAGCAGGCTTGGTGGCTGGTGTCTGTGAAGACTCTCTTTCTAGCTTAGAAACAGCAACCATCTTCTGTGTCTTCTAAGCATGAAGGCTTTCCTCTCTAGTATCTTCTTATGAGAACACTAGTTCTAGTTCAGAGTGGTGGTGTTCCCATCTTAATCTTAGTTCTTGGGATGTGGAGGCAGGGGAATTAACAGTTCAAGGTTGTTAGCATGTATATACTGAGGCCCTGTCTCAAAATTAAAATAAAAAAGAAAGCACCCTACTCGGTGACCTCAGATAACTTCTGGTACCCTTTTCTATGTTTTCTAAGTACAGTTGGACTGAAGGTTAGAATTTCAACACAGAAAGTTGGAAGAGGAAGCACAATTCAGTCCACATTATAGGCAGAACAGAAAGCCCAGTCTGGATTGATTCTGTAGCTCAGGCTGCCCTTCACCTTGCAGGGATTCTCCTGCCTTGGCTTTCCTCATGCTAGGATTGTAGGGGTAAACCTCCATATCCTCCTCTACCTTTCAGTTCTACAAATGTTTCATTTCAACCCGACGTTCCCACAAAGGTTTGATTCGGGGACCCACATGGTGGGAAGTTATTGCCAACTCCACAAGCTGTCCTCTGATCTCTGCACATGTAGCAGGTGAGTACCCAGTCCCTACACACTCGTGCGAATGGATACACACACAACAAATAGATGTGAAAAAAGGAGCAGATGATAAAACAAAGGAATGGACCTGCTATTGGAAGGCTTACAGAATGACCGGATACAGGAAGAGATATGGCTAAGAAACTGTTTGTGGTCAGCAGATGAGAGAAAAAATATGAAAAGATTCAAACACCTGTTAGCCTGGTAAAGTGGAACTGTTGCATGCAGAGTGCTGACCTTACTGATTGGCCAGAACCTAAAGGCACACTCACTGGAGCTGCCTTGTGATGCATAACCACCATGTCAGTAAGAAAATGCTTCTGGGACTGGAGAGATGGCTTAGCAGGTAAGGGCATAAGTGCTCTTAGTATTTAGAAATTCCTTAGTAGTTATAGTAAATCCTCCTGTGTAGGACCTGGGTTTGGTTGCTAGCACTTCCGTGGTGACTCACAACTGTCTGTAACTCCAATTTCAGGAGATCTGATGCCTCTCCTGACCTCCACAGGCTCCTTCATGCATGTGATGCACACAATACACTTAGACAAACACCCAGATCATAAAACTCAACTTTTTTTTAAAAAATTTTTCCTTTGATAAAGAAAATGTTCTGTTTAGGAGGGGGGAAAAGTATGCTGGGTTCAGTGGTGCATGCCTTTAATCCCAGCACTTGGGAGGCAGAGGCAGGTGGATCTCTATGAGTTCAAGGCTAGCCTGGTCTATGTAGTGAGCACTAGGCCAGCTAAAGCTACATAGTCAGACCCTATCTTAAAAAACAAATGGAAACGAGGAAAAAGTATACTTTAGACAGGACCGTGTAGGACAAGAAAGTGGAATTGCTTAGAATGATCTAGTCTTGATTGGCCTGGAGATTCCCTGGCTCCCTTCAAGGTTATTTCTGCCTGGGAAGTAGGAACTTGGCCCACATTCCTGGTCAACTTGCAGTCCTACCTCTTTTTCCTTTTTCCTGGCCTTTGCCCAGAAGTATCTTCCTATCTTCTAGGTTCTGGAATCTTCTTTCATTTTTCCTTCAGTCTGTTCTGCATTCCAGTGACTCTTTTTGCAAGTAGAGGATTAAGCTTTTGTTAGCCAAAGGCAGCAAGCATGAAGACTGCTTTGACCTTTGGCCCAGGTTCTTTTCCTACTCCTGCTCCAGGCAAGGAACTTGTATTTGACTCTAGCCTTGAGTTGAAAGTCAGCAAACAATCCTTGGAAAACAAGGAATGTGGGGAGTGGAGAAAGTCCTCAGGAAGTGAAATCCTAAGGGAATGTGTGCTGTTGACATGGGCATGGACACCTCAGGGCCTCCAGAACCTCAGACTCAGGAGTGACAAAGCCTTCTTTGGAGGACTGAGTGAAAGCGTTGTTGGTAGTGTGTGCAGAAAATGTCGGCCAGAGCTTTCTCCACCCAAGGTTTTCCAACATGAAGACTCTTTCCTCTAGAGACTGCTCCTATCTAGATTAGCTCAACCTGTTCCCTTGATCAAGCACATACCAGAAACTCAATCTTCTTGTTTATCTGTATGCAATAACCCTGCCTCTCCAGTCAACTCTATATAATAGACTCTCTGAACTTCCAGGGTGCTGTGGTTTCTCCATCAGGGAGATCCCAGTCCACCTGACCCCAGCCTTTCTTCTCATCTGTCCATCCATCTGTCTGTCATTTCTTTATTCCCTTCACTACCCCCAGTATGGTCAGTCTCCAGAAGCCCTGCAAGGATGCAACAGAGGAATGTATCCATTGTCTCCCAGAGCTTGCATGACAATACATTGTGGTAGACCCTTATTGTTCCTTTTGTGGGGAGTGGAAAATGATACTCAGAAGTGTTAAGTTGCCCAGAGTCAAACAGAGAGGATAGTATAGTCTGGGCTGAGGCCCAGTGTTAGCTGGACATAGTGGGGAAAGCCTATCATTGTAGCATTTGGGAGACAGAGGCAGGAGGATTGCTGAGAGTTTGAGCCTGGGCTGGGTTACATACAGAGCACGTTTTGGACCAGCATCAACTACATAGTAAGATCCTGGGTCCAAAAAGTTAGAGAGAAGAGACTCAGTTTTCCTGCTCCTATGCCTAAAGGTCCCTCCATATGTCCTCCTCAGAAGAGCAGAGGATCATCACTGATGTGATAACTCTTTCAAGGAATGAACTCTGAATCATTCTTTTAAAATTTAACTTCTTTATTGATTCTTTGGGAGTTTCACATCATGTACCCCTATTCCACTCACCTCCTGGTCATTCCATAGCCTCCCCTCGCCCCTGCAGTGCCCTGCAAAGAAAACAAAGCAAAGCAAGCAAGGAAGCAAGCAAGAAAACAAAAATAAGAACTCCCCCCAAAACCTAAACAAAATAAAACAACAACAAACCTTTTGCTTCTCCTTCCCTGCCTCTCCAATACCTCTTCATTCACCTGGTGGCTTTGGGAGCAGAGTGTCATATAGTCCTTTTGTCCTGTCAGCTTTGCTAGCAAATGTTTGTACTAGCAAATGCTCATTGTAATGAATCACGGGTCTGGTTCAAGGCCTCTGGTTTCTGGTACACCGTTATCACTGGACCCTCACCGGAACTCCTCTGGGATATCCTGTTGTTGCCAGAGTCTTGGGGATCCTGCTGGAATTGTTCCACAAGACCAGGTTCTAGATGGAGAAGATGCCAGGGTGGATCAACTCCAGGCCCAGCTGTGGGCCTGGGTGGTAGCTAAGTGACCAGTCTGGGCCACTGGGGCCACCAGCCTCAGGTGAGGGGGGGCAGAGCCAGCTCCCCTACATGCACGCCCTCAGGGTCACTTCACTCTCACCTTTGGTGAGGGGTGGCGCCATTTCTCCTGAGTACAGGCTTGGATAGCAACTCTCTTGCTATAGTGTCCAGTGAGAGGCATTGTCAAGGCCAGAGAAAGATGGGGCTATCTCAGCATGGTCCTCTGATTTCATCTTGCATGGTTCTTAAGGTCTTCTGAGGTGAAACAGGCCACAGACATCAACACAGACCCCTGCTGCATCTGGACCATGGGCATGGTAGCAGCTTGGGCCTGGACGACATCCCAGCCCTGGGTGGAAGAAATGACCACTCCACTCAGATTGTAGTTTCAGTGGCCACATGACGGCTGGACACAAATCAAGGCCTCAGGTCATGGCCCCAATCCTTGGCTTCTATGTGACCTTTGGTGACAGTATGGGACTTGGACTTCAGCCGAGACCCCAGTCGTGATAGGACCATGGACCCAGACATGGTCCTCAGCAGCAGCTGGGTCTCTGGATGTCACCACTGCCCCTGGTGGTAGTGCAGGTTGGTGCAGGTCTCAGCAGCAGTGTGGCCCATAGACACCAACATGGCCTTCGATCTTGGGATCTGCAAGGCCTTTGATGGTAACAGGAGCCTTGGACACCAGCACAGAACCTGGCTGCATTAGGATGATGGACCCTGACATGACCCTCAGCTGCAGCTCTTGGCTGGATGTCACCAGGACATTGAGTAGCAGCGCAGGCCACTCAGATCTGCATGCATCCTGTCCTTCAAACACCAACCTGGACTCAGGTGGGTGATCTGACCCTGGGCATCCTCATGGCCCTCAGTGGTAGCAAGAACCACATATGTCAATCCAGATACTGTCTGATATAGGGCCACATACCCAGATGTGGCTCTTGGGAGCAGCCTATGCCCAGATGACCCCATGGTCCCAGGCCACTCATATCTATTTGGTCTCTGGCATGGCCCCCAGATTCCAAACAAGCCACAAGCTCTGGCCCAGATCTCAGGTCTCTGTGTGGGCCCTAGTGGCAACCTGGGTCAGAGATTTCAATATAGACCCTGGTTGTAGTTTGGCCATGGACCCGGACAAGACCCCAGGAAGCTGCTCAGTCTGGTTGACATCCTTGCTCCAGGTGGTAGCCCCGGCTACTGAGATCAGGAAGGCTCTGGCAGCAACATGGCCCCAGGATACCATCAAGGCCACAGATTGTAGCCCAGATCGCAGCCTTCTTGTGGCCTTTGGTAGCACATGGGCCACGAACATGAATCTAGACCTGGACTGCAGTAGGACCATAGACCCAGACATGGTCCTTGGCAGCAGCCTGGGTCTGGATGTCACCATGGCCCCAAGTGGCAGCAAAGGCAGCCCAGATTGGTACAGCCCCATTGGTAGTGTGGCCTTTGGACCCAAACAAGCCCCAGAAGGTGGCCCAGACCACTGGAATCAGCATGGCACTCAACAGGACCAGGGACCCCGATATGGCCCTTAGCAGCAGCCTGGCCTGAACATCATCATGGATATCTACTATCTGCCTACTCCTCACTGTCTTAATTTATTCCTTTCTATGTCTTTCCACAGTGTGTGAACCATTTTGCTTCTCTTTCTCTCCCATTTCTCCACCATAAATTTCCTTGTGGCACCAGGTGGGCCCAGGATGTCTTCCTGCCAGCCAGGGCCTTGAGAACCCTGGCTGGCTGGTCCCTGTCTGAGCGGAATGGCCAGGCAATGGTTGCTTCTACAGTCCTACTTTATGGGTCTCATATTTCTCAGCAGCAAACCTGTGACATGGCAACTAAAAACAATCATGGAATAAAAACCAATACAGACCATGAGGTCTAAAGAATTGGGTTCATTAAAATATAGAAATAGTATACTAAATGTAACAAGGGTGTATCCTAGTGCATTCTAGCTGTTTAATTTCAGGGGCAATATATTTTCCTCTCCTTTGGTTATTTGAGACAGGGTGTCATGTATTCCAGGCTGACCTTATTCCATTGGTGATATCTAGTCATATGGCCAGAGTTGGCGAATAAAGAAGGTTGGGGAATGGTGTTCTGTTGGTGTTTATAACAAGTCTACTCTACCGAAGAAAAACATGAATTTTAGTAGAAAGCTTACCATGTTTTTGTTTTTCAAAACAACATATTACATCATATTTGCTACCTTATGCTTGACAGAAAAATAGAAGTTACATTTGTAACTGCAGGAAAAGGAAGCTGTTCTGTTATTGGAAAAAAACAAACCTTGGGCCTTTTAAAAATTACAAAGTCGTAGGCTTGTCTGAAATGACTGAGCAGGAAATATATTCTTAGAAATAAAGGACTTAGCTCAGCTTTTTTTTTTTGCCACAGAGATATATCCCATACCTTGAGGTATTTGAGAATTTGAAGAACATATTTTGTGATGTTGAGATCAGGTTATGCTCTTTCTCCATTACTCCATATTGTATAAACTGGTGGGTTTTCAGTCTCCCCTGAGACACTCCATTTTACATACAGACTGTGACTCTGTTTTGAGGATGGAGAATCACTCTGCACCTTGGTAGATGCATAAATGGGCACAGACTGATAACTTATTCCTAAAGCCATAAAGGGTGCCACCTTACACATCTTTAAAAGAAAATTGGGACTGTAGGAGTACATAATTTACTCAAGCGATATCCAGAAAACCCATCCCAAGACTACTTGTACACTCCAGACTGAGGAAAGGGTATACACACCCCATTTTGGCTCAATAAAGAGGAAGACACCTAGGCCGGGCGGTGGTGGCGCACGCCTTTAATCCCAGCACTCGGGAGGCAGAGGCAGGCCGATCTCTGTGAGTTCGAGACCAGCCTGGTCTACAAGAGCTAGTTCCAGGACAGGCTCCAAAACCACAGAGAAACCCTGTCTCGAAAAACCAAAAAAAAAAAGAGGAAGACACCTAACACTGTCATGGCAATGGCTACACTGACCTGTTGTCTGACCGTCCCATGTATGTGTCAAGGGACTGGTGGGCAAAGAACTCCTGGCTGCGTCAAAGTTTCAGACATAGCATAATTGAATTTCCAACTGCTTGTCCTTCTATTTGCCTGTCTGGACCTGACATCCATTTGCCCATGTGTTCATTTACCTGGCCTCAGTCACTGCTCTTGGCTTCCATAGTCTTTACTGTCGCTGGCTTCTGCAGCTCAATCCTGACCCTGCAGCAACAATAGCCGCTGCAGCAGTGGTGCCTCCAGCAGCCTGCTAGCATAATTCCTTATCTCATTCTTGCAGGGGCTCTCTTTGTATGTCTGTCAGGTCCACTGCTCTCAAGCTGCTGTGAAACCTCCTGAACTCTAATGTGCCCCCCTTTTTAAAAAAAAACAGTTTGTAGTTATTCTGCAACCCCCTCCATTTCTTCCCTCATCTACCTCTATCTCTCTCATAAACACATATGACCCACTGGAAGCCCTGCTGTTGCTCCTAATACACACACACACACACACACACACACACACACACACACACGAGTATATAATGTGTAATGTGTGATCTGGGCATTAATATTAGTAATTTCATCCAAGGCTATTAAGGAAAGTAGGACTATTTGGCAAATTTCTAAAAATAGAACTCTTATACCTTGTGAAATTATTGTTCAATAACACTGACATAAAATACATAAATATGATCATCTATGTTTGTGGTAACAGCATGCTCATGACCAACTAGAAGAAAGGACCAGTGAAAAAGCTGTGTGGAAACATATGATCTGATAATTCACATAAACTATAATAAAAGGGATAATAGAACACATGCGATATGAAATATGAAGGGACAGGGGAAGAATACTGGGCACGAAAGATTTAAGCAGGGACATGTTGCGGGAGCTCCTCCTGCTCCTTCAGCCAATAGCTGCTGAGATACCAGCCCATTGGGGCGTGGTTTTTCTCCCTTTAAAAAAGCGGCCACTTCCCTCTCCTCTCTCTCTTCCTGCTCCTCTTCCGGCGACTAGACTCCCTTCCTGATTGCGCAGAGGGCTGTTGTCTGGGACGGTGATCTGTAAGTTTTTTCCCCTTTAAATAAATAACCATTCTATTAATCATAATTCCAAACTGGTGTGGGATTGTTGTGACTTACACCTTCGCCTTCAGGGACGGAAACATGAGGATGAGGGGCAAGAAGGTGTAGGGAATGGGTTAACCAAAAATAAGGAAGTATGAAAAAGCCTTAGAAAATCACTAATCTGTAAGTTGCTAAGAATAATCTTGGTTGTCAATTTGACAAACCTGGGAAGAAGGAACCACAGTTGAGGGATTGCCTCCATCGGATTGGCCTGTGGTCATGTCTGTGGGTCATTTTCTTGATTGCTAATTGATGCAGGAGAACCCAGCTCATTTTTGGGTACCATCCTTAGCCTGGTAGGTCTCAGATATCCTAGCTAGCTCACAGAGTTTGAACTGCTTACCCGGGAGCCTGTATGGGACCCACCTAGACAGTCTGCATATATGTGACAGTTATACAGCTTGGTTTACTTATGGGACTCCTAACATGCGAAGCATGTTGGAGGCTATGGATCCAGACCCTGAATTTCCTGTAAACAAACTGTTATGCTTGCAGTTTCTCTGAGCAAAACAACTTGTTTCTCCTGTGTTTGGAGCTGCTCTGAGCATGAGACCCTCAGGAGTTCCTGATGGCAGGGGAGTGGTTTCTGGTGGGTTTGGCTGGGGCGTGTCTATCAGTTAAGGATCCATATATAAGCGGCTCTGGTACACAATAAAGGGGGCATTCTTGTTTCAAGGATGACCCGTGTCTCTGTCTGTGTGTCTTTGTGTGTTTAGATCTCCAGGCCCTTGCCCGGCTCGTGAATGTCCTATAGTGCAGGTGTAGCAAAATAGGCATAGTACCGTAGTACACATAGTAGTACAGATGGTACAGAAACAGGCGCTGTCCCTAATGCTTTGGCTGCCTCTCGGGAATCTATTTCTCATACTGGGTTGCCTTGCTCAGCCTTAATACAAAGGGGAGGTGCTTAGCCCCTTTCTGAACAGAAGTGGAGGAGTGGGGGGCACAGAGAGGAGGTGGAATGAGAGAATGGGAGATGAGGGAGGGCAAACTGTGGCCAGGATATAAAATAAAGAATGAATAAAAAAGAATGAAGGAAGGTAGCTGAACATGAGCTTTGAAACAAACTTTCTCCTGTGATTTCTACTTCAAGCTTCTATCTTGAGCTCCTGCCTTGGCTTCTTTCAATGATGGGCTATAACTTATATGACAAAGGAAATGCATTCCTCCCAAGTTGCTTTCAGTAATAGTGTTTACCCCAGCAATGGAAAACAAATGAGCTTTAAAAAATTTCAAAACCAGAGGTTTGTACGCAGGCACCTGGAGTGTGTGAATAATGCTGCTCCCAGGAGACAGGAGTTAGTAAATGAAGCTTTCAGGGCTAGGAATGCATTACTCCCTATGAGTCCTAGTCAGGAGGCCCCAGGGGCACCACCACAGATTATTGCCGATGCTTTTGATTGCCCACCATAAGGACTCATAAGACTCACTTGTAGAAGACACCATACACTTTGGTTGCAGTACATGGAGAAATCAGTCTTGATCTGACCAGGATGCTCTCCCTGCTGAGCGCCTTTTATTGTGCTGGAAGGTGCTATGCAGACTGCTGGAGGAGAAAAGATACAAGTGGTCTTATCAAGCACTGGCCCCAGCATGCTATAATACTGACCTACAAGGCAAGATGTGTCCACCTGTGCAATGGGAGAAGACTAAATATGGGAGCAGCCAACCACTCGCTTATTAAACTTGGGGCCTGTAGTGCAGGAGGGAATTCCTACTTGGCACCATAAACATGATCAAAATCCATGACCAGGAAGGATGTAGGCCCTGGTTGGGGGAGCAGGATACCTGCTATTGTTTTTCTAAATGGGCATGTTGTCAAACTACCTTCTAAATGTTTATGCCTATATCCCAAAATTTGTGCTGCTCTTAACCTTGAACAGAGAAGCTTTTTATTGTAGTGGGCAGTGTGGACAGTGATTAATATAGAGGCTCAAAACTGTTCAAATTGCTAAGGACAGTCACTGTGAGTGCTCAGCTATAGGTATGGAATCTTTGTCAACCTGCCTCTCCTCAAGACGTCAAAGGAAAAGCTGAAGAAAGAATGTAAGAACCAGAGGATGGCAAGTGTGCTGTGAAATACTGTCTTCTGGACATGCCTTGGCTGTTGTACACACAAACTTATAACAGCTGTGGTTACCTAAATAAGACTTGAACAAAATCCATTTGGTCAAACTTCAAGCATGGATGAGAGAGGCAGTATGGCGGCTCAACCTCTAACTGAAGAGCTATTGGCAGTTGATGATGGCTGCTAGGAGAGGGACAGTCACTTTCCTTGGGGTAGGTGGCTACTGGTGGGTTGTCTATGTTGTAGTGGATGACTCCACACCCACGTGATCTAGGAAGAACTAATTTATTTCAGTGAGTTAAAAATAAACAGACAAATAAGAGGACATGAAGTTGGGACGGAGATGGTTTAGAGGGTCTTTGGGGGGAGTTGGGTGGGGAGTGGGTGTGATCAAGATATATTGTATACATGTGTGGTGGTTTGAATGTAATTGACCCCATAATCTCATAGGGAGTGGCATTATTAGGAGTTGTGGCTTTGTTATAGTGGGTGTGGTCTTGTTGGAGGAAGTGTGTCACTGTGGAGGTGGGCTTTGAAGTCACATATATGCTCATGTCATGCCCAGTGTCTTAGTTCACTTCCTGTTGCTTGTGGGTCAAGATGTAGGACTCTCAGCTCCTTCTCCATCACCATGTCTGCTTTCATGTCACCATGTCATACCATGAAGACAATGTACTAAACCTCTGAAAAAGTAAGTCATTTCAATTCAATGTTTTTCTTTCATAAGAGTTGCTGTTGTCATGTTTTCTCTTCACAGCAATAGAAACCTGAAGGCAACATGCATAAAAATTTCATAGAATAAATAAAAATTATTAAAAATAACATATATTTGTGTGTGCATGTGTATGCGTGTATTTCTTTTGAGTCCTTCTTTCTTCTTTTCTCCTGTGCTCAAGAATATAAGACCAATTGTCAGGGAATGATGTTGAAAGTGATGTTGATCTATTTTCCCGGTCATAGTAACAGAAATATGGGCCAGGAGAACAAAACAAATCTATTTTCTTGCTTTCTGTCATAAGCATCAAAGCAAATTCCAAAGATTTGCATGGCATCTTGAGTTTCTCAAATACTTGAATTTCAAATTATTTGAAATTAATTTGGGAACAAATATGCTTCCTACTGAGAAGGGAACTTAGAGAATTATTATTATTATAATTATTATTATTATGTTTTCAAGACAGGGTTTCTCTGTGTGGGGTTGTCCTGGAACTCACTTTGTAAACAAGGCTGCTCTTAAACTCACAAAGATCTGCCTGCCTCTGCCTTCCATATGCTTGGATTAAAGACATGTGCCATGAACGCCCGGCTTATTTTTATTTGTATCTTCCATATTAACGTATCTTTTCCCTCTTACTTCTCAGTTTTATCTTCTGAGAGCTTAAAATAAGTCCTGTGATGGTCAAAGTGCCCTAATGATGCCACTCAGGTTATCTGTATGTTACGATATTGGGAGATTGTTGTTCAAATCATCGTTTCTATTGTGTTCATACTTATCTACTGCATTTTAACAGTCTTCCATGAATCAAAATATATCAATAGCAAGCTAATAAAATAGTATTGAGCTGGGGTTGAATGAGGGGAATCAGCGAGCCAAAGGATTTTCATGCTCTCTTTTGGCATATAGATTTAACATCACATGTGATTTAAATCCATACAGAAGCTAAGCTTACCATGCACTGTTCTCATTTGTTTTCAGCCTCCTCAGACACATCTTGCCAGGTCTATCTTTTTTTCACTTTTGTACCTTTTAAATGATTGAAAATCAGATTTTCCTACTGACTGTGCCTTTTGTCCAGAATGATAAATGATGATTTCTGCCTCCTCCCCTCTCTGTCTGCTTCTGAACGTTGTTCAAAATAAGCTGGCTCTTTGCGATGAGTTTTGCTGCTGTCAGGG
Source organism: Microtus pennsylvanicus (assembly GCF_037038515.1). Lineage (NCBI taxonomy): Eukaryota > Metazoa > Chordata > Mammalia > Rodentia > Cricetidae > Microtus > Microtus pennsylvanicus. Next base: position 138,771,419 of record NC_134601.1, read on the forward strand.
GATTTATGTAGGATGTGAGCTGAGCTATGGCGACTGAAGTGATTGGATAATGGTTCCTACAGAGCTGTATGCATAGCACAAGCCATGATGGGGCTTTTTTTGGTTCTTCCTCAAATAGCTACAGTCCTTGTTTGGGGAATTTAAGATGTTCATATATTTCTAAGTAAGAGAAGGAATGGGCAAAAAGTTGACAATTTATGATTTGGCAAATGAACCTTATTTTGTCACATTTAATGTGTTATTTGGACAAATCATGTAATCTTTCTGAGCCTCAATTTATTTATCTGTAAAATGAGATTGATGCTGTGTGAATTTTATGGTCCCTTCCATGTATAAAATTTCATGTTTGGAGCCTTATATTACTTGACTCAAATGCTGTGTGTGTGTGTGTGTGTGTGTATGTGGGTGTACATGTGTGTAGATACACATGCATATATATGTGTGTATTCATGTGGAGTCTTGAGGTCAACCTGAGGTCGTGTTCTTCAGATACTGTCTACCATTTTTGTCTTTCACTAGGGTCTGGGCTCACTGGTTATGCTAGGCTGACTTTCTAGCAAGCCCCCGAGACCATCTTGTCTCCATTTCACCAGTGCTGACATTTCCAAGCTTTTTTTGGCACCACGTTTGCCCTTTTACATCTGTTCTGAGTATTGAACTCGGGTTCGCAGGCTTGTGTAGATAGCACATTATAGGCTGAGCGACCATCACAGTCCCTGTGCCAAATTTTATATTAAAAATTGATTACCACCAGGTCATTAAAAGTTGATTAGGTGGTTAAGAAGAATTAATACAGCCAGCAAGAGACTGAATTGGTCATTAGATGAAAGAGTGGGTTGTTAGAAAGTAAGGTTGCCTTGTGTGTGTTATTTCTTCTTCAGGTGCCTACCTTTCCTTCCATCTATTTCTGACACAGTGAAGTAGCATATATAAAGCAGAACAAGGCTCAGCACTATATTATTGTGGTCCTCAGCCCATAAAAATGCTCCCCAACCCCCTTTCCTTTATTAATTATCTGGCTTCACACATTCTACTACAGTAAGAGAAAACAGGCGAAGACCCCATGGTAACAACAGATTTATAGGCTTTTTTTTGTTGTTGTTGTTTCTGTCTTAAAGCTCTGATCACTTGGATGGCTAGGAGGATGGGTGGTCAGTGAAAGTGGATGAATCACTTTGATGTGTTGCCATCTCCCACCCAGCTTCATGACTCATCCACTGTGCCCTGTACACAAGAACTATGCCCTTCAGCTGTTAAGCACCATTTTTCTTACTTCCCACAAAGATATAAGCCTGCTAGTTTAGTCTTCTCCACTGATTGTTCATTTTACTCTGGCGTTCTTCTTCCCGATGACTGAGCCACCCTCTGTTCCCACTTTGCGTTACTGAGCAAGCTAGATGGTATTTTCCAAAGATGGGCATAGCATAACTTTTATCTTTTAGGATCTTCTACAATAGCAGTGGCTATCACCCTTCCTAATGCTGCAGCCCTTTAACACAGTTTCTTGTGTTGTGGAGCCCCCAACCATAAAACTATTTCATTGCTACTTTATAGCTGTAATTTTATTACTGTTATGAAACATAATGTAAATATCTGTGTTTTCTGATGGTTTTAGGTGACCCCTGTGAAAGGGTCATTCGACACCTAAATGGGTCATGACCCATGGGTTGAGGACTACTGTACAAGAAGACCAGCCGCACCCTCATTAGGAAGTAGAACCTAACTCCCCTGTATTTGTGGGCTAGCCTTAGTGAATTAATAAATAACATTGAGATTATTTTTATTTCTAGGCCCTATGAGAGGTGATTGTAGTGGAGTATATTCATGAAGGGATGCATGGATCATGATGTCGGTACCCACAGATATCTTAGAGCTCCTCTGCTGAGCTAGCTGACCACGCAGCTGCATGCTGTGGCCAACTTTTCCACCATGGGGTGTTGAGAGGTATAAGAAAAAGATGCTGAGGTCTGCTGTGAAGTAATTTGGAGAGTGATCTTAATCACAATAGTTATGTTATCAAGGAAAAGACAGCGACTCAAATAAAAATCACTATGAAATGAAAAGTTGTGAAGACTGGCCATCCTCCTTCCTGCTGAGTCACCTAAGAAAGGTCCCAAGAAGGTGGCATCTAGTATCTCATCACTTCCTACAGCTGTCCTCAAGTTAAAACTTTCAATATCTCTGAGGCTGGGGAGGCAAACCCTAAAGAAACAGAAAACAGGCATGACACCAAGCACTCTGAATAAATCCAGTAGCAACAGTGACCTGGTGGATACTACAGAGCTAGGAGAAACTCCTTTAGTTAAGAAACCCAAGTTAACCAGACCCGGCCCTGAATTCTGGCCTTCTGTACCCTCTGCTGATGCTCGGCTACTATACTCTGGAGCCTTTCCAATTCACTGGTGTAAGGTCTTTGAGGTGTCGGTTCTTCAACTTACAATGCCTTTTCTGCCACATTCTATTGGTCAAATTTATTATATTTATTAAGGTTAGTGATTAGTGTTGGGGGTGTGCTGCAGTGGCTGAGTGCTTACCTAGCATGTTCAAGACTTTGTATTTGATCCCCAAGAACTGCAAAAACAAAACAATACAGGGGCAGTGCACTGGTTATTTTTACATCACTGTGACAAAATATATGACAGGAAGCATCTAAGGGAGGAGGTGCGTATTTGGGCTGACATTTTCAGTCTGTCGTGGTGTGCAAGGCATTGGAGAGGTGTGGGAGTTTGTGACAGGGGTCTGACATCTTGGCAGCTCAGGAGTGGAACTGGAAATTGGGTGGACCTGATTCTTGAAGGTTCACCTTACCTGACCCACCTCTGCCAGTGCAGCTCTACTCCACCTCAGAAGTTCCTCAGTTTCCCTAATCAGTTTCACCAGTTAGGAAGTGCGGGATGGCACCTTCTTATACACAGTGCTTAACTTGTCAAATAAGACAGGGTCTTGATAACCTGGTGTCTTAGTTTGCTTTCTGTTGCTGTGCTAAAGTACTGACTAGAAGCTACTTGGGGCATGGAAATCAAGATAGGAACTCAAGACAGGAACCTGGAGGCAATAACTACAGCAGAGACCACACCACAGAGGAACACTACTTACTGGCTTGCTTAGCTACCTTTGTTATACAACCCAGGCTGACCTGCCCAGGTATGGCACTGTCCACAATAGGCTGGGTCCTCCTACATAATTAACAGTCAAGAAAATGCCCCCACATACTGCTGCACTGGCTCATCTTAGTGATACAATTCACCAGTTGCGGTTCTCTGTCCCCAGGTGCGTCAAGTTGACAACCAGGGTTAGTCCTCTCGCTTAGTTCAACCAAACTCTGCAGATACTTAGCTGTCTCTTTCCTGCTCCTGTCCTACACTCTCGCTGCTCAATGTCTCACCATTCCTTAAACATATGCTTGTATTTCACACACCGCAAGGTTACACTGTTTTCTCCCTGTGATAGTTCATTTCGATCCCCAACTTGATTGATCAAAACATAACTGGGGATGGGTATTAGTGGGATAAATTTCTGGTTGTTTTTATGAGGGCATCTCCAGAACTGAGTATATATCATAAGGCTTTCGACTTAGTTACCTCTTGATGGATTCATGATATGATGGCAGTATTGGGAGGTAATAAATAAAAGAGATGGGTCCTAGCTGGTTGCTGAGGATGCACTCTTAATGGCTATATATTGTTCTGTCCTCTTCCTGTATCACCCTTTTGCCTGATTCCTAGATACTGTGCTGTGAGCTGTTCTCTTCTGCCACATCCTCCTTCTAGTAATTTGTCTCCACGTCTTTATAATATTACTCTCACTGCACTCTAATTGTTTGCTTACATGCTTAATTATCCTAATAGATTGGTACGTTCTGAAGTGGAAACACAATGTCACGTCTTGCTTTTGGTACAAGTCACTAAGCATATTTTAAAAGCTAATAATTTTTCTTTGTTTCCTATTTGTCCTGGAGTGGTAGCGGATTTGCCAATGGAGAATGACTGCTTTTCTTTTATAAAGAGAAAAAAGACTTTGATGAGGCTTTTGTCTATCTAAAGCCTGACTTCTCACCATTTTGTAGGGGAGTTACGGGCAAGGCAAAAGTGCACACTTGAACATGCCTCTGTCTAACAATGTCTCCTAGTGCTCACCATCTTAGCGGGAACTCAAACCCTGCAAGTTAAGCCCAAAGGAAACCCAGCACAGATTTCTTACAGAAGATCGTAGTTGAGGCTCTTCTTGTTTGGATCTCATAATCAGATTTTCTGGCGTGACATGTTAACTAAGATGACGTGACAATTGGACTCTAATAAGAACTCTTTCTTGCTATTCTGGGAAACTATTGAAGAATATTTCTAGATGTTTCAAAGTTTCACAACCAGGCAAGTACTTGGAGTAGCTGAATGATTTTGTTTTGCAGTTTGCGTATTAGTTTGATCTCTTTCCTTTTTCTCTTGCGGTGCTAAGAGTTGAACCCAGAACTTTGTACATGCTAGGCAAAGACTCTGCCACTGAGCTACATCCCAAGACCTAGAATTTCTTCATTTTATACAATTTTTTTCCTGTTTATAAAAGATTTCATGACTCACGATGCCTGCATATATATGTAATATATATTACATACACATCTATATACACATGAATGCAAAAAATAAATGAATCAAATAGTTTAAAGATTTATAACTATTTTTTAAACAGAATTGGGGTTCTAATGCATAAAATCTTGATGTACAGATCATAACATTACCACTAAATATTCTTTGAGAAAAATATTTCCAGTAATGTAGCATAATTTATTTAAACATTTTCCCACCATTTACTGTTTTTAGACACTGAAACGATGTTCTAAAGTACTTTCATGTAATAAACTTTTGTGTTTATTATTATTTCCTTGGGATATGTTTCTTAATGGGTAATTACTGGGTCAGGGAGCATGATCATGTGCATAGGTCTTGTTCTGTATTACCACACTGCCTTTTAGAAAGGTTGTAAAATTATAAATTCTTTCAAATGTGTAGAACAGTCAACGTCTATGTACTTGCTTCTCCAATATAGGTAATTTCATTCGAAATCGCTTTGCTCAACTGTTAGGACAACATGCTGTTGTGTTTAATTTGTTCTTTTTGTGTACTGATGAAGCTTCTTTTGCAGCAAATCACAGCTTAATCTTTATAGTCTTACAATCAGAATGCCACAGCCTGTCTGTCTACTTGGATTCTGGGAGTTTGTTTTCTATTTTCTTAGTTAGAACTTTAATCTCCTTTTACTGGAAGTAAAGGACAGGTGCCCAGTGTCTCTACAGCAACCTTTCTGAGTTCACCAAGAGAAATCTACTCCCTCAAAACCAGCAGTAGCCAACTCACTGAACATTTGCTGGGGAGACAGAGGTGCTACAATGGCTTGAAAGCTTTGGATGTCTCCCTTACCACCAAGTCCTTTCTTTCTCCCTGTTTCCCCCAAAGTTCAGATTTTCTTTCATTGTATGTTACTTGTGACATTCTCATCAAATTCTCCCTATTCCTGAACATTATTTTACTACTTGAGGCAACTAGTGATTTTAAAAGCCCCATGCTTTTGAGGATTCCTTCTCCACCTTTATATTTCACCTATTACTATATTGTACATTCAGGGGAAATGACTAATACCATAGTTATTAATGGAACAACATTCCCCCCCAGGTTGTTTCTGTAGCATTATATACAATCACTGATAAACTTAAAATGATATATCTCTTAGACTGTGTTTCCAATTTGAGGGGAAGCCATTGGGTGATGTGGGATTCCCCTCTGTATGATATGAATATGTTTTATTATCATTGGTTAATATAAAAACTCCTTTGGCCTATGGCAGGGCTGAATATAGATAGGCAGGAAAACTAAACTGAATGTAGGAAGAAAGAAGGTGGAGTCAGAGAGACGCCATGTAGCTGCTGAAGGAGAAAGACACCAGAACCTTACTGGCAAGCCATAGCCTTGTGGCAATATATAGATTAATAGAAATGGGTTAATTTAAAATGTAAGAGCTAGTTAGGAATATGCCTGAGCCATCATTGGCTGAACAGTGTTGTAATTAATATAGTTTCTGTGTGATAATTCGGGTCTGGGTGGCTGGGAAGTGAATGCACTCTCTCTGTTTACAATTCGGGCTACCCCAAGATAAGAATTTGTAAAGGGATGAAGAAGCAGGATTGGGCAGAGGAAGACCTTGTGATGTGGTGCATCAACAGCAGAGACTTCAGCTGCCCCTCTGGTCACTTGTCATGATCATTCAGTCTATCTCCAATTCGAGACAAGAGGGTTGGACCTTCATGTCCCATACCCATGGCCAGTCCTTGGTAATGGCCACCCTAAAGGGAATGCATGTAACTTTGGAAAAAGCTTGTCTACCAAGAGCCAAGTAGGAGGGTTCAGTTCCCAATATTTAGCAACTGATGCTTTCAGCAGTGAGGAATAAAAACTTTCTCTGAAGGGAGAATTGAATGGTTTCTCAAGGCATTTTATAATTTTTGTTTTATGCTGTAATCTCCTTGACTCTAAGCCAGTGTAAGTTATACTGAACAATCAAGTCTGGAGGGGTAAGAGCAGAGTGAGGATTTTCAGTTGGATAGAAGTTGCCTTTCAACTCTTGTTCTTGCCCTTTTATCTCTATGGTCTTATGCAAGTCATTTGTATGTATTGAGATTTTTATCCCCTTATAAAATGGCAAAATTAATACCTTACCTCTTAGAAGGCAGATAAGAGAAGTTAAAGATGACTAGAACTAGATACTGATCATTGTGCTTCCTGACACTTTTAGACACTTAACTAGAGACATTATATTTTCTTAATTTCTTCATCTTGTATAGCATTTGTTTCAAGAAATTTTCTTTCTCTCGACAATATGAAGACTGTATTCATTTAATATTATTGAATAACTTTTTAACAACTTAGAAGGCTGGGCTGTAAAATTAGAAACTTAGAGTGCATGGTTTTTAGACTTAGTATTACCATTTTAAAGTTCTAACAGTTTGTGATTTGATGCATTGAAACATGCAGTGTAATTAATTCATATCCCATTAGTATCCTCACCATTATCACCTTGGTTTTAATGAGCTACATTGGTAATCCTGGCACATTGTGTGTCAGATGTTCCTGATGATTAGAAGAAGTACAGGAGGAGAGGGTTTTTTTTTTTGGGACAGTTTCAAGACCTGTGGCATCAAATTGGTATTCCTTTGTTGCCACCTTCTTTGGAAGGAAGCACTGATCCTGCATCTGCACAAAAAGAATTCCTGCTGCAGAAGTGTCGCAAGTGAGAAGAACTACATAATTTAGCAACATCACTTTCTTAACTCAACTGTTGGCAGAAATGGCTTCTTCTGATTCTTATAGAGCTAAGCTTTTATCGATTGACTAAGCTTGAAATCCCTGTGACAAACCATTACTATTAGAAACACACACACACACCACACATATAACTACTGATCACTATAGCAGCTGAGTCAATTAGCTTCTATGTTTGCTAACTGACCTTAAGCATGGTCTGGGAATCACTTTGTGTATTGTGAACTTCCTAACTATCTTACATTAGTCATTTGGGTTAACAGCAAAAAAAAAAAAAAAATAATAATCCAGACCACATAGGCTAAGCAGCAGAAATGTACTTTTTCACAGTTGTAGAGCCATCTGAGTACTCCTTTTCTCCTTTGTAGATGTTCAGCTGACAGTGTTCTCACATGACTTTGCCTCTGTGTAGCTAGATGTGCTGTGGATGAGTGTAAGGAAAAAGTCAAAGGTATCAGTTTTATAGATTGGGCTCAACCCTTATGAGCTCATTTAAACTTGGTTACTTGTCTAAAAACCCTGTCTCCTAATACTCTCATTTAGGGATGCAATGAAGCACATAGCAACCTCTAAATTTGGTTTTGGCTCCTGTAGAATTATTTAGACACTAGGCAATCGGACAGATGAGTCACTTGCAGTTGTAATTATTTAGTTATTTAAAAATTAACTAGGGCCTGAGAGATAGCTCAGTGAGTAAAGCTGCATGGCACCAAAGCGAACAACCTGAGTTCAATCCCTGGGAACCACATGGTAGAAGGAAAGAACCAACTGCTTCAGTTTGTCCATTGTCCTCCGCATACACTGTAGCTTGCATATAGGTCTCTCTCTCTCTCTCTCTCTCTCTCTCTCTCTCTCTCTCTCTGTCTGTCTCTCTCACACACACACTGAAATAAACAAATAACAAACAAACAATGTTAAGAAATAATTAGTTTGGTGTGGTGTCATATGCCTTTTATCCTAGCACCCAATAACCTGAGGCAGGAAGATCATGACTTTGAGGCTGGATTAGGCTGTGCTTATCTTGGGCTATACATGAACACCCTTTCTCACAAGAAATTAAACTACTTAAAGTTGCATATATACAATGTAATATGACTTGTTCTTAAGTCATCCTAAGTGTACACAGTTGTCAATGTCAAAAAGAAGCATATCTTCAGACCTTTTAAAAGATCTATAGAATGAGGACTTGTTGAACTTGACTATTCTTACTTGGAGATTTCTTTTTAATGACTAGTTGTGTGGTTGTCATCTTTTAGCTCCTCTTTGTATTTAAGCTTTCATTGTATTGCAACTTTTTTCCCAGCACCGATTTGCAGTGCTGTGACTGGCTTTCAGAGGCAATGCTTTTCTGTTTTACTGAGGCTGAAAAGTTGCTGTTTGAAGCTGTTTTATGAGGATTTTGCTTCTTCTTTCAGAGTGAATAAGTTCTGTTTATTTATTTTCAAGGGAACTGTTTCTCAGAAAAATGATTCCCTACAGGTTTGTGATGGTTTTAATACATCTATAAACAAGGCCGTTTCCCCAGAACTGCCATTGTTACTTAAGAGAATTCTTTCATTTGTCTTCATTCAAACCTATATTTGAAAATAATTGATTTTTGTTCTATCTATTCAAATCTTCCTTTAAGCTATGTTTATCCATTTCCAAGCCCTTTGGAAAATTTGACAGTAGGTATCCATAACTGTGTAAGACTGCCTGTTCTCAGCTTTATTAGATGCTTTCCATTTATATTTTCATGAGTCTGAGTAGCAAAGCACAGAAGAAAGGAGGTTTGCATTTTATCCCCGATTCTCCCCATTCGAAGATATTTTTCATATATATTAGTTTCATTTCACTCTGAAGAAATTCTTGATCAACTTTTCATTATGGCAACTGAATTTATGCTCAGTGTGCCTTCAGCCTTTTTATGAGCGCCTACTATCAGAGCAGAGTGGTATTTTCTAAATCAAAGCTGCTTGTGACTTCAAGATAAATCCAGAGAAGGGGCCAATGACCCTTAGAAATATTTCCAAAAGTTAATCAGAACTAAGAAAAATTGCTTAAAATGACCGGTCCTTGCTTTACTACACAAGACAAGGTTAATGTTGAGAATAAAATAGGCCATATATGTGTGAACATGGCATACATGGGCCTATTCCTAAGTACAATTAATAAATGCTGACCTGGTGGTACAATTGATGGAAATGACAGTTATCCATAAGTCCATAATTCAAATAGATCATGCATTTGGGAGAGAGAGGAAACATGGAAGGAATTGGAGACAGGAGGGAGGGGTGAGAGTGATGGAGATGCTGTGTTCACATATTAGTTAAGTGATCAAAAAATGAATAAACGTCATTACTCTTGACTCTACATATGCTATGAATTTTCACAATTATCTGCCATTACTATACCATACAGATAGTTTCATTGCCTTAAAGACTCTCTGTGTTCTGCCTAGTGTTTATTCCCTCTCCTTTGACTTCTGGCAACTGATCTTTTCATCTACACTGTCTCCTCAGCTTTGTCTTTTGACAATGTTCTATAGTTGAAATCATATACTTTATGATTTTCATATGGGCTTGTTTTACACTAAGTAACGTGAATTTGGGTTTCCTTTATATACTTTCATGATAGCTCAACTATCTAATGAAAGGAGTCTCTCTTTCTCTGTGTGTGTGTCTCTGTCTTTTTCTGTCTGCCTGTCTTCCTGTCCTCTCTCTCTCTCTCTCTCTCTCTCTCTCTCTCTCTCTCTCTCTCTGTATGTCTGTGGTGCTGTGGTTAAAGTTCAGGCACTTGTGAATGTTAGGCAAGCACTCTACCATTGAACTATATTTCCAGTCCATTACTACCACTTTAATTTACATTTTATAATTACCTATAGTGTTGAACTTGTCCTCATATGCTTTTTGGTAAGCTTCTTGTTCATGTCTTTTGGCCATTTTTATATGAGACTGTTTGTTTTCTTATTGTTGAGGTCTAATAATTCTTCAGACTTTTTATATGCCCTTTATAAATTTGTCTTTTGATATAACTGGAGCAATGACTCAGCAGTTAACAGCATTGGATGCTTTTGAAGAGGACCCAGGTTTGGTCCCCAGCACCCACGTGGTGGCTCACAACCTTCGGTAACACCATATTTTAGGGTATCCAACACCTTGTTATGACCTCCACAGGCACTACACATACATGGTGCACAGAATCATGTATACAAAACATCTGTACATATAAAAATAAATAAATAAATCTGAAAATAATACTTCTTTTGTAACTACTCCTTTACTAGTCTATGGTTTGCCCATTCATCCTTCTGGCAGTATCTTTAACAAGACACAACTTTTTAATTACCATTTATTAATTGTACTTAGGAATGGGTCCCACTATGGCGTGTTCACACATATATGGCCTATTTTGTTCTCACCATTAACCTTGTCTTATGTAGTAAAGCAAGGACTGGTCATTTTAAGTAGATTTTCTTAGTTCTGATTGATTTTTGTAAATATTTTTGAGGGTCATTGGCACCTTCTCTGGGTTTTTCCTCAAGTCACTAAACACAGCAAAGTTACAATATGCCACAGAAGTCTGACTTGCATCAAGTGGATGTGACCTTAAAGGAGACGGCGTGCCACTTGAAAGCCTTCATTTCTCTACTTCATGAAGCCATTCGCCACTACAGCAGGACTGTTTGAGGTCATAGATACCCTTCCTCCGTGGCTGTAGCTCTTTTGATTGCTGACTTTTTGAAATGGGAATCTGACTGTGCTGTCCAGGCTAACCTTAAACTCTTTTCCTCATGCTGCCTTCCTGCCTTAGCCTTCTGAGTACCGGCACAGGCTCAGTACAGGAGCTGTTTCCTGGGTTCTGTTCATTCGATCAGTTCCTCATCACCTCTGTGTTTCCCACATTGAGGGGAAATCCACTCTTTCCTTTCAACTTGAGGTCCAGTGTTGTCTCCTTTGTAAAATGTTCTCACCTTGAGTTTGAACCTGACTTACAGGACCTCCCATAGTGTTCTTTATTACAACTGAACAATTCCCCAAACATATTATAAATGTGGTCCAGGAGGCCTCCCTTTCTTGTCATTCCCTCATATTAATACATTTTCTTTATTCATCTTCATAATGATAGTGGCTAGGCCAATGGATGCATACTACAGTACTTTCCAACACTCTTCAGACAGCTGCAATGTAATTTGTAAAATCAGTAGCCTATTTTGAAAGCCCAGTATTTACCATTAATTCCAAAGATATTTTTGGTGAATTTTTTTTTTTTTGCAAAAGACTATCCTGGTTACTGGAGATATGATTTTTGCTATCTCAAGATGCTTTATAAGTTATCCTTTTCTGCCATTTAGTCTCCGAATCCCATTCAGTGGAGAAATTGCTACTTTGTGGGTCTTGGTAGAAGGAGGCATTCATCTCCATCTAGGATCACACAAAATGTCTGACCCACATTTCCTCGTGTTCCTCTATAATGAATCCATTGACACATGCCAGGGCTCAATGGCTCAGATATACTTCTTTCACACTGGACCTGAGAGTACTGGCTCAAAGAAGCAGATAACATGGGGACTCTTGGCTTCCCAGAGGTATTCATCCCTTCTCCTGTGTGTTTGTCTCTGTGTGTGTGTTGGTAATGTTTGGCAGCAAAATCCTTTGTGGTCTGTGGAATGATTTGGGACACTGCTTTGAGCTAGGTTCTTAAGACCTGCTGGCATTTCTATGAGCCACCTAATGTTCCTCTGGTAAATTTTCTTTCAGTATAAATCAGTCCGTGTTGCTTTCTATTGCTGACAACTAAACATACTGACTGATTCACGATAATAAGAAATAAATACACAAAAAGTGAAGCAATAATTCAACATCCCAGTATAGAATGTGCCACAAAAGCAGCAGATTCACTGCAAAATGAACCGTGTGGGAAATATGCTTTGATTGAATAGGCAATGGTCTCAGCTTGTTGCTGCAGTAGTCTGAGAGGCTTTCTTAGGGAGTTGGCTTAGCCTCAGGCTTGGATAGTGGACGGGATGTACATATGGACCCCCTGCTGGGAGAAACATGAAGGAAACGAACTGGGAGTGTGGGAAATACAAGGCCCTGTGTTTTCTTTCCAGCCCCACAAAAAACAAACCAAGAAAAAGAACTACAAGTTATGTATCCATCCATGAAGCAGATTAAAAGCCCAAAGAAAATCTCAAAAATAGGAAAGGTTAATATATCGTTGAAAGGAGATTTACTGGATTCAGCAAATAAAAAGGAGGATGATCAACTAAAATTAGAATCTTGGGTAATGGATAACTGTTCAGAATATGTACCAAATGCATATTTTCAGATGTCTGTAATATTTCATATAGCTTAGAAATTTACAGTCTTCTAATTTCTTTTAGCCCATGTGCATCCTTAGTTTATGTCACAATCTCACCTTGGAGGAATTAGCGAACTTGACAGAAGAGTCTGGAATTAACAATCACATTTTTCCAGTAGTGAGCTTTGAGCTCTGCTTTAAAGAAAGTCTGAGATATGGAGTAAAAGATGATGAAGGAAATTAAAGAACAAAATAAGTAAGTAGGCCTCTACCTATTTCTGTAATCATTGTCTCTGTCTCTTTGTCTGTTTCTCTCCATCCACATTATATAGTCCAGCTTGCCCTTTGCATGCTGTCCTTTCTTTTGATACAAGGTCTCACTGTGTACCCCAGGATAGCCAGCCCTTCCTGTATAGCTCAAGCTAGTCTGAAACCCTTGATCCTTGCCGTAGCTTTCTGAAGCATGCCTGGCTCCTCTAGGCACTTTAATTTATGCTGCCTCATCCCAACCTCAAAACAGGTAAAATTAGCCTTTTCTTTTTTAAAATTTTATTACTTTTTATTTTTTTTTAAAAACAAACTTTTTTTCATTTTACATACCCATTCCAGTTCCCACTTACTCCCCTCCACCCATTCACTCCACTTATCCCCCCACCATCTACTCCACAGAGAGGGTAAGGCACATTACTTTGGGGAAGGTCCAAGGCCCTCCCTACTATATCTAGACTGAGCAAGGTATCCATTCAAAGAGAATAGGATCCAAAAAAGCCAGTACAAGCAGTAGGGATAAATCCTGGTGCCACTGCCAGTGGCCCCACAGTCTGCCCCAGACATGCAACTGTCACCCACATTCAGAGGGACTAGTTAAGTCCTATGATTGTTCCTTCTCTGTCTGGCTGGAGTTGATGAGCTCCCATTAGCTCAGGTAAACTGTTTCAGTGGGTGAATCTATCATGGTCTTGACCTCTTTGCTGGAAATTATCTCCTAGTTAAATGAACTGATGTTCAAATGCTTTTTCCCATCCTGTGTAATCTTCAAGGACTTGTGTGGAATGCAGGAGAAAGTGTCGATGGAACTGGGCTATTAGAACCTAGCCTAAGTGAAGGCCAGGGACAGAGACAGGAAACAGGAACATATCCTGCTTTTATAGGACATTGGGAGCTAAAGATTTTGTAAGCAGATTTTTGTAACAAATAAGAGCCAAATGTAATAAAACTTACTGGCCAAAAAAAAAAAAATACCAGTGAGGATGTGGATAATTTAAGTGGGACTAGAAAGTAAAGCTGTTTGTTTGGAAAACAGTCCAGCAAGTTCTCAAAACTTAAATATAGAGTTGCCATTATAACCCAGGAATTACAGTCCTGACTATATATGTGAATATATTTATGAATATATGTCAAAATTGCTCATGATTAGTTCAAAGTGGAAAAAAAACTAAATATTCATTGGTAGATGAATACATAAATAACAATTTTAAAGAAATGAAAAGGAAAACTTCCATATGATGGAATATCACAGCAGGTTTAGTGTGGAGAACTATAAAAATGTTAGGTAAAGGAAGCCATGTCCCAAAGACCACAGATATATGATTCCATTTGTATAAAATGATGGGACTGTGTCTAGAGACAGAAAGAAGGTCCAGAGTGGGAGAAATGAGAATGTGAGCAAAGAGGCCAAGACCACGAAGAGTTTATCCACTGAAACAGCTTCCTTGAGCTAATGGGAGCTCACCAACTCCAGTCAGACTGGGAAGGGACAAGCATAGAACCAAATTAGTCCCTCTGAATGTGGGTGACAGATGCATGGCTGGGGCAGACTGAGCGGCCACTGGCAGTGGCACCAAGATTTATCCCTATTGCTTGTGCTGGCTTTTGGGGAACCTATTTACTTTGGATGGGTACCGTGCTCAGCTTAGATGTAGTAGGGAGGCCTTGAACCTTCCCCAAAGCAGTGTGCCTTACCCTCTCTTTGGAATGCATGGGGGTGTGTGTGGAGGGAATGGGAACTTGGATTGGTATGTATAATGAAAAAGATTGTTTTCTTTTAAAAAAAAAAAAGAAACAAAAAGAAAATGTCCAGTGTGATGGTTGTGCAACCCTGAAATCTCTCATCTATACAATTAAAGACATAAAGTATATTTCATGTGAACTATCTTAATAAAACAAGAGATTTGGAAATTAATATTTCTATTAAAATGTAAAAAATACATAGAAAAGAATAATTGTGGGAAAGATGATTTTTTTTCTTTGCTGCGAGAGGCTGTGAGAGTATAGCCTTCTGTAAAACAGGAAGAGAAGCCTGGGCCGACCCTGCTCTGCTGACACTTTGATGGGAGACTTTTTATCCATCAGCACTACGAGGAACACAGGTTGATTTTTTAATGTTTCTAGTCTATGGTACTCTGTTACAGCACCATAAACTAACTAAGGCAGTTTGGCTTAACCTAGAATCTGATTTTCACATTGTTTTACAGGGAAGACAATTAACTTAGGAAGCTATCCTAGAGAACAGCTGTAGGATAGCATAGGGAAGTGATTCAGGAATGGAAGGCAGCCAATTTGGAGTGTAGAATGCAGCAAGTGACTATTGTGGGCACCTGGGGTCAATCTCATTAGGGAGTCCTGGGAGATGGACAGTGCCTCAGAGTCACAAAGCTGAGGTATTATTGCCATACCTCTCCCCTACCATCTGTTTAGGGCTAATC
Organism: Microtus pennsylvanicus; assembly: GCF_037038515.1. NCBI lineage: Eukaryota > Metazoa > Chordata > Mammalia > Rodentia > Cricetidae > Microtus > Microtus pennsylvanicus. The sequence continues at coordinate 138,786,714 of NC_134601.1, forward strand.
CCAGAGGAATTAGCACTGGAACAGTCTCTTCATTCAATTTATAAACACTACGAAAGGGAAAGACCTGTGGTTTAGATAAAATGAAAACACTGGCATATTTAGGAGAACCAATGTCTTTCTTGATTCTTGACTGTTTCTATTTGGTATGTCTTTGGGGTAATGGGATTTGGTACTAAATTCAATTTCTGAGTCCTTCTCACTCGCTACCAGTTGAGCTAAGAACCCATTTTTTTTTTCTGATCTGAGAACTCTGCTTTTTTATTGCCCTAGGGATTGCTCCAAAGTCACCCTACTTCTGGTTCTCAAATAAACCATTCCTAGAATCTCACTCTTTCCCAAGCCCCATTGCCATAATAATGTTTTAATATTCTTTCTTTTGATTTTATTTTAACCAACTTGCCAGGTGTATTTCCGACCTATACCCTATGCTTCATTCAAATGAAGTTATGCTGATTCAGTTTTAGACTTTTTCTTTCCCTTTTTCCTTCCTTCCTTCCTTTCTTGTTCTTATTTTTTGTGTTTTTTTTTTTGAGACAGGGTTTCTTTGTGTATATTTGGCTATTCTGTAGCTGGCTCCATAGTGTATACTGGCCTCAAATTCATAGAAATCTGCTAGCCTTTGCCTCTTTAGTGCTGGGATTAAAGGCATATGTAGTAATAAGGAGCGGCGGTGGGGCTGCGTCCCCAACACCCCAGCTGCCTGCTCGGCTAGCTTATGCCCCGAAATAAGTACACAGACACTGAATTCATTTAATCACTGCTTGGCTCATTTCTACCTGGCCTCTTCTAGGCTAACTCTCGCACCTGGACTAGCCCATTTCTTATCATCTGTATAGCACCAGTCTTACCGGGAAGATTCTAGCCTAAGTCCATCCTGGGTCAGAGCTTCATCACGTGTGTCTGCCCAGGAGCCGGGAGCATGGCGTCTCTCTGAGGCGTCTGCTCCCGAGAGGAGAGCTGTCGAGTCTGAGCTCACTTCCTCTTCCTCCCAGCGTTCTGTTCTGTTTACTCCGCCTACCTCTATGTTCTAACCAATGAGAGCCAAGCAGTTTCTTTATATTCAACCAATGACCTTCCTCCATCAGGCATATACCACCACCACCTAGCTTCTAGAATTCCTTTAATCTGCATTCCTACCTGTATTATTTCTTCTACCTAGACTACTCTATGAACCTGTTCTTAGTTTATTGGAATCCCATCAATTTTTGAAACCCCAACCAGTATTCTTTATTCTATGAAGCATTTTTTGTGACACTTTCATTACTGTCTTCTATTATTGTTTCTGGTTTGTGCTTTTTTCTTTCAGTTAGATCTTAGTAATCTCTGCAGTGGTCTATATTTATCTTGTTAGTTAAACAAAGATTCATGAAGTGTTAGTGATTTCCCTCAGCACTGAGTTCCAAAGATGGATGAGGCATGGTCCTCACTCTCAAAAGAGTTCAACAGCCAGGCATGGACATACACTCTTGTAATAGCAACTCTTCCAGGTGGAAGAAGGAGGAAAGGAAATTTGAGGTTAGCCTAGGCTATACAGTAGGATCCTGTCTCAAACAAAATTTAAAAAGCAACAACAGAAAGAAAGAGATTAACATGCTAGGTGTAGGGGAATGAAGTGAAAGCAAGTATGTGTCCATGTTGATGCTTCAAAACATTAGCGAAGGGTTAAAGATCATGAGTACACAGAGTGAAAGAAGGAATAGGGAAAATTTGTCTTCAGTGTACTTCCTGTGGATGCTCAGAAATTATCTTGTAAAGATAGTTTTAGGGAAAGAAAATGAACATAATTGGATAATGGTAAGAAAAATTTTGTGTAAGAAAGGGCTCTAAGTTTGAATCCAGCTGTGCTGGTTTATAGTGATGCAACCCTAAATTAGCTATTTTCTTACTTCATATGTTAAATTGACAGCACACGAACTAATAACACAACTGTGAAATCAGTTGATATAATACTTGCACAGTGTCTAGCTTATGTTTAGAAATCATTAGAATCTTGGTAACTTAGTATGCTTTTGCCTAATGTCTCTGCTCTTAGAAAAGAAAGATTTTGAGTTTTCTCTGTCTGTATTAAAACAATCTGGACTGAGAGAGATTTGATCTTCTGTATATATTCTTTTAAATTAAAATATAACTTTTATGTTTATTTTTTTATCATTTTTAAATTTTCTACACCCATTTCAACTATATAGTTGGGATAGTCTTGGACTCAGTGGTTGGGGAGAGGCCTGAAGAGTTGGCTTTTTCTCGGCATGTAAAGGAAGACCTTTAGACAAGGAATTGTTCTAAAAGTGGAAACTGCTTCTTGAAATTAGATTTCCTTTTAATCACATTTATGAATCAACAGAAATTGAAGATTACTTATAAAAGTAATATATGGCCCCTCTACTTTTAGGTCATTTCCTTTAATTTTTTAGAATAGGATATGAAAAGATTCAGGATATATTGCTTTGACATGTACTTCTTTTTTCATTTCTCTTTCAAAAAGCAGTTAGTGGGTACCTACTGAATTCCAGGTGCTAACCACTGAGCAAATAGCAAACAAAAGAGCCTTACAGTGTGTGAGTGGACACTGGCACTGAGCAAGCAATTACATGTGTAAATGTGTAATGCCAAAGTCTGCAAAGAATTGGAGAGTTCAGTCAATAAAGTGCTTGCTTTGTACCTATATGAAAACACCCATGGAAGAAAGCTGGGATTGGTGATGTGTATTTATAATCCCAGCACCAGAGAGAAAGTGGCAGGTGGAGTACTGGGGCTCACTGACCAACCAGTCTAGCTGAATTGGTAAGTTCCATCCAAGTCAGTAAGAGATCCTGGCTCAAAGAAGGAGGCTGGCCTTCCAGAGGTTTTCTGGATTTTACATGTACTTTCAGAATCTTACCACACTCTTAAGCACTTAAGCATGAACACATCACACACACACACACACACACACACACACACACACACACACACACACGCAAACACAAGCATGCACACACACACGGCATACCACTAATAGAAGTAGTAAGTAAATTACAAAAGAGTCCTGTTTTAGTCTGCATGATAAAACAGAAAATTTTCTAGAGGAGGGGACACTAGAGTTGATTTGGGTTGGTGGGTGGGAGTAGCGGGGAAGTGAAGACAGTTAGGGAGAACATCAATATGCCAGGAGAATGGGCTAGCATATGAGCCCAACTTGAGGCTGTCAATCATAACCCTGTACTGGAAGGAAACAGGACAATGGAACTAAAACAGATCTGTAGGCTCCAGCCTCTGAAGGCCCTGATGTGCCATGGTAAGAGTTGATTTTTTATGGGAAAACTCTGAAAGATTAAGTAGACTGATGCAAATAAGTTTGCATTTTGAGGAAGTTATTTTTGCTTGATGCAAGAATAATAGATGAGACAGAGAAAGAATGAAAGTTAGGAGAACCACAGGCAAACTTGGTTTGGGGACCTCGCTGTGAATAGAGAGGAAGGATTGGGGTTCAGAAAAGTTTATGTAAACTTAGTTTATTTGTCACTTTGATGTTGCTTTGACAAAGTGTCTGACATAACAAATTAGGAGAGGAGAGCTTTTTTGGTTCATGGTTTCAGACGGCTTTGATTCATCAAAGCAGGGATGGCATGGCGGAATGGCTCCATCCATCATGGCAGGAGCATGAGGTAGAGACTGTTCAAGATACAGAGGACCAGGAAGTAGAGAGAGAGACATGAATAAGAACCAGGATACAACTTTCAAAGTCATTCTCTTAGTGACCTACTCCTATGGACTTTGTAGTTTCCTAAAACAGCATCACCAACCGGACAACAAGTATTCAAAAGGAGCCTGAGAGGGACATTTAAGACTCCAGCTACATGACTCTATAATAGTAGCTGATGAACAGATCACAAGGGGTGGGGACTGGTTGCAACCTTCTCCTTTTAACCATTGAAAGTCTTGGGAGCTGTACACCTGCTCATAACCATTCTAGACATTGTCTGCAACTTTCAGAAGTATTCAAGGACAATCAAGGGCCCAAGAGAATGTTAGGCTGGGTGGAAGGAGAATACTTTCCAGGTGACAGATCTGCAGTCTTCACAAGCCACTGAACTCTTCTAGACATGAACTTTGTCATTTTCAAAGTAAATGGTTTGTGTTAGCGAATCTCCACACATGGCCTGCACATAGCTCTCCTTTTATTCTTTAGAGAGAAATAAAATTTAGTTTAAACTCTATGTGTATATGTGAATGTGTTGTTTTACGTGAATTATTACATAGACATTCATAGCAACCTCATGAACTTTAAGACTGTTCTCCACAGTCACCAGACAAAAGAGACAGAGAGCAAGAGAAACTAGGTTTGTTTAAAGATACTACTTGGCAACATTAGAAGCTCTTAAGTCTCCTAATTCTGTCTGACTTCTTTCTATTAGGTGTTTCTATCTTCTGTTGCATACTTATGCGCCTTTGTATTCTCTTAATTCCCCTGCCATTCCATTGTTTTTAAGTATTCCATCCAGGGAGACAGAGTGAGGCAGTGTAATTCACTTCGGGCAATTCAGATATTTGGTTTTAAATTACACATTTATTTGAAACTTGAGACTTCTTTTGTGATTATTCTTGCCACTTCTGACCCAATTACCAAGAATAATTAATAACTTGGGCAAATTCCAAGTGTTTATAAACAGAAGCAGAGAGAGAGAGGACCTGAAAGACTGGCCTGATTAGGAAAAATATGATTATGGTGTTTTTCAACTTTTGCTTCCAAAAAATAGGCAGCTACTATTTTATAAATGGGTTTGTTTCTAAATAAATGGTATTGGGTATTGGGGCTGCTTGCTTCTTAACCATATTTAAATTTGTTTTCCATCTCAAATGACATTCAGCTCAAGAGGAAATCCAACAGCCATGATTTGAGAGCAGTCTTTTCTTCCTGTGTAAGTGGGCTGGAGAGTTACAGAAGGTCATTTGGTCTCCATTCACAAAACAAATATCCAGTCAGTTGTACTATGTTTCTTCTATATAATTTTCTGTGGAATCCTAGAGCTTTCTAAATGGAGGATATTGCTTTAGCGATCCATACTTAAGAAGCAGAAAGAAGACCCAGAGGGGCTCAGAAATCCCAAACTTCTCATTGACTTAATTAATACCTTAAAAAGTCCATAAGCCCAAAGGCTCTTTAGCCAGTGATTACTATGTATTGGAACATAACAAATGATTCTAAAACATAGTGTTCCTCATTAACAAATGTTTTGCATCTTGTAATCTTGTGGGTCACAAATTTGATGCAGGCTTATCCTGACCTTCTGTTTGCAGTCAGTTGGTGGTATTCAGTAAGTGGATGCTGTCTATCACATGTATTGTACTCTGGTGGAAGGTCATTCATACAGTTTTAACCCCTCAGCCTTTCCATAGTGTAGTTGAACTCTGGACATGATAGTTCAGGGTTCCAACAGTCCAGGTTAGAAGCAGCTGATTTTCTTGAAACCTGAGCCTAGAGCTAACTCACGATGATTTCATCCATCTTCTGTTGATCACAGGAGTCAAAGAATAAGCCACGTTTAAGAACTAGAGAAACAGTTGGCTGTGTTGGTGCATGCCTGTCATACCAGCACTTAGGAGTTAGAGACAGGAGCATCAGGAGTTCAAGGCCACCCATAGCTGCATAACAAATTCGAGACCACCCTGAACTATAAGAAACCTTGTCTCAAAAATAAAACAAAACAACTGAAAAGCATACATAAAAGCAAAGAAACTAAACAGGAAACTAAACAGCATCACTCGATGGGGTGTGTGATAATTAATATATAGTTATCTTTAACAAGCCTCACTTTTAGATTTATAATTCTTTCATTGTTTCAGTTCCAACACCATCTCAGTATAACATTCATCCTAGGACCTAGCATTGCTCTAGCTCTCTTTAACGTTCCCAGACTGACTTGGTTACAGTTTGGACTCACTAATGAAGAGTGCTTTCCTTTATATTCAGTCCTCAGGACCCACTTGCTCAGGGCTGATATCCATTCAATTTGGATGTTGTTGATGCTTTCTTGAAGTATCCTATCCTTATGAAGTTTGTGAGGTGCTGGAAGATGCTTTTCATTTTTTTATTTTGTGTATGGGTGTTTTGCCTGCATATACATCTGTGTACAACATGTATTCCTAGTGCCTGCATAAGTCAGAGCACCAGAGACCCTGGACTGGAGTCACAGACAGTTATGGACCATCATGTGGGTTCTGGGAATTGAAATTGGGTCTTTTGGAAGAGTAACCAGTGGTCTTAACTGCTGAACTATCTCCCCAGCCCTTAGTGTGATACCTTTTTTTCTTTTTCTTTTTCAAAACAGGGGTTTTCTGTAGCTTTGGGGCCTGTTCTGGAACTAGCTCTTGTAGACCAGGCTGGCCTCGAAATCACAGAGATCCGCCTGCCTCTGCCTCCCAAGTGCAAGGATTAAAGGACTTGAGCCACCACCACCCAGCTAGTGTGATACATTATAAGAGAAGTAATCCTAGCGAATCTTTTACATGTATAAAATGAAGTTCTTTTTGGTTGATTTTTTGTGTATGTGAAAAAAGTAATACACAAAATGAATCAAGAAAGAGTATCGGAAAAATCATATTTGGGGGCAAAATTCCACCTACTTGATTGTGATAGTTTGAATGAAAATGTACCCATAGGCTCACAGTAGTTTGAATGAAAATGTACCCATAGGCTCACAGGGAGTGGCACTATTAGGAGGTGTGGCCTTACTGGAGTAGTGTGGCTTTGTTGGAGGAAGTGGGTTACTGGGGCAGGCTTTGAGGTCTCAAATACTCAAGCCATGTCTAGTGTGACATTCTCTTTCTGCTGCCTGCAAATCAAGATGTAGAACTCCCAGCTCCTTCTCCAGTACCATGTCTGCCTGCATAGAGTCGTCCTTCCTGTCATGGCAATAATGGACTTTCTGAACTATAAGCCAGTCCCAGTTAAATATTTTCCTTTATAAGACTTGCTGTGGTTATGGTGTCTCTTCACAGCAATAGAAACCTAACAAAGACAATGGTCCTTCTTTAGTTCTTCAAACAAAGCCGATTCTTTTCTAATATAAGAATTTTATGCATGCCTTTCTCTCTGCCTAAAGTAGCCATCTTCTTTCCACTTGACTAGCAGTCACAGTTAGGACATAAAGTGTGATAGGGTGATGCACTAATATCCAGAGGAGGAACTTATGGAAACAGATTGGATCATGAGAGCTCTGACTTCAATGGATAAAGCAATGATGCATTTATAGTTTCATAGGCTAAATATTAGGTACTCTTCTCATGTCTGAAAAGTAACTTAAGGAAAGAAAATGGTACTTTTTGTGCATTGTTTATGGGATGTATCAAGATGGGGAAGGATTTGTGATGGGACCAAGTTTTGTCCGCGGGACAAGGACAACTTGAAATGACCTCTTATCTGAAAATGCAATCTCAGAGTATTATTAAATGTGTACTAAGATAAAAAACAAAAAAGACACTGGAACAATGATAAATTTTTGCCTTTTAGAAGCTTAGTTTAACTAAGCATGTATGTTTTGGAATAATGAGTGCAATTTTAGCTGCCTTATAACTAGGTTTGGCCATGTGTCTCTTATTCTGTCTAGTATGATATAAGCAAAAGTCTATGTACCTTCTTCACTAACTATTCTTTTGCCTGTACTAGTCTCTAAAATCCAGATGCCACTGTGTTAGATTGTGAAGACAATGGCTATATTCTCAGGATGAAAGAGCAGTGATTGGGAAGGTATCTGGGTGTTGATCAGGGACTTCGTGGACCAAGTTTTCATTTTAGATTTGGCTAACAAATCTTCACACTAGGAACATAAAATAAAGTTCTACCCTCTAACAGAAAAGCTGAGCATATTGACATATGCCTGCAATCCTAGCACGAGGGAGGCGGAGGCCTTGAAGATGAAGTGTTTGATGGCAGCCTGAGCTGTGAAGTGTCCTTTTTTATAGATATTCTTCCATTTCTGGGAAAACAAATCTTAATGAGAACAAAACTGGCCAGGCGGTGGTGATGTACGCCTTTAATCCTAGCACTCGGGAGGCAGAGGCAGGCAGATCTTTGTGAGTTCGAGGCCAGCATGGTCTACAAGAGCTAGTTCCAGGACAGGAACCAAAAAGCTACAGAGAAACCCTGTCTTGAAAATCAAAAAAATAAAAAAGAAGAAGAAGAAGAAGAAAGAGAGTGAGAGAGAGAGAGAGAGAGAGAGAGAGAGAGAGAGAGAGAGAGAGAGAGACAAAACTGGGTCTTGCATTAGATTATGTAACACTAGTTTGCAGCAATGTGAAAAATCCACATGGCAAGCTAATACCAAAGGCAGGATAGAGGGTGTCACTCTGGGTGTACTGGGCTCTGCTGTATTTCCTGCAGTATTTCTAAGGTGGATTTTCACAGGGGAAAATGACTCCTCACTTCAGACTTTCCTTTCTAGACTATCACAAAGGGTTGAGGAAATTATTCCACTCCTAGAGGGCTTTCTGATTTCCCCAGCAACTTGTGCAATATCTTAGAGCATAAATTGATTCCTTTATTACTGTTAGAAAGTTCACCTGCCAGATTATACTGATTTCCCGAAGTCATTTTGGACAAAGGAAAGGTCACATTGTTTTTCCAGTAAAGATGTGTTTTTTTCCTCTTTATAACTTGCCTGGTTTTCTTCTTTTCAGCCTTTCCTTTGTGATAAATGTTTTAAATAAGACACTTTCCCAGGATATTTAAAGCAATAATACTTAACCTTTGTATAACCTTTCATCTCCCGAGTCTTTTACAATGGGTACCGAAATCAAAAAACTCTCTTCAAAGGCCAGTGCTGCTACAAACTAGTGTGGAAAGAGTTTGCACTCATCAGCTATCAGGTAGAATGTTTAAAGTAACAGAGAAAGCATCATCAAGAGCCAGGTTGCTCAGAATGCTGTGTTTGGTGTCCAAGCAAAGAACACTGGTGTCTAGGGAAAGAACACTGTGCACTGAAAATCACATCAAGCAGAAAGTCTCACATGGATGAAGCCATTCACTCTGGGCATGCATGGTAGATCCTATCATAATGGCATTTTTTTTGTTTTTTTGTTTTTGTTTGTTTGTTTTGACTTTGTTAGTGCTAGGGATGGCATCCAGGGCTTTGTGTCTGCCAGACAAGCCCAGCACTGAGCTAATATCTTAGTTATGGTTTCTACTGCTGTGATAAAACACCATACCAAAAGTGGCGTGGAAAGGAAAAGGCGCATTTCAATTATACTTTCACACCAGAGTCCATTCATCACCAAGGGAAATCAGGGCAGAAACTCAAAGAAAGCAGGAACCTGGAGGCAGGAGGCCATCCAGAATCTATGAAGAAGTTTGGCTTACTGGCTTGCTCTTCATGGATTCCTCAGTCCACCTTAATATAGCACCCAGGACCACCAGACTTCTGTGGCACATCACACACACAGCGAGCTAGGCCCTCTCACATCAATCATCAATCATGGAAACTGATTGATTATGCATAGGCTCATAGCCAGACCAATCTGTTGGAGAATCTTCTCAGATCACTCTGGCCTCTGTCAAGTTGACATAAATTATCAGCACAGCTACTTTCAAAGTATCATGACTGCTTTGGTCCTGGTTATTTCCATGTAGCTCCTCTTCCTTTCTCGTTCCTTCCCCTTTTTACTGAACTCTTCTTTTCCAGTATTTCCCACTGACTCACAAAGCTACCTTCTCTTAGTTTTCATTGCTCTACAAATGGACCCCGAAAAAGGTTTACACACAAGAAGTGCGTAAGAGATATCTAAGTGGATTCCCACTGGGGACTTTTAAAGAAAGTGAAGAAAGGGACTGAGTTATCTCACCCAAGGGAACAACTTATTTTTTATAAATAAAACATATAAATTAAAGGAAAATGTATCATACAAATTATCTCTGTCTATTTCAAATAAAGGTCTGATGATTTGAAGACTATGACCAGGGCCCTTTCTACACTGCACCTGCTAATATTTATTTAACTTTTTGAAATATTTTATTATTTATTTAAGAATTTAATACAATGTTCTTTTGAGCATTTCACCTCCAAATAATCCCCTTACTACCCTCTACATATTCTTTTTATTGCTGAGTAACATGTGGTTGGATGAATATACCACAATTTGTTTATCCATTCTTCCATTAATGTTTCCAGTTATGTACTCTTATGAAGACACCTGAGAACATTCTTTACTTGCTTGATGGGGAACTTCAGCCAATCACATTCCATTTAGGGTGTGTCCCCTGGGGCCACACAAAAACAAAACCATCCAGGTGTGCTTGCTTCTTCCTCTTTGCCTTCTGCGCTCCTGGATTGCTGGAACTCTGATTTGTAAGTTTTCTTTATTCTGTTTATTAAAGCTAAATATTATTTTAAGTTGGTCTGGTTAATTACAACTTCCGATCGACCACGCCCATCACTTGCTCCACATGGTATTTTTTTTGTGGATGCTGGGAATGAATTCTGGGCTTCATGCACACTAGACTAGTGATCTACCATTGAACTTCACCCCAAGTCCCTATTATGACTAGGATTTTTGTATATGCATTTTGATTAGCATACATACTCATTTCTCCTGGGTACATAATTAAGAGTGGGGTCATAGAATCATATGGTAAGCATATGTTTTCATTTAGTAACTCTCATCAAATACTCATCCAAAGAAACTGGATAGGTTCTACCCACACCATGATAGCTGTATTAGTTCCCTAAATTGTGAATACTTATCATTGCTAATTTTTTATTTTTGACATTCTGGTGACTGTACAGTAAAAAAAAATACTTTTGAAAGAGAGAGATGAGCTACTAAGATGAATCGAATGGGGAAGGAGACTAAATGAAGGCATCTGGATCCACTGAGAGGGCGCTAGAGTCTGGCCTGGAGGAGCTGCCCAGATTGGGAAGAGGAGGAGATTAAAATAAGTGACTCTCTGGAGCTTGGCAGAGGTGCAGAGCTCAGTTCTCAAAGTGTGCCTTCTATCTAGAAAAATCACTTAGCTCTAAGTCACTTGCTATTCACGGTAGCCAGAGGGACAGGATCAACGTTAATTAATGTTCCCAAAAGGGATCTATACTGAAGAAACTGCAAATATTTGAAGAAATTTCTTAGTAGAGTCTGGAGAGGGCCTTAGAAATGAGGGAGTTTGAAAATTGCCACACCATGATTTTTGATGTATTTTTCTATTTGTCCCTTGCCTTGGTGGCCTGATGTTAGCATTCTCCCCTCTGTCCTCCTTACTCTTTGTTAATCTATCTGTGAAGATGTATTTGTCGAGGGCCTGCTCTGTGCCAGGTCCTGGCTGGGCGCCATGGTAGAACTAAAAATAATCTTGACATGTTGCAGTCCTCCAAGACGTCAGTCCACTCAGTAGAGAATGGGACAAGTGTAAAAGATACAACAGCAAGCAAGGCCCTGCCCAACTGTTGTGATCACCCCTCCCCTCACTGCCACACAGGACTCTCCAGTGAAGAATGAGTACAGCTGCTTTCCCAAATTTGATGAGAGGCATCCCTAAGAAATAGGAGCCTGAAAGTGCATTTACTGTGTCTAAGCTATGACCCATCATGGCCTAACAACACAGCGTAGTGGAGATGTGACAGTTAGCCCCACAGGATCCAGAATTACATGGAAGAAGACCTCTGGACATGTATGGAGGACATTGCCTTGATTGAGATAATTGGGGTGTATGGTACCATCTCCTGGCTGTGATCTTGCATGGTATAAATAGAGATAACTAACTGAACAATAGAATTCAACGGCAGAGATGAGGGAAGAGTTATGATGGTAATAAGGAACAACTTAAATAAAGTCAAGGAGAGGCAAAATTTAGGGCACAGCAACAAAAATGGCAAGTGGAATTTGATCAGAGTCCAGTGTGCAGAGAAGAATACTCCTAGTAGGTTTAGAGGCAGACTATGAGCCAAAGCAGAAGGCAGGCAGCAAATTTTGTGCATTTGATGGGCAATAGGGAATAACTGGATATTTTTGGAGAAAATGTCATAGTTGAAATCCTTTTTTTTTTCAAGATTACTGTGGCAGCAAGAAACTTTAAGACTGAAAGCATGGGACTATTTAAGGAGGCTCTTTAATACTCCAGTAAGGGAAAGGGAAAGAGATGGGGAGGAAGTGGGAGGCAAATAGAAATAAAGTATAATGCTATATAGCCATGCATGCTAACTAAAATAATTACACACACACACATATACACGCACATACACATGCACACACACACGCTATATATATGTATATATATTCTTACTGTTTGAACAACCAGTATCTTTAGTAAAATGTTTCCTTTCCCCAGTGTCACTGAAGCCAAATGGCATTGCTAATGTTATTTTTGCAATGCCCGTAGGGGATGGAAATATTGTTTTAGAGGAAAGTGGGTTTTTCTGGAGGAATCCCAGCTAATCTACCTGGGGAGGAGCATGCTGCAGAGGAATATTCTTGTTTGTTTGTTTCTATTAAGAACATATGAAGTGTCTGGCTGGGAGCAACAGTGACTGGATTAGAAACTTAAATTTAGAAAAAATTAACTGTCAAAGTGAATATTTTTATGGTTTCTCTCAAACCGTACTGTATAATATACTTCAAAGAATACCAGTGTTGCTTTGTAGATGAAAGACTAAATACATATGAAGAATTAGTAAGATTCTGATTTTGTTATATAAAGTGAGATAAATAAAACCCAAAATATCTTTAATAATGAATTACACATGGCATGCATTAGGTTGGCTGGGGTAGACAGAAAGGGATGATCAATATGAGAACCAATCAGAGAAAAGGAAGGTTCAGGGAGCCGGGGGAGGGAAGGCAGACAGAAACTGCTGCTGTGTTTTGTCTTTCACAATGCTGTGCTTTAGAAGTCACCCTGACTTAGCATGAGGTAGGGGTGAGTGTTGATCAGGATTGTATTTTGGTAGGAAAGCAGAGGCAAGCTATGGTGCAGAGGCCAGGCAGAACCCAGAATGCCATATTCCACAGAGCTCAATGAGGCATTCCTTAAGAAACAAACTCATCCAAAGCCAAAAGCCCCATTCCTGCCTTTTGTTGCCAAAAAGTCTAGGCCAAGTGTCACTTTCTCACTGGCATGGCTTCGCCCCTTCCTGCTTGCCCGACTGGCTCCTTCTTTGTGGCTTTCTTTAGTCCCCACGCTTCTGTGTGCCAGAGGTGCGGGGGACTCTTTCCGTCCCAGCTGAACTGCGCTCTCTACTGAACCCACCTCTCTTAGATTCTGGGACCCCACTTGTGGTTTCTCTGTTATCCCTCTGCTTTCTGATGATTAGTCCTATTTTTCAGGTAATTCTTCTCTACAGGGAGGAGTGTGCATAGGTTTTAGGCAAAAACTGTTCTGTTTTCTATAAGGGTTTTCAGCATCAGTGGATCTGGGTATCTCTGCAGAAGGGCTTCTAAAACTGAGGTAGGTTAGACAGATATGGGGGAATAAGAGAAGCAAGCTGCAGAGCGGCTCAAGGCTGATGCAACCAAAGTGCTGTATTAGAGCAGAATTCCAAGTGATTAGTCAAACAGTAAACAAACAATAGCACATCTGGGCTTGATGGCTTAGGCCTGTAATTCTAATTACTCAGAAGCACAAGGAGCACAAATTCAGGGCCTGCCTGAGAAAGTCAGCAAGAATCCGTGCAAAATAAAAACAACAAGGGCTAGGGATGCAGTTTAGTGGTAGAGTGCTTGGCTAGCGTGCTTGAGGCTGTAGGTTAGATCAGCAGCACTGGAAACAACAACAGCCCCCACACTCAGGACTGTCTAGGTCAACACAGCTGCCTGAGATGGCCACTGATTGTTCCTCGCTTCATTATGATAACTTATCTATATCAGTAGCTTTGCAAAACAACTGCTCCCAGTGTGCATCTGATGCCGTGAGATATCTAAAACAGGAAAGAGGAGTAGACACAATTCCAGGAAAACCCCAACCCACTCCTGGAGGTCCCTGTCTCTCCTACCCTCTAACTCACCAACGATGCTTCACTCTGTTAAAGCCTTCCCCTAAGAGCTGACCAGTATCCCGAGCAGGACGGCTGCCCCTTGAGAAGCCTATTCTTACCTCTTCAGCATGGACTTTCTCCATGTAACAAAACTTTCTCCTAAGCCTTATTTGTCTGTCTCTGAACTCTTTTGCTGACTGTGACAAGAACTAGCAAACACTGGCAAGGAATTTCCATCTTGTTTCTCAACCTCTGAGAGCTCCCAGCCTTTATCATCCACAGCAGAACCTCTGGATACCAAGGATCAGCTGCACTGTCTTCCTAAAGGGCCTCAAGGATTCCCCATTATTCATATTTTACAAGGGCTAGCCATCACTGTCCTCTTCAGCTTTATCCCCTCTGTCCATTCTTCCTCTAGCTCTTTATGCTTCAACAGCCCAGACCTTCTCCCTGTCCCTCCTATCTACCCAGAAGAGCTCCTCCAACAGGGCTTCAGCAGCTGCAGACTGCCAACAACAAACCCCACCATTTCTATTTGTGGGTAGAGTCTTAGATTCAATACCATTTGCTTAGAAAAGCCTGCCTTGCTGCTCTCCATTAGGTCATTCCCACACTCCCTTTTTATAAATTGCTATAACACTGGGTATTATGACTTGAAAACACTTTGTATAGCTTAAAATGATTCACCTATTTCCATGGTTATTTTGCCAAAGTTCACCTACTCCAGAAGGCTCTAAGTTCTCTGAACATAGGAACACCATCGACTTTGGCTCATCTTTGTGGGGCCAGAGTAATTGGTAGTGTTGTACTCCAGTAAGCATCCAATGAATACACAAGAAATAAACTGACAAATGAATGGGTAAGAGCTACGCTATATTATGTTGTGTTGCACAGAATATATTGGAGAAATTCTTGGGGTTCATAGTGATTTTATTGTCAGCAATGTTACTAAATATTCCAATTTGAGGTTTATGGAAAGAATGAAAAATTATGATCTAGGTACCCTGGAGATTTTCGAAATGGAATGGGGATGACTAAGGAAGCAGAATTTAGAAAACCCCTCAAGCCACTGGTTGGGATGTGAACTTTGATCTTCTCTACTCTTTGACTTCAGGTACTGGAACAGCCAGAACAACTGAGTGATTGCGTTGTGTCCAGAGGCTCCAGATGTGTATCAAGAAGATATCACACTCTTTAGCGTTTCCTCTTGTTCAGTGGTCAGTCTCCTCTGTTCTTATCCATATAAGCACCCACATTTCCTGCCTTCCTCAGAACCATCCGAACCTGACTCAGGAATTGCAAATTTATAAGCCCTCCCCCCCAATAATGTATTTTCACTCTTGCAGTTCCTGACTCTGGATTGATTGGCAGGTTGAAGATCGATGGTTCTGGACCACCTTATAGAAATGCTTTGTTGGCATATGCAATGCTTTGTGAAAAGCTGAGAGGCATGAAAAGATTTCAGAATGCACAGATTTTATTTACAAATCTGAATTTCTGGAGCTTGGCATGGGGAGGTGGGAGGAACACGAATTCAAGGCCAGTCTAAGCTACACAGAACATCCAAGGACAGCCAGTAATACATAGTGAGAAAACCAAACAAAATCTGAATTTCTGTTTTTTTTCTGGAAAAAAATGAAATTCTGACAAAGTAGGCCTACCCATCTTTACAGCAACAATCAGATGGAGTGGGAGGGGAATGTGCCATCCCATGCGGCATTTTCTCTAATTCACTAGATTCTGCACCTGGCCTTCCCCATTCATTTAATTACCAGCCTGGCCCACAGAGGCATATTAACTCTTACATTTAGTGTTCTTGGCCTGAGCTTCTTTTATTAGAAATCAGCAGACCCAAACAACTGGACAGTCTGAGAAAGTCCCTGAGTTGTTGTCCTGAGCAACCACGTCATCAATTTGTTTTCCTTAATTCTTAAGTGACTTTAGAAATGCACAAGCCTTTCATTTAGCCTTTTCATTTTGGAGAGAAAAGAGCTGAGGGCCAGAGCATTTAATGACGTGTCCAGGTTGACAAAGGTTGTTTTTTGTTTTGTTTTGTTTTTTTCTCCTTTAGGCTAGTACATTTAGTAATATCAAAAAATTAGGGAATATATTCTTTTTTGAAATTGCCATTTAAAATGGCATGTTCTTCAACCTAGAATAATAATTACTTGAAATATGGTAATTCATCTTCCAGTCTCAAGTCCATGCAGCAATGGTAATGTAGTAGTAACAACAAAAACCAGAGTTAAAATGTCAATCAGTAATCTGGGGCTAATGGTTTCCTTTTATAGATGCTGCTGATTTTGTGTTTGTTTGTTAGTTGGTTTTGCTTGTTTGTTTTTGAGACTCTGGATTTTAATTTCTGGTGGAAAAACTTATTTGAAAATGTGTGGGTCCATTGAAGCACTGAACTGAGCTCCCAAGGTCCAAATGAGGAGCAGAAGGAGGGAGGACATGAGCAAGGAAGTCAGGACCGTGAGGGGTGCACCCACCCACTGAGACAGTGGGGCTGATCTAATGGGAGCTCACCAAGGCCAGCTGGACTGGGACTGCTGGAGCACATGATCAAACCGGACTCTCTGAAGGGGCAGACAAGGAGTGCGTACTGAGAAACCAGGGACAATGGCACTGGGTTTTGATTCTACTGCATGTACTGGCTTTGTGGGAGCCTAGTCTGTTTGGATGCTTACCTTCCTAGACCTGGATGGAGGGGGGAGGACCTTAGACTTACCACAGGGCAGGGAACCCTGACTGTTCTTTGAACTGGAGAGGGAGGGGGTGGGGGGAGCGGGAGGGAAATGAGAGAAGGGAAGAGGTGGAAATTTTTAAGTAAAAATTAAGAAAAAACTAATACAAAAAAGAAAGAAAATGTGTAGGTCAATGTCACCAAGAGCATTTACAATGTTGTACAACCATTAATTCGACTTCGTTCTCTCTGCCCAAGTCATGTCCTGCATGGATCTTCTACCTGAATTTCTGCCTGCCTCTACTTTTGTTTATCTTTGAGGACAGCCTGCTTGTAGATCTCTTCAGAGTTCTAAGATGGCTGCCAGTGTGACCAAAGATGACCTCTAACTTCATTGTAACCCTCTCTGTATACTTGATGATACCTTCCCTCCTCCAGTGTCAAGATGCTTGACAATTGCCATGGAAGTCACCATGACTGATCTAATGGAAGCTCACCATATCCAGCTGGACTGGGACTGAACGAGCATGTGATCAAACCAGTCTCTCTGAATGTGGCTGACAATGGGGGCTGACTGAGAAGCCAATGATAATGGCACTGGGTTTTAATCCTACTGCATGTACTGGCTTTTTGGCTAGTCTGTTTGGATACACACCTTCCTTGACCTGGATGGAGGTGGGAGGATCTTGGACTTCCCACAGGGCAGGGAACCCTGCCCTCTCTTAAGACTGGAGGGTGAGGAGGAGGGTGAGTGGGGGAGCAGGAAAAAAATGGGAGGAGGGAAGGAAGTGGAAATTTTGAATGGTATTATTTATAAAGCAATAAAAAAAAGAATAGATGCTATATAGATAACAAAAAGAACCATAAAAGATACAAACAGCAAATGAATTCTTGTTTAAATTCATACAAAATACATTTTTTTCCTTTCTTAAGTATCTTTACTCTCACTTCTGTTGCAAGACTATAGCTTCCACCATTTCTTGTTCAGTTGTGAGTTTATCTCTCACTTTTCCTGTTCTTCATCAGGTTTCTTCAGCTGCTCAGTTGGCACTTGGCCTTTTGATGTTGCTCTACATTTTTACGAGTAAAAAGGAACCTAATTTAGGAAGAAAAATTGGTAAGAATTTCATAAAATTTTTACCATCTATTATGAAAATCCAGAATCTATATTCCCCACAGTTCCCAGAAAACATTAGTTTGTTTTCTGGATCCATGGATTTGGACATTCATAATGAATGGGATTTGGAAATTTAAGACTTGTATTATTTACTGCTGGACGAAAAATTTGAGACACAGAAATTAAAAGGAAAAAATACTTTTATTTGAGAGGAAAATTTTTCATCTTAAACCCCCACCTTTCTGGAGGTGTCATGTTAGAGTTATTTGGGGCATCAAGGAGCTCCAGGAAGGTCTTGGGCAGCAAGTTCCCGTTCTAGTGAAACTCTTCTTCCACAGTGTTGTTTCATTCTTCTTGCTTCTTAGAAAGTTGGAGCTGGGGCCTTGCCTCCTTGGATAACATCTGCCTTTTTCTAGGCAAACACATTACTCTGCTGCAAGCCAATTCATACAAGTCAAGGAGAAACAGTATTCTGAGGCCTCTCTTTAGAGTTTGGTTTGCCATTTGAAAGAGAAAGAATTGGGGAGAGAAAGCATTCTCTATTACAGAAGCATGCTGTATGTGACCCCTTTTGTCTCTTCTTTCATTTAGTATAATAATTTCAGGATTCATCATATTGCAGCACACATCACAGTACTTCATTCTATTTTGGAAACTGAATGATATTTTATTTTGTTTACTCTCTCATCCATTGATAGACATTTTGCCTGTGTCTACTTTGTTTCTATTGTGAATGAAACTGCTAAGAATACTTGTGTTTTTTTTTACCAGCTTTCAGACTTCAGGAACCTATTGATAATTTTGGGAAAGCTTCTCTTCTATTAGAAATAAAATATGAAAAATAATTTTGGGAAGGTTTCTCTTCTATTAGAAATAAAATATGAAAAGTTGTCAGAATAACTGGGTACCATTATCTGTTGACTTTTCTTCTCATCTGTGAATATGGCTTGAAATTGCAAGTATATATATATATATATATATATATATATATATACACACACACACATATACACACACAAACATATATATGGAATAGTAAGTTCATTTTCAGTATGCATCACTTAAAAATAACTATTTTCAATGAATGATGAAGAAGAGGCCATGTTAACCAATATAAGCTATTTTTCTTGTTGCTATGATAAAATACCCAAAAGAACAATTAGAGGCAGGAAGGATTTATTTGGCTTGTGGTTTCAGTGTACTCCATAAATGGCCAATTGGCCATACACACTTGGAAATAACATAGAGGCAATGAACATGTGTTGCAGAGGAGAGCTATTCCAATTGTGGCAGGCATGAAGCAGAAAGAGGAAAATTTTGCATTTCAGCAGGCTTTCTCCCTTTTTCCTATTTTATTTCTTTCAGCTTCCTCCAGCCTATGGGAGTTTCCTCCCCACATTCACAATGGGTTCTTACCCTCTTAGTCTTCTCCAGAAAACACTCACAAACACACCACAGGCACATGTCAATCTAATCATATTCACAAAATTAGCTATCTATCACACCAAGTAATGTGGCCATTATAAATGATCAGTCTTATGGGAGAAAGTATGATCTATTCAGTAGACAATCTAACCAGTTTAGCTGGATTAAGGCATAGCTGTTGGACATTTTGCTTTCATTCAACAAATAATGTACATGAATGAAATGTAAAGTCTACTGAGGAGATCTATATACTAATTAAGTAAATGCACACATGTATTTACTAATAGTCACTGAAAGGGATGTGTAAGGGGTCTGAGAATTCAATGACAGGGTTGCTTGCTCTCTTCTAGGGCCTATGGCTAGGTTTTGTCAAGGAACTGACATTTCACACATGTAAGAATTAACTAGGTAGACAAACTAATACTGAGTGTGCCTTAGTTACATGCCTAAGTCGTTTGCCATGGAACATTAATAAAAACCTGGTCTCTGCCCAGTTCTGTTCTCTTGATACCAGTTCCAGAAAACTTTGTGATGGAGGAAGGTCATTGGTTAATTAAATAAACTGCTTGCCCTGATAGGTTAGAACATAGGTGGGTGGAGTAAACAGAACAGAATGCTGGGAGGAAGAGGAAGTGAGCTCAGACACCATGCTCCCCTCTCCCGAGCAGACACGATGCAGCCAGCCGCCAGGTCAGACATGCTGAATCTTTCCTGGTAAGACTGGTGCTACACAGATTACTAAATATAGGTTAGGCAAGATTGTGAGAATTAGCCATTAAGGGGCTAGAACTAATGGGCCAAGCAGTGTTTAAATGAATACAATTTGTGTGTTGTTATTTTGGGGCATAAGCTAGCCAGGCAACCAGGAGCTGGGGCGGCAGGAGTGCAACCTGCAGCTCCTTCAACAAATGGCTGCCCAATGTGCGGACAACTGAATCCACAGAAAGCCTGAGAAACCTTGGGAAAGAATAGAGTAAAGCATGTTTTCTTGGTAGCAGCAATTTCTCAGGTCTGCTCTGCTTGCTAGAGGCAAGCAAGCACTCTCATCTAAGAGAGGCTTCCTGACTCAGCTTTAGCTGCAAACCTTGCAACTCTTTTAAGAGGTCCTGCCACGGAACACTTAAACAGTGTTGATGAAAAGCTGAACACATACTTTTCGGTTTTCAGCCGTAGCAGGACAAAAGCTGCGCCGTTTAAAAATGCCAGCTTTCTGGGTCGTCCTGCCAGGGCAAACTCTGACTTTTTGAGGCAGAAAGGCTGGCTACAGAGAGAGGACTTGAATGTTGTCTGTTGCAGCTCGCTTGCTGGCAAGGACCTTGAAATGCCATAGAGTTGTGGTGATAAACATGGCTACAGCCAGTACCTCCACCATAAGGCTGGAAAGCTAAGGAATGGGTTGGATCCAGCCACCAAAGCCACGGATTTAATCCTACCCATATTGCTCAGGTTCATGTGGTCAGGAAAAAAGAGAGATATACAGTAAAAGAAAGATTCAAAGTTGAAGAAAAGGTCTAAATGATTTACAGTGTGTTAAAAATATATGCAAGCTAAAAGTTAAAGGTCTTAAAAGTAAAAAAAGGAAGAAAGAGAGTAGTTGGGTATGGTAGTACACACCTTTAATCCCAACACTTGGGAGGCAGAGGGAGATTGACCTCTGTGACTTCAAGGTGTGGTAGCACACGCCTTTAATCCCAGTGCCTAGAAGGCAGAGACAAACAGATCTCTGTGAGTTCAAGGTATAGTAGCATACACCTTTAATCCCAATGGCTGGGAGGCAGAGACAGGTGGATCTCTGAGAGTTCAAGGACAGCCTGGTCTACAGAGTTATTCCAGGTCAAAGATATACACTCAAAAAGCAAAAAATTAAAAGTAAAAATAAACGAAATAGAGGTTAAAACAAAGCTGCACAAAGATGGGAAATACACAGAGAATCTTGATATTGTATGCTATTATGCTCTCTTTGAATTGTTTGAATGCTGAGGAAGGAGCAACAAACAGATAGCAAAAGATATTTGTTTATAAATGCTGCTGAACTAATCCAACATAGATATGTTGAAAATACCTTGACTTCAGAATTTGGATCTAAGGATACCATACTTTGGAAAAGAGATTCTTCTTTTGTTTTCACAGATGATGAGACCCTGTGGATTGTTTCTATTCCAATATGGTATGATGGACCACGCCCTCCTGAAGGGTTGCTGTGAACACCTTCAAAAAATTACTTCACTCGACTGCTGACTGAGATGAACCTAGCACAGAGGTCATACCCTGAAATACCTGATTAACAGCGCCCCCATACAGTAGGAAGCAGTTTGGAGAGAAATAACTATGCCCATATTCCCAAATATTGTTTATAAATGTTCTTTTACATTTAAAGGGGGATATGATATAGGTATGAATAATTTGCATTAGTATAGATTTTGCTTTATTGATAGAGATTTAAGGTCAATTTTGTTATATGTATTGTGTTTCTGATCCTGATTAAGGTATTCTGATTGTGTAGTTCATTTAAAAATGTAATGTATATAGGTTGTTAATGGATAATCATTAATGATAGTCAAGTTTGTAATCATGTTAGTTAGATTTTCTAGATATATAGATATATATTTCAGTTAGATTGGTATTCTTCATATCTTTCAAAGACTATGGAATATGCTATTTAATGTTTTAATAACTTAGGGTTTTTCATGACAATGAGACACTCTGCTCCTGGCAGCACCAATCTACTTCGAGAGGAAAATGGGCATCGAAGAGGCTCCTTATGGAGTTTGATAGCCATTTGGGCAAGAAACTGCTCTTGCCTGGACTGTTGCATAAACTGGACACAGAACCCACAGAGAGAGGACTACTGAACTTGCCTAAAGGTGAGATGATCTTTCGGGGTTCCTGATTCATGAAAGAGTCTGCGAGACATTCTGCAGGACACAGCAGATAGTGACTGAACTGCCTTTGAAATTTCCTGTTTCATGGAAATGTCTCTGGATACTATGGGTCTGAAGGCCGAAGATGGATGCCCCAATGGTACAGAGAAACTTTGGGTGACTGTCCAGGCAGCAAGATGTCTCTGTGATTTTTAGAGTTTTGTAAGTTGTTTACTTCTCATTTACTTAGGTAATATTATATCCTTCTGGAGTCTTTGATGGAGTTGAAGAATAGATAGTTATAGTTGTTTTCCTTTGTTATGATAAAAGATAAAGTAGATGTAAATATTGTAACTATAATTCTTGCTTTATAACTGTTTTGTTATATGTAATTTTGCTATGTTAAATTTAAAGCCTTCCTTTTTTTTTTGTTTAAACAGAAAAAGGGGAAATGATGGAGGAAGGTCATTGGTTAATTAAATAAACTGCTTGCCCTGATAGGTTAGAACATAGGTGGGTGGAGTAAACAGAACAGAATGCTGGGAGGAAGAGGAAGTAAGCTCAGACACCATGCTCCCCTCTCCCGAGCAGACATGATGCAGCCAGCCGCCAGGTCAGACATGCTGAATCTTTCCTGGTAAGACTGGTGCTACACAGATTACTAAATATGGGTTAGGCAAGATTGTGAGAATTAGCCATTAAGGGGCTAGAACTAATGGGCCAAGCAGTGTTTAAATGAATACAATTTGTGTGTTGTTAT
The DNA here is from genome assembly GCF_037038515.1 of Microtus pennsylvanicus. Classification (NCBI taxonomy): domain Eukaryota; kingdom Metazoa; phylum Chordata; class Mammalia; order Rodentia; family Cricetidae; genus Microtus; species Microtus pennsylvanicus. The sequence goes on from NC_134601.1 coordinate 138,809,497, forward strand.
TTTGGGGCATAAGTTAGCCAGGTGACCAGGAGCTGGGGTGGCAGGAATGCAACCCGCAGCTCCTTCAACAACTCTGCCCAAATTCTTTATTATAATCAGCATCTTTACCATAATGAATGATAAAGAAGGGGTTCCAGGCTGGAACTCATTCACCTTATTGGGAATTTTCAGAGATATCTCAGAGAAAGTTTGAATGTGGGGAGAATAATTCTGTTAGGAGAAAGTTTGAATTGTTCAATTATGATTCAGGTCTGCTTTAGTTACTTTTCTACTGTTGTGACGAAACACTCTGACCAAAGTGCTTATAGAAGAAAGAGTTTATTTGGGGCTTATAGTTTCAAAGGGAGAGTCTGCAACCATCATAGTTGGTAACATGACAGCACTCAGGCAGGCAGACATGGTGTTGGAGCAGTAGGTGAGAGCTCACATTTCCATCCATGAGTACCAGGCAGAGATATACCTGGCTATGGCATGGGTTTTTGAAACTCAATCCTCAGTGACATCCTTATTCTAACAAGGCCACAGCTCCTAGTCCTTCCCAAACAGACCTGTGGGAGCCATTCTCATTCAAACTATCCAAAGCTCTAAAAGTTTGATACTCTTGTTACAAGTAGAGGAACTAAGCGCAATTAGTAAAATGATCTTTTATTCAGGAAATTAATGATGATTCCAGAAAATTCCTTTGGGCAGTGTATTTTACAAGCAACCCATTAGATTCTATACTATTAAAGCCTTATTCAACTATCTGTTTCTCAAGATCAAGCCAAAGATGAGTATTTAAACATTTCAGTATTGGACAATACAGTGTGCATGCCAATAAGAAGTGGTCTGGGCCTTCAGAAACATTCTGCCTAATAAAGATAATTTGCCTTTGTAATGTAGCCTTATGTTGTATAGCATCACTATGCTGCTGAATAGAATAATGAAAAATGACCAGAATAATGAAAAATAACAGGCTGTTTGGTCAACAGTGAACCTTGATCAATTACAATACCAGATAATGCCAATCTATATCATTCAAAGGATATCTGGGGCAAAATATACCATATGAACAGAATGCTGTTCAATTTTAGAAATATAAGTTTTGAAATGATTTTTATATCTTTAAATGTTCATGTGAATTTCAAGATTTTTCTCCTCTACTTCTTGGAGCATCATTTAAACAAATACTATTATGTAGGACAGAGAACTAAATAGTACATTATTTTGGACCTAAGAATGCATTTTTATTTAAGATTTCATAAAGATGTCTTCTGTCATGTTCAGTCAAATAATGCCAGATCATTTGATTTAGAGTGTAAGGAAATTTAAGTGACTATTTATTTGATTTAGAAAAGGTCTAACAAGAGAAATTTCTGACAGGCCTTCAAGTACATTTTAAATATGATTAGCTAGCTGGGCGGTGGTGGCGCACGCCTTTAATCCCAGCACTCGGGAGGCAGAGGCAGGAGGATCTCTGTGAGTTTGAGGCCAGCCTGGTCTACAAAGGGAGTTCCAGGACAGGCTCCAAAGCTACAGAGAAACCCTGTCTCGAAAAACAAAATAAAACAAAAAAAAAATAAATATGATTAGCTTCATAGAAATCTATCTTATAAATTCTTAGCAACCCTTTATCTGAGAATGAAATCATTGAGAATGAATAATCATTTACTTGCTCCAGTTGTAGAATGTGATCATAATTGGAGCAAAGACTTGCTAATTTAAGGATGAGGACCACTAAAGAAGTGGGACATTGCCCATGTAAGGGATTGGTAGTCCTCTGGCAGGAAGTAGGGAGCAGGAAAAAGAAAGCTAAAATCAGAAAGAGAAAAAAGTTAATGTGAAGTATGGGTTTGATTGGGAACCAAATGCCATCGCCTTAGTGACATTGGTTAGTTTGTCTGGAGAGGTTTGAGCCCCAGATTCTGAGTTGATAGGAACAGATATTTTTGGAGGTCTATGACTTGCTTAAATTGCTCTTTTGAATAAAATGATTGTAGCAAAATCCATTTGTCCTTAACCTGTTTGGATATATCTTCTTTCCTTTCCTTTCCTTTCCTTTCCTTTCCTTTCCTTTCCTTTCCTTTCCTTTCCTTTCCTTTCCTTTCCTTTCCTTTCCTTTCCTTTCCCTTCCCTTCCCTTCCCTTCCCTTCCCTTCCCTTCCCTTCCCTTCCCTTCCCTTCCCTTCCCTTCCCTCCCCTTCCCTTCCCCTCTTTTCCCCTCCCCTCCTCTCCTCTTCTCCCCTCTCCTCCCCTCCCCTGCCCTCTTCTTTCCTTTCCTTTCCTTTCCTTTCCTTTCCTTTCCTTTCCTTTCCTTTCCTTTCCTTTCCTTTCCTTTCCTTTCCTTTCCTTTCCCTTCCCTTCCTTTCCTTCCCTTCCCCCCTTCCCTTTCCCTCTTTTCCCCTCCCCTCTTCTCCTCTCCTCTTCTTCCCTCTCCTCTCCTCCCCTCCCCTGCCCTCTTCTTTCCTTTCCTTTCCTTCCCTTTCCATTCCATTACTTTCCTTTCCATTACTTTCCTTTTCTTTGATGCAGGCTCAAGTACAGTAGTCTATATAGCCAGATATGACCTTGAACTCCTGATCTTTCTACCTCCACCTCCTGAGTTATAGGATTACAGGCATGTGCCACCATGTCCAGTTTATGCAATGCTGGGTATCAAATCCCAGGTATTATGCATGTGAGGCAAGCACACTACTAACTGAGATACATCCCTAGATCTGTTTTGGACTTTTTAGAATAAAAACAAAGACTTGGTAGAGGTTTGGTTTGAATGTGGAATGTCTCTCACAGGCCCATGTTTGGACACTTAGGACCAGGCTGGTGGTGCTATTTTGGGAACTTGTGGAAACTTTACATGGTAGGCCTAGGTGAAAGAAATAGCTCACTGGGTAGTATGGCATATCTTGCTATGAGTCTCAACACTTCTCAGATGCCATGGAGTGGAGCTCCATCATCATTTATTCCCATGACTGTTGATGTGTCCACATGGATGGGGTCAAGAGATCATGAACCCAACTCTCAGAAACCATGTGTCAAAATGAAATTTTCTTTTCTTTAAGTTGTTTTTATCATGTATTTCCTGACAGCAGCGAGAGTTCTAACATTGGGGGAATTAGGAAAGTGCACATATTTTTCTCAAGAATGCTTCAGAGAAAGAAAATCTGGAGAGAAAGTGAGTGGACAGTAGAGAATAAAGACAAACAAACCAAACCACCGCATATGAAGGAAGACTAGAGTAGACACAGAGATGATATGGCGAAGGCATTTGGTGTGGTCCCCCAAGTTTCCTAGGATGTTGTTACAATATTTTCTATTTAGTAGAAAGTAACTCTAGCAGTTTAGGGTGTGTATACTTTGGGGTCAGGGAAGCCTGATCAAGTCCTGAAGCTGCAGTCAGGGGCTCTGGGACAAAACTCAACTCTGTTACCAGCTGCTCAGAAATTGGAAGCTAGTAATTTCATCATTATCCTTGGTTTTCTCATGTTGAGAACCAAAACCACTACCAATTTCTGTTCTTATGTTTAACAATATTAGGACCAGGCTTAGTTTCTATATGTTTCAGAATACTGAAGTCAAAATAACTTAAGGAATGTTAATTGAGAATAAAAATCTAGTTAAGAATAAAAAATTATATTTATTTGGAGCGAATTAAATTGTAATGTGGGGAAACACAGATTCAAACAGCCTCAAAAACGTGCCCAGGAAAATGGCATCTGTATTTAGAGATTTAAGACACAAAGGGAGTGTGGGAATTACATCACATTTTAGTAAAATATTATGATTGGTGATGGAAAAGTTAAACTGATTTGTGAAAAATAAATTAGCTACAATCTTAGACTCTGGGTGATTCGGGGGAAGGGACCTTTTGAACCAGAGGTCAGCAGAAATTAATTGTGTTTCAGGAATCTGGTGTGGTCCAGTCCAAAGGTCACCTTGCATCGGGCTGGTGGTTAGGTGTTGGTGGGCATGTCTGCACACCAGCTCAAAGGTTCACCTGCAGACATGATTGAAACCTGATTAACAATGCCCCTCGACTCCATAGGAAGGACTCTGAATCATTGCTACTCTATTTTGATGCTTTTCCTTGGCAGCTACTTGTTCCAGGAAATGACAGTTCCTAGAAAGGAAGACAACTAAGTTACTACAATAATTTCCCTGGGAGAATTGAAGATTACTCATAAAGTCTCATTCAAAATTCCCTTTTTGTTATGTCATGTCCATTAATCCAGAGTTATTATGTCATAAACTCAACCCAATCCTCTGCAAAGTTCACCTGACCACATAGCTAAGGCTCTGAACCTGTGGAAAGATTCTCTCCACCTTGCCTTTGCTGAGATACTGTTAAGACTGTCAATGTGTCATTCATTCTCTTTCTGACTGTAGTGGATATGATAAAATGCTTCGCTTGCTAGCAAGGTTTTCCAGCAGGGTTGTTTTGTTTTGTAATTTTGATAATATGTAGAGCGGATTGTTGGACCCTGTACTGTTTTTTTTCTTTCACTTTCTTAGGTGACATTTCCTTCTTCCTGGGTCTATATCAGTCACAGAGTAAGCATCTTCTATACTCATTTCCCTACATGCTTTAGGCTTGCTTTCTTTTATCCTTTTTGAATTAAAAGTGCAATATAATCTGCCATTTTGATGGAATAGCCAGGGCCAAGTTCTAGTTGCAATTAAGAAGTGAGTAGGCTAGAACATGGTGGCACAAACTTGTTTCAGAACTCAGGAGGCAGTAGCATGGTAAGTTTGAGGCCAGTGTGAGTTACAAAAAGAGAATGATAAAAAGCAAATAACCGTCATCATAAGTACCCACACAGTACTCATAATCTATGACCAAGCAACCACCATCAATAACAACGCCAACAAATACTCTCTAATAATCAAACAGATAGATGGTGGTAGTTGTGTAGCATCTAATTTTATGGAACTTTATACTTAAATAAGGGTAAGATAACAAATTTTAAATAACACACATTTTGTCACAACATATAAAAAAGAACCTGAAGATAATTCTCTTCTCACAATCTTTGTGTGGATACTGTAAGAGTTTAAGAAAGGACTTTTGGGATCCTCCTTTAAAAGACATATATAAAATATGCCAGGTCTACTGCTTCTTTAGGAAGTGATCAGTATAGCTAGTATTCTTTTCCTTCTTAGTCTCCATTTTTGTGTCCAGTGATGACTATGAGAGGCAACACTTTCCTTGTAGTTAAAGAAGATAAATTTCAAACCAATAACTCATGTAGGAACACAGCAGGTAAATGCTAAGAGCTTGGTTTTAAAAAGTGTTGGTTTAGGATTCTTCTCTTTTCTGACCCAGTTTCTGCCCTGGGGGGTTCACAGTATGATAACAGGTAGGGAAATGTATGGTTACACCTATATTAAATTTAGAGAGATTATGGATGGAGTTCAAAGAAAAGTAAATGAGGTCAGAAATGGAAATACTAACCAGAATATTTGGATATCCAATTTTATTTGGCACCAGATGAATGATGAACACACAGCTTTGTTGTTCTAAGACTCACCAATGTTTGCTATTTATTTATGAGGTCCAGTGAAAATGAAAAGACACAGATCCTTGTTCAAAAAGGAAGGGGAGATTACTGTTAAAGATATAAGCACACAAAGACTTTTCCTTTATTTCATGATCTCTCTCTCTTAACTTTCTTTTTTAAGTCTGCTATTATAGGTGGCTCTAAGTAAAGAAAAATTAAAAATTGATACATACCAAAGAAACTTTCCATCCTTTGCTGGCTCACTAATTTGAATCTAGGAAGAACTGGGATACTTACTCTTAATTGTTAACTTAATTCAGTTGAGAGATACCCAGGAGATTTTGAAGCACACTTCTGGGGAGTGTCTGTGAAGGAATTTCTAGAGAAGATTGATGTGTGGGCCAGCAACTCCCTGAATATGAATAATCTCATTCAACAGGCTGGGAGATCTGATGGGATAAAAGTGGTAAAATGCCACCAAGCATTGTTTGCAAGTTCTACTTTTCTGGAGCAAAGATGTCTGTTGCTGCTGCCATTGCCTGTGGATAGCAGACTCCATTGTTTTTAGTCTTTCCATGTGGCTTTAAACCAGTGACTCTCCAAGGAACTGAAGGTCTTCAACCTCAGAAAGGGACTGTGTTTTTGATCCCTTTTGTCCTGAAGCTTCCAGCTCCTCAGACTGAGCAGCTGCCAGGTTGTTTGCCTCTTAAATTTACAATCAGCTGATGTTTAAATACTCAATCCCCAGTTATGTAAATGAACTCTATCTATCTATCTATCTATCTATCTATCTATCTATCTATCTATCTATCTATCTATCTTTGCCCCTTCACACAATCTCATTAAATGTAAAACTAACTCACAGGAAAAGAAAGTGGTAGCCTGCATAACAAGGTTGTCATTTTTTGCTATGTATTACCCTCCCCCCTCTATTAATCTATTACCTCAAAATCCCAATAATCTTATTGCTTCCCATAGTTTAGGGAAATATAGGACAGTTTATAGCTATATAAACTTCAACTGACAGGTGACCTTCCTCGGATTTTTACACTTGTGTGCATGCACAAAGAAGACGTCTCTATATCTTTTTTCATGTTAATCTCTCTACTGTCATTCTCCCCAAACCTTCAGAGGATGAAAGGAAATTTTTCTTTGCCCCTCTGTTACTATGTAAGCATACTCTAGACCACAGAACTGCATTCTTGGAATATGCCAGAGGAGAGATGATGACTTGTCTCAGGTAATAGCTACATCCGCTGTTTGGCCACATTCACCTATTTCTCCGAGGAAGTCAACTATCCTGGGAGAACAATGAGGGTTGGATTAAGGGTGTAGTTATCTTTACTTTAAAGGAACAAATCACCTACTTGCTCTTTTAGTGAACATGTAAGGCAACTGCATTTATTTCTTGTAAGTTTGGAAATATAAAAATGAGTCTAAAACAGATTATAAGTTAATAACTCCTTTTGTTTGTTTTTGAGACAGAGTTTCTCTGCATATCTCCGGCTGTCCTAAAACTCAGTCTGTAGGCCAGCATGACCTTGAAGAACTATGCTTGCCTCTGCCTCCTGATTGCTGGGATTAAAGCCTGTGCCACCAGCCCAAGTTAACATTGCCTGGCCTAAATTAACAGCTCTTTTGGGTGTGCTGCACAGGGAAGTTTACATTAATATTAGTAGTTCCACAGACAGTGGTGCTGTCAAGATTGGAACCTAGATCTCTCTGCTTCTGCGCTATTTCTATTTGATAATTCCAGTCCTTATAAAAGATAAAGCAACTCTTGAGAGCACCTACTGTGTACTAGCTATAGGTAACGTACTTTATGTAACAATTATGCAAGGAGGATATTATTCATATAAGTTCTTGATTTCTGATGAGTAGGCTGGGGCTTTGTTAAGGCTGACTTAGTACCTTGCTTGAAGCCACAGAACAAAAGCACCCAGGTCATTTATGAAACAAAAGTAATCATATCTTCTTCCAAGGTTTCCAGAAGGTCAGGGGAAAATACAATTTGCCCATCTGCTCCTTCATTGATTCTTCCAGAATACCAGGCTGGTTCATTAAACTTTGATGGTTCTCTGAAGTATGTACCCAAAGGAATCAGATTCAGTGTACAATAGTGATACCTATGCACTGGTTCATTGCAGTACGAGTCACAGTAGTGAAGTCATGGAATCAGACTAGGTGCTAGTCAATAGGTGAATGACTAAAGAGAATGTGGTTTATATATGCAATAGAACATTATCCTAACAGAAGAACTGTTCTGGGGAGGTAGCTCAGTCAGTAAAGTGCTTGCCTTGCAAGCATGAGGACCTGAGTTCAACATCCAGGCCTCTTGCTAAAAAGCTGGGTAGTGAATTCAAGGACACATCAGAAAAATCATCTACTGTGACCAAGTAGGCTTCATCCTAGAGATAGATGCAGGGATGGTTTAACATACCAAAAATCTGTCAAAGTAATCAACCATATAAACAAACTGAAAAAAAAAACCACATATGATCATTTCATTAGATGCTGAAAAAGCCTTCAATGAAAATTCAACACCCCTTCATGATAAACATCTTGAAAAGAGCAGGGATACAAGGAACATACCTAAATACAATAAAGGCAATATTCAGCAAGCCAACAGCCAACATCAAACTAAATGGAGAGAAACTCAAAGCGATCCCACTGAAATCAGGAACAAAACAAGGCATATCTATTCAATATAGTACTTGAAGTTCTAGCTAGAGCAATAAAACAACAAAAGGAGATCAAGGGGATACAAACTGGAAAAGAAGCCAAACTTTTACTATAAAATGATGGTAAGATAGTATACAATAGTGACCCCCAAAGTTCTACCAGGGAACTCCTACAGCTGAAAAACACCTTTAGTACTGTGGCAATGTACAAGATTAACACATAAAAATAGGTAGCACTCCTATATACAGATGAAATACTGGTTGAAAAAGAAATCAGAAAAACATCACCATTCACAATAGACACAAATAACGTAAAATATATTGGGGTAACACTAACCAAAGAAGTGAAAGAACTGCTCGACAAGAACTTTAAACCTTTGAAGGAAGAAACTGAAGACACCAGAAAATAGAAAGATTCCCATGTTCTTGGATAGGTAGGTAACATAGTAAATAGAAAGATCCCCATGTTCTTGGATAGGTAGGTAACATAGTAAAAATGACAATCTTACCAAAAACAATCTACAGATTCAATGCAATATCCATCAAAATCCCAGCACAATTCTTCATGGACTTCTAAAGAACAATACTCAACTTTTTATCAAAAAACAAAAAACCCAGGCTAGGAAAAACAATCCTGTGCAATAAAGGAACTTCTGGAGGCATCACCATCCTTAACTTCAAAGAGTCACATAAATGAAAACAGCTTGGTATCACCATAAAAACAAACAGGAGGAACAATGGAATCTAATCGAAAACCCAGATATCAATCTACACACCTATGAACACCTGATTTTTAGCAAAAAAGCTAAAATTATAATATGAAAAAAGAAAATATCTTCAACAAGTAGTGCTGGTATAACTGGATGTCACCCTGTAGAAGAATGAAAATAGATGCATAGCTGTCACCATGTACAAAACTCAAGTTCAAGTGGATTAAATGGTGCACGCCTTTAATCCCAGCACTCGGGAGGCAGAGGCAGGCGGATCTCTGTGAGTTCGAGACCAGCCTGGTCTACAAGAGCTAGTTCCAGGACAGGCTCCAAAACCACAGAGAAACCCTGTCTCAAAAAACCAAATAAATAAATAAATAAATAAATAAATAAATAAATAAATAAATAAATCTGACCACACTGAACCTGATAGAAGAGAAAGTGCGAAGTAGGCTTCAATGCATGGGCACAGGAGACCACTTTCTAAATAGTACAGTAGCACAGACATTGAGAGCAACAATAAATAAATGGGACCTCCTGGAACTGAGAGGCTTCTGTAAAGCAAATGATGCAGTCAATAAGACAAAAAGGCAGCCTACTGAATGGAAAAAGATCTTCATCAACCCTACATCAGACAGAGGACTCATCTCCAAAATATACAAAGAACTCAAGAAACTAGACATCAAAAGAACAAATAATCCAATAAAATTGGGGGTACAGACCTAAACAGAGAACTCTCAACAGAGGAATCTCAAATGGCCAAAAGACACTTAAGGAAATGCTCAATTTCCTTAGCCATCAGAGAAATGCAAATCAAAACAACTCTGAGATTCCATCTTACACCTGTCAGAATGGCCAAGATCAAAACACTGATAAAAGCTTATGCTATAGACAATGTGGAATATGGGGAACACTACTCCATTGCTGGTGGGAGTGAAAACTTGTACAGCTGCTTTGAAATTCAGTATGGTGGTTTCTCAGAAAATTGGGAATCAACCTACCTCAAGACCCAGCAATACTGCTTTTGGGCATATACCCAAAGGATGCTTAACCATGCCACAAGGACATTTGTTCAACTATGTTCATAGCAGCATTATTTGTAATAACCAGAATCTGGAAACAACCTAGATGCCCCTCAACCAAAGACTGGATAAGGAAAATGTGGTACACAATGAAGTACTTACTATTCAGCAGTAAAAATCAATGGAATCTTGAAATTTGCAGAACTAGAAAAAACAATACTGAGTGAGGTAACCTGGACCCAGAAAGACAAATATAATATGTACTTACTCATAAGTGGATATTAGATTTAAAGCAAAGGATCACAACCCCAGAGAACCTAGACAACAAAGAGGACCCTAAGAGAGACATACATGGATCCACCTAGTAAGGAGAAGACGACAAGCTCTTCTGAGTAAAACGTGAGTGTGGGATCAGGAAGGAAGGTGGAAGGTGAGAGGGGAGGAAGGAAGGGGAGTATAAAAAATGTGTAGCTCAATAAAACAATAAAAAGCTGGATAGTATGTATTTGTAATCCCAGTTCTGGGGAGGCAGAAAACTGTGGATCCCTGGTCCTTGATAGTCAGCCATCCAAGTGTAATCAGAGAGCTTTAGGCCTAGTAGATACCCTGTCTCAGAAATCAAGTTCAATGGCTCCTGGAGAACATCACCTGGTCTTCCCACACATGGGCACACATGGGCACGCATACCCTTACCTGTATATACACTCCCCACATAGGCACACATTTTAAAGGAAAAAAGAACACAGCTGAGTAGTTTGCAAGGAAATGGATGGAGCATCATGTAAGGAATTAAACTAGACTCAGAAAGACACATATCATGCTTTTTGTTATATGTGTAATGTACGTTTACATACTTATCCACAAATATGTGTGTATGTGATATGAGAGTAGAGGGAGACTGCTTAAGGCTGCGGGTGCAAACCAGCACATCAGAGGTGGAAGAACGAGAATAATGGATAATGAAGCTGACCTTAATGATTTACATGAATGAAAATGTCAGGAAAACTACTGCAATGTAAAACAATATGCAAAAATAATTTTTAAGAACAAGTCTTTGACAAAACTAAATTCTTGTTGGTTAATAGCTGGTAGAGTCTTAAGGACCATTTTCTGCTTGTTTGGGAATAGAGGCTTGATGTGGAGGAAAGAATAGTTATTTTTCCAGTTGCTTCCTTGATTCAGTTTTTTAACCTTCAAACCCCTTCTCTTGGTCCTCTTAACTTTTCCCTGCTTTGGTCTGACCCACTTTGAATTCGAAGACTGGTGCTCCGTGACCGGCTGAGATGGTCAACAATGAAGAAAACAAAGTCCGTGTCCACAACACCTTTTAGTTTTGTTTTCTATTCAAACATGTTCAGTGACCCCTCACCACAAGGCTTTGCTGAGTTCATTCCCTGAAAATAGTTTGAACGTACATGGGTTTTTAGTTTCAGCTGCTGCCATTTAACCCAGATCTGTTAGAGCTTTGGTACATAAAGCCGAAGGCTGTCAGAAAACAAAAACCAGTTAAAATACTTTCTTTGGAATAAATTGTGAAGTAAAAAAAGAAAAACACAGCTGTGACCTTCTGGTTTTCAAGTATAATAATTTATATTGAACGTCCAAGTGTCTATAAACTTATGATGGAAGGTCTGCTTTTATTAGTTCACGCCTAGAGGAATGAGTGGGGTGAGGATGGAGAAAGGAAAGACAAGGTAATTTTACTGCAAGTGCCCATGAGATCTGGGAGGAGATAGTATTTTTGGGTCCTAGACATAAAAATTTGTTGGGGCAGTCTGAGAGTTCATTGATAGGTAGCTCTCAACTGACTAGACTAGAAAATGTGTTCTGAATATCATCCACTCCTCACCTCCAATGCAGAGGAGAAAGAACTCTGACTAGAAAGCCAATGAGAAGGGAAAATTCACAGAGAGCTGCTGTCCAGCCTTTGAAGAAAGGGGACAAGTGGGAGATCCTGTGCAATCAAGACCCAAGGTGTTGCAGGTTCTTTGTCTTTATGCCTCTCCGGGTGTTTGAATTACTCTGTTCAGCAGTGTTTCACATGTGAGTACCAATGAGACTGCTTGCAGGCACCCTTTGCTACTGGTATATTCTAGCCTGTACCGGGAGTAGGCTAGCGAAATGAGAGTTGAAGCTCTCATGCTTTTTCATTCCTGGTATCTCTGTACAATGAATGAACTGAGGTAGTGGAAGATGACTCGAGTTTACTAGCCTCTTCGTAAGGAATATTTCAAGGCATTTTGCCGTGTCTTTGCCTGGTTCCAGGGATAGCCCTGACTGGGGGCTACCAGAGGTAGACACACAAAAACAGCTGGGGTTGAGTGGATTGGGTACTTTGATGGAGAAGCTGCAACACCTCAGAAACTCGATGTGTTTATTATATCCAGGTGAACAGAGAGGTAGGGTTATTTCATATAGCTGAACAAGGAGGAGGGGTTATTACATTCTTATAAACAAGGAGGCCGAGTTTCTGGTAATCAGCTGGATCTAGAAGACTGGTTTAGCTAACCCCAGTAGGTGTTGTCTTTATAGGGGAACAAACAGTCTTCAAGCTGTAAATGTCTCAAGGAGAGAAAGTGGACATTTTGTGCATGCAATCAGCATCCACACACAGACTGGAAAATGAGGCTTCTCCGTTCCCTTTCTTCTTCACCTGGGGTGGGGATGGAGGGAAGGCTTTTGGTATTTACTGTGTCCACTCCTCTGTAGTTTGGGGTCCTGGAATTCTGGTTGGGGCAGTGAGAGAAGGAAGAAATGACAGAGAAGCTGGGATCAGGTGTTTTCTCTAACTACTACCATTACCACCAGTACAGCAACTTGGAACCTCAGAATCTTTATTAGGTATAGCACAGGGGTAGGGTGTGGGGGTGGGTTAGCCAGTTTTGGTAGTGTCTGTAAGCAAGCAATTTCAAGCTCTAAGTATTCAGGAGGAGGAAGCCACAGTTGATAGTCTTTGCACACAATGATCAATCATCCATAAACATTCATACTTGGACTCTCCCCTAAAAAGTTTTACATTTTCTTGAGCCTGACCCATACAAGTAATGACTGTGCTAATTTCCCACGGGCCAGCTTGTCTTAGAGATCTCAAATGGCTAGGCAATGTCAAAATACATTCATTCAGGCCTTCACTTGTTTAGGGTTTCCTCTTCTCCCTTTCGGGTATGCCATAGTGCCTCAGAGTCCCCTACCCCTACCAAGACTGAGCTCCATTTATTGCCCGCCTTCCTTCTCCATCTTACTTCTCTCTCCCCAACATTGATGATCACTTCTAAACTAAACTACTAGAATTGAAACCTCAACCTCAGAGATAGCTTCTGGGGACCTTAGACAGAGACAGACCCACTGTAGCCAAAGCAGCCTTCCACTCAAGCGACAAGAAAGTCATGTACCCTACTCAGTCTACAGGAGCTGGCATAGGTGTGCATTTTTAATCTTTTAGTAGTTCAGAGAAAGCAAATTGAACGAATGACAGAGCCAGTGGCTTTCTTGAGGTGTCAAGTGTGACTGAGTCTCGGTCGTTCTGAAATCAGCTAGTTGTACTAAAGCAACTGAAGAGAACTGACTGGGCTGAAGGGAAGGTCATGGGGACGCTGCAGTTCTGTGAATTCTCCAATCTGCTTTCCAGTTCAAGAGATTTGGTGAGAGAGGTGAAGGTGGCCCATCTCTGTCTCTCCTAGAACAAGTTTACATTCCCGGGAAAGGAGAAGGCAGGCATTCAAATGTTTCCCACCCATGGAAGAAGGGAAGAGGAGCATCAAGATGTCACCAATCGGAATGTTGACCACCAAGGATTTGATAAATATCTGAGCTGCTTACCTGAGGCAATAGAGAATAAATTACAACAGGAGCAAAAATTGCTTTCACCAAATGGTGTTTTGATAGGAAAAGCAACTTATCAGTCATAGAAAATAATGAAGCCACTAAGGTTTACATTCAGAAAACCCACCTAAAAATAGTTGGCAATGATCCAGTGAGTGGAATGTTAGACTCAAAATGAGCTACTTTATTTTAGGTGAGTAGATAAAAAAGTTGCATTCTTTTTAATTATTGTGACTATTCATAACAATACCACAAATGTGTACAGTACCTTCCTTCTGAGGAGCTTGAGACATTTCATATATATTATCTTATTTCTCTTTCCTAACATCCCGGGGGGATATGTATTATTAACTTCCTATTGCCATGGGACTGCATTTTTGTGAGTACATTTTCCTCGGAATGAGGTAGCTGCATCATTACAGGAGCAGATGCAGCTTGCCAGTCACCTACGCCTTGCCCCCAAACGTGAGTTAATTACAATAGCCCTGTCATCTGACTTTCCTTTGGGAATCCATGTTTGCCTCTTTCTGCCTCAGTTTATAGGATGATAAGGGAGCCTCGTTGATCAATTTAGCTGATATAAAATCAACTTATAACCTTAAAAAGTAAAAAAAAATGGAGGAAAATCTCATGAATGACTAACTACTACATATGGAGTTTACTAGCCAGTTATTGATAGAGTATTTTCAGTTAAGAAAACCTCTACATGCTGAACTTTATTTGCTGCTCACTTTTAAGTGGGGGAACTCTCCACTCATAGGAACTGCCTGGTGTTGGTATGAGCTTAGCTTTATCCAGATAGGAAACACCGCCTAATCATGATTGATTAATATGGTATAAATCCAATTTATGCTGCACCTATGAGGAAACTATAGGTGTGGATTTTTCATCAACTAGGAACACAACAAAGTTAACTTATGGCTTCTTCTCTATAAATTACTCTTTAGTAATGCTTTCTGGAAATACTTTAAAAAATTCCTTTTCCCGAGTCTTCTCTGAGGACCGGCAGCACTCTAGCTGCCGCTGTCATCTCTGCACCTGAGGCTATGGGTGCTCTGAATGGGGTTGCCTGGAGAGGGGCCTCACCCGACTTTCACCATAGTTTGTGGCCTTTTAAGTGTCAATTTATATTGAGACCTTCAAGGTCTTAGTAAATAAGCTGTCCTTAAAGCATACAAAAGAGAGCTCCCCATTCAAACACTCCAAGTCCAAGTCAAGAGTAGTCTTTTAACCCTTAGATGCTGCCAAGCTGTACAGCGGAATTCAGGGCCGCCATTTCAAGAGTTTAGCTGTATTTCTACTCTGCAGAAAGTTCTATGGGATTCACAGGTCTCCTTTGTACAGAAAAGGCATGCCAAGACCACGAGAATGACCACCCTGGGAAATCCAGCAGAGGAAGCCCTGTTCCCCTGGAGTAGGAAAGCTCTCAATTGCTTCTTGTTTAAACGGGGTTTCATCCTTTGGCTGATGCCAGCTCAATCAGTTTCTGTCTTGTCTGATCAATCGAAGTGTCCTTCGTCCAGTCTCACTCCAGGGCGCATGCTGGATGGACTTGAACAGCCAGTCCTCCAGTGGTCATCCTGACCGTCTTGCTAAGCTTTAAATGGGAAGCTTTATAAGCATGTCTTTTCTCTTCAGCTGCCTTACAGCCTTCTATAATGATGATTAAGTGAAGCTGGCTTGTTTTAGTTCTTTTGATTCAACAGAGCTGTCTCCTGTTTATAAATCCATTTCTGTAATCGACTCCATCTGGTCATTCCTTGTAGCCTCTGAACTTCTAGCAGCTATTAAAACTGTAAATAAAGGGCCCCTGGATATTCCACCAACCCTCTTCTGCTGTCAGGAAACATGTGCTTTATAAAAACTAGGAAAATGGAGCATAAGGAAACATTGAGGAGGAGGAAAACAAGTAGAGATAGATCAATGTTAGCAACACAGTAGGCATACTTTGAGTGACTGCATCAAAAATTAAAAATAGAATCTGCTCTGTGGGCTAGGCTGTCCTTTAAACACCTGGAGCCAGGATTAAGGGCTATGATATGTTGAGAATGATGGTAAATGGGTCAGAGGATAGTGACAATTTGTAGGCTGAGATGTTTTGGCCATTATTTTTCACATGTTTTACTATGTTATTTATTTAATTTATTTAATTTCCACTGTATCTTTGACAATCTCAAGAGCTGCCTAGTGCATATTATATGCACATTGTGTAGACATATCAGTGAAATCATAGGTAAGATAGAGACAAAAGTACTGTATACCCGAAAGAGACACAATACCTTTTAATGGTAATAAACAAGGGCAACTACAGTTTTGTTATTTTATTTGTTATGATCTTTTTCTTTATTCTTCTCTCACACAATACATCATGACTGAAGCGTCCCCTTCCTCCTCCCCTTCAAGTGCCCCCCATCTCCCCTCTCCCCCAGATCCACTGCTCTTCTGTTTCCCTTCAGAAAAGAGCAGGCCTCTCAGGAATATGAACTGAACATGGAATAACAAGATGGAGTAAGACTAGGTACTAAACCTCCTATCAAGGCTGCTCAAGATAACCCAGTAGGAGGAAAAGGATCCCAAGAACAGACAAAAGAGTTAAAGGCAACCACTCTTTCAGTGTTTGGAGTCCCACAAGAATGCCAAGCTCCACAATTACATCATGGATGCAGAGGACCTAGCGCAGACCCATGTATTCTCTGTGGTTGCTGCTGCAGTCTCTGTGAGCTTCTATGACTCCTCCTTAGTTGATTCCGTGGGCCATGCTCTCATGATGTCCTTGACCTCTTTTATTCCTACAGTCTGTTCTCCTCTTCTTCTGCAGAGCTCCCAGAGCCCCATCGTGTGTTTGACTGCAGGTCACTACATCTGCTCTCATCAGATGCTGGAGGAAGCTCTCTGATGACATCAGCACTAGGCACCAATCTATGAGTACATTTGGTTCTACCCTACATCTCTGAGCCATCCAGTCTCCAATTCTTGGCCATCCAGGCAGTGTCAGGCATGGGCTCCCTCTTGTGGTATGAGCTTCAAGTTAGACCAGCTATTGGTTGGCCACTCCCACAAGCTCTGAACCACCATTGTCCCGGGACATCTTGCAGGCAGGACAGATTGTAGGTCAAAGATTTTGTGGCTGGATTGGTGTCCCTATCTGACTACTGGGAGCTTGGCCTGGTTATAGAAGATGGCTGGTTCAGGCTCCATACCCTTCATTACTAGGAACTCTTGCTAGGGTCATCCTCATAGGTCCCAGGAAGTTTCCACTGCACTAGGGCTCCACATCACCCCATAAATGCCCACATACCTAATCATCTCTCCCTGTACTCTTTTCCTCCATCCCTTTCTCTCTCCCCTAATTCCTCCTGATACCATCTCTACCCACCCCCAGTCTACTCATAAAATCTATCTCCCCTGCTCAGTCTCCCTCTGCTACCTGCATATTAAGGTGTAGAACTCTCGGCTCCTTTTCTAGCCCCATGTTTGCCTACATGCTTCCATGATAATAATGGACTAAATCTCTGCAACTGTAAACCAGCCTCGATTGAATGTTTTCCTTTATTAGAGTTGCTGTGAAGTTGGGCAGTGGTGACTCCCTGTGTTTAATCCCAGTACTCAGGGGGCAGAAGCAGGAGGATCCCTGTGAGTTCAAGGCCAGCCTGGTCCACAATATGCGTTCCAGGACAGCCAGGATTGTTTTTTTTTAATATTTATTTATTTATTTAGTATACAATATTCTGTCTGTGTGCATGTCTGCAGGCCAGAAGAGGGTACCAGACCTCTTTACAGATGGTTGTGAGCCACCATGTGGTTGCTGGGAATTGAACTCAGGACCTTTGGAAGAACAGGCAATGCTCTTAACCACTGAGCCATCTCTCCAGCTCCCGACAGCCAGGATTGTTACACAGAGAAATTCTGTCTCAAAAAACCAAGAAATGAAAAACGAGTTGCTGTAGTCACGGTGTCTCTTCAGAGCAACAGAAACCCTAACACAATTAATCTATTTTCTAATTGCCCATACTTAAAACCACAGACTAGGTAGGTAGGTCATGAAGAAAGAAGATTCATTTAGATTCATAATTCTGGAGGCTCAAAGTCAAGGGTTCATATCTGGTGACGAGGGTGACGAGCTATTTTCTGGCAGAGAACTTCATATGGCAAGAGACACCCTGGACTCTTACTACAAAATCACCAGTATTTAATCATGGGACTACATTATCCACCCTAACAAATTATTACCTTGTAAAAAAGGCAGAGCTGAATAGTTGAGAACGATCATTTCTAAAATCTGCCAGTTTAAAGCATCATATTTCGGTTCCATGTTCTGAATACTTCACAATAGGGAATTAAACTGTATGAGTTTCAGAGGGGACAAGTCATATTCTAATTACACACAGGAGAGGTGAGTTGTGGCCTGCTTAAAGAGGGCCTTTATTCTTTCATTCATTCACTCCCTCACACATTATTCAGCAGATACTTACTGAGCATCTGCAATGTGGCAAGCAGTGTGTTAGAGATTCTGGTTATGGCAATGAGCAAGATCAGCTGGTCTGACTCTCAATAAACTTACAATCTTCTGAGGAAGGACAGTGAATTTTATTCAGTGGAATAAGCACAGAGAGCTGCAGAGACATTTTAAGCAATGAAGTGGCATGGCCATATTTATGTTTTAAAGTCATCTAGTCACTTTAGGTAGAAAGAAATGTTACTCCAATGATGTGGGAGTGTCATATATTAATCTGTTGATTTCATTGGTTAAGCAATAAAGAAACTGCTTGGCCCTCATAGGTTAAAACATAGGTGGGAGGAGTAAACAGAACGGAAGGCTGGGAGAAAGAAGCTGAGTCAGGGAGTCACCATGGTTCTCCCACTCCAGACAGACGCAGGTTAAGATCATTCCTGGTAAGCCAGCTCGTGGGCTACACAGATTAATAGAAATGGGTTAGATCAATATGTAAGAGCTAGCCAATAAGAAACTGAAACTAATGGGTCAGGCAGCGTTTAAAAGAATACAGTTTCCGTGTAATTATTTCGGGTAAAGCTAGCCGTGTGGGCGGCCAGGTGCCGGGGACGCAGCCCAGACGCTCTTATTACAACACTCCAACTATGTGACAATTGTGCTGAGGCAATTATAGATAACAATGTAAGAAAGGAATTATTAATCTTAAGACATTGAAATATGGAAAGATTTGTTGTTTGACCTCAAGAATTACTCAGAAAGAGAATGCCTTTTCTTTTTCAATTAAAAATTGGTCAAAATATCTTGAATGTTCCAATTATTCTCTTATCCAAGGCAAAGAAGTTTTAAAAGTTTAACAGGTGACCTTTGAAAGTTTCTTTTGGATTTATTATGTATGATTTATTAAGTGACAATAACTCCAAATAAACTGTATTTAAGACTGGAGTAAGGATGTGATCTAAGTTCTTCACGTTCTGCCATGCTTTTTTCTTTCTTTCTATCTAAAAAGGGAAGATATTTAGAGAGTGTTTAGCATAGAATATCTGGCACTGGGAAGTTCTTTTTATCCCTTCCCTCTGCCTCTTCTTTCCTCCTCTTCCTTTTATTTCCCCAAGGGATTAGATCCCCTTTTTACTGTGAATGTTTTAGTTGCATGTGGGTATAAGGGATACATGTTTAAGAACTTCATTTGTATTCAGTATGGTTACCTGTGTCAATGTTCTCAATTACTTAATCTTGCCTGTCCTATAGGAGAGTTATATATTCTCACCTATTGCCAAGTGAATTTGCCATATCTCCCTGAAAACTATATTCTTTCATTCCATTGTTTTTTATTTTTTAATTTACTAGATTTTTTTTTATAAAAAATACCAATCCACTGCCAGTGGCCCCACAGTCTGCCCCAGACATGCAACTGTCACCCACATTCAGAGGGACTAGTTAAGTCCTATGCTTGTTCCTTCCCAGTCCAGCTGGAGTTGGTGAGCTCCTATTAGCTCAGGTAAACTATTTCAGTGGGTGAATCCATCATGGTCTTGACATGCACAAAACTCAAGTCCAAATGGATTAAAGACCTCAATATAAATCTAACTTTTTTCGATGATGGACTCTAGGCTATAATATGAAATAAGCCTTCCTCCCCAAGTTCCTTATGATCTTGGTGTTTTCTCACAGCAGTAGAAACCCTAACTAAGGGTGCCCTATCTGGACAATAAAGTATGAGCAGAAGCTTTCAGTGCATTTTTCTGTTTCTTACACTTTGGTACTCTGCCCTAGAGAGGAGCTATTCTTCATTTTGACCCTTGGCATGAGAATCGAGAGGTGGAGCCAACATATGACAGACAAAGTTCTGAGTGAAAAATACCCCTTGTCATTGTAAACTATTGAGATTTTGAGGTTGTTATTGCAATGCAGTGTAACCAAAGCTGTCTGATCCGCATAATCAGTAGGTGTTAAATTCAATTATAATGAAAAATAGTGACAAGAAAGAATAGTTTTGAGTTTTCTAAGGCTTCCACTAAACAATATGTATTACAATGGAAACCTAGTTTCTTATAATCCTATTTATAGGACTTTCTCTGGTATTCATTTGTTGAATCCTAAAGTATGGTCATTATTGGCATTAAAAAAGCCTATTCTGAAAGACTTGACCATGGCAAGTAGCACCATGATTTAACATATAATTAAATGCTAAATGCGGTTGGAATATGAGCCACTGATCCATAACGCAAATCTGAGTTTCCAGTATGTTTAGTGGTAAAAGCAAATTGCAGACTATGTTCTTCAAATGGCCCAAGACCATGGCATTTACTTGATTTAATTATTTGAAAATGGAATGTTTCCTACAGACTTTTGTATTGAATGCTTGGTCCCCAGCTGGTGGTGCTACTTATGGAAGGTTCTGGAAACTTTAGGAGGTGGAAACTATTTGTAAGAAGTAGGTCACTGGTGATTGTATTAGTTCACTTTCTGTGACTATAATAAAATAAAACACTCTCCAATGGTCTCTATCTGCTGCAAAGAGAACTTTCTTTGATGAAACTTGAGAACTATATTTTTCTATGGGTCTAAGGATAAGGATTTAGAATGTAGTTAGGGATTATACTGGTTTACTAAAGTGGGAGTTGTAGGTCCTACAAGATGATTGGCTTCTCTAGCCTTGGGTAGTTGGCCAGGTTTCTAGTATCAGGTCCAACTGAGGTTTATTTCCTGCCCACCAGTTCCCAAATAAACACTCAGAGACTTGTATTAGTTATAAAAGTTTGGTTGATAGCTCAGGCTTATTACTAGCTAGCTTACATTTAAATTAACCCGTATTTTTCGCCTAAGCTTTGCTATGTGGTTCGTGAATTGTTACCTCATTTTCTACATGACTTGATTCCTCAGCAACTGGCTGGCATCTCCCAGACTCTGATCTTCTTCACCTATATCTCTGCTTGGATTTCCCACCTGGCTCTACCCTGTCTTGACATAGGAAAAAGTAGCTTTATTTATCAACCAATGAGAACAAAACATATTCACAGCATACATTAAGACATTCTACAGCATGGTTTTTCTTTTATTGAGCAGAATTTAAGTCTAATTAGAAAGCTTTTAACTCAGCTGATACGTCTTTAACACAATTACTGCACCTAAGGCTCATAAATCAATGTGGAAGAGCAGGTGGAAAGATTATAAGAGCCAGAGGAAAAAGAAGATTACTCTAAGATCATGTCTCTTAGAAAAGTCAGAGAAGCTACACCCATGAAGTCTCATCAACATGGATTTCTAAACAAGACTTGAGCAAGGACAGTACCAATAAACATGGTAATATGGAAGAGAAAAGTCCACAAAGTCTCATCACTATACAAAGAACTATAGGTAAAGATGGACTACTAGAGAAATAGTATTTCCTCAAAGAAGAACATACCAATTGGTCAACCCTGAAAACATACCCATATACATAACATTATGTGGTCTGAAGAGGTTATATTTATATATTTAGGAATACACACACACAAACACACACACAGAGAAAGAGAAAGGGAGAGAGAGAGAGAGAGAGAGAGAGAGAGAGTTTGAGAGAAGAGAGAGAAAAAATGCTCTGCACAGATTGGCCTGTGGGCAAGCCTGTGATGTATTTTCTTGATTGATAATTGATGTGGAGGTTTCAGCTCACTGTGGGAGCGGGATTCCAAGGGCCTATAAAAGAGTCAGAGTTATCCCCTGTTCCCACCGTTAGGAGTCCCACAAGAGGCCAATGTTACATGATGGAGGAAGGTCATTGGCTAATACAGGAACTGCCTTGGCCCATTTTATTGGTTAGAGCATACGTAGGTGGAGTAAACAGAACAGAACGCTGGGAGGAAGAGGAAGTGAACTCAGACTCCACAGCTCTCCTCTCTGGAGCAGATGCCTCAGAGAGACGCCATGCCCCGCTCCCAGGCAGACACACGGGATGAAGCTCTGACCTAGAATCTTCCCGGTAAGACTGGTGCTCACAGATTATTAGAGATGGGTTGATCGGTATATCAGAATTAGCCAGTAAGGGCCAGAGCTAAAGGGCCAAGCAGTGATTAAATGAATACAGTGTCTGTGTAATTATTTCGGGGCATAAGGTAGCCGAGCAGGCGGCTGGGGTGTTGGGGACGCAGCCCCGCCGCTCCTATTACTACAGTTACACAACTGCAATAGGGAAATAGAGATTTTAGAGTCAACTGAGGGTGAGTGGGAATAGGAACACAACAGATCAGGTTGTGGGGGGTTTGTAGTAAGAGAGAACTAAATGAGATTTCTGGAAATGGGGTCATTTTGAGGTCAAGCATAACCCGGAGCAAGAAAATGTCCCATGAATCTACAAGGAAGATCCCAGCTAAGACTCCTAGCAACAGCAGACAAGTGAACTGGCCATCTCCTGTAACCAACCTTTGCCCCCAGGGATTTTAATAGTGTGACAGAATTAGTTGCTAAATGAAGACAGCAAATTGTGAAGCAAGAGAATCCATTGTAACCTTCAACCTAATCTAATATTTAAGGGAGCCATGATGGGCAGATAACTAAACAGATAGAAGCTGAATTCAAGTGAACATTTCATCTAGTTATCTTGAATTTATTTCAATACACCAATGATATGCAGTTTTGTGGTCCATAGTGGGGTTCTGAACAATAATGGACTGCAAATATCACAGTACTTCATCTAGGGATGTTGTAGTCATCTCACTTTGTGTAAGAATTTTCTACTGGACATCCCTTTGCTCACCCGAGGATGAGAACCCTTGAGTTAGTAACTGGAAGGAAAAGCTAAGCATTCCTCGGCGCTAAGGCGAGAACACAAATAGCGTTATCAGATAATGTGCCAGCCTCCTCCTGGGTATTACAAAGTATATTTCTGCAGTATGTTTGCCAACTTCCATGAATGTTTGAAAAAATTCAACTGGCATTGAAATACTGTCCCACTGATGCTAAATTAAACACACACTTCATTCTCTCAAAAAAAAAAAAAGAATTTTCTACAATGTTTGAGTAATGAGGAAATTGCCTCATGATGCATTTCTCAAAACATTTTTATTGCTGTTATTTACTCATTACTATGTATGTATGTGCATGTGTATATTTCTATACATAAACACAGAGAGAATATATAAAGGAACTTCTTGCTATTTACCTATTGTTGGGAGGAACTTTTTTTCTCTATCAGTTTAAGTTCAAGTGGTGAGAACCTCCAGATTAAATGACAACACATACATTAACAGAAAAACTTGTTTCCCATTCATACAGGAATTGGTTTGCTGAGCAGCCAAAGCTACGAGTTTATATACCAGTTTAGTAAAAGGTGGGGCTTAATGGTTCAGAGCAACAGTATGGAAGCCTCTATTGGGCTTTTTCTTTTTTTTATATACAAAAATGTATAATTTTATTTTATTATTATAGCTTATAAAAACACAATGTTTATTAATGTATTACAAAATGTGTAAAACGTATTATTACAAGATAGTTTTTTTAACTTTCTTTTTTTTATTGAGAAAAAAACAATTTCCGCCTCCTCCCAGCCTCCCACTCCCCTCCCACTCCTCTCCCCGTCCCCCTCACTCCTCTCCCTCTCCCCCCACTCTTCTCCCCCTCCCTCTCAAGTCTGAAGAGCAGTCAGGGTTCCCTGCCCTGTGGAAAGTCCAAAGTCCTCCCCCCTCCATCCTGGTCTAGGAAGGTGAACATCCAAACTGGCTAGGCTCCCACACAGCCAGAACATGAAGAAGGATCAAAACCCAGTGCCATTGTCCTTGGCTTCTCAGCAGCCCTCATTGTCTGCCATATTCAGAGAGTCCAGTTTTATCCCCTGCTTTTGCAGTCTCAGTCCAGCTGGCCTTGGTGAGCTCCCAATAGATCAGCCCCACTGTCTCCGTGGGTGGGTGCACCCCTCTTGGTCCTGACTTCCCTGCTCATCTTCTCCCTCCTTCTGTTCCTCATTGGGACTTTGGGAGCTCAGTCCAGTACTCCAGTGTGGGTCTCTGTCTCTATTTCCATCCATCGCCAGATGAAGGTTCTATGGTGATATGCAAAATATTCATCAGTATGGCTATAGGATAGGATCATTTCAGGTTCCCTATCTTCAGCTGCCCCAGGAACTAACGGGGACCTTGCCTTGGGCACCTGGAAGGCCCTCTAGGTCCAAGTCTCTTCCCAACCCTAAGATGGCTCCCTTAATTAAGATATGTGCTTCCCTGCTCCCCTATCCAACCTTCCTTTATCCCAATCATCCCGTTGTCCCAAGTTCTCCCCATCCTACCCTTCTCACTTTTCTCTCCCCATCCCCTTACCCCCCTCCCACCCCACCCTTAAGATCCCAATTTTTTGCCTGGCAATCTTGTCTACTTCCCCTACCCAGGAGGATAGCTATATGTTTTTCTTTGGGTTCACCTTCTTATTTAGCTTCTTTAGGATATCCAATTATAGACTCACTGACCTTTATTTTATTTAAGGCTAGAAACCAATTATGAGTGAGTACATCCCATGTTCATCTTTTTGGGTCTGGGTTACCTCACTCAGGATAGTATTTTCTATTTCCATCCATTTGCATGTAAAATTTGAGAAGTCATTGTTTTTTACCGCTGAGTAGTACTCTAATGTGTATATATTCCACACTTTCTTCATCCATTCTTCCATTGAGGGACATCTAGGTTGTTTCCAGGTTCTGGCTATTACAAATAATGCTGCTATGAACATAGTTGAACAAATGCCCTTTTCATATGATCGGGCATCTCTTGGGTATATTCCCAAGAGTGGTATTGCTGGGTCCAGGGGTAGGTTGATCCCGAATTTCCTGAGAAACCGAAACACTGCTTTCCAAAGTGGTTGCACAAGTTTGCATTCCCACCAGCAATGGATGAGGGAACCCCGTCCTCCACAGCCTCTCCAGCAGAGGCTATCTTTGGTGTTTTTGATTTTAGCCAATCTGACAGGTGTAATATGATATCTCAAAGTTGTTTTGATTTGCATTTCCCTGATCGCTAAGGAGGTTGAGCATGACCTTAAGTGTCTTTTGGCCATTTGAACTTCTTCTGTTGGGCTTTTTCATTCTTTCCATTAAGGGACAGTCTCCTTCCAGCTGAAACTTTTCCACGACCCAGGGTATTTATGACAGCTGAATTCACACCTCGTGGTGCTAAGGGTCAGTAATCTCCTGAACAGGAAACTCCCTCCAAAAGGGGGTTAATGACAGCTGGGTTTTCAGGGGGTTCTGCTTGAGTTTGGATAAGGTTTCTTTCTGCAGCTGCTGTTTGTTCAGATGTTTTCAGTTTAAAATAATCTTCCTGCCACTGCTGGGTTATTGGTTATTATCTCTCTGGCACTGATTTAAAAATCTCTAATGAGTTTAGAGGTAGAATAGCCTGAAGGAACAGGGACTGAAACGACACTATCTTGGTGTACCCTATTGTGTCCTTTTTCCACATTTATCACAGACTCCCTCCATGTGAGGCATTTAACAGTCGACTGACCCCAGCCCAAACTGGTGTCCTACCAGCTGCAGCAGAGAGGACATGCCCCTTCATTGCTCTAAAGTACTGGAAAGGTTGCAAATTTACCCAATTGACATGTGCCTGTCCTAGATTCAGTTGTGACCAAATGGAAAGGATGCTGCGACTCTGTCTTAGGCAAAGGCCCTTCTGAGGGCATGAGGTCACGCATAATGAATTCTCCTTGAGTTCTGTTGAAGCTGTGTGTGTGTGTGTGTGTGTGTGTGTGGTGTCCAGGAGGTAGGAAATACAAGTTACTGCTATACTACTTGTCCATAGATCTCTTTTGTCATCCTCTGTTACTTCTATTGTAATGAACCAGTAGTTTAGAAACCTGGATGTTGTGAAGGGAAATGGTTTAAAATCATTGAGACAGAATGACATCTGAAATTATGTTTAATCATTTGTTTTCCTTAAACCTAGTAAGTCTGAATCTTCTCTCTCTTGAGTTTTCTTTTACGCTTTTGACTTGTTGCAGAGACATACAATATGCCACTTCACCCTTCTATTTGATAATTATGCACCCTTAAATGAAGACAGTGATAACTTCACAGGGGTATGAGGGTGAATTAATTAAGGTCTGGAAAGCTCCTATGCTCCTTGAATCAAAAGCACTTTGGGAAAGTACAAAATGCTAATCTTGTGGCTAAAGGTAATGGCAATGAACTGGAGATCTTTTGATCATATCGGAACCAGTACAGAGTATCATTTGAAATATGTGGGCTTTAATTGGGAACTCTTTTTAGTATACAGAGAATATGTTATAGCATGGTTTGCTTTGTATCACAGCCTCTAAATAGTTGTGAGGTTCTCTTTGACAGATGGTCAACTGAGGCGGGCTATCTAATTTAACTGAAAATTAACATTGGCAGCTGTTCCTGCTAAAAAGATAATCTGCCTCTCAAATTGAGTAGAACAGTGCTGACCCCTTTCCAGTTCTTTTTTCCATAATTGTGGGTAAATGACAGTTTTCCTCCTGCAAACGTTAAACTCAGAGATAGGCCCATCATTCTAGGTCAAGTCAACTGCCCTCTATAGTAACATACACACAGATAATAGTCATTGTCTCTCTTTAACCCTGTTTTTACTGTAACACTTGAATGAGAAAAAGCAACGCTGGCCTCTTATCTGGACTGTTTCTTTTTGTAGGACTGGGGATGGCAGATTCTTGTCTGTGCCAGCAGGCAAGTGCTTTGCTACTGAGCTACATCCCCACTGTGTTTTCTTTGTCTTGAGACATGGTCTTGCTGTATAGTTTAGGCTGGCTTTAAACTCACCACACCCCCATCTTAATTCCTCTAGTAGCTGGGAATATCATAGTGTGACATTATACCTGGCTTAGTCTTAGTACCATTTATTATGGTTGGTTTTAATGTCGTTGCCACAATGGAGAGTCACCTGAGTAGGGAACTTTATCTTGATTGATGTGAGAAGGCCCATCCGGATTGTGGGTAGCACCTGCAGGGTAAAAAGGAAGAAAGAAGATCATCTTTCCTTTTGCTTGCCTGGTCTTCCTGCTTGTTGCCAAGTTGATTTGTCTTGCTGCTTCTGCTGCTGCTCCTCTTAGCTGATACCAGCAGCATTTCCAACCTTTTATCATGGACTAGGTTTTGGTGCCAGGCTTGGATTGCTGAAGCACCCAACCTCAAGGACAGAGTAATGGCTGGATTCTCAGCTTCTCAGGTATGACTTAGATTATTATTATTATTTTAAAACTGATTTAATAAATTATTTCACACACACACAATTGTTCTGTTTCTTTAAAGAACCCTGGTTATAATCAATTTATAATCCTTCTGAAAAAAATCTTACTCCAAATTTAAAAGTTCCAATCAATTTCTATATCATGTTTTGAATACTAAATGTCCCTCACAGCTTGGTTCCCACCTGGAAGTGTTATTTTGGGACATTCTAGAAACTTTAGGAGATAGGGCCTAGATGGATGAAGTAAGTAACTGTGATGTGAGTATGTACCATTGAGTGTTATAGCTGGATTATCTTTGCTTCCTCTTCTGTAGTATTGAAGGAGCAGCGGGCTGTGTCCCGCCACCCGGCTAGCTTTACCCAAAATAATTATGTGGAAACTGTATTCTTTTAAACACTGCTTGGCCCATTAGTTCCATCCTCTTACTGGCTAACTCTCACACCTTGAGTAACCCATTTCTATTAATGTGTGTAGCACCATGGCTTACCAGAAAGATTCTAACCTGTGTCCATCTTGGAGAGGAGAGCTATGGCGACTGACCTCACTGCCTTCTTCCCAGCATCCTGTTCTGTTTACTCCGCCTACCTAATTTTCTGTCCTATTACAGGGCCAAGGCAGTTTCTTTATTTAACCAATGAAATCAACACAAAACAGAAGACTCTCCCATATCACTCTTCATCATAAGATAAACAATCTCCTTCACATTTCCTGCTGCCATGATGTTCTGCCTCATCATGGGTATAGAATCATGGACCAGTGGACTGAACCCTTGAAATCATGAACTAAAATGGATCTTTTCCCTTTTATGTTGTTCTTTCATTGTTTTAGTCACAGCCACACAAGCAATGAATGCACTGCTCTTGTAAAGGCATGAACTTGCTTTTGGAGAATACCTGTCTCAGATGGATTCCTTGAAACCCCTACATTCTAGTATCTTTGACACAGGAAGTTACTCTACCTGCTACTTAAAGGGAAAAACAAGCATCAACCCAACCACAAATACTCTATCTACAATGGTGTACTGTCTGTAAGATATGCTAGGGCAATTGTGGCACAAAGCTTATGGGAGTAACTAACCAATAACTGATTTGACTGGAGACCTACTCCATGAGATGGAATCCATATTTGACATTGCTTGGGTGACCAAGAATCAGAGACTAGATATCCCAGAGACCTAGGGTAAAACCAAGTACTACCGTTCTGTTAAAGTAACGTAGCAATAAAATGCTCCTAAGGACATCCTGCTACACCCTTAGATTAGTGCCTTGTTCAACCAACATCAGAGAAACTTCATCCTGTAGCAGATGGGAACACATGTGGAGACCCACAGCCAGATATTACTCAGAGAAAGAGAGACCTTGGAACACTCAGCCATAAATGGGATGTCTCTCCATAAAATCTCTTCCTGCAGGGCTCAGGGAACTCTGTAGAAGAGGAGGTATAATAAATATTATAAGAGCCACAAGGGATCGAGGATAACAAGGAAACAAGACCTTCCAAACATAGCACATATGAACTCAAAGAGACTGTGTCAGCGCACATAAAGTGTGCAAAGTTCAACCTAGATGGGGTCCTAGCACTGAGAGGGGAAGTAGACATGACCTCCCACGCCTAATCAAGAAGGTATCTCCAGTTTTTGTCTTATATTGGTTTGTATGGGCAATTCGTTTTTACATTTTTGGTCTTTCACTTGTATAGTATAGTTTCCAATTTTGAGTTTTTAGGGATTTTTATTGTGTGTGTATGTATGTATGTGTATTTGTTTCTCATGTTCTTTCTTAGTTTCTTTTTCCACGTTTTTATTTATTAGTTTGTTCAATTTTTTATCCTTATTTGTTTACCTTTTTATTTACCTGTTTGTTGTTTTAAGAGTAAGAATGCATTGGAGTTGGAAAAGTAGGGAAGTAGGGAGTATCTAGAAGGATACTGAAGGGGCTATGAGCAAAATATATTGTATGACTATAACTTCATTTTCATTAAAATTAAAGCTAAAAGAAGTTTTCTTCAATTTATATTTCCTCATAAAGGAAAAAAGAGATTTCTCCAATGAAGTCTCACTGGATATTTAAACTACACTGAAGTTTACGCCCCATGCTCAGCAGTAGATGACCAATACAAAATGAACTCAGCAGTATTCCTGTATTGCTTTGTTTGGGCATATTTTACCTTACTGGTCTTTTGCTTGTATATTATGGTTTCTGATATTCTGTTTTTATGGTTTTGAGTATTTGTGTGTGTGTGTTTCTTGTGCTTTTGGTTTTTACAATTCTGGTTTGTTTGCCTATTTGTTTTCTAAAGAGAGAAATAAAGGGTCAGGAGTTGGGTGGGTGGGGAGTATATTTGAGAATATGATAGAGGGCAAACAATGATCAGATTCATGGAAAAATTATTTTCCATAAAATATATTAAATATTTCCTACCATTATGACTGAATATTTTATCTCCCACTTAAATTGTGTGCCCAAGTATGCCATTTATCATAGCTCCATTCCAGAGATGTAACTGCTTCTGTATGTTTTGGAATAATATTTTCAGAACATTTAAAACATTCTTCATGTGCTTGTCACTGTTGACTTCAGTCAGTTCCATTGACTTTATTTTTTACACAGATTCCCAGTTCTTTCACATCTCTGTGTCCCACTACCACCTGCCAGAGTAAATCACCTTTACTCACAGAGACTTTCAAAATAACCTTCTAAGTACCCCTGTCCTTCTAGAGCCTAGCCTTTACACTGTGAAGGAGTATTTAAAAAGTATTTAAGTATAAAAGTATTTAGTATTTAAGTAGTATTTTAAAAGTACAACTCAGATGATGTCAGTTCTTCTTTCACCCAGTAACTTTCCATTCTGTTTTTTCCCTTTAAACATTTTTCTTTTATTCTTCTCTCATGACCACAGTTTCCCGACCTTCCACTCTTCCTAGTCCTCCTCACCTACCTCTCATCTCCCCTAGATCCACTCTACCTCTCTTTCCCTTCAGAAAAAATGCAGACTTCACAGGGATATCAGCTGAACACAGCATAACAAATTATAATAAAACTAGGCATAAACCCTTATATCAAAGCTGGATGTGATAACTCAGAAGGAGGAAAAGGGTCCTGAGAGCAGGCAAAAGAATCAGAGTCACCCAACTCCCACTGTTAGGAGTCCCACAAAAACACTTACTTATACAACCATAACATATACACAGAGGACCTAGCTCAGACCCATACAAGATCTGTGATTGTCACTTTAGTCTTTGTGATCTCCTATGATCCCTGCTTAGTTGATTCTGTGGATTGCATCCTTATAGTGTCCCCAACTCCTCCATCCCTGTAATCCTTCCCCATCTTCTGTGGGGTTCCTCTGGCTCTGCCTGGTGTTTGGCTGTGGATCTCTGCATCTGCTTCCATCAGTTGCTGAATGATGCTTTTCTGATGACAATTGGACTAGGCACAAATCTGTGAGTAGAGCAGAATATCATCAGTAATCATCACATTGAATTTCTTCCCCAGCCATGTTTGATTCCATCCTGGCTCTCTGAGCTGTCTGAGCTTGGGTTCCTGACTATCCAGGCAATGTCAGACATGGACTCCCTCTCATTGTATAGACCTCAAGTTAAACCAGTAATTTGGCTGGCCACTCCCACAAGTTCTGCACCATATATTAGTCCAGCGCATCTTGCAGACAGGACAGATTGTAGGTCGAAGGTTTTGTAGCTGGGTTGGTGTCCCAGTCCCACTGCTGGAAACCTTGCCTCGTTATAGAATATGGCTGTATATTCACAGCAAAATTGAGCATAGAGGAGAATTCTCATATACTCACTACTTCCTCAAATGCACAGCCATTCCTATTATCAACATTCCACATGAGAGTGGCATGTTTCTTATAACTGATGAATCAACATGAACACATCACATCATTATCACCAAAGAGACTTCAGTCTTCATTAAGGTTCACTTTATGTTCAATGGACTCAGAAACATAATATCACACAAATAAACACACACACCATCATATACACATATATAATATATAAGATTAATAATTTATAAATATATAATTAAAGTATCATGCAGAGTTGCTTCACTGCCATAAAATTCCTCTGATTTATCTATTCATCTTTCTTTTCTTTCCCAATTTCTGGAAATCATTGATTTTTTAAAAAATTCCGCATCCATAATTTTGCCTTTTCAACAATGTCATATGTTTGGAGTCACGCAATATGTAGCTTTTTCAGATTGGCTTCATTTACTTAGTAATATGCATTAAAATACTCTCCATGTCTTTTCATGGCTTAATAGCTCATTTGTTTTTAGTATAAACATTTCATCATTTGGATGTTTTTGATTTATCCATTTTTACTAAAGATCGTGAATTCCAAGTTCTGAAATTAGGAATAAAGCTGCTATAAACATCTGTATACAGTTTTTGTGTGGAGATAAGTTTTCAAAGCTTTTGGAAAAGTATCAAGGAATGTAACTTCTTGATCATATAGGAAGGTGTTTAGACATGTAATAAACTGCCAAAGTGCCTTACATTTTTGTATTTCTTACAGCAATGAATAAGAGTCTCTGTTGTTCTGTATCCTGTCCAGGACTTGGTGTTGCCAGTTTGTTGAATTTCAGCCACTCTAACTGGTAAATAATGATACCTCAGTGTTTTAGTTAGCAATTCTCCAGTGACATACTCATTTTATCTGTGTGTCTTCTGTGATGAGGTATCTGTTCATGTGTAGGAGCCCACAGAAGTGTATTTGCTCCACCTTGACCAAAGGTCAGAGAATTCAAGCCTATTCCTGCTCCTTCAAATATATGACAGGAGGCTTGACCCAGGGAGTGGCTGCCTACAGGATGCTTAGTGTAAAGTGTAGTCACTGCATGTCCTGCCTAAACAACAGAATGCTTAACTCAGGAAATAGTGGCTTCATGTTTCAAGTATCAAAGCAAGTAATTGCTCTATTTATTCTTTGTATCATGTTAAAGTAGTCTTTTGCTATCTTCCCCCTTTTGTATTGAGGTATATAAACATAAGGAAAATAAATGCTAGAATATTCAGTATCCACTGAATTTGTCCTCCATAGAATTTATTCTATGTCTCTGTTCCTTTCCTTTCATATCTCTGCTTTTCTTATCTAATATTTCTAATCCACACACCCCTTACCCTGGAAGGTACAAACCCCATAAAGCCTGGACCTCAACAGATGTCATCCCAATGTGGGGCTATACCAGATGATGCCCTCAACATGGGGCAACAACAGATGCTTCTCAAAGTGGGGCTCATGACAGATGGCGCCCAATATGGGGTCTGACATTGATGTTTATACCCATTGTGTAAGCAAGTTAATGGTTTCTTATTATTAGTCTTAATAATTCTTTGTATATTCTCTTGATAGTATTTTTTGTACATCCCCAAATTTAAATTTGAGTCAAACCAGTCTGTGGCTATTACTATACCCCCTTACCCAAGTGTAGTGGCTTGAATGAGATGTCCTCCATAGTCTCCAGTATGTAAATACTTGATCTCCAGATTTTGGCACGGTGTGGAGAAGTTTAGTAGGTGTAGCTTTACTAGAGACAATATGTCACTTAGAGTGGACTTTGAAGTTTCAAAGTCCATGTATCATTCTAGTTCTCTCTCTTTGCTTTCTACCTATGGCTCAAGAGGTGAGCTCTCAGCTTGTTGTTGTAGTTGTCATGCTTGCCTGCTATCATGATTCTCCACTGTGTGGTGGTAGACAATTATTCCTCTGGAATCATAAGCCTAAATAAATATTTCCTTCTATAAGTTATTTTGAGCACGATGGTTATCACAGCAATAGAAAATTAACTAATATACCAAAGTCATCTAGAATTGTAAGGTTTTGTATCCTACATTTCGTTCTATGACTCACCTAGACTTGATTTTAATAAATCTTTTTTGAATATTTTAAAATTGTTTTTCACTCAATAATAAATATTTGAGTTCTCCTTTCCATTTCCCTCATATATATATGTAATTACTCTTATTGTTATTTTATATACTTTTATAATATGTATGCAAAAATTTTTACTGATGTGGTAGACTTTTTTTTACCCTCTATGGTTTGAAATTTCAAGCACTGCTGCATACTTGTCCACATTTTCTTATGGAATATACAAGTGTCTATTTAAGGGAAGTAACTAGAAGTAGAACGCCTGCTT
Organism: Microtus pennsylvanicus; assembly: GCF_037038515.1. Lineage (NCBI taxonomy): Eukaryota > Metazoa > Chordata > Mammalia > Rodentia > Cricetidae > Microtus > Microtus pennsylvanicus. The sequence continues at coordinate 138,843,011 of NC_134601.1, forward strand.
CACTGTATAGTTTCAGATTGCCTTTCAATTCCAATTGATCTTGGCAGAGTGAGTGCTGTCCAGAGAGATGGAACCAGACTGCTCTCACAGGCAGAAGTTAAGAGTATCTCTTTCCTCCTGACCTAACCAGCATTTGATGTTGTTTAACTTTAACTTTTCCAATCTTATGGTTGAAAAATGGCATCACATAAAATTATTTTTCTTTGCTTATTGACAAGGATAAATATATTTTCACATGACTATTGATTTTTTAATATTTCGTTTTCAGGTAGGTAATTTTTATCCTTTGCTTATTTTTTCTTGTTCAGTTGTTTGACTTTCTCTGATTAATTTAAAAGAGTTCTTTATATTGAATATTGCTATTTGACAGGTATATTTATTGAAAATACTTTCTTCCAGTCTCTCTGTTGTCTTTTAAAATTATTTGTAGTATTTTTTTCTATACTGAAGTTTCTAATGGTGCTGTAGTCACAAATAATTTCCCCAGTGTTATGTTCTGTTTTTGGTTAACCCACGACTTTTGTTTGATTGCAAGCTACCCAAGGCCAGAAGGACTTCCATGGTTCTAGATTAGAGAAAATATTGTTTAGAATTCCTGAAGAAAGGTAGAGCATCCCCTTTCAGTCAGGCAGGACAATCTTTGATTTTTTTCTCTGGCTGGATTGCTCAGCCATTTTCATCTGTGTGTCCCTGTAAGTCTGTTAGTCTTCGCAGACTCAATTTCCCTATCTGTAATAAAGCATAGTGCTTGCTTTGTGTGTTAGTTGTGAAGACCTGAGACAATAACTCATAAAGTGTTTGTTATATGTTTGGTGTCTACTCGTATTAATCATTATTATTTCTGGCTACGTTAATGGCTATTTTCTCAGAGATGTAATGTTTGAGAATGTGTGGATAAAGCTGAGGAGGATGAAGAATTGTGAAATTGTAGTCATTGTTGAATAACGAAGGTGGGAGGGAGATGAAATTTTTGACACCTACAATGTCAGTCAGGAGAAGTGGTTGGAGCTGACAACAAAATTATTAAAACACCCATGCTAGACCAACATAAAAGCACCTGGGGCTCTAGACTGTTGCCTTGTTAAAGAAAACCATGAGCAATGACCTTGGCAAAGAGTGTGGGAACACGGAGAAGGAATCCATGCACAAAAGATCCATTGTCTGAAAGCAAATGAACTAAGGACATCTTTAGGTAGAGATGGAACAGGTTATCACATGGAAATGGCTTATTGTAGGCTAGTAGAAAGCTGTCAAGAACCAAAGCTGGGAGTTGACAAAAAAAGCCCAAAGGTATGGAAGCCATAGCAAGCCTAAGAATTAATATATTCAGCTTAAGCCTTGTTGACTGGAACTAGGAAACTTTGTATTATTTTCCAGTTTCAAACACAGTTGCATTCACTTTGTTTCTTCAGGATGAAGTTTGTCTATTCAGCAAAGAGAATGTAATAGGCTCTGGAGAATGTGACCATAAGGCAAGTCTTGGTCATCTGTGATATCGGAACTGTGTACTTGAAGAAGAGTTCATGAGCCAGCAACTTAGGCCTCAACTGGGAATTTACAGATACTTGGATTCCACCGTACACTCACTGGATCTACATTTTGTGAACCCCCAGGTGATTTCAATACCTTCTAAAATTATGGAATTGTTTATCTACTACCAAAATAATAAAATAGGATCCAGAGAAAGGAGAAATAGATTAGAAATTTTATATGTGGCCTGTTTGCCTGCAAGCTCAGTGGAACCCTGGAACACAGCTTGCTCTAATACCGCGTGGACCTAAGAGGTAAGTCAGCAGCCACAGGGCTGGACAGCTATATGTTTCACTCTCTGGAACCTCCCTAGTAAGAGGAAACCCAGGGGCCCCTCCCCAACTCCCTTGGTTTTTCTAGCCAGCCAGCAGGGAGATTTCCTGTGGCTGGGCTATCCCCCAACCCAATGTACCCCCAAACCTGCCTATTGGCCTGTGAGCTCTGTGGAAGCCTGAAACACAGTCTGCTCCAATACTGAGGAGACCTAAGAGACAGACACAGCAAGAATTGGACCAAAATGCCAAGACACTGCCGGCCCCATTTGAAGGAAGAGATGGGTAGGTGTCAATGCAAGAATTCCTCCAACAACCTACAAAGCAACATGGTAACACCAGAACCCAGTGTTCTTTAGGTTGAGGGTGGTTAGACTTGATCATCCTAAACCAGAAGTAGAAGAAAATGACTTTACCCGTAACTTTATGAAAATAATGGAGAACTTTAAAGAGGGAGTGAAAAACTCCCCTAAAGAAATGGAGAAGACAAACAAAAAGTTGGAAATTTAAAAATCCCTCAAAGAAACCCTAGAAAACCAAGAAAAAACATCAAACAGGTAAAGGAAACAGTTCAAGACTTCAAGACTGAAATAGAGGTAATAAAAAACACAAACTGAGGGAATTCTGAATTTGGAAAATCTGTGTAAACAAATAGGAACTACAGAGACAAGTATAACCAACAGAATACAAGAGATAGAAGAAAGGCTCTCAGGCACTGAAGATACTATAGAGGAAAAAGACTCATTGGTCAAAGAAAACATTAAATCCAACAAATTCTTAACACAAAACACCCAGGAAATCTTGGACATCATGAAAAGACCAAACCTAAGCACGATAGGGTTGAAGAAGAGGAAGAATTCCAGCTCAAAGGCACAGAAAATATATTCAACAAAATAATAGAAAAAAACTTTCCCAATCTAAAGAAGGATATTCCTATAAAGGTGTAAGAAGCTTACAGAACACTAAATAGACTAAATAAAAAATCAAAACACAAAACATACAGAATAAAGAAAGAATATTAAGAGCTGCAAAGGAAAAAAATTAAGTAACATAAAAAGGTAAACCTATCGGAATTACATCTGACTTCTCAATGGAAACCATGAAAGTCAAAGGTCCTGGATAGATGTGCTGCAGACACTAAGAGACCATGGATGCAAGCCCAGACTACTATACTGAGCAAAGCTTTCATTCACCATCGATGAAGAAAACAAGATATTCTATGACAAAAACAGATTTAAACAATACCTATCCCAACCTTACAGAAAATACTAGAAGGAAAACCTCAACCCAAAGAAGCTAACTATACCCACAATGACACAGACATCTGATAACCCCCGCACCAGCATAACCCAAAGAAGGGAAATATACAAACACTACAACGGAAAATAACCAGAGTTAACAACCATTGGTCATTAATATCTCTTAATGTAGAATCAATTCACCTATAAAAAGACACAGAATACACAAGTTTGCATAACCACCAGCAATGGATGAGTGTATCCCTTTCTCCACATCCTCTCCAGCAAAGGCTATCATTGGTGTTTTTGGTTTTAGCCATTCTGACAGGTGTAAGATGGTATCTCAAAAAGATCAACCTACCCCAGGACCCAGCAATACCACTCTTGGGAATATACCCAAGAGATGCCCTATCATACTACAAAAGCATTTGTTCAACTATGTTCATAGCAGCGTTATTTGTAATAACTAGAACCTGGAAAAAACCTAGATGGCCTTCAATGGAAGAATGGATGAAGAAAGTGTGGAATATATACATATTAGAGTACTACTCAGCAGTAAAAAACAATGGCATCTTGAATTTTGCATGCAAATGGATGGAAATAGAAAACACTATCCTGAGGGAGGTAACCCAGACCCAAAAAGATGAACATGGGATGTACTCACTCATAATTGGTTTCTAGCCGTAAGTAAAGGACATTGAGCCTATAATTCGTGATCCTAGAGAAGCTAAATAAGAAGGTGAACCCAAAGAAAAACATATAGTTATCCTCCTGGATATTGGAAGTAGGCAAGATTGCCGGGAAAAAATTGGGAACTTGGGGGTGGGGTGGGATGGGGTAAGGGGAGATGGGGAGAGAAAAGTGAGAAGGGGAGGATGTGGAGAGCTTGGGGGAATGGGATGGTTGGGATAAAGGAAGGGTGGATATGGGAGCAGGGAGGTATATATCTTAATTAAAGGAGCCATTTTATGTTTGGCAAGAGATTTGACTCTAGAGGGGTTCCCAGGTGCCCAGGGAGATGTCCCCAGCTAGTTACTTGGGTAGCTGAGGAGAGGGAGCCTGAAATGGCCCGATCCTATAGCCATACTGATGAATATCTTGCGTATCACCATAGAACCTTCATCTGGCAATGGATGGAGATAGAGACAGAGACCCACATTGGAGCACTGGACTGAGCTCCCAAGGTCCAAATGAGGAGCAGAAGGAGGGAGAACATGAGCAAGGAAGTCAGGACCAAGAGAGATGTACCCACCCACTGAGAGGTGAGGCTGATCTAACGGGAGCTCACCAAGGCCAGCTGGACTGGGATTGAAAAAGCATGGGATAAAACTGGACTCTCTGAACATGGCGTACAATGAGGGCTGCTGAGAAGCCAAAGACAATGGCACTGGGTTTTGATCCTACTGCATGTACTGGCTTTGTGGTAACCTAGTCTGTTTGGATGCTCACCTTCCTAGACCTGGATAAAGGGGGGAGGATCTTGGACTTCCCACAGGGCAGGGAACCCTGACTGCTCTTTGAACTGGAGAGGGAGGGGGAGGGGAGTAGGAGGAAGGGGAGGGAAATGGGAGGCAGGGAGGAGGTGGAAATTTTTAATAAAAAAATTTAAAAAAGGACAGGAGTTATGCCTGAGAATTTAGAATCTATAAAAAAAAAGACACAGGCTAAGAGAGTGGATATGAAAACATGATCCAGCCTTCTGCTGTTTACAACAAACACACTTCAACCTCAAAGGCAGACACTACCTCAGAGTAAAGGGTTGGGAAAAGGTTTTCCAATCAAATGGACCTAAGAAACAAGCTGGTGTGGCTATCCTAATATCTAATAAAATTGATTTCAAATTAAAATCAGTCAGAAGAGATGGAGAAGGACACTTTATACTCATAACAGGAACAATTCATCAAGATGAAGTCTCAATCCTGAACATCTATGCCCCTAATACAAGAACACCCACATATGTAAAAGGAACATTACTAAAATTTAAATCGCACATCAAACCCCACACACTAATAGTAGGAGATTTCAAAACTCCTCTCTCACCAATGGACAGGTCAACCAGACAGAAACTTAACAGAGAAATATGAGAACTAACAGATGTAATGAATCAAATGGGCTTAACAGACATCTATAGAACATTCTACCCAAACAAAAAAGAACATACCTTCTTCTCAGCACCTCAAGGAACCTTCTCTAAAATAGTTCACATACTTGGTAACAAAGCAAACATCCACAGATACAAAAACATGGAGTAATCCCCTGTGTTTTATTGGATCACCATGGAGTTAAGTTACTCCCAGAAAGCCTAGAAACTCATGGAAACTGAGCAGTCAACTACTGAACAACCCCTGGGTTAAGGAAGAAATAAACATAGAAATTAAAGACTTCCCTGAATTCAACAAAAATGAAGGCACAACATATCCAAATCTGTGGGACACTATGAATCAGTGCTAAGAGGAAAGTTCATAGCACTAAGAGCTCACATTAGTGACTTAACAGCACACCTGAAATTTCTAGAACAAAAAGAAGCAGACTCACCCAAGAGGAGTAGAAGACAGGAAATAATCAAACTGAGGGCTGAAATCAACAAAATAGAAACAAAGAAAACAATACAAAGTATCAATGAAACAAAAAGATGATTCTTTGAGAAAATCAACAAGGTAGACAAACCCTTATCCAAACTAATGAAAAGGCAGAGAGAGAACATTCAATTTAACACAATAAGAAATGAAAAGAGGGACATAATAACAGACACCGAGGAAATTCAGAGATTCCTTACTGTAGAATTCTTACTACAAAAACCCAGACCCCCCCCCAAAATGAATATGGTATGTACTCTCACTCATAAGTGGATACTAGTCATAAACAAAGAAGCTTATAGTTCATGATCCTAGAGAAGCTAAGTATTAAGGTGAACCCAAAGAAAAACATATAAACATATATAGACCCACTTGGGAACTGGAAACAGAGAAGATCACCTGACAAAATTGGGAGCATGGAGGTGTGGCGTAGAATTAAGGGGAGAAGGGGAGAGTTGAGGAGAACATGAGGGAATGGGATGGTCAAGATGGAGGAAGGACAGAGATGAGAGCAAGGAAAGACATATCTTGATTGAGGGAGCCATTTTGAGGTTAGCAAGAATCCTGGCTCTAGAAAAATTTCCAGGAACCCACAAGGATGACCCCAGCTAAGACCCTAAGCAATAGAGGAGAGGGGGCCTGAACTGGCCTTGCCCTGTAGTAAGACTGATGATTATCTTAAATATCACCATAAAAACCTTCATCCAACAACAGCTGGAAACAGAGGCAGAGAACCACATTGGAGCACTGGACTGAGCGCCCAAGGTCCAGTTAAAGAGTGGAAGGAGTGAGACTATGAGCAAGGGGGTCAAGACCATGCGGTGTTCACCCACTGAGACAGTTTATCTGAGCTAATGGGAGCTCACCAACTCCAACTCGGCTAGGAGTGAATGAGCATGGGATGAAATTAGTTCCTTTGAATGTGGTTGACAATTGGGGCAGACTCAGGGGCCACTGGCCGTGGCACTGGGATTTGTCTCTACTGCATGTACTGGCTTTTTGGGATTCTATTCTCTTTGGATGTATACTTTGCTCAACCTAGATGTAGTAGGGAGGTTCCTTAGTGCATTCCTCTCTTAGGATTGGAGGAGGAGGGTGGGAGGGTGTGTGGAGGGAGTGGGAAGAAGGGAGGGAGTGGGAGTTTGGATTGGTAATTTTAAAGTAATAAAATAATAATAATAAAAGAAATTTTATGTTATAATTCTTAAAAGCAAATACATGCGGTTTTGCTCTCTAAAATATTCTTTACTCTTGGACTTCAAATAATTATATCCAGACCTGTTGTACCAACAGCTTGATGAAGTTATAATCTTACGGTTTGAGATTTGTGTGTTGTTTGGTTTTTATGAATCAGGGTTTTACCCCACAGGTGAGAACAGTACAGAACTTGCCTTGTGACTTAGGCTACCCTCAACGTCACAGCAATCCTCTTGTCTCAGCCTCCCAAGTGCTGGTTGTAGTCATAAGCCTGTCTGGTTTAGAATTATTTTTAATATTCAAATAACCAAACTGTTTTCTTACTTTAGATAATCCAAAAATCCTACTTCAATTTTTCCATAGGGCAAAAGGCTTATCAATATTAACAAGCACTATCTTTAATTCTTTTGTTTGTCTCCAATGAGACTCATGCTTAATTATCAAGCTTCTGAGCAAAAAAAAAAGAATTTTTATTAGATATTAACTGAGATAATTAAATCTATTCATTTGAAGCATTTTGCTCAGTTGGGACCACCTCAAATGTGATGTCTTAACATTAAAGAGCCTTTTAGAGTTTTGTTTTCATCTTCATAAATCCCGGGGAAAGTGCCTGGCTGAAAGTTCATTTTATCCCAGTTACCACACTTTTGAACAAAACCAAAACTTTACTTGGCTCATTATCAGCTCAGAGAGCATTCTTGAAGTACAGTCCCTGGCCCAGTAGCTGTCATCTACAATGTAAATGCCTTCAGTAAGACCAGTGGAATTAGAACCTCAAGACTGAGACCAGCAATCGGTAAGACAGGCCTTCCAGATAATTCTCATTCCTTAGCAAGTCTGATCTTTTTCTAGAACAAGGTCTTTTATCTCATGCTGACCTCAGATTTCTCATATAGCAGAGGATGACTTTGAGCATCTGATTCACTTGCCTTTACTTTTCCAGTGTTGGGATTATAGGATTGTGCTACCATTCCCTTCTTTTTGTGGTATTGGATATTGAACCTAGGACTTCCTCTGTGCCAGGATGGCACTGTACAACTGAGCTACATCCCAATTAAGTTTGAGAATCATTGTTCATTATGTAGTTCAGGAGATGACATGCAAAATTCATAAGCAATGGAAAGAATGTAGAAGTTGACCCCAAATCTTTGAATTTCAGACCTATTTGTAACACAGTTCTTTGACCTTGCCCAAAGCTTTTAATTGCTTGGAATTTCAAATTCCCAATTTTTAAAGTTAAAGATTTGAAGTAGACAATGTTTAGGAGTTCTTTATGTTTCTAAAAGCACATGTGGGCATTTACTGCAGAATTTCTTCCTTGAATTACCAAGGCAAGAGAAAAAAATTTGGAAATATCTTTAGTATTAAGGTATAGATTTTGAGGTGATCTCAATTAAGCAAGAATTATTTTAGTAAATTAAGTGATCTTATATTGACATATCAGATGTATGTCCATGAAAGATATCAATGATAATTATCAGATATTCATCAATGAATGTATTTTGCTATAAGTTAAACACAATATCTGACTCAATGTATAGTAAATATGATAAAGTATAATATAAGAGAAATTCCATTCTCTTTAATAATATTTTTATTTGCATATATTCATTGTTGATGAGAACATTTTCATTCAAGTATATCAGATATTTAAAGCTTATTCCTTCTACTCCTTGTACCTTCCTCTTTATCATCCTGTTTCCCATTTATACTCTTTGTTAACCTATAATAGTTTTGCATTCATGCCATATGTATATATATATATGTATAACTTTATGTAGCTGTATAAAACATAGAATTCATGCATGAGAGAATGCACATATGAATTTTCTTAAACATTTCAACTTCCTGCTGGTATGGCATTATATATGATCCTATATGGTTAAAATAGTTCTCTCAAGGTCAACATGGCCAAGCCCATTTTATTTTTAGCATACCTGGTTATGTGGTTTTCTTACATACAGGTGACTTAGAAGTGGGACTCGTGAGATGCCTCCTGCTTAGCCTGATGAGCTGAATCGAATCCTTAGGACACACACAGTAGAATGAGAGAACTGTCTCTCACTACTGGTCCTCTGGTCTTCATATGCATATACACATACTCTCATGTGCACAGATATATGTGCATACATATATAGACACTAAATAAAGAAAATTTTCAAAAGTTGAAAAAATGATTAACTAAAAATAAGGTGATAGCAGCTGTGAGTAAAAAGGAGCTGTATCTTGGTACTGGGATAAAACACATCTAATATTTAGGAGCATGGGTAGAGCCATAAAAGCGTCAATACGACAGGGTCATCTGTAGAGTTTGCATCTTTAAATCTCCTAACAGACCACGTGTTCAAGGCTTGGTTGATAGATTGTAGTACTGTTTGGAGGTGGTGAAGCCTTTAAAACATGAGGCCTAATGGCAATAAGTTAGGTGACCGTAGCATGACCTTTTAGGATTCCATCCCCTTCGTCAATCTTTGATTTTTTTTCTGACAACTGTGAAGGGACTAACTTTCTTCCACAGCGTGCTCTCCCTGGTGATATTCTGCTTTGACATGGGCCCAAAGCAACTGGGCTAAGTCACCTTGGCATGAAACTTCTGAAATCACACTAAATTAGGTGTTTTCTCTTTTTAGGTTGATTACCTTAGGTATATTGTCATAGTAATGGAACACAAACACACATTTTGTTAGAAAAGGTTTTGATGTATCCTGTTGTTTTGTGTAATCAGTGTTGTTTCCTGGTAAGTTAAATCATGTTTAATTCAAACAGGCTGAGTTCTGTTCAGTTTCCCTTTTAGAAGATAAAGACAAATATTGCATGTTTAAATACCTTCTAAATAAAAACAATGACATCATGAAATTTGCTGGCAAACGGATTGAACTAGAAAAGATCATCCTGAGGGAGGTATCCCAGACCCAGAAAGACAAACACAGTTTATACTCACATATAAGTGGATATTAGCTGTAAAGTAAAGGACAACCATGTTACAGTCCACAAACCCAGAGAAGCTAAGTAATAATGAGGGATGGGGTATGCATAAATCTCACTGTGAAGGGGAAATAGAACAGACATCATCTGTGGAGGGAGAGAGTGGCCTGAATGGGAGGTAGGGATGGGAACAGAAGGGATCAGGTGAGAAGAGGAAGGGAGAGAGTACTGGGAGAGAAACTAGAATGGGGGGCATCTCTGGGAAGAACTAGAAACCTAGTGTAATGGAAACTCTCAGGAATCTATGAGGGTGACCCTAGCTAAGACTCCTATCAATGGCCGATACAGAGCCTGATCGGGCCATCTTCTGTGGCCAGGTAAGAACTCCAATAGGGGGATTAGGACACCAACCCAGACATAAAACCTGTGACCTACAATTTGTCCTGCCTAGAAAATGTCTTGGGGTAAAGGTGGCATAGAACTTGTGGGAGTGGCCAACCAATGACTTGTCCAGATTGAAACTCATACCATGAGAAGGAACTCATTCCTGACACTGCCTAGAGGCCTGGACCCAGATGCAGGATATCACAGAACCTAGGGTAGAACCAAACAGGACCAGAAAAAAAAATCAATGACATGATTCCTAATGTTATCCTGCTATACTCATAGACTGGTTCCTGACCCAAACTGTCATCAGAGAGGCTTCATCCAACAAATGCTGGAAACAGATGAAGAGACCTACAGCCAAACATTAGGTAGGGCTCGGGTAATCTTGTGAAAGAGGAATAGGAAGGATTGTAAGAGTCAGAGAGGTCAGGGACACCAAGAGAACATAGTTTACAGAATCAACTAACCTGGACTCATAGGGGCTCACAGAGACTGACATGATAACCAGTGAGTCTGCATGGGACTGACCTAGGTCCTCTGCACATATGTTACAGTTGTATAGCTTGTTCTTCCTGTGGGACTCCTACCAATGGGAGTGGGGGGGGACAGACTCTCTTGCCTGCTTTGGGACCCTTTCCTCCTACAGGGTGGCCTCATCTAGCCTTAATAGGAGAGAAGGTGCCTAGCCTCACTGCAACTTGATATGCCATGGCTGGTTGATATCCATGGAAGGCCTGCTCTTTCCTGAAGAGAAATGGAGGAGGAGGAGTAGATGGGGGCTGGATGGAGGTAGGTAGTAGGAGGGACTAGGAGGAGTGGAGGGAAGGGAAACTGTGGTATGGGTGTAAAAACAAAAATATATTAATAAAGAAAAGCATTCTAAATAAAGCCTTATTTCTCAAAGAAATGTTATGCTTTAGTTGTCTGGCAGATGAACTCAGGTAACACTGTATTTTTCATAACAATAATGGGTTAATGAACGAGTCCTGCACACAGAGGTTAAAAAGCAATGTGTATAGGTAGCACATGGAGACAGTCATCAAATGATTATGTCAAGTGCTTTATTTATTAATTAAAATTAGTATTTATTGAAATACTTAAAATATATTTTAGGTATGGATTTTGGTATATTCAAGGCTTTGTGGGGTGTTATATTTTAGTTTCTTAGGCAGAGACATGAAAAGATGATTGTTTTACTGTCATATTTTATCTCAGATTTTTCTGATAGATGAGGATCAGGAACAAAAATTTAAAAATATAAGGCAGCATTATCAGTTGTGTTTCAGGGGAATGGCATATAGCCATTGTTATCCATTTCCAAGTTTAGCATGAATACTTTACCCCATATTACTAAAAGTCAGGGGATGTGGGCTCTTACTGGAAACTGCATGAACTTAAGAAATCTCCCCAGACCGGGCGGCGGAACGCGGCCGGAACACCGGGCGGCGGAACGCGGCCGGAACACCGGGCGGCGGAACGCGGCCGGAACACCGGGCGGCGGAACGCGGCCGGAACACCGGGCGGCGGAACGCGGCCGGAACACCGGGCGGCGGAACGCGGCCGGAACACCGGGCGGCGGAACGCGGCCGGAACACCCCAGCACAGCCGGCGGGGACCCACTGGGACCAGAGCGGCAGCAGAGGACACAGGCTGCTGGCGGCGGGAACCGTCCCAGCAGCAGAAGCAGGCTGCAGGGACTGCGCGCAACACCAAGAACAGATCGCCCCACTACAATTAAACCAGAGAGGTAGGCCTTCTGTTGGGTAGGTCCGTGGCAAAGGAGGAGCCGGGTCCTATTCCTGAAGACCTTTCTGAGGGGTGAGAGGGATCTTGGCCCCCGGCAGGAACCAGGAAACAGAGCAAGGGCATTTTGTAAGAGGAGCCCCTGGCCAGCAGGGGAACCTGAACCAGTTTTAAAAGACCCCTTAGATAGCATCGATAGGAGGAGATGGGCAGGCGCCAAGGAAAGAATTCACCCAATAATCTGAAAAACAACATGAAAACACCAGAACCCAACGATCTTACAACAGAAGGTCTCCAACACCATAACACAGAAGAAGTGGAAAAAATTGACTTTATGAAAGCTGTAGAGTCCCTTAAACAACATGTGAAAAATGCCCTTATAGAAATGGATGAGAAGTATAACCAAAAATTTGAAGAAATGAGTAAATACGTACATAATACCCTGGGAAACCAAGAAAGAACGATCAAACAGGTAATGGAAACAGTTCAAGAATTGAAAACTGAAATGGAAGCAAGGAAGAAAACACAAACTGAGGACCAGCTGGATATGGAAAATCTAGGTCAACGAGCAGAGCCTACAGAAACAAGCATAATCAATAGAATACAAGAAATAGAAGAAAGAATCTCAGATTCTGAGGACAACATAGAGAAAATAAACGCTCTGATCAAAGAAAACTGCAAAGCCAACAAATTCTCATCACAAAACATTCAGGAAATATGGGACACAATAAAAAGACCAAATCTAAGAATAATAGGAATAGAAGAAGGAGAAGAGTCACAGCTCAAAGGCCCAGAAAATATTTTGAACAAAATTATGGAAGAAAACTTTCCCAACATAAAGAAAGATATTCCTTTGAATATTCAAGAAGCATATAGAACACCAAACAGACTGGATCAAAGGAAAACATCTCCTCGCCATATAATAATCAAAACACAAAATATACAGGTTAAAGAAAGAATACTAAGAGCTGCAAAGGAAAAAGGCCAAGTAACTTATAAAGGTAAACCGATCAGACTTACACCTGATTTCTCTATGGAAACAATGAAAGCCAGAAGGTCCTGGATAGAAGTACTGCAGAAACTGAGAGACCATGGATGCAAGCCCAGACTACTATACCCAGCCAAGCTTTCGTTCACTATAAATGGAGAAATCAAGACATTCCAGGATAAAAACAAATTTAAACAATATGTAGCCACGAATCCAGCCCTACAGAAAGTAATAGAAGGAAAATCGCAACCCAAGGAATCCAACATTGCCAACACTGCTTACAATAACTCAGGCATCTAGCGACCCTTCACTAGCACAACTCAAAGAAGGGAGACACACAAATTCTTCTTCCAAAAACAATAAGAATATCTGGCGTAAACAACCACTGGTCATTAATATCACTTAATATTAATGGTCTCAATTCACCTATAAAAAGGCACAGGCTAAGAGATTGGATACGAAAACAGGATCCAACATTCTGCTGTTTGCAAGAAACACATCTCAACCACAAAGACAGGCATCTACTCAGAGTAAAGGGCTGGGAAAAGATCTTTCAAGCAAATGGTCCTAAGAAAAAAGCAGGTGTGGCCATATTAATTTCTAACAAAACTGACTTCAAACTAAAATCAATCCGAAGAGATCGAGATGGACACTTTATATTCATAACAGGAACAATTGGTCAGGATGAAGTCTCAATCCTGAATATTTATGCCCCTAATATAAAAGCACCCACGTATGTAAAAGAAATATTACTAAAACTCAAGGCAGACATCAAACCACACACACTAGTAGTAGGAGACTTCAATACACCTCTCTCAGCAATGGACAGGTCAATCAAACAGAAACCTAATAGAGAAGTAAGAGAACTACTGGAGGTAATGAAGCAAATGGACTTAACAGACATCTATAGAACATTCCACCCAAATAGGAAAGAATATACCTTCTTCTCTGCAGCCCATGGAACCTTCTCGAAAATTGACCACATACTCGGAAACAAAGGAAACCTCCACAGATACAAAAAAATATCAGTGTCCACCTGTGTCTTATCAGATCACCACGGATTAAAGTTAGAATTCAACAACAATCCTACCTCCAGAAAGCCGACAAACTCATGGAAACTGAACAGTCAACTACTGAACCACACCTGGGTCAAGGAAGAAATCAAGAAAGAAATTAAAGTCTTCCTTGAATTTAATGAAAATAAAGGGACAACATACTCAAACCTATGGGACACAATGAAAGCAGTGCTAAGAGGAAAGTTCATAGCACTAAGTGCCCACTTAAAGAAAACAGAGAAAGCATACATCGGTGACTTAACAGCACACCTGAAAGCTTTAGAAAAAAAAGAAGCAGATGCGCCCAGGAGGAGTAGAAGACTGGAAATAATAAAACTGAGGGCGGAAATCAACAAAATAGAAACGCAGAAAACAGTCCAAAGAATCAATGAAACAAAAAGTTGGTTCTTGGAGAAAATCAACAAGATCGACAAACCCCTATCCAAACTAATTAAACGACAGAGAGAGAACACGAAAATAAATAAGATCAGAAATGAAAAGGGGGACATAACCACAGACACAGAGGAAATTCAGAGACTCATTAGATCTTACTACAAAAGCCTGTATGCCACAAAACTAGAAAATGCAAAAGAAATGGACATTTTTTTAGATAAGTACCACATACCAAAGCTAAACCAAGACCAGGTGAACGATCTAAATAGACCTGTTAGTCGCGAAGAGCTAGAAACCGTTATCAAAAATCTACCTTCCAAAAAAAGCCCAGGACCAGATGGTTTCAATGCAGAATTCTACCAGAACTTCCAAGAAGAGCTAATACCTATACTCCTTAATGTATTTCACAATATAGAAACAGAAGAGTCATTGCCAAATTCCTTTTATGAAGCTACAGTTACCCTGATACCAAAACCACACAAAGACCCAACCAAGAAAGAAAATTACAGGCCGATCTCACTCATGAATATCGATGCAAAAATTCTCAATAAAATACTGGCAAACCGAATCCAAGAACACATTAGAAAAATTATCCATTATGATCAAGTAGGCTTCATCCCAGAGATGCAGGGCTGGTTCAACATACGCAAATCTATCAATGTAATCCACCATATAAATAAACTGAAAGAAAAAAACCATATGATCATTTCATTAGATGCTGAAAAAGCATTTGACAAAATTCAACACCCCTTTATGATAAAAGTCTTGGAGAGATTAGGGATACAAGGGTCATACCTAAATATAATAAAAGCTATTTACAGCAAGCCGTCAGCTAACATTAAATTAAATGGAGAAAAACTCAAAGCCATCCCACTAAAATCAGGAACACGACAAGGCTGTCCACTCTCTCCATACCTCTTCAATATAGTGCTTGAAGTTCTAGCAATAGCAATAAGACAACATAAAGGGATCAAGGGGATTCGTATTGGAAAAGAAGAAGTTAAGCTCTCGTTATTTGCAGATGATATGATAGTATACATAAGCGACCCCAAAAACTCTACCAAAGAACTCCTACAGCTGATAAACACCTTTAGTAATGTGGCAGGATACAAGATCAACTCCAAAAAATCAGTGGCCTTCCTATACACTAAGGATAAGGAAACAGAGAGGGAAATTAGAGAAGCATCACCTTTCACGATAGCCACAAATAGCATAAAATATCTTGGGGTAACTCTGACCAAGGATGTGAAAGATCTATTTGACAAGAACTTTAAGTCTTTGAAGAAAGAAATTGAAGAGGACACCAGAAAATGGAAAGATCTTCCTTGCTCCTGGATTGGGAGGATCAACATAGTAAAAATGGCAATTCTACCAAAATCAATCTATAGATTCAATGCAATCCCCATAAAATCCCATCAAAATTCTTCACAGATCTGGAGAAGACAATAATCAACTTTATATGGAAAAACAAAAAACCCAGGATAGCCAAAACAATCTTATACAACAAAGGATCGTCTGGAGGCATTACCATCCCTGACTTCAAACTCTACTACAGAGCTACAGTATTGAAAACAGCTTGGTATTGGCATAAAAACAGAGAAGTCGACCAATGGAATCGAATAGAAGACCCTGACATTAACCCACAAACCTATGAACACCTGATTTTCGATAAAGGAGCTAAAAGTATACAATGGAAAAAAGAGAGCATCTTCAACAAATTGTGCTGGCAAAACTGGATGTCAACCTGTAGAAGAATGAAAATAGATCCATATCTATCACCATGCACAAAACTCAAGTCCAAATGGATTAAAGACCTCAATATCAGTTTGAACACAGTGAACCTGATAGAAGAGAAAATGGGAAGTACTCTACAACACATGGGCACAGGAGACCACTTCTTACGTATAACCCCAGCAGCACAGACATTAAGGACCTCATTGAATAAATGGGACCTCCTGAGACTGAGAAGCTTCTGTAAAGCAAAGGACACTGTCACTAAGACACAAAGGCAACCCACCAACTGGGAGAAGATCTTCACCAACCCCACAACTGACAAAGGTCTGATCTCCAAAATATATAAAGAACTCAAGAAACTAGACCGTAAAAGGCTAATCAACCCAATTATAAAATGGGGCATTGAGCTGAACAGAGAATTCTCAACAGAAGAACTTCAAATGGCCAAAAGACACTTAAGGTCATGCTCAACTTCCTTAGCGATCAGGGAAATGCAAATCAAGACAACTTTAAGATACCATTTTACACCTGTCAGAATGGCTAAAATCAAAAATACCAATGATAGCCTTTGTTGGAGAGGTTGTGGAGAAAGGGGTACACTCATCCATTGCTGGTGGGAATGCAAACTTGTGCAACCACTTTGGAAGGCAGTATGGCGGTTTCTCAGGAAATTCGGGATCAACTTACCCTTGGACCCAGCAATACCACTCTTGGGAATATACCCAAGAGAGGCCTTATCATACAACAAAAGTATATGCTCTACAATGTTCATAGCAGCATTGTTTGTGATAGCCAGAACCTGGAAACAACCTAGATGCCCTTCAATGGAAGAATGGATGAAGAAAGTATGGAATTTATACATATTAGAGTACTACTCAGCAATGAAAAACAAGGACTTCATGAATTTTGCATACAAATGGATGGAAATAGAAAACACTATCCTGAGTGAGGTAAGCCAGACCCAAAAAGAGGAACATGGGATGTACTCACTCATATTTGGTTTCTAGCCATAAACCAAGGACATTGAGCTTATAATTAGTGATCCTAGAGAAGCTAAATAAGGAGAACCCAAAGAAAAACATATAGGCATCCTCCTGAATATTAACCTTCAGCAATCGATGAAAGGAGACAGAGACAGAGACCCAAATTGGAGCACAGGACTGAAATCTCAAGGTCCAAATCAGGAGCAGAAGGAGAGAGAGCACGAGCATGGAACTCAGGACCGCGAGGGGTGCACCCACACACTGAAACAATGGGGATGTTCTATTGGGAACTCACCAAGGCCAGCTGGCCTGTGTCTGGAAAAGCCTGGGATAAAACCAGACTCTCTGAACATAGCGGACAATGAGGACTACTGAGAACTCAAGAACAATGGCAATGGGTTTCTGATCCTACGCACTGGCTTTGTGGGAGCCTAGGCAGGTTGGATGCTCAACTTACTAGACCTGGATGGAGGTGGGGGTTCCTTGGACTTCCCACAGGACAGGGAACCCTGATTGCTTTTCGGGCTGGGGGGAGACTTAATTGGGGGAGGGGGAGGGAAATGGGAGGCGGCGGTGGGGAAGAGACAGAAATCTTTAATAAATAAATAAATAAAATAAAATAAATGCCAAAAAAAAAAAAAAAAAAGAAATCTCCCCATTGATAGAATGATGAGGATTAGGTACAATGTAAGATTAGAATAGATTACACAAAATGAGGCTGGATCAATGTAATGTATAAGACTATAACCTATATCTGGGCCAGATTAGGGAAAATATATGAAGGCTCTCATCAGGGTTGGAATCCTGTACACGATACCTGTGATCCCATCTCAGCCACCATTTGCTGTTATCATACTTAATGGGTTTTTCTTTTCTAACTCTTAGTCTTAAGAATCTCCATTCTTTTGAGAAATAAGGTCTCATTCAATGACCCATGCTAACCTGGAACTTGAGAATCTTACACCTTAGCCTCACAAGTGTTGGATTTCACAGGTGTACCATCATATCTGGCTACACAGCTTTCTGACCACTACTCTCTGTGTTTTCGGCTTATTTCTTCAAAGACCACATTTACATTTCATTATCACCTCCTACTAAACCTTGGTTAGGTCCATGGTGCACACTTAAAGTTTTCCTATTGCTTAAGCCTTCAGTTCTCTTACTTCTTCTTCCTCCACCACAGTGGCTTAGTTAAACTTAAAAATATACTCCCCTGGGGCCAGAAGACTGGCTTAGGAGCTAAAAGCTCTTACTACTTTTCTAGAGTATAGTGATATTTTATTTATGTTTTAATAAGTAAAGCTTGCCTGAATATCAGAAGGACAAAGCTAAGCCACTAGAGGCCAGGCAATGGTGTCACACACCTTAATCCCAGAATTTGTGAGATAGAGGCAGATAGATCTCTGTGAGTTCAAGGCCATCCTTGGTTACACAAGATCACTGCAGAAACAAATCCAGGCGGTGGTGCCTCACACCTTTAGTTCCAGTACAAGGGAGTCTCACACCTTTCATCCCAGCACCAGAGGGAATATAAAATGGGAGGAGAGAGAGGCTCGGACTGCTTAGCCTGCATAGTTTGCTTAGTCTGCAGTCGCCCAGCCTTGGTAGAAGTAAGACTTCTCTAGTGGCTTTGCTGCTTTGCTTTTCTGATTTTCAGGTTGAACCCCAATTTCTGGTTCTGGGTTTTTATTATTCATGCTACAGTAGAGGATCTGAGTTCAGTTCTCATCACCTGTATCTGGTGGTTCCCAACTGCCTATAACTCTAGCTCCATGGGATCTGACACCCTCTTTGGGACTCTTCAAGCACCCAAACTCACACATGTGTACCACCTCCTGGTATATACACATAAACATAAAATAAAAAGAGAAGTCTTCAGTAGAAAAAAAGTATTTCCCATTAACCCAATTTGATCTAGAGTTACTACCTTCTTTCTGCTTCACTTTGAGAAAATTTCACTGACCAAGTTCCCTGTACTTCCTAACTCCCTTTCTCTGAATGTCTCATATTCTCTCGTTCTGTCTTAGACTGTCTCCTATAACTCCTACTACTTCACAGACACTGTACTTATCAGGGTCTTTAATGACTCCATGTGATCTTACCTTATGTTTGCATATTTGGCCATAAAGAAGCACTCACTACTAAATAGATTTCTATCACTTGATTGTGAGGTTACCATCATTTATGCTCTCCTCATTTTATTGGCTGCTCTTTCTAATTATTCGTTTGGAATATTCCTATTCTTTCCAAACTTGAACTTTTAGAGAACTTTAGGGCTGATTCCTGGAGTTTATTTCCATGAATTTCTATACTTCATTTTTAAATAATCTCACTTGGTAGCAACTTTTAATACTAGACATTTCTCCCAAATTATGCACTTGTGCACGTGTGCATGCATGTAGGAGGTTCTTCTGTCTATGTGTTGCTTTCATTGGTTGAATAAAGAAACTGCCTTGGCCTTTTGATAGGGCAGCACTTAGGTAGGTGGAGTAGACAGAACTGAATGATAGGAAGAAGGGCAGATGGAGAGCTGCCATGGAGCTGCCAGGTAGGACATGCTGAATCTTTCTCAGTAGGCCATGACCTCATGGTGACATACAGATTATTAGAAATAGGTTGAATCAAGATGTGAGAGTTAGCCAATAAGAGACTAGAACTAATGGACCAGGCAGTGTTTAAATGAATACAGTTTCTGTGTGATTATTTTGGGTGTAAGCTAACGGGGCGGCTGGGATGAAAAGTAGGCCCTCTTTCCTCTAACACACACATGCATGCATACATACACACAAACACACACATGCCCCTTCTCTATTTTTATCTCCACTTGGATTAATACTATCTAAAGCAGCTTGAGTGCTTTCTACATGCCAGCTCTTTTCTCACTCTTCATCTGTGTATTTGTTTAGATATTGCATGCCCTACAATCACCTCATATTTAACATGCCTAAAATGGAGTCTGTTTTTTCTCCACTTACAGTAGCTCTTCCTCCATTTCCTACCTGAGTGAATGGCAGCACCTTTCTCCTAGTTGTCCATGTCTTAAACATCAGAGAAATCCCAACTCTGCTTTCTTTAATA
Organism: Microtus pennsylvanicus; assembly: GCF_037038515.1. Lineage (NCBI taxonomy): Eukaryota > Metazoa > Chordata > Mammalia > Rodentia > Cricetidae > Microtus > Microtus pennsylvanicus. The sequence continues at coordinate 138,863,110 of NC_134601.1, forward strand.
CCACCAGCAAATCCTGTTATTTTTAGCTTTAGACACATTCTGCATACAAACAATCTCACCACCTTTAGCACCAACCCATTTCAAGGTCCCATCAGATTGCCTGGAACTGGGTTATTCTACCATTTTTCTTCTTTCATTCTTTCCTCTTCACTAAAAACTGATTACAACCAGTTATTTCAAAACATGCCACATATGTCTTTCTTCTGCTCAGAATCTTCTAATAATTTCTCATCTTGCTCAGTTATTACTGTGACCTCCAGGACACTAAATGACAGACTCCTAGTTGACTCTCTGTCCCTCTGTCTTGTCCTCCTCCTCACCTTACTATTGTGTTCCACTGCACTACTTTCCTGATTATTAATTTCCCTAGTTAAGATTCATTCTCAGACTTCTGTCTTTTTTTGCCTGGGAATCAAATGGCCATATATGTCATGTGTCATTGTGTTTAATTAAAATTAGCATTTGACAGTTATTCACTGGAAGAGTCTCATGATTATTTCGAACTAACAAACAAACTCATATCTTTTTAATTATTTTATACCACCTCTGTGTAAACAGTCATTGCATAAAAGTCAAAATACAGATATAGATTAAATATAGAATTATAGCAAAGTCTTTATCATTCTAATATTAAACTCAACAATGATTTTGATTTTAGAGAATTATACAATCTATCATATTAAATTAATGCCAATAATTTTAATATTTTATTGAGTATGTAGTTTTGTTTTTATTTAACTTATGGATTAGTTTTAGTTAAATAGTTACGTAAGAGTGGTAAGCATAAATAATTTATTTTTAGTCTAATGTTTGTGACTAAGTAATACTATATTACAGTAGAAACAATACAACACTAGAATCTGCAATAAATGAGAGAATACGTTTTGCATGGTCACATGATAGTTTTCTCAATAAGACTTCATATGAGGGAGAAAATGGAGGGGAAGTGTGTTGTAACGAGTCTTTCTTTGTCCCTCTAGCCAGTTCCAAATAATGACATGGAGACATCTTAATTATAAAAGCTCAGGGTTTAGGTTAGGCTTGTCTCAATTAGCTCTAATAATTTAAATTATTAACCCATTTATATTAAACTACATTCTGTCATGTGGCATTACCTCTCTTCCATCTTGCACCTCCTATTTCCTCCAAGTCTGGCTTCATCTCCACATCTAGATTTCTCCTTTGCCTTCTTCCTCTTCTTGGAAATCCTGCCTATACCTCCTCCTTAGCTATTGGTCATTCAGCTTTATATTACATCAACCAGAGCAATATATCTTCAAACGGTTCACAAATATCCCACAATGTTTCCTCCTTTTGTCTAAATAAAAAGGAAAATTTTTCTTCTAACATATTAAAACTATATATAATAAGTATAATTATCAGGTAAGAATTACATTTACAATATCCAGTCCATTTGTATTTAGCAAATTTGGAGAAATTACTATATTATCTATACTATCTTTATGATTCCAAAGTTTTATACCTAACCCACATTTTTATTACAACTTGTATTAAAGTTACCTTTTTAGACCTTAAAACATCTTCTTAGATGAACAACTTATGCTGTTATGTTCCTCAACCTTATAAATATTACATCTCTTACGTGCGTTTCTTTTATGAATTTGGTAAAAAAAGAAAACTGTAAAGCTATAACTATCTTGTCTTTAATCCCATTAGAGACACAAGGAAGATATAATATTACCTGATTAAACAGGAAGTACTGAGCAAGAACCTTCCAAAACTAAGAAATGACAGAGACAGGCTGCCTGAACAGTCACTCCAAGGTTTCTCTTATATTGAAGCATTCATTGTACAGACTTAGAATATCTGACAAAGTTTCCTGTGAAGTAGGAATTTTGAAGGACTATCCTATCTTGTGTTAGCAAAGTTTTGCAGTCACTTTCTTTTGTGTCCTTCTTGTACAGTTTGGGCAACACACTGTTAGCGTTGAGGCAAGCTTAGTTTCTTTGCCCAGGGGCTATCTTTGCCACAAAGAAAACAAGCTCCATATTGAGGTTCTTCAATATTCATCATCCTTTTCTGAAGTTGGTGTGTCCAGGAGCAGACATGTCTCATTGTCATTAAAAGCCTTATGTTATTAAAAATTTAAATGCCATATTCTGTATGTCTTTGAAGTGTTTGAAGAGCATCTATCTATTTAAAATATATCTCTATTTGACCTTGAAAATCTTCCTAATATGACTATAACTACTAAACTGTCATTTTTCTTATCCTAAATAGCTTTCATGGACCAAAACTTAATATTTTAAGTAAGCTATATAGGTGCAATACTTTAAACAAGAGTAGAAACATACATACAGTATTAACAAAATAAACTTAAATTTGTATCAATATACAAAAATATCTTAAAGATAAGCAGAAACATTTATAGAGTATGTTCTAATAAAAAAAATTTAAATTTTTATCAATATAAAAATCCATAGCAAGGTAAAATATTTGAGATTAGTAGTTGCTTTTTAGTTAAAAGTAGATTCAATAATCTACCATTTTATACTATCATTCTTATGTCCCCCTTTTCCATTCAGAAGGAGATCCCTGAATCTAATCTCCTCTGTTTAGCTTTTTTACCCTGATCATGACAAACAACAACTAGTAACCAACCCCACTAAATGATGATAAACATCCACAATCCATTGGATGACCAAAACCCACCCACCCCACCTCTTAGGAATGTGGGTGTAATCTTCTTTAGACTGCTTTCTATTATCTGGGGGAAACAGCATTTTTAGTGTTCCCTGAGAAAATTGAGATAATATTCAAGCCCTTGGAGAGCTAACTGTATAATTTATTGTCCACTGTCTGTGTGATGGGAAAGTGCAGGGCTTATCTGAAACCCTGGCTTGAGTAGTGCATGAGGTTGAACCATCCCAGTTAGCAGCTTTGAAGTTCTCTGGAAGCAGAATTTTGAGAAAACTGCAACATAGGCTTTATGAGGCAGGATCACCTGGGCTACTTTTCTTCATTGGTGTCTGGTCCTTTTTTTCTGAAAACAGACAAATCTTTAAAGGTAACATGTATCCACATTAACACAAGTATGGACTGTGTGGTGTGCACAAGTCAGCTAAAGATGTTTTTTGTCCTGTGTTTGAACAGGTTAAAAAGCATCTGTCAATTTATAAGTTCATTGAGACTGCATAACCAAAGTGTAATATAAATCTCTCTCAATCCATATGAAAGAATGGTATATAATAATAAGTCATGAGGACTTTGCAGTCAACAAGATTTATCATGTTTTGTCTAGTCTGAGCTGTTCCATGTCAAGGGATCAGCATATACATCACTTCTGTAGTCTTTCTTGGCTTTTCCCCCCATGTTTATAGCCAAGATCCTCAGGAGGTCTCCCCAATAAAATCTTATCTTTATTAATTTTGAAAAGAACCATAACTTTTTGTTTGCTGTAGGAACAAAAGCATATCCCCTCCCACAACACAACATATTTTCTGACCTCCATTTTGAAGTTAAGACATTCTTTTTTCTTTTTTAAAATTAACTTAATTTAATTTTAAAAACAATCTTTGCTCATCTTATATACCTTCTTAAAATATGTAGGTTGGTTTAATTTAGCAGTTTCCGCAATCCAATGTGTCTCAGCAACCATTGTTTTTTGTACATTAGCATTTAAAAATTCAAAGTCAACAAAGCACCATGCAGAATCCAGTCACCTTGTGTATTACTTAGCTTTACATAGGTGGCTTATTTGTTTACTTTCCTATTACTTTATTCTCTTTTTAAAGACTTTATTATTTTTAAACTATTTTTCTATAACTGGGTATACCCATTTTCTTTTCTTTCTTTGGCATCTAAACATATTTTTAAATATACTGTATCTTTCTTTTTTGTGTGTGTCTCATAAATTTTGATATATTGTGTGATCATTGTCATTGAATTTTATTTTATTTTTTATTTTTTAGTGGTTCATTTTTTTAAATTTATTTATTTATTAAGGATTTCTGCCTCCTCCTTGCAACCGCCTCCCATTTCCCTCCCCCTCCCCCGATCAAGTCCCCTTCCCTCATCTGCTCGAAGAGCAATCAGGGTTCCCTGACCTGTGGGAAGCCCAAGGACCACCCACCTCTATCCAGGTCTCCTAAGGTGAGCATCCAAGCTGCCTAGGCTCCCCCAAAGCCAGTACGTGCAGTAGGATCAAAAACCCACTGCGATTGTTCTTGAGTTCTCAGTATTCCTCATTGTCCGCTATGTTCTGCTAGTCCGGATTTATCCCATGCTTTTTCAGACCCAGGCCTGCTGGCCTTGGTGAGTTCCCGATAGAACATCCCCATTGTCTCAGTGTGTGGGTGCACCCCTCGCGGTCCTGAGTTCCTTGCTCGTGCTCCGTCTCCTTCTACTCCTGATTTGGACCTTGAGATTTCTGTCCGGTGCTCTAATGTGGGTCTCTGTCTCTGTCTCCTTTCATCGCCTGATGAAGGTTAATATTCATGAGGATGCCTATGTGTTTGTCTTTGGATTCACCTTCTTATTTAGCTTCTTTAGGAACCTGAATTATAAGCTCAATGTCCTTTATTTATGGCTAGAAACCAAATATGAGTGAGTACATTTCATGTTCCTCTTTTTGGGTCTGGCTTACCTCACTCAGGATAGTGTTTTCTATTTCCATCCATTTGTATGCAAAATTCAAGAAGTCCTTGTTTTTTACTGTTGTATACTGTATCTTTCTGAGTTTTTTTGTCTCTGGACCTGGCTTTACCAAATGCCTGCAGCATTCTCTAAGCTCATGAGACAAATCTTAAACTGCCATGTTAGCTGCCACATGGAACTTGCTCCAGCCTCAGGCAATGGCCAGGAGCTGTACCTCTGTATGCTGTAGAACATGGGTCTGCCTGAGAGACTGCAAGACTAGAAATCCATATCTGGCTCTTTGTTCAGAACTTTCTTTAGCTTTATCAGGTTCTATGTTTGGATATTTGAGCCTCCACATTGGATACCAAAAGTAACGAGTCTTTTCCTGTCCCATCAGCCAACTCCCAAATAATGACACAAAGACTTATATTAATTATAAAACCTTGGCATTTAGTGTGGGATTGCCTCAATTTATAACTTAAATTAACCCATTTATATTAATTTACATTCTGACACATGGCACTACCTCTATTCCTTCTTATACCTCCTGTTTCCTCTGAGTTCGGCTTCTCCTCCACACCTAAATTCCTCCTTACCCTTTCTTCTCTGCCAGGAAGTTCCAACTATACATCCTGCCTAGCTATTGGCTGTTTAGATTTTTATTACACCAATCACAGCAATACACCTTCACACAATGTATAAATATCCCACGACAGCATGTGTCTTATTTGAGTTAATATTGCAATGTTGAAACACCATGACCAAAGCAAATTGGGGATGAAAGGGTTTTTAGACTTATGCTTCCATATCCCTGTTGATTATTGAAGGAAGTTAGGGATGGAAATTCAAACAGGACTGGAATCTGGAGTCAGGATCTAATGCAGAGGCCCTGGAGAGGTGGTGCTTACTGGCTTTCTTCCCATGGCTTTCCCAGCCTTCTTTCCTACAAAATCAAGGACAACCAGCCCAGGGTGACCACACTCATAAAGGGCTCGGTTCTCATCCATCAGTCACTAATTAAGAAAATGCCCTCATAGACTTGCCTATAACCTGGTATTAAGGATGCTTTTCTCAATCAAGTTTCCTTCCTCTCAGTGTCAAGTTGACATAAAACTAGCCAGCACAGTATGAGAGGTTTAACTATTTCAGATCAGAGATAAAAAATTAAGAAAACACTGTTGTAATAAGGGTGGCAGCGGGGCTGCGTCCCCAACACCCCAGCCGCCTGCTCGGCTAGCTTATGCCCCGAAATAATTACATGGACACTGTATTCTTTTAATCACTGCTTGGCCCTTTAGCTCTAGCCCTTACTGGCTAATTCTGATACCCAATCAATCCATGTCTAATAATCTGTGAGCACCAGTCTTACCGGGAAGATTCTAGCCTAAGTCCATCCTGGGTTGGAGCTGGGGCATGGCGTCTCTCTGAGGCGTCTGCTCCGGAGAGGAGAGCTGTGGAGTCTGAGCTCACTTCCTCTTCCTCCCGGCATTCTGTTCTGTTTACTCCACCTACCTATGTCCTAACCAATAAAATGGGCCAAGGCAGTTCCTTTATTAGCCAATGACCTTCCTCCATCATTTCCCCTTTTTCTGTTTAAACAAAAAAAAGGCTTTACCTTTAACATAGCAAAATTACATATAACGAAATAGTTATCAAGTAAAAGTTACAATAATCTTTATCATAACTAAGGAAAACTATAACTATAACCAACTATTCTTAACTCCATCAAAGACTCCAGAAAGATTCAATACTACCTAAGCAAACAAGAAAAAAGCAACTTTTAAAACTCTAGAAATGACAGAGACATCTCGCTGCCTGGACAGTCACCCAAAGTTCCTCTGTACCGTTGGGGCATCCATCTTCAGCCTTCAGGCCCATAGTATCCAGCAGACATTTCCATAAAGCAGGAAAATTCAAAGTCAGTTCAGTCACTATCTGTTGTGTCCTGCAGAATGTCTTGCAGACTCTTTCATGAATCAGGAACCCCAAAAGATCATCTCACCTTAGGCAAGTTCAGTAGTCCTCTCTCTGTGGGTTCTCTGTGTCCCATTTATGCAATTCTCCAGGCAAGAGCAGTTTCTTGCCCAAATGGCTATCAAACTCCATAACGAGCCTCTTCGATGCCCATCTTCCTCTTGAAGTAGATTGGTGCTGCCAGGAGCAGAGTGTCTCATTGTCATGAAAAGTCCTAAGTTATTAAAACTTTTAAAATGCCATATTCTATAATCTTTGAAAATATGAAAAATGCCTATCTAAAATATATCTATGCACATCTAGAAATTCTTAACTAACATGAATACAAACTTGACTATTATGATTATCTATTAACTACCTATATACATTACATTGTTAAATGAACTACACAATCACAATACCTTAATAAAGATCAGAAATACATATACATATAACAAAATTGACCTTAAATCTCTATCAATAAAGCAAAATCTATACTAATGCAAATTATTCATATCTATATCATATCCCCCTTTAAATGTAAAAGAACATTTATAAACCGTATTTGGGAACATGGGCGCAGTTTTTTCTCTCCAAACTGCTTCCTGCTGAATGGGGGCGCTGTTAATCAGATCATTTAGGGTGTAACCTGTGTGCTAGGTTTATCTCAGTTGGCAGTTGAGTGAAGTAATTTTTTGAGGGTGTTCACAGGAACCTTTCTGGAGGTCGTGGTCTATCATACCATATCGGGATAGATGGAATCCACAGGGTCTGGTCCTCTGTGAAAACAAAAGAAGAAACTCCTTTCTAAAGCATCATGTCCTTAGATCCAAATTTCAAAATCAAGGCATCAAAATACCTATGTTGGATTAGTTCAGCAGCATTTATAAATAAATATCTTTTAGCAGCTGTTGCTCTTTCCTAGGCATTCAAATAATTCAAAGAGAGCATAATAGCATATAGTATCAAAATTCTCTGTTTATTTTCCATCTTTGTACAGCTTTGTTTTAACCTCTATTTCGTTTCTTTTTACTTCTATTTTATATTCTCTGTATATCTTTGACCTGGAATAACTCTGCGGACCAGGCTGTCCTCGAACTCTCAGAATCCGCCTGTCTCTGCCTCCCAGGCATTGGGATTAAAGGTGTAAGCTACTACACCTTGAACTCACAGAGATCTGTTTGTCTCTGCCTTCTAGGCACTGGGATTAAAGGCGTGTACTACCACACCTTGAAGTCACAGAGGTCAATTTCCCTCTGCCTTCCAAGTGTTGAGATTAAAGGTGTGTACTACCACACACAACAACTCTCTTGCTTTTTTTGTTTTGTTTTTTACTTTAAGAACTTCAACTTTTAGTCTGCATATATTTTTAACACGCTGTAAATCATTTAAAAATTTTCTTTGTCTTTGAATCTCTCTTTTTACTGTATCTCTCTCTCTTTTTCTGACCACATGAGTCTTTAATTTACCAAGCAATCTCAGTAGGACTAAAGCCGTGGCTTTGACGGCTGGATCCAGCCCATTCCTTAGCTTTCCAGCCTCATGGCTGAGGTACTGGCTGTAGCCATGTTTACTGCCACAACTCTATGGCATTTCAAGGTCCCTGCCAGCAAGCGAGCTACAACAGACAACATTCAAGTCCTCTCTCTGTAGCCAGCCCTCCTGCCTCAAACAGTCAGAGTTTGCCCTGGCAGGATGGCCCAGAAAGCCGGCATTTTTAAACGGCGCAGCTTTTTTCCTGCTACGGCTGAAAACCAAAAAGCATGCGTTCAGCTTTTCATCAACACTGTTTAAGTGTTTTGTGGCAGGACCTCTTAATGAGCTGCAGGGTTTTGCAGCTGAAGCTGAGTCAGGAAGCGTCTCTTAGATGAGAGTGCTTGCTTGCCTCTAGCAAGCAGAGTAGAACCGAGAAATTGCTGCTACCAAGAAACCAGGCACAATGCTTTCATTGTGTTCTAGAATTACTTCCCAAGCTGTCTCAGGCTTTATGTGGAAGCAGTTGTCCACGTGGGCGCCATTTGTTGTAATAAGGGTGGCGGCGGGGCTACGTCCCCAACACCCCAGCCGCCTGCCCAGCTAGCTCAGTCGGTAGAGCATGAGACTCTTAATCTCAGGGTCGTGGGTTCGAGCCCCACGTTGGGCGCCATTTGTTGTAATAAGGGCGGTGGCGGGGCTACGTCCCCAACACCCCAGCCACCTGCTTGGCTAGCTTATGCCCCGAAATAATTACATGGACACTGTATTCTTTTAATCACTGCTTGGCCCTTTAGCTCTAGCCCTTACTGGCTAATTCTGATACCCAATCAACCCATGTCTAATAATCTGTGAGCACCGGTCTTACCGGGAAGATTCTAGCCTAAGTCCATCCTGGGTCGGAGCTGGGGCATGGCGTCTCTCTGAGGCGTCTGCTCCAGAGAGGAGAGCTGTGGAGTCTGAGCTCACTTCCTCTTCCTCCTGGCATTCTGTTCTGTTTACTCCACCTACCTATGTCCTAACCAATAAAATGGGCCAAGGCAGTTCCTTTATTAGCCAATGACCTTCCTCCATCAAAACACTTAGCAGTACACTCAACCAGTAATAAAGAAAACTACATTTAAGATAGTGAAATTGAGAATGTCTTTCTTGCTTAAAAATATATTAAACACTTAAAATGAACAGAGAAATTTATACTAAATTTACAGCTCTCTATTTATGCATTTCATTAAACACTCTCCAAATAGGACAAAAGGAAGTTGAAGATAAAATTAAATACCTTGGACAATATTGATATTATTTTTCTACAATAATGCCAAATGTATTTTTTTGCCCTTTTAATCTTTGTATAATGTAGTTTTCATAAAGGGATATGACTACCTGAATACTGCATGATAATCCAGAAATAAAACTATAAGGCTCTCTAAATGTTGCCTGTCTAAAAATAGAGATTTGGAAATTTTGTAAACTTCTGAAGTTTTCTCATAATTTGAGTCCACTTAAATATAGACAAGAATGAATAAGCTTTCTAGAATATAGTTGAAATCTAGTCTTTAATGAAATTAGTTGTTTGATATTATTGATAAAAAAGTTACAATAGGATTTTAACATTCTCACCCCTTTGATGTGCATGTATTTTCTCCCAGGTGTTTATTTTAATACTAAACTAGATGATGTGAAGGAATTTTTGCAAGTATAATTAATGTTTCAAATCAGTTGACTAGAAGAATATACAAGTGGGAGATACTTCATGTGAGACCATAAGAAGGAGTGAGTTTTCTTTGACTGGTGGCAAAAAAGAATGTCTCGCAGACACATTCTAGCTAACCCAGAAGAAAGTGAGTACCCATGAGAATTGCTTTTGGGTGGTTTCCAGAAGATGACTGTTAGCAGGAAAATTGGGATCAGCCTGGCAATTCCAAAGAACTGATTCTAGAAATGATTCTGTATGAGTATCCCAGTCTCAGATGAGAACCATGGTCTCCACTGACACAGATATCATACCAGTGCGATGCTGAATAGACAACCCAGGCACATGGTACCCACACACCAATATGTAAAACTGTGAGATAATGAGCATTTTCTGTTTTGAGCCACCAAATTTATGGTCATTTATAGGCAACATAAAATTAAAAAAAAACCTATTTCTCTTTTTGAGACCTCCTTTTGAGTTGTTTGTCAGGGGAGTCCAAGAGATTTCCAAAACAACATAGGTTATTACTATTGCCCTTAGTTGCTTTCCAGAAATTGAAACTAAGTCCCTATTGCTGAAGACATCATGAATATTGACACAAGACTCAGAGGAACAGAACTGAATTTGTTCCAAAATCCTTCACACTGAGGACTAGCTTCCATAGTACCAGAAGGCACCATAAAAGCTTCCAGGTAGGGAAGCAAATCAATAGTCTTACTCAGCTCCAATGCCTATGAATCACAACAATAACCTGCATGATACAATAACCCTAAAGGTGCAATAGTGGCACACAAACCTTGATAGTAACCAATAGTTCTTTAACTGGGTTAAAGACCTGCTTAACAGGAGGAAAATCATGCCTAGTACTGGAAATAGCCAAAGTCATGGATCTTGTGGGAGAGCCTAGACCCATTACTTTACTAAACCAGTACAACCCTAACTACATTCTAAATAGTTACCATTAAATCCACAGATAAGTGTGTCTCAAACCTCTCATCAAGGAAGTTTCTCTTTGTAGCAGTTGGAGAAAGTTACAGAAAACCACAACTGATGAAAGTGCAGGGAGAACTGACTGTGGAATGTCCAGCCTCTGATGATATATTTTCAGTTCAACTTCTGTATCAAAGGTCCAGTGAACATTGTAGAAGAAGGGGCATGAAGGTTGTAAGAGCTAAAATAACACTAAACAGCATAGAAGGTTGTATATACATTTATTCATTTATATATGTAACAATAATAATTGAAGAGAGGGGTAGATGCTGTAATTATATTTCAATTAAAATAAAATAAATAAAAAGGTTTCTCTTTTCTACCAAGTTTTTTGAAATCATGTACAAACTTTCAATATTACTTTTTGGAGAAAGTATGAGTAGAAATAAAAATTATTTGTGCTTATCCCATGACCTTCAAATTTAATTATATTAGTACTTTGCCACAAAAAGACTTCAGAATGTCAAAGAATACAAAAGAAATAATAGAAATCCAACAATAAAAAAGGAAACTTCAAGTTGGGGTGTCTAGTTGCTACAATTCCAGTCATAGATGGTTGGGAGGCATGGCTTAGTCTGGAGGAGCCTACCATGCCCTGTATTGAATTGCACAAAGCCTCTGGGAAGAAGCTCATTTGTAGGAAGTCAGTTTTAAAAACAGAAAGTGTGATAAATCGACACTGTAAACTGCATATAGTCTATTTGGGCACAGTGAAGGAAGAAGAATTGGTGTATTTGCTGTGGTGACAAACATACCTCTAGGTAAATATAAATGGAAAGATGCTTTTAGTTTTGCAGATTTATCTAGGATTGGCGAATTTTTTCTGGAATGGACAAAATTTGAGGTCTTATGGGACTATAGGGTCTCTGTCGCAATTAGTCAGCTCTCTGGCATTATGGGAAATCAGTTGTAGCCAAACATACACAAATGGACACAGACATGTTGCAATAACACTTTATTAATAAGCAACAACTGGCAGGCCAGATTTGACTCATGGACTGTAGTTTGCCAAACCTAGTCTTGTAGATGTTTCCCGACTGCTCAGACCTGAATAATTCCACAGAAACTATATTAATTACAACATGGCTTGGTCTATTAGCTCAGGCTTCTTATTAACTAACTCTTACATTTTAAATTAACCCATTTCTATTATTCTGTATATCGTTACAAGGTTATGACTTACCAGGTAAAGTTATGGCATCTATCTCCTTCGGCACCTACATGATGTCTTTTTGACTCCACCTACTCTCTCTCTATATCCCTTTCAGCTTGGCTATACTCTACCCTGTTGTAGGCCAAAACAGTTTTATCCATTAACCAATGAAAGCAACACATATACAGAAGGACCTCCCACATCATAATCTAGAAAGGCGAGAAGAATTTAAACTGGGTGTGGCATCTGAGGGAAAGCAGGAAGGATAGAAATCAGAGTAATATCATAGTAGTAGAACTCACAGGCACTGACAACTGATTAATTGGCTTTGGAGGGAAAGAGAAGATGATTTCAGATGTTTAAGCTGAAGAGGATTGTGGTAGAAACATAGGTGGAAGTGGTGTGTGTGTGTGTGTGTGTGTGTGTGTGTGTGTGTGTGTGTGTGTGTATGTGTGTGTGTGTGTGTGTAGAAAATGGGTTTGGAAGTTTATCTTCGGTCTATTTAGGCAGAATGGTTTTAGGAGGTAATTAGAAATACAATAAGGGGGAGAAAAGGGAGGGAGAAAGGGTGATTGGTTTGATAATTTGGGAGTTTTCTCTGTAGAGTCATGGGTGTAGGTGAGACTTCACATGAAAATTTGTAGAATATGAATATGTGTGTGTGTGCTCTTTAAACTGTAAGGCATCATACAAGTGTAAAATATTCCTGTTAAGTGTGATAAATAGAAAGATAAAAGGCAGTAGCAACTGTTTTATGTCTTAGAATTCCTGCAGGCTCCCAATTACTGCATTTTTATCCTGTGATGACCTTTTGGACAGTTTTTTCCTCCTCTTGTGTACAACCTGAGATTAGAATGCAGCAAACATTACCCATGTGATGGCATAAGGCTTTAAAACCCACCCGCCACATATACTCTCAACATAGACTACTAAGAGGGCAGAAACAAAGGCACAGAGATGTCACTTTGATAACTGGTCTTGGAGTTTTATTCAAATGAGAAATGAGATAGCACCTGTAAGGGGTTTCGATGTTTAATCACTTATATCAGACAGGATATACAGCAGAGTTGACTCAAGGTATTATACAAAGTTAGAGTTGAGGTATCTCTGACTCCTGAATGAGTTTTGTCCTGGGGCACTGCTCAGTTCTCCAGTCTCAAGGCGAATAGTGCTTCCCTATAAACACGTTGGTCTACCTTTCCAGGGTGTTTTATCTCTTGCTACTGAGTAAGGGATTTCCAATTGTAGTACCTTAAAAAGAAATTGTACTACATTTCATAGTTTTATGGATATGGAATTCAGGTACTATGATCCTTCTGTTTTATGTAGTGTTAATGGAGGTCACATTTAGTTGGTGAATGGGGTATTATCATAAATGTCATCATTCAGATGTTTTTGAACAACAGTTGATTTCTGACAGTAATAGAGGCTAGAAATTCCAAGGTCAAGTGTGCTGACAAATTTGATGCTTGGAAGCCTCTGGCTTATTGTATTTACATATTGTAGAAGGAGCTAGCTAATTTTCTGGGATCTCTTCTTATAAGAGTACTAATTCTTGTCATGATGGCTCTTTCTACATAGTCTAACAAAGGCCTCATATTCTAATATAATCACATTTGATTATAGGTTTCTACATAGCAAGGGGAATATTCAGAACATATCAATGACTAGTGTCTTGATCAGATAGGTGAAAGGCTAGACTCTACTGGAACAGCAGATCAGGTTACCTCTTTATGGCCTTTCTAGTATAGTGGCCTCAAAATAGTTAGATTTATTATATGACAGATACAAGTTCAGAAATGTGAGATCTAGTATATAAACAAGGTATTGGATTCAGGGAATTGTATAACTCAACCTTGAAGTTGCAATTTATTTCTGCTGTATTATATTGGCATGATATCTTCCCAGACTGAAGAGGAAGGAGCAGCTATAAATGAAAGTACCTACTGTCAAATAATTAGTGGGTGTGTTTTAAGGTAACCATATATGCTATTTAGCAGAAGGGTGTGCTTTTATCATGACAGCCCAGATGATAGGTGCGAGGAGGTCTTGCCCTCCCAGTCTTAGCATTTAGAAGGAAAGCATTTAGGGGGTAAAAAATGAATAACAGTCCATTAGACTATGAATTGATAGACAATTTTAAAGCCAGGGTTTGGATACAAGTAATTTCTTTTATAAGAAACCTTAGGAAATAAGAATGGGAGATTGGTGTTTTTGTTTTTAACTGTTATAACAAAATACTTGATGGTGGGGGAAGGTTAAGTATTATCTCAGTTTTTGAGGCTGAAAAGTTCAAGATCAGGTAGCCCCATAAGTTTAACCACTCATGAGGATCTTGTGGACACATCACAATATGGCAGAGGGCATTATGGCAGGAATGCGTCCAAGGTCAAGTGGTTCATATGGAAGAAGGAATCATGGGAGGTACTACGCTATCTTAAAACAACCCAATCGTATGGAAACTAACCACTGTTTTGAAAGAACTGCATTAATCTATTTGGAGGTCAATATCCCTAATGACTTAAAAGACCTTCCACTAAACTCCACCTATCGAAGGTCACTCAGATTGTCATACTGAGGGCCATACCTCCAAATAGAAGGTCAATATCCCTAATGACTTAAAAGACCTTCCACTAAACTCCACCTATCGAAGGTCACTCAGATTGTCATACTGAGGGCCATACTTCTTTTTATGTGATTATTTTCTTTATTCTTTTTTTCTTTTATTGAAAACAGATTGTTTCTCATACAATATATCCTGATTATGGCTCTCCCTCAACTTCTCCCAATCCCTCCCTATCTCTTCTTCCATCCAGATCCATTTCCTTTCTGTCTCTTACTAGAAAATAGCAGGCTTCTAAAAGATAACAACAAAACATAACAAAACAAAATATCAGATAAAATAAAAACCATTGCATCGAAGTTGGACAAGGCAAAGTTCCAAAAGGAAAAGAGCCCAAATAAAGACACAAAATTAAAAAACTCACTCATTTGCACACTCGGGAATACCATAAAAACACTAAACTGAAAACCATTACAAACAATCATACACACACACACACAGGACTTGGTGGAGACCTGTGCATGGGGGGTCATACTTCTAATTCATGAAACCATGAAACTTAGTGGCACATTAAAACTATATCCAAACTTTTAGAGAAGTCTTGATCAGGGTTCAGTGGAAGTACATTAGGGAAAACGATTTCTCTGACCTGGATAGAGACGTAGTATTCCAAGCTATCTGAAATATAAGAGTGTTTATTTAGTTTGCCCAGTCAATCACCCACCTAAGGGACCACACCCATGGAAGGTGGATTCTCATTATGCAACACTAAAGAGATAGGAGAAGTAATTACTCCTTCAATAAGATAATGTGCTTATCCTTCCCAGAATTTCTACCACATGTAGTTGGTCCAGAGCTACAGCTCTAAAAAGATGTAGCCCATTTATAGCACTTGTCTTTTTATTTGGTAGGCTATGGTATTTGGGAGAGGCATTGTTATTCCATTATAGTGTAACTATATTTAAACTCATTATACACAGTGTATATATATATATATACACACACACATATATATACATATACATATATATACACACACATATACATACATATGTATATACAGTTTTATGATTTCAGATGACTTTTTCAAAGATCTATAATGTTAGTTATTCTTCCCTGTACTCCCTCTTCTATGGTGCCCACCTATCTTCCACCTAGGTTTTTCTTTTAAACACTGATAAAATTGCCCTTGAGATTCTTTTTAAATCCATTCTTAAATTATTTTGTTAATTAGACTAAGAACCCTAAGATGGGTCCCCAGTTCCATGACAACTCTAATAGGACTCCCCCCAAATTTCCAGTAACAAAATCATAGTATGGGAAGAGTGAAGCTGAGAAGGAAGAAGAGCTATTCCAAGGGTACATTCCCATGTATGATGACTACTTTGGACTGTTGGGTTCAGTCCCAGAGAAGCCAGCAAGGACATATATGATTGCACCTCAGAACTGTCTCTTTCGGGGACAGTATATAAACCCACCAATGCTAATTTCCAACTGATTGTGATTGTAGTAGGATGTTGACTTCCTCTTCTGGCTTTTATCCACACATGAATCCAATGGTATCCCGTACTGTAACACTAGAAAGATCTTAATTCTGAGAGCCAGAAATATAATGAGCTGAATCAAGGTGCCAACAAGTTATAAATATGAAACCCATTGTTAAATCAATTGATGAAGGACAAAATGGGCTAGGAAGATATGGGATGGTCTTAATACACATCTAACCAAGGCAAGGATACAGGCTTTAAAGCAAGGGGCACAACAGTATAAGTATAGAAAATGTAGTTTGTTTCCATTTCTTTGGGATTTTGCACTGAGCTTTCAGCTGCTAGGGCTACTCTAAAAACAGAAATAGATAAAGAAAATGTTTGCAAAGATCCTACTTCTTGGTATTGTTACCAAGCCATACTGGCAAGGACTATGTCCTCATCCTAGAGAAGAAATCAGACTCAGTGACCAGTTCAGGTAAACCCACACCATAATAGGCAGTAAACTCCATACCCATGATGACTAAACTGTTAACTATATATTCTGGTCTTTAAAGTAGAGTTGACACTAATCATAGCTGATTTTTATTATTTTGTCTGCTTGACAATATTAGAAGACAAATCAATGGATAAACCTTAAAAGAATAAGAGCATTGTTGTTCTAGAGGCCAGTTTCAAGACTCTGAGTCAGGAAGATGATGAATTCACTCTATTCTAAGTGAATCTATATGGGAAGTCCATATTTTTATATGAAAGAAGGACAGTTCATGTCTTTACAAAAGGCATCTCTAGGGAACTAATTTGCCTATTGAATTCCCCTAGAGTATCTCATTTGTGGCATTTTTTACTGAAAGCATAAACCTGTGCAGCATACTATAACACTTCCCCAAATGATTCTAGTGCATGAGTATTTTGTTTCAATCGAAGCTTTTCTGAAAGTTTAGTTGGGACTCAAAGAGAAGAGGGCTGGCTGTTAATCTCAGAGAAGGAAGTGTGTGAAATTGTAGATTTCCTTCACCTCTTCTCATGTCCCCATCTTTCCATTTTTAAATTTATTTATTACTTTCTTTGTATATATATATATGATGTGTGTGAGAGGTGTGCATGGGGGTGCATTCATGAGTTGGTATATGCATAAAAGTAAGGACAACTTTCGAGACTTGGATCTTCCCTTCATGTGGGCTACTCACATGAAACTTAACAAGCTTTCATGGCAAATGCTCTCACCCACTGAACCACTCTCTTCTACCTTTCTTGACCCTCAGAGACAGTGATATATCTTGTCTATCTGTCTCCTAAGATCAAAGTGTAAAAGTCTCTGGGGGTGTTATCATGATAACATGCCACTGGAAACAGAAAATATGATTTGATGCCTTAAAGAAGTTGAGAGTTACTTTTCTTTACCTCTTATAAATCCAGGAGAATGCAATTGCTGTTGTATTATGAGTCCTGGTTTTTCTATATTTCTGATGTATTTATCACAACTGAAGACTATTTGGTATTATATCTGAGTTCAAGGCAAAAAGATAAAAGGGAATTTCTTTCTTCTTCTGAGTTTCTATTTTGGGGTCAGAGGCAGGAAGTGACACATTTCCAGAAGATTATATTTTAGACCTCATTACTTAGAAATAGGTCACAGACCCATGGCAGATCAGTACAACCAAAGGACAGGAAAGGACCACTTAGTTTAATAATGGTTTATTTCCCAAGGCTGGTGAAGGGACCTTTCTTGTCTAGAATAATACAATCTTTGACTATTACTTGAACAAACCAGCATTTTATTAACAGGGAAATAGGGAATGAGAAAGGGCAGTTGAATACACAATTAGTTAGCCCCCAAAAAACAACTGTGCCCATTGAGTCAATGGGCCAGGAAACCTGACTGTGACTTTGACTTTCACCACTTAACATTGTGCAGCATTGCATATGTCACTTGAAACGGTCTTGCTATGGTGACCTCATGTATAAATTGAGGCCAGTGGACATTAGTGCCAAGTTTCCTTCTAGATCCAACAACACTCAATGGTTCAGTGCAGTGATAGTAACTTCTAAATGAAAGTCTATGGCTAAACTAAAGTGGTTTATAATTGAAACATGCTCTAATGGTGTTTTTTCTGGCTCAGAGAACTGGATGTTTACATTCTCATATAGTAAATTATGCACTATGTTTCAAAGAAATTCCAAACTCCTTCCCCTCTTAAAGTTTCTGTGTGTGTGCGCACACACACACACACACACACACACACACACACACACACGCACACCCAACTTTAAAGAATGATAAATACTATGAAGAAAATGAAGCAAGAAACTTAATGTGATAGTGAGTGGATGGGTGGGCAAAACTAGATTGGGCAGTCATGCACAGTACCTCTGAAGAGGATATTAAAAGGACTTGTAATAATTACTCTTTTCATTGTTGTCACAAATACCTGATAAGAAGCAACTTAAGGGAGGAAAGGTTTCTTTATTAAATTTGAGTTTTTGAAATTAAAATATAATTACTTCATTTTTATTCCCTTTCCCCCTCCAACCCTTACCACAGAACCATCCCCCCCTTATTCTTTCTCAAATTTGTAACCTCTCTTTAATCCACTGTTCACAGTGTGAGGGGTATAGGGTGCCAGGGAAGCAAACCACTACACAGTGGTGGTAACTTGTGGATCAGGCTTCTCAGGCCCTCACATCTTGGCAAACGGGAAGCAGATATGGGACAAGAATAAGATTGGGTTATAAACCTCCAGTTCATTTCCAATGGCGAACTTTCTTCAATGATGCACCACCTTTTCGTTGTGGGAGCTGCGGGCTGCATTCCTGCTGACCGGCTCCCAGCCACTGGCTAGCTTTACCAGAAATAACAACACACAAACTGTATTCATATAAACACTGCTTAGCCCATTTCTATTAATGTGTGTAGCACCCCAAGGTGCACTTACTGGGAAGATTCTAGCCTACGTCCATCCTGGGTTGGAGCTTCATCGCATCTGCCCTGGCGATGAGCTGTATGGCGTCTGTCTGAGGAGTCTTACCTCACCTCCTCTTCCTCCCAGCATTCTGTTCTGTTTACTCCACCCACCTATGTTCTAACCTATCAGGGCCAAGCAGTTTCTTTATTAATTAACCAATGACCTTCCTCCATCACCTATTATTTATTTATTTATTTATTTATTTATTTATTTATTGTTGAAGGGTCTTCTTTCTATGTGTTGCTTTCATTGGGTAAATAAAGAAACTGCCTTGGCCTTTTGATAGGGCAGAAACTTAGGTAGGCTGGGAAAAGAGAACTGAATGCTGGGAGAAAGAAGGCAGGCAGAGAGAGCCGCCATAGAGTTGCCAGAGTCAGACATGTTGAATCTTTCCCGGTAAGCCATGACCTTGTGGTGACATACAGATTATTAGAAATGGGTTGAGTCAAGATGTGAGAGTTAGCCAATAAGAGGCTAGAGCTTGCCTGGCAGTGCACTACCTTTTCAAAATTCCATAATCTTTCCAGAAAGCATACCAGATGACCAAATGTTCAAACGCATGCACCTGAAGATGATATTTCACATTCAAATAAAACTCTGGTCCTGGGACTTGCAGGCTCATGGCCATCACATAATGCAAAACACATTCAGTATCATTTTAAAAAGATGGCATAGCCTTATGTTTCCAATACTGTCTAAAACCTAGGATTCAAGTCTCTTTTCTGGTCCAAGAAAATCTATTAATTGTGACCTCTGTAAAACAACAAAGGCTGCATATCATAGTATGCAGTAAAACTTTCCATTTCAAAATGCAGAACAGGATGATAACAAGAAAAGCCTGGATGAAGGTAAGACTAAAACCCAGCAGGGTAGCCACTCCCCACCTTCATCTATGACATCGAGAGCTTGTCATAGTATCACCTGCATCCCAGTTGGCATCGATAGTCTTGCTCCAGTCTCTCCTCTGTGACAACTATTGCTCCAGTTCCATTCTCTGTCCTCTCTCTTGGGCCAGCTCTACTCAATTTCCACAGCTGTCCTTGGCAAATGTCTCATTTTTTTTCTGATATCTCTAATATCCTGGAATCTCCATTAAGATGCGACCTTCACAGCTTCACTTACAGCTTGTTCAGAAGCTCCAGGCAAGAAATCCAATCTTGCTATGTGTTGCCTGAGCTCAACAGTTCTTTTGGAACCTTTGTTCAAGCCTGCATGATCCTCTAACTCTTGTATTCTGCATATATGCAAAGCTATTACTACATGGAAGATGCTGTCAAGTTTTGCTTCCAGCTTGAGGTGTAGATTTTACCCATCCTCCATTAACTTTGAATTCAGTTTCACTCAAATTTTCAAGGCAAAGGCAGAATTCAAATGGATACTATTTTTTTTAATAAAGAAAACATCAATGGCATCTAGTTCAATTTCTTTTTTTAAATTTATTTATTTATTAAAAGATTTCTGTCTCTTCCCCGCCACCGCCTCCCATTTCCCACCGCCTCCCATTTCCCTCCCCCTCCCCCAGTCAAGTCCCCCTCCCTCATCAGCCCAACGAGCAATCAGAGTTCCCTGCCCTGTGGGAAGTCCAAGGACCATCCACCTCCATCCAGGTCTAGTAAAGTGAGCATCCAAACTGCCTAGGCTCCCACAAAGCCAGTACGTGCAGTAGGATCAAAAACCCATTGCCATTGTTCTTGAGTTCCCATTCTTCCTCATTGTCCGCTATGTTCAGCGAGTCCGGTTTTATCCCATGCTTTTTCAGACCCAGGCCAGCTGGCCTTGGTGAATTCAATTTCTGACTGAAACCTTATGACCATCTAATCATCTACAGCATGGCCATTACTGTTCATTATTTTCATCCTTCGGGTTTTCTTTACTCCTAGAAGAACCTCCCATTAATTTATAATTGCAATATTCTAGGGCTTCTTTAGTTAGAAACTACAGACTCTTCCACATTCCTCCTATAAGCCAGTTCTAGAGGCCCAAGAATCACATGGTCAACTTTATCTTAGTATTTACTCTCCTCTCAGAAACAGTTTTCTGTATAGGCTACTTTTCTTCTTGCTGTGGCCAAATTCTTTATATGAAGCAACTTAAGGGGGGAGAGATTTATTTTGGTTTATTGTTTGAGATGATATAGTCTACAATGGTTTGGGGGTGTTGTGGCTGGGAATCCTTACTTCCTCATA
This sequence comes from Microtus pennsylvanicus, assembly GCF_037038515.1. Taxonomy (NCBI): domain Eukaryota; kingdom Metazoa; phylum Chordata; class Mammalia; order Rodentia; family Cricetidae; genus Microtus; species Microtus pennsylvanicus. The sequence goes on from NC_134601.1 coordinate 138,884,173, forward strand.
TCGCAGTGAAAAGGAAACAGACTGAGACAGGAAGCAAGGCTGTGCTACAAGTCTTTCGGTTTGCACTCAGTGGCCTAATTCCTATGGCATGAGTCTACCTTCTAATGGTTCCACAACTCCCCCAAACAGTGCTACCAGTGTTGAAATACCAAACCTTATAGTGCACACTTTACATTCAGTCCATAACAGGCAGCGAGATTTTGCTTCTACGCTCTGACGGTTCTGTCACTGAGTCTAAACCACAAACAGAGTAGACAGATTAACAGAAGAAAAAGATTGTATTTAATAATGTATGTATGTATCAGAGCTTATGATGTATATGAGCATCCAAGAAGTGATAAGGTTTGAAACTTGGGGATTGGGTTTGGGAGTTATGGTAGGGTGAAACGAATTGTTTGGTGAATGCAAGTTATCTTGGACTGTCCCTTAGTAAAATGTGTCTGTTTTTTGGTGGCCATAGCGGCAACTTCAAAACTCCTCTACCGTGGTAGAAGCCAGTATTTGCTAGTTGGCAGGATTCTGGTTGGGAGTATACGAGGGAGTGTGTGCGTGTGTAGAGATACATGAATTGCACTCATTTTGTGAGTATATGAGGGAGTGTGTGTGTGTGTGTAGATATACATGAATTGCACTCATTTTGTGAGTATATGAGGGAGTGTGTGCGTGTGTAGATATACATGAAGTGCACTCATTTTGTGAGTATATGAGGTAGTGTGTGTGTGTGTGTAGATATACATGAATTGCACTCATTTTGTGAGTATATGAGGGAGTGTGTGTGTGTGTAGATATACATGAAGTGCACTCATTTTGTGAGTATATGAGGGAGTGTGTGTGTGTAGAGATATATGAAGTGTACTCATTTTGTGAGTATATGAGGGAGTGTGTGCGTGTGTAGATATACATGAAGTGCACTCATTTTGTGAGTATATGAGGTAGTGTGTGCGTGTGTAGATATACATGAAGTGCACTCATTTTGTGAGTATATGAGGGAGTGTGTGTGTGTAGAGATATATGAAGTGTACTCATTTTGTGAGTATATGAGGGAGTGTGTGCGTGTGTAGATATACATGAAGTGCACTCATTTTGTGAGTATATGAGGGAGTGTGTGTGCTGTGTAGATATACATGAATTGCACTCATTTTGTGAGTATATGAGGGAGTGTGTGTGTGTGTAGATATACATGAAGTGCACTCATTTTGTGAGTATATGAGGGAGTATGTGTGCTGTGTAGATATACATGAATTGCACTCATTTTGTGAGTATATGAGGGAGTGTGTGTGTGTGTAGATATACATGAAGTGCACTCATTTTGTGAGTATATGAGGGAGTGTGTGTGTGTGTAGATATACATGAAGTGCACTCATTTTGTGAGTATATGAGGGAGTGTGTGTGTGTGTAGATATACATGAAGTGCACTCATTTTGTGAGTATATGAGGGAGTATGTGTGCTGTGTAGATATACATGAAGTGCACTCATTTTGTGAGTATATGAGGGAGTGTGTGTGTGTAGAGATATATGAAGTGCACTCATTTTGTGAGTATATGAGGGAGTGTGTGTGTGTGTAGATATACATGAAGTGCACTCATTTTGTGAGTATATGAGGGAGTGTGTGTGTGTGTAGATATACATGAAGTGCACTCATTTTGTGAGTATATGAGGGAGTGTGTGTGTGTGTAGATATACATGAAGTGCACTCATTTTGTGAGTATATGAGGGAGTATGTGTGCTGTGTAGATATACATGAATTGCACTCATTTTGTGAGTATATGAGGGAGTGTGTGTGCTGTGTAGATATACATGAAGTGCACTCATTTTGTGAGTATATGAGGGAGTATGTGTGCTGTGTAGATATACATGAATTGCACTCATTTTGTGAGTATATGAGGGAGTATGTGTGCTGTGTAGATATACATGAATTGCACTCATTTTGTGAGTATATGAGGGAGTGTGTGTGCTGTGTAGAGATATATGAAGTGCACTCATTTTGTGAGTATATGAGGGAGTATGTGTGCTGTGTAGATATACATGAATTGCACTCATTTTGTGAGTATATGAGGGAGTGTGTGTGCTGTGTAGATATACATGAATTGCACTCATTTTGTGAGTATATGAGGGAGTGTGTGTGCTGTGTAGAGATATATGAAGTGCACTCATTTTGTGAGTATATGAGGGAGTGTGTGCGTGTGTAGATATACATGAATTGCACTCATTTTGTGAGTATATGAGGGAGTGTGTGTGCTGTGTAGATATACATGAATTGCACTCATTTTGTGAGTATATGAGGGAGTGTGTGTGCTGTGTAGATATACACGAAGTGCACTCATTTTGTGAGTATATGAGGGAGTATGTGTGCTGTGTAGATATACATGAATTGCACTCATTTTGTGAGTATATGAGGGAGTGTGTGTGCTGTGTAGATATACATGAATTGCACTCATTTTGTGAGTATATGAGGGAGTGTGTGTGCTGTGTAGAGATATATGAAGTGCACTCATTTTGTGAGTATATGAGGGAGTGTGTGCGTGTGTAGATATACATGAATTGCACTCATTTTGTGAGTATATGAGGGAGTGTGTGTGCTGTGTAGATATACATGAATTGCACTCATTTTGTGAGTATATGAGGGAGTGTGTGTGCTGTGTAGAGATATATGAAGTGCACTCATTTGAGGGAATCGCTTTAGACAAAGTAAGTTGCGAGGAAGCTTAACCTCTCACTTGCTATTGTTCTTGTGCTCTTTGGGGATGGGATTGCCTGAACATTGTCCTTTCCACAGAGAAAATGAGAAAATGATAATGTTGGGTAGGAAACAGTAGACTGGGCAGTCATTTTTTTGCTTTATCTGGGAAGGCATCATTCCAGCCAAGCCCAGAACAGAGATAAGCATAGGAAGAACAGTGTTCCTGCAAGATGGAACAGTGACTGCAAATTGTCTTTAAAAAATAAGAATGAGGTGTTGTAAGACAAGTAAGAAAGCCAATGAGATGGCAGAGCAGTAAAAAGGGAGAATGGAAATAAGTTAGTTGGAGAGGTCATCAGGCAGCACCTTTCTAGATTATTATAGAGCAAGGACATCCTTATCTTGACTTCATTGGAACTCTACTCAGAGGTTTTTCAGGTGCACAATATGATGTACTTTAATTTTTTATAACATCTCCCACCTGATGGACTAGAAGGAACAAAATCAGCAGCACAGGTTTCAGTGTGAGGATACTGCAGCGCTTCAGTGAGAGAAGATGGATTTTTATGAGCAGGGGTGGGACAATCTATTAAATTAATACCTACTCTGAAAGCAAAATAGTTCTATTTCTTAGTAGATTATATTTGGCAGGAGGTTCCTAGTTAGGGTAACTATTGCTGTGATGAAACACCATGACCAAAGCAACTTAAAAGAGAAACGGGTTTATCTGGCTTACACTTCCATTCATCACTGAAGGAATTCAGGGCAGGAACTTAACAGGACAGGAACATGTATGCAAGAGCTGATGAAAATGCCATGCAGGGGTGCTGCCTATTGTCTTGCTTCCCATAGCTCACTCAGTCTGCTTTCTTATAGAACCCAGGACCCCCAGCCCAGAGAGGGCACCACCCACTGTGGGCTGAATCCTTGCACATCAATCACCAATTAAGAAAATGCCTACATGTTTTTCTATAACCTGATATTTTGGAGGTATTTTCTAAAGTGAGGCTCCCTTCACTCTGATGACTCTATCTTATGTCATGAAACTAGTTAGCACAGAGGGTAGGGGAAGGAAAGAAATTCAACTTGATCTCTGGATTTTAAGATGATGCTACTAGGAGGAAGGAGATGAATTTTCTGATACTTAGAAGATGGGGGTGGTAGTAGGCAAGCAGTAGTCAGAGTGGGCACAGTGTCCTACAGTTGGAAGTTTGGAGTGGGAGGTGTTAGGGCTGAGGTCTGCTTTGAAGCAGAAGCCTCGTAAAGGAATGCTCCAAGGAATACAATGGGTAAAGCCAGAGGAAAAAAAATCTGTAATCCTTAACAACCCCTCCATAGCAGAGCTCTGAAGCTTCTCTTCTTATGTAGACAGAGATAACTCTTCCAAAATAATCTTCCTGATCAAGAAAAGAATTGAGAACACACAGATTTAAGACCTTTCGTTTGGGCTTGCCTAATCTCCTCTTCACCTTTTTGATCAGTGTAAGTACTTGCATCAGCAGAAAATCTAAGCAAATAGAGGCAGCTCTAGAGAGAAATGAGTTGTGGGGAACTCTGCAGGGTTATTAAGATTAATTTAAAAAAAGAGATTTTCCTCAAATAAGCACAATATGAACTACTTGGGGGAGAACTGAAAGTCAGGGTTATGTTTGTGTTTTAATAAAGTGGAAATACATAGGCAGGAATTCATTTAAATGTTTTTATTTAGTAAAGCTATTCAAATAAAAACCCTGTTTTAATTATAAATTCAGCACAAAGGACTATAACATCTCAGAATCTGGATTCTGAGTTTTCTGTTCTTGATGGAAGCCGAAGGTGAGTTGGCCAGGGTTAACACCATAAAGGCTCCTGGAAGATAATGTGAATTGAAGAGTTGAGTCCTACTTTGGTCTTAGGAAAACATCAGAAATTCTTTGACTTTCTCAGACTCTCAGTATGTTGCTAAGAATTCCATTGGGGCACACTTCATTTCAGGCAAATTAGATAGCTGCTCTTTTCCTTCTAGGTTCCAGCATTAATGTGCCCTTGAGTGGAGGCTATCCATTGGAGGACTTGATTGGGCATTTTAGTGTTCTCTTGTCCTTTTGGCTGGCAGGTGAATGGCTGTGGAGTGGACATATGATCAGGCACTTAACATTGACTGAATATCTAAAGAGGTCTTGAAATCTCATCTCCATGTGACAAGTATAATCAGTTTTGGACTTACAACGCTTTGGCTTTTACAAGTTTTGACTTTAGGATGATACAAAAGCCAAACTCATTCACCAGGAACTATACTTGAAAATGTTAATTTGGATGATCTCCTTGGTATTATATAGTCTGGGTTCAGTCTTTTCTTGGCATGCTGAGCATCTGTTCATCAGCCTGAGGATCACAGGGAGATACAAGCAATACTCCACAGTGTGCTATGCTGCTAGCTGTTTGGTGGTATGTTAGGTATGCTAAATAAACTTTGGGCTTGTAATATTTCTTATTGATGACCTAAGTCGTGGATAAAGCTAATAGATGTGAAATAAAGGATAACCAGACTACAACCTTAGAGAGGCTAAGTAATAAGGCGGGTTCAAGGGGGGACACAAGAATATCCCTGAGAAGGGGAAATAGAATAGATTTTGTGAGTGGACTGGGGGTAGGTGGGGATGGGAACAGGAAGGGTCAGATGAGGGAATGGAGGGAAAGAGCACTAGGAGAGACAACTGGAATGGGGGGCAACATCTCTGGAAGATCTAGAAAACCCAGGGCAATGGAAACTCCCACGAATCTGCAAGAATGATACTAGCTAAGACTCCTAGTAATAGAGGCTATGGGGTGTGTACCAGCCATCTTCTGTAACCAGGCAAGACCTCCAGTGGTGAGATTGGGACATCAACCCAGCTACAAATCCTTCGACCTACAATCTGCCTGCCTGAAAAATGTGCTGGGGCAAAGGTGGTGCAAAACTTGTGGGAGTGACCAACCAATGACTGGTCCAGTTTGAGACCCATGCCTCAAGAGAAAGCCCACCCCCAGTGCTGCCCGGAGGGCCAGAAACCAGAGGCCAGTTAGCCCAGAGACCTAGGAAAGAAGCAAGCACAACTGGCTAACACATAAAACAAGACTCTGCTATGCTCCTAGACAAGGGCTGTCTTAGGGTTTTGATTGTGGTGAAGTGACACCATGACTATAGCAACTCCTAGAAAAAGAATATTTAGCTGGAGTACTTGCTTACAGTTTTCAGGTTCAGTCCATTATCGCCATGATGGGGAGCATGGCAGTATGTGGGCATACATGGTGCTGGAATGGAGTACCAGTTGAGAGTCCTACATCTTGCTGGCCAAAGAAAGTTGACTGGGACACTGGGGAGTAACCTGAGCATAGGAAACTTACAGTGAACACTTCCTCCAAAAAAAGTCGTACCCACACCAACAAAGCCACACCTTCTAATAGTGCTACTCCCTATGAGATTATGGAGGTCAATTACATTCAAGCTACCATAGTAGCCTAGCAGAATTGTCATCAGTGAGGTTTCATCTAGCCACTGGTGGGAACAGCTACAGAGACCCACAGCCGAACATTAGGTGGAGCTCAGGAAATCCTGTAAAAGAGAGGGAGGAAGGATTGTAAGAGACAGAGGGGACAAGGACACCACACACACACACACACACACACACACACACACACACACACACATCAATAATAATAATAATATTTGGACATTGGTTATTCATCTGCTCTGGGCTTGTATGGCAGGAGAGCTGTGATTAGCACAAGTCATCTGGGCTGTTCCTCTAAAGCCAGTGTAGTCTGATTGAGTTTTCCTTAATTATCACTATTAAGTGCCACTCTTCTGTTTGAGAGGACATGTGATCCTTTATTTTAAAACACTTGCTTGAAAACTGGGATTTCCTCAATGGGCAGACAATTATTATTATTCTGATTTCTAGACTAGAATACTCTGTAATATATTATTTATTTCCCCTTTGAGAAGACATGAGACTGGAAGTAGTGGATGGATGCAAAAATGAGATGAGGTTGTATCACCCCAAAGATTCCTGAGATGGGAAGCACAGGGTTACACCCTTCTCGCTGTCTGTGTGGTCTCTCCATTTCCTGAAATGAACCATCTGCCTCTAGGAATTAATTCCTTTCCTCAGGCTGTGCTTCTGGTAAACTCATCTACACTGTGCCGCTCTGGATGGTTTAACACGATTAATAGTGATTTATTTAGGGGTGGCCTCTTCATTATCATGGTTGTATTTAATTTTTAACAGCTTTATTAATCCATAATTAACATACTATGAGTTCACTCATTTAAAATGTACAGTTCAGTGATTCTCAAGGCATTTTCTGACTTGAGAAACCATCAGCACAATCCACTTTTCGAACCTTGCCATCACCCCACCCCTTGCTAACAGAAATGATCACTTGCATCCATGTGCAACCTTTGTGCCCTCAGCCTCAGGCACTCAGGAATCTACTGTCTATTTTTATACATTTGCTTCTTCTGGACAGTTCTTCTAAGTTGAGTCATGCAAGGTGTGTTCTCTTGAATCCAGTCATTTTCAGCCATACTGCACTATGCGTTGGAACTTTATTCCTTTTTATGGGTGGATAGTTTCCTTTCCTCTCCTCTCCTCTCCTCTCCTCTCCTCTCCTCTCCTCTCCTCTCCTCTCCTCTCCTCTCCTCTCCTCTCCCCTCCCCTCCCCTCCCCTCCCCTCCCCTCCCCTCCCCTCCCCTCCCCTCCCGTCCCGTCCCGTCCCGTCCTGTCCTGTCCTGTCCTGTCCTGTCCTTTCGTTTTTGTTTGTGTTTGAGTTTGTACTTTAATTACAACATTTCTTCTTTCTCTATCTTCCCTCCAAGCCCTCCCACATACCCCTCATTGTTCTTGCTCAAATTTATGGTGCTTATTTTTCATTTGTTATTCCATACATATATGTATTTGTATATACATAAAAATTCACACATATAACCTATTGAGTCTATATAATGCTACTTGTATGTACGTTTTCAGGGCTGACCATTTGGCACTAAACAACCAATTTGTGTGGCCCTGGGGAGGGCTACCTCTCCTGGTGGTTAGTTTTCTATTTTGTAAATGTACATTTTTCAATTTCCGGTTTATTGTTTACATCTTTTTGCAGTCATGATTAATGGTGCTGGAAAATTTCTATATACATATTTCTATGAATGTACTTCTAACATTTTCTCTTGGCTAGATAACTAGTAGAACTGAAAGCTCACTTACTAAAACTGTGTTCCAACTTTTAAGGCAGTTGCCTTTCTTCCAAAGCAGCTGTATTCTTACACTTACTTTAAGATATATTTCATTTTTTTATTATGTGTGTATCACGCATTATCACACATACCACAGCTCTCAAGTGGAGGTTGCAGAACAATTTTCAGGGGTCGGTTTGCTCTTCCCACTGTGTAGGTTCAAGGAATCAAACTTAGGTCCTCAACCTTGGCACCCACTGAATCATCTCCCCAGGCCTTAGCTGGTGTTTAGATGAAGTTCATTCTTGTGGGAATGAATGCTAGCTGGGTGTGGTTATAATTTGATTTTCACCATTTAAAAACTAATGTTGACTTTTTCTCTTGTGTACTTATTTCTTTGGTGAAATGTCTGTCTTTTGCCAATTTTTTAGTGAACTTTTCTTCTTACTACTAAATGATGTTATGTACATTCTGAAACACGGCCTTTAGTAAATGGACAGTCTGTGAATATTTGATTTCACTTGTCTTGAACTTTTCTTAAAGGTGACCTTTCAAGATCAGAGTTTTTTAACTTTTGATAAGGTCCAATTTATTAACTTTTTCTTTTATGGATTTTAATGTGGTATCTAAGAACTCCTTGCCTAACTCATAGTCATAAGACTTTTCTTTGGAAGGTTTTCTATTTCAGCCATTATATTTAGGTCTATGAAGTACTATGGAGTTTCTGTGTTTTTTGCATCTTTTTTAGATGCTGAAATATATTCTGGTGCCATTTGTAGAAAAGATTATTATTTCTATATCAAACTTTCTGGCAGTTTTGTAAACAACCAATGGACTTGTGTATGTCTCCCTAGATAGACTCCCCATCCTGTGGGACCAATTCCATGCTCACCCTCGCATCCTGTGGACCAATGCCACGCTCACTCTCGCATCCTGTGGGATCAGTGCCATGCTCACCCTCGCATCAGTAGTGCTCTCTGGTCACTATTCTAGCTTTGGGCTGAGTGTGGAAAGTAGAGAGAATTAGTTCTCTCATAGTGTTCTGCTCAATTACTTTGACATTCTGGGTTCTTTGCATTTCTGAGTAAATGTTAGTTAGGATTGGTCTCTCAATTTCAACATCAAAAATACAGTTTTGCTTTTACAAGAATTACATCAAATTCACAGAACAGAACAACTTTGCAAGACTCAGCAACTTAACGATACTGAGTCTCCCAACTTTTAAAAATGTAATGCCTCTCCACTTATCCATATTTTATTTAGTTTTCTGGTACAATGTACATAGTTTTGCAACATACAAATAAACCGTAGTTTTGTTACATTTATTCTTAAGTATTCTATTTTATTTCATGGTGTTAATAATGGAACAGTTTCTTTGATCTATTATCCAGTTACTCAGCAGTAGTACCCAGAAATGTGGTTGATTTTTGTTTATTGATCTTATACCAGCAATCTTGTTGATCTTATTTGATATTGCTGAATGTATTTTAGTGAATTTCTTGGGAATTTCTGTACAACAGATCTTGTCTTCTCTGAATAGAGAGAAAGCAGTAGAGAAGGAACTCTGTACGATCGTGCTTCTGTAAAAGCAATGAAAAATAGTAAAAATTTGTTAAAATCTTCTCTAGAAGCTCACAAAATCTTCTAACTATACCCAAGAGTGTTTATTTAGAAAAAAAGATGACTAAATGTTGGCAATTTAAGTTAGTTTTCCTTCATCCACCACTGAGTCATATTTTTGCAATTAACAGTCTACTTTTGTAACACTCATATTGGACATTATTTGCAAAGAACTGCCTTTAGTTGATTTGTCTGGTGGCTCTTTGGGATAATCATCCCAAAAGCATCTTTTTATATTCTTAACTACAAACTCTTCTGTTGGGCACTTGTTGAAACACTTATAGACAAATATGAATAATAATTGTTGCAAACAAATAGATAAACAAAAATGCTTGGGAGGAAAAGGAGAATTTTTTTTTACGGCCCTATGTATTGGATCTGCTCAGCAAACTCTCAGACTGTTCTAAGCATTAACCTCCACAGGCTTGAGGTGCTAAACAAGCTACGTGTAAGATCTAAGGTAAAGTTTAAACTGTCCCAGCACAGAAGGGATTCCCACAGTCCCCAGTGTGTCTACAAGACCCTTTTGTAAAGATCAGGCTTAAAAATAAAAACATTTATTTTAGTTTTGGGATTGCAATATAATTGCATCATCCCCCCTCTCTTTCCTCCCTTCAAATCCTCCCAAATACCCTACCTTGCTCTCTCTAAAATTCATAGCCTCTTTTTTCATTAATTGTTGTTACATGTGTATAGATATATATTCCTAAATACGTAATAATGAGATTTGTTGTTGTTCCATTACATTAGGAATGTAAAGAACTTTTCCTAATAAGTAGCTGGATCCAGAGTAGAAATTCTCTGATAAAACATGAAAAGGAATTTACTCTTCATAAAATATGAGAGACTCTCATTTCCAGAGTGTGCATAATATTCAGACTAACTGTTAACAGAAAATGATGAGGTAAGCAAAAATTAGCTAAGTATTAGGTACAATACTACCTAAGCAAACAAGAAAAAAGCAACTTTCAAACTCTAGAAATGACAGAGACATCTCGCTGCCTGGACAGTCACCCAAAGTTCCTCTGTACCGTTGGGGCATCCATCTTCAGCCTTCAGGCCCATGGTATCCAGCAGACATTTCCATAAAGCAGGAAAATTCAAAGTCAGTTCAGTCACTATCTGTTGTGTCCTGCAGAATGTCTCGCAAACTCTTTCGTGAATCAGGAACCCCGAAAGATCATCTCACCTTAGGCAAGTTCAGTAGTCCTCTCTCTGTGGGTTCTCTGTGTCCAGTTTATGCAATTCTCCAGGCAAGAGCAGTTTCTTGCCCAAATGGCTATCAAACTCCATAAGGATCCTCTTCGATGCCCATCTTCTTCTTGAAGTAGATTGGTGCTGCCAGGAGCAGAGTGTCTCATTGTCATGAAAAGTCCTCAGTTATTAAAACATTAAATGTCCTATTCTGTAATCTTTGAAAGACATGGAGAATGTCTATCTAAAATATATCTCTATATATCTAGAAAATCTAACTAACATGACTACAAGCTTGACTATTACTGATGATTATCCATCAACAACCTATATTTCCTAATTATACATTACATTTTTTAATGAACTACACAATCACAATACCTTAATCAAAATCAGAAACACTTATACATATAACAAAATTGACCTTAAATCTCTATAAATAAAGCAAAATCTATACTAATGCAAATTATTCATATCTATATCATATCCCCCTTTAAATTTAAAAGAACATTTATAAACCATATTTGGGAACATGGGCGCAGTTTTTTCTCTCCAAACTGCTTCCTGCTGAATGGGGGCATCGTTAATCAGATCATTTAGGGTGTAACCTGTGTGCCAGGTTTATCTCAGTTGGCAGTTGAGTGAAGTAATTTTTTGAGGGTGTTCACAGGAACTTTTCGGGAGGTCGTGGTCTATCATACCAAATCGGGATAGATGCAATCCACAGGGTCTGGTCCACTGTGAAAACAAAAGAAGACCCTCTCCAAAGCATCATATCCTTAGACCCAAATTCTGAAATCATACCCTCATGATATTCATTCTGGTTCCACTTGGCAGCCAATATAATGAAATGTCTCTCTGTACTTAGCTCCTTCACAGTCAAAAATTTTAAAGAAAACACAATGTACATAATCCAGACTCTCTGTGAATTTTCCATTTTTACGTGGCTTATTTTTCTTTATTTCTTTTAATCTCTTAACTATCTGTACTCTGTCTCTTTAAAGACTTTACCTTTTTTTTAAAAAAAACCATTAACTTTATTCTCTATATTCTTTTTCTTCTCTCTCCCAAGCCTACGTACATTCATCCAACAGTGTGACTCATTTAGTGGTCTGAATCTGTCCTATTGTGAATCTGCAATTTTTTACTATCCAGGAGCACTTTTGATTTGCGCCTTTAAATCACTGGGCTTAAGAATCTAAGCTGTGACATTCCTAGGTTAACTTTTTGCTTTTTGAGCGTATATCTTTGACCTGGAATAATTCTGTAGACCAGGCTGTCTTTGAACTCTCAGAGATCCGCCTGTCTCTGCCTCCCAGGCATTGGGATTAAAGGTGTTTGCTACTACACCTTGAACTCACAGAGATCTGTTTGTCTCTGCCTTTTAGGCATTGGGATTAAAGGCAAGTGCTACCACACCTTGAAGTCACAGAGGTCTATCTCCCTCTGCCTTCCAAGTGTTGGGACCAAAGGTGTGTGCTACCACACACAACAACTCTCTTCCTTTTTTTGTTTTTTGCTTTAAGAACTTCAACTTTCAGCTTGCATATATTTTTAACACACTTTAAACCATTCAGAAATTTTCTCTGTCTTTGAATCTCTCTTTACTGTATATCTCTCTTTTTCTGACCACATGAGTCTTTAATTTACCAAGCAATCTCAGTAGGACTAAAGGCGTGGCTTTGCCGGCTAGATGTAGCCCATTCCTTAGCTTTCTGCCATTCCAACCTTCTGGCTGAGGTACCGGCCAGAGCCGCATTCAGTGCCACAAGAGGATAGATGGCCACCAATGGGAATTTTCCCTGTACAATTCCAGATGTGCTTTCTAGATAGACTTTAAAGTAGCGGTGTGTAATTTTGAAATCTTTTCAAGGATCTGAAGGATACCACATGTAAAGAACTAAGGGAAAGTACAAGAACAGTGTTTTTACCATGTTCCTTAAAACCTTTTCTCAAGCTGTCCTGTATTTGATGAACCATTGCTATATTTTTTGTTCAGTTCTTTAAATGTGGTTTGCTTTAGCTCTTTGAACTTATTTTAAAGTCTTTGGTAAGTCCAACACTCAGAGTCTTTCAAGTGGTTTTACTGCCTGTAGTTATCTTTTGAATGTAGGTTATATTGTTCTTATTGTTTTTCTGTTTCTCATAACTTTGTGTTGAAAACTGTATATTTTCATACCAGATTATAGCAATTATGGGCTCTAATTTCCTCTCCTTTGTGTGTAATTTCTATTTTTGGTGCTGTTTAGTAACTTTGTTGAAAATGATTGGATAGCACCTATCTTCCCATCAGTGCCCGGCCACCCACTGATGTCTCTACTCAATTAAAGTAAGATTCACGATCATACTGTAAGCTTGACATTTTTAGAGCCTGTCTGAGTTTGTAAAGCTTTGTTAAAGGCTGTGTTTTTAGCAATTTGAGCTAGTAAGGATTTTGCCTGATGTTGATGGATCTGTATATGGTTTGGAAAATGACATTCCAAATTTAACACATCTGTTACAGCATTTATTTTCTGTGCTGGTAGAGTCTCACCTGTATCCAGATGCAAATAGCTCACTGAGGCTCTCTCCTTTTTTCCTTAAGCATAAGCACAGTTTTCTAGACCTCCTTGGGATACATGGAAACTTACTAGTTAAAGATATAAAAGATAAAGATAAAAAGAGGTAACCCTAGTTATCTTTTTTCCAGCTCCAGGTTCCAGATTCTGCTGAATATGCATGTTTGTGTTATATGTACACACACACACACACACACACACACACACACACACACACACACTCAGTGCTGACTCATCTGGTATAACAATTTTAAACTAGCTGTAGTTTTATTCATCTCTGATGTATGCCTCCAAGATTGCTATTCTTTGCTACAATGCTCCTAGGCATAGGATTTTTTTGTGTTCTTTTCCAAATCATGTTAGTCCCAGCAGTGGAAGTGCTCATCCTTCAGGCCTGTCCTCCTTTAGGAGAATTATAGTGCCATGGTGCTACTAGGAAGAGTGTGCGAGAGCATCAGGGGAAAAAAAACGAAGCTCTTCCTATTTTTATTCAGAGTGAATAAATTTTGTTGAATAAATGCTTATCTACTTATTCTATCTCATTTGTCATTGTCCAGAGTCCAGAATTTTTTTTACTACTTTTATTGTTGCTTTGAGGGGGTAAGGATTTTTTTTAAGTACACCTTGGGTCAATATCAAATAGCTATTCTAGAAATTCTCTCAGTCATGCCCTTCTGAGCCTGTACTTGCTTCTGACTGTACCCAAATGCGTCCATCTTTAGTCAAGCAAGGCTAAAGCAAAGTGTAGTAATATGCCTCCTTAATATCACATTACTTTTTCAAAACGAGTGTTATAAGCATCGAGAATCTTGTATTAAGATAGTAGGAGTAATCAATATCCCAGAAGCATGCTATTCTATGTGGCAGTGAACATGAAGGTTGTTGGGCATGCAGCGCGACACACCCAAGTAAAGAATGACTAGTTTTTTGATAGCGGATTGAAAGGGAGCTTTGACTTCATAAGATACAACTATAGAACAAGAGAGGATGGAAAAGCAGCTCTGTGTGTAGGGCATGGGCATGTTATCAGTCAACAGAATTACCAAGAGTTATGTTTCTCATTCTTTGTACATATTTACATATCTATAATTAGTTCAGTGATTGTCTGGTACAACTTAGCAATCTCTCTGGACCTAGCTGTAACTATGCCCAGCCTTCATGGATGGGAATGACGACCTATGTAGCAATATGAGGGCTCTTTGTGTGTCTGTGTATGCTTTACGGAGGCCTTTCCATTAAAAGTTTTTGAGGTACCAGAGTCTCTACTATGCAAATGAATCTCTTTGATATGTATTTTCCATTAGTCAATGACTCTTGCACAGAATGAGGGAAATTATTTTCTCCCTTTCCAGTCTTAACTCATCGGTTAGAGAGCTGATGAAAGTTGATTTTATTTTGAATGCTGCTTCCACTTTTATGCACTCCCTTTGTTTATTTTACTAATTACCTGTGCGATAACATGGTGTCTAAATTGTTCTGGAAGTATTATTCCAAATTAAAAAACCCAATAGTAAAACCACTCATCCTCCAAAGTGTGTATCTTATGAATGAGGGTAGGCATTTAGCTAATCACTGAGCAGTAACTATGGGCTGATAGCAGAGCAGTTGCCTGAAGGGAGCAGCAACTCCCATAACCCCATTTTGAAAAGCAGTAGATGTGTTTTTACTGTATCTTTCTCAGTTTTAGCTGGTATTTTAAAGAGAGATGTGATTTTGCAGCTTTGGGGAGTACTTGTCTATTTCAGGCAATCATCAGAACTGAGAACTGGAAGAATTCAGGATGAGGGCTCTAGAGCTCTGTTCTAAAACATAGTGTTGAAATAGAGAGTCTTTGGGTTTTCCTGGCCAAGCTCGGTCCATTTTGTGAGCAAATGTCACACTAAAAGACAGAAATGCAGCTCAGAGAACAGCTTCCGAGAACAAATAGCAGGGGAGGTCCAGGCAGCTATAACTTAGTGCTTTAGTTATCTTTAATGGAAACGGAGCCTCTAGCCAAGCCTAATATATAATGTATCATAAAACATATGTCTGTCAGTCTCCCAGGTATGATAAATAGGGAAAACACAGATCTCGAAGGGAGGCTATGGCAGGCTGTGCAGAGGGGCTCAGATTACTTGACTGGTTGTGGGGGTGGAAGGCTGTGTGGGAGGAATGATGTAATGTGTATTTTTAGTGTTTCTAAGAAATGACTGTCTCCATCCAGCCTAGTTCCGGTGGGTAGTGGGTGGTGGGAGAGGGGTGGGAAAGAAAGGGAGGGCTTGCATTTTATAGAACTGCATGAGAAAATTGAGTCGAGTGCCTGTTTTACAGGGGATTAGGCACGATCTTTTTCACTTGGAGGGTGGTACAGCAGGAAAGACATGGGACAAAATGAAATGATAGCATTTTCCTCGGTGTTCACTTGCTGCGGAGCTTGCTCCTTGGTGAAGTTATAGCCCAGGTCACCCATGTAAGCATGGCTAGCATCTGCCCAGCGCTCAAGAGCCCCATGTACCCTTCCTTATCATTTGAACTTCTGCTACTCTAGTATGTTTTGCTCCACAGATAGATAATTCTATTTGGTGTATCTTTGATACCACTAGTGTAATTTCTATGATTCAGTCTCCTAATTTGTGTAATGGGAAGAATAAATGACCTCTTTGGGCGCCAAACGTAGGTCTGGCAATTTCGACTCTGAAGAGTGTTTTTTCTTTTCCACAGCTCATCACAGATCCTCCCATTTAAAACACCACCTCTATTGTGTTCTGTCCACCTATGTCCTGCCTCTCCCTAGAAAATCTCACGGAGTGATTTCCTCCATTGTACCCTTTCGACATGGCTCAACCTAGCTTCATTTATTTGCTAAGAA
Organism: Microtus pennsylvanicus; assembly: GCF_037038515.1. NCBI lineage: Eukaryota > Metazoa > Chordata > Mammalia > Rodentia > Cricetidae > Microtus > Microtus pennsylvanicus. The sequence goes on from NC_134601.1 coordinate 138,900,268, forward strand.
CCATCAATCATTCTGGCCCTCTCTACTGTTTTTCCTCTCTTGTGTCTCAGCCCAGAGATGAGAATGTGCTCAAATGTACGGGCTAACACTCATACACATTCCTGTGCATGCATAGTGAGAGGGTGGTTTTTCCTATGATGGATGTATTTGGAACTTAAACTAGACCAGGATTTTTGTCAGGAAAAGGAGATGAAGTTAGTCTTTTATCCAACCTCAACAGCCTCATTCTTTTGATTCATGATGGCTTTTCCATGCAAGCTTGGCAACTGAATTTTCCACTCATACTTGGCATGTATCGATATGGATTAGTTCCCTGGAGACTGGAGGGAGGTTGCTATCAAGTGCACGAGTAGCTACCTAAGTTCAGCCATACTTGTCAATTTTTTAGAATCAGTTGTACAGCTGTGTCTGATGTTTTTACGTTATTGACACTTATGAATATTTAAGCATGTTAATAGTTGCCCAGTTTCTCAATGATTTAAAACTCCCTTTAACATTTGAGTTCTTATTTCCTTCTTCAGGTGCCTCTGCTAATACTGTCTATGGGGATCTTACTTTAGAAGAGTGCTTTTAATTTTATGGCCATGGCCTAGTGTAAAAAAAAATTTGTATTCATGAAATGCACACAAATATATTGACAGCTAAGACAATACTTTTCTACCATTATAGGAACCCTTCCTATATTCCAGGTCATATGCATATTGACAGCTAAGACAATACTTTTCTACCATTATAGGAACCCTTCCTATATTCCAGGTCATATGCATATTAGTTCATTTCATTTCAGCCCATTTTGAAAAGATTCTTGACTAACTGGAACAAAATTGTTTCCTAAATCATCTTGTCTTCTGATTATGTAGCTAGTCTATAATCCTGGCTTCAATTGTGGTTTGGTACTGAGTTATAACTGATAAAAGATGACCAATGGTTAGGGATATAGTTCAGTGTGTAAGTGCTTGCTTTGCAAGCATGGCAACTTGAGTTTGATCTCTCAAATATATGTAAAAAACAGGTGTGGCAGCATGTGTGTACAATGTTAGCAGTGAGGAAGCAGAGACAGGAGGATGCCTGAGGATCACAGGTCAGCTAGCCTATCCACTTGGGAAGCTCTTGGCTCACAAAAGACCATATCTCAAAAAACAAGGTTCCTTAGGAACAACACCTAAGTTGACTTCAGGCCTCCACATGTCCCCACATACATGTGTAACTGCACTCACACATGCATCCCCACATACATGTGTAGCTTCACTCACACATGCATCCCCACATACATGTGTAACTGCACTCACACATGCATCCCCACATACATGTGTAACTGCACTCACACATGCATCCCCACATACATGTGTAACTGCACGCACACATGCATCCCCACATACATGTGTAACTGCACTCACACATGCATCCCCACATACATGTGTAACTGCACTCACACATGCATCCCCACATACATGTGTAACTGCACTCACACATGCATCCCCACATACATGTGTAACTGCACTCACACATGCATCCCCACATACATGTGTAACTGCACTCACACATGCATCCCCACATACATGTGTAACTGCACTCACACATGCATCCCCACATACATGTGTAACTGCACTCACACATGCATCCCCACATACATGTGTAACTGCACTCACACATGCATCCCCACATACATGTGTAACTGCACTCACACATGCATCCCCACATACATGTGTAACTGCACTCACACATGCATCCCCACATACATGTGTAACTGCACTCACACATGCATCCCCACATACATGTGTAACTGCACTCACACATGCATCCCCACATACATGTGTAACTGCACTCACACATGCATCCCCACATACATGTGTAACTGCATGCACACATGCATCCCCACATGCACATACACTCCCAAACTTTATAATATGTGACCAGAAGTGATATGTCCCAAATTAAAATTTGACCCATGAAAACTATTCCATGTAAGACCTAACAAACTTTTGCTTAACCCACTGGTTTGAGGCAGACAAATGTGGTGGTTAGGCTGTGAACTTAATGCTTGTATATTTCTCAAATTAATTTATTGACATTCTAACTTCTGATGTGAAGGTACTGGGCAGTTGGGCCTTCAGGAAGTTGTGCGGTCAGGAGGATAGTCTTCATGAGTGGCATTAGCTTTCTGATAGAAAAGACTCTGGAGAGCTCTCTCACCTTCCCTGCCATGTGACATTATAACAAGAAGTTGGCTGTCTATAATTTGGAGCAAGCCTTTCCATAGAGATTAACATGTTGATACTCTAATCTCACCAAAACTGTGTGATTGCTTATAAGCTACTCAGTCTATGGTGTTTTGTTGTATCTGCCTGAACTGACTGAGAAGTGGCAATTTTAGAAGTATCCTCCAGATAGAGGGAATCTGAATGCCAGACTCTAAATCTTTTGCTTAAAACATTCATTTTGAATTTTATGTGGGAGACATAGATGTTTGTATTGTTTGAAGATTGAGTGTTTATTGCAGTAGCTAACATTATCCTAATTAAGTTACTCTCAACAAGTTCATTTAGTTGACTGGTTTTACATATACTTTGTTTTTAAAGTTTACCAGATAGTGACATCTCTTAGCATTCACCATGTTTCTTGTGTTTCCCTGAACCCACCAGACCTACAAACAACACTTAGAAACTGGAGAATCCAAAGTCCTATTTAGCATAGATTACAAGACTTCAGTTGTCTGAACATATCTATGACAAGTATTTGGTCCTACATTTGCAGGCCCCTGGCTCTTAACGTAATTGTCTTGTGCTCATAGAATAACATTTCTAAAAATAGCCACAGTAGGCTATTATAGAGGGGATTCTAACTTGATTAACATTACAATTTTTTACTATAAAGCTTCAAATGAAAAAAAAAAGAACCTACCCAAGTAAAGATTCAGAATGAGTAAAGCAATATCATTGAGGATGGCTAAAGCATGTTATATCTTCCTTTCCCTTGTCCCTTGGGACCTTTTGGGTCTCATATCCACTGATAATTGCTCTTCAACTCTGGATAGATCTACTGAATAGAAGTAGCCAGAGTGGGAGAGAGGCATCCTGGTCATTCACAAGTATCTTCATCCTCAAGGGAAATAATCAGGAGAACCACAGGCTTAACTATTCTATTTTCCCATTTATCCCTCAGCTTTCCTCTCCCTGGCTTCTTTCCAAGATCCTCGACTGAAAAGCGCCTATCATTAAGCTCCTTCACTGGTTAATTTTTTATGCAGGGCTGATTTGAGAAGACTGCCTTTTGTTTCCCATCTGTCCACTTCTTTCCTGTCCTACTGTGGAGGACACTGACAACACTCATGCTCTGGAAGCCTAAAGAATCTCCAGGTGGTTCTAATGTACGGCCAAGGTCATGCATTTGAATGAATCATTAATACTTCTAATCATTAGATTAGAATCATTTCTGAGCCCTATAAGCAGACCAGTGCTTTTCAACGTCCTGTGTTTGTCATTTACCAGGGAATCTTGCTAAAAGGCAGATCCTGTTGCCCTGAGTAACAGCTAGGCCTCGACTTGGGGGCTTCCAACCCGTTCTTAAGTGTTGCCTTTTTCTGCTGGCCCTGGGGTCATACTTGGGATAGCAAGTAGCCTAGTGACCTATGAGGATTTTTGCTCATCTGGTATAGGCTTTCACCTGGAAGAATAAAACATGTGCCTCCCATACTCATTGGTGATCTACCTCTGTTCCCCAAGACAAGCATCATGAGAGATCCAAACTATATCCAGACAAGAGCACAAGAATTTACATCTATTTTCAGACAAGAAAGGATGCTCTTTTTAGAGTCTGATAGTTTGAGCACTTTAATTTCTGGATATTCATATCAGTGTCTTGGTTTGTTTTTACTCTGTGGTAAAATATGACAAAGTGAGTAATTTAGAAACAATAGACATTTATTTTTCTTAGTTTTAAAGGCTGGAACATCTGAATCAAGACACTTAAAGGATTGATATCCCACGAGAGCTGTTTTCTGCTTCCAACATGATGTCTTGTTACTGTGTTCTCCTGAGAGAAATATCACTGTACACTCCCATGGCAAACGATTGCTCTGAGGATTAAGTTTCAGCACAGAGTTTGGAGGAGATATCAGCATTAAAATCACGGTGCAGATGATCATTTTGAAAATTCTTTGTGAGCTAGAATTCATTTTTCTATTTAATTGCACCCAAACCTTCCTGAAAAATTTCGCTGTACAATTTCTGTTTTTAACAGATGATCTACACTCTTAAATACTTTGTACTATATTTTTCATTGAAGGCATCTTGCATTTACTGGCTTGAAAAGAAATCTTACAATTACCTTACCCACAAGCCTGTAATTGCAGATGCTGAAGGAACAGAAGATTTGTACCTAGTGTTGAAGTCTAGTTTTGAAAACGTTAAAAATATGCCTCTTGTACAGATACAGAATGAACATGTGTAAAGGGTTTGTTCATTTAATTAATTAAGGAGCTAGCAAGAATGGTAAAGCTAGTTCAAAGGGCAGATATTTATACATAGTCAAAGGGATACTGAAGTGATTTTGCTAATAGAAAGAACATGGATGTTTTATTAGGATTGTAAAGTGTAGCACAAATAATAAAATCTGGAGACAGATATTGGGGTTCATCCTGAAGATGGGAAAATCAAAAGCAGCCAAGCTACTAGAGAGCTTTTATCTCTTTGAAATCTTCAGATTGAAAAGAGAGCAAGTTAGTGTCTCATTCCACCTTATATCCTCTCTAGTGCCGCGATTAAAGGTGTGTACTACCACTGCCAGGCCTCCATGGCTAACTAACATGGGTGCTGGGATTAAAGGTGTGTGCCACCACTGCCTGGCCTGTATGGCTGACTAGTGTGACTGTTTTGCATTCTGTTCTTCAGGCAAGCTTTATTCACTATAATACAAATAAAATATCACTATAATAAAGCGAACAGGCAGGGTTATATTTTCTACTGGGCAAAATATTCAAACTTCAGTGAGTCTTGGCTCTAATCATGTCAGCAATAACAAAGACAAAGATAGATGGATTCTCCAGTTCAATCAAATAATTCTTAGGGGAGACTGGTTAAATAACATTGGCCTGCATGCAGTCATTCTTTTGTTCTGCTTCTCAGTTTGTAACACTGGGCAGGACTTGAGCTAAGATCAGGCCTGGAGTGTTCTTTTAAACTTCCTTGTTCTTAGAAGATCAACGTTGATATCACTTTTGACATTTTTAAAGCCCCCCTTTACCCAAATACGCCATCATATCAGCTGTCAGTTATGGAGGGGACTTATGATATTCTTTTCTTCCCACTAAAAAAATGTATTTACACATAAAAACTATTCTTGATGTGGTGAGATGGCTCAGTAGTTAAGAACACTTTATGCTCTTGCAGAGGGCCCAGATTCAGTTCCCAGCATCCACATGGGAAACAATTTCCTGTAAGCCCAGTTCCACAGAATTTAATTTCCCTCTTCTGGTCTCCATGGGCACTAGGCACACACATGGTGCACATACATACATGCAGGCACTCACACATACACATAAAATAAAAAAATAGATATTTCAAAAAGAGTTTTTAATAAAAAGAAACAACTCTTAAAGTTTGGTTTATTATTTAAAAATTTTCCCCACAGATGGCCTTAGCATCTTAACCCAACATGGTGTGGCTCCAGAAATAGTAATTTGCCTGATGAAAATCTCATCCCATGTTGACTGAACTGGTCATTGCCTTTCTGTATCTCCTCTTGATGTGAGCTGTTGATTCTCAAATGCCATGTACATGGCAAGAACTGCTAGAATACATGGGATATAAGACAGGTTACTTGATTCTTAATCATTTTCTGCCCAAAAAGTATGCTATTCTGGTCACAAGGGACATCAAGCAAACTTTAAGTTCATTACATGGCATGTGGCAAGCCTTAAATACTGAGCAATGCAATGGGAACAAGGATCCGGTTTATAAATGTCCTATTGGTCACATGTCTTCATGGTTTCTTTTTGCTGAGAGATAGGTGCTCAAATACACAATGGTTTCAGGACCATGATGAACGCTGTTTGCCAAGACACATCCTGAAACTGAGGAGCAACCTTTCCTGGAACTCTGTATAGTTTGCTGCCTGACCCTTCTGGGAGCTAGGGATAGAAACTTCCTAGGGTTGGTTGGTAATGCTCTTACTTTTGGAAATGTGGACTCAAAACAGAAAAAGACAATATTAGAGAGATGTTGGTACTAATGCCTCACTAACCATACATCTTTTTGTTCTTTCATATCTTTGAGTGTACTATCTTTGAGTGTACAAGAGTTTTTAACCATGTCACATAGACATCAATTCATACCCATCTCTGTTTGGCAACTAGTCTCTTCAGCAATAATGAGGAGACTTTTTTATAAATAGAAATACATGGTTTATTGAATTTGCCAATAATGAAAATACTAGAGAGCTATGTGCCAACATATTGTCAATAAAGTCTTTTGTATGAACCACATCAGAAGAAACAGGTGACTTTCTCCTTGTTGATCATATGAACTTTTCCCAGATTGATCCTACATATGAGCAGAAATATTTCTCTAGTGTTATAGTTTAACTTTCAAACTCTTTCAAGGGCCCATGTCTTGAATGTTTGGTTCCAAGCCTGTGCCACAATTGGCATGTGGTAGAACCGTTAGCAGGTAGTTAGTGCCTAGTGGAAGGAAGTTAGGTCGTTGTGGGACAGTCCCTTAAAAGAAATATTAGCACCTTGAGCCCTCCTTGCCTTTATTATTATAATCTTTACTTCCCAGACACCTTGTGATCAGTAGCATTGTTCTAGCATGTGTTCACTACCACAATAGCCTACCTTATTATAGGCCCAAGGACAATGAAGCCAATGTGCATGACTGAAACCTCATGAGCAGAAGTAAATCTTTCCGTTTTTTAAGTAATGAAGACAATGATAGCTGAACTGGTTTAAGTGAAGAGAATTTGTCACTTATTTTCTGTGACTGAAAATAAACTATGTAAATTCTCTGAACATCAATTTCTTCTCAGATAAAAAGGAGACAGTTTCCGTGGCTCTAAAACTCTGTGGGGCATCCTTCCACGGAGATGTATAAGGTCTCTGTTTCCTCTGGTAGGTGTGTGACTGTTTCACCCAATATAAGACATACAGCTAATGCTGTATGGCTTCTGAGCCTGGGTCTTTAAAGACAATGTAGTTTCTGTCTTGAATTTTGGAATCATAGTGATGGATCTTTCTGCAGGTATGGAAGAACTCTGGCTATGCTCTGATGATTTTACTGAGAGGAAATCCAAGCCACAGCTAGGCGCATATGTTGGTGTTGGAGCAGAATCTTAGCTGAACTCCTGGACAACAGCTAGGATCAGCTGTACACAGCTTGATGTTTTCATGTCTACAGAAATCGACCTTTCATATGACTTCTAGTCCTGCTGACACCTGCCAACAACATGGAAATTCCCCAAGTGAGAAAAGATTCAAGATTTGCCAAAATTCTTCACACAGACATCTCTTTTAGATTAGCATGACAGCAATAAAATATTTTCCATGTCAGTACCTTTTAAGGTTTGTTGCATGGCTACGGTAATATCAAATGCCATCCTCAGACCTTGACGCTGCTTCACGTCTCATTCTACTTTTCTACCCATCTATCTCACTCTCTGTCTGTCCAGAATTGTTCAAGGTCTGGCTGTAGAGTACGGGGGCCTTAATATGAATCATTCACTCTCTGTGGCCTTGCAGAGCTTCAAGAACACACAGGAAGGAAACAATAAGCATGACTAAAACTACCTCGGACCATTACCAAACAATTAGCAAGAAAGTATATGCTTTAAGCTTTGGAATATTCATAAAGGATGCTTCAGTTTGACTGATGAGCAATAGCTGTAATATCTAGGACCTCATGAAGGGGCATTTCTCATGGAGGAGGCAAAGGATAAAAGAATACATGACCAAACAGGGGACTATATTGACAATGGGGGTTTGTGGAAAGGAGCGATTGAGGCAGGCAAGGAGTCATGGTCCTGGAGCAATTTTGAAACAACCACCATGAAGCTGAGAGAGACTACCTGGAAATGTCATGGGGGTTTTGAAACCTTGAAGCCCACCTGCAGTGACATACTTCCTCCAACAAGGACATACCTCATAACCTTTCTCAAACAGTTCTACCTACTGGGAACCAAGTATCCAAGCAAGTGAGGGTATGGGGGTTACTCTCGTTCAAACCACCACAGAGGCTACAGGTTGCAGAGGAGAACAAGGGAGGGCAGATGAATGAGAATGAAGCGGGATGGGGGATAATCAACATCAAAAGAGTGTATTTGAAAAACTCACAGTGAAACCTAATGCTGTGTATGGTAATCAGAGAAATGAAAACTTAAGGGTTGAGATGAAAGAAATCGACAGAAAGGTATTGGTCATGACTCAAGTTTGATTTAAAAAACAGGCCAAGTGCAGCTAGAGCATCCAAAATCTCTTCATATTTCTTTCCCATCTTCCTTGGACTTTTCTCCCAGATTGTGTTTGTGGCTTTGTATCAGTCTTCTTTCGTCCAGCTTAAATGACCTTTTCTGCTTCTTTGCTAACATGAGTCAAACATGGCAGCCCCACTGGTACCCTTGGCTGCTAAGGCTCTATTACAAGTTCAAGTACAGTAAACTACTGACTCAGCTACATACCTTAGTTTCTAAGCTTTAAGAAATACACTCACAGTCCACTTGGATCCAAGTCTTTCCCAGAATCCTGAACTATGGGTAGCTTGTGGCAGCTCTTGGCCAGTCAACAGAAGGTGGTCTGGCAGATCCCTTAAGAACAGAGCCATACATGGTGGTTATGGTGATCACCTCTGTCACAGTAGAGGAAACTGGCTTTAGGGTACTCAAGGATGCTCATTCTATCTGACATTATTACACAAGAATCTGGGTTGGCCATCAGTAATCATGCGGGGTCCCATCGGCAGCGGTTGCTAGGAGTGTCCTCCCCTTAGAAACATGGTGGTGAAAGGATTTAAAAGTGACTTGACTTGAGGCAGCTGGTGGTTTGTTTTTAGGTTTTTAAGTCTCAGGTGACTGTAGCTGTCTGCTAATTAGCCTCTGGGAAAGTTTTCTTATGTACTGTTTCCTGTGGTGGGGAGAGAGATGGGCATTTCAACACGGTAACACATTTGCTGCAATTTTAACTTGCCCCCTCTTCCCCAGAAGTTAAGGTGGATGCATCCCCATGTTGACTCTTAAACCTCTGAGGATTAGTGGGTAGGCAGGATATTAGCCATCATTGAGTTCCAATAGTGTGCCAGGGACTCTGCCAAAACATCCCTGCTAGTCTCTTCCATTGATTGCATAATAATGATGTAACTCACCAAAGAGAGGTCCTATATGGGTGAGTTTGTAATAAACCTATACAACATCTAATTTTGACACTGCTTTTGTTATTTATATACATCAGAATCATCATTCTCATTATTAGAACATAAAATAAAGTGAGAGGGTTATTGGCTCATTGTTTCATTTATTTGAATGGACATAGCACAATGGTAGTAGAGAACTTTTAGGTACTTATAAGCAAGGGTGTTGCATATGTATGGCAGATTAGCTATGTGGGGGTCCTTTGTGAAGAACAATCACTTCAAATGAGAGGCCCTATGTTTCTTTTGTTTGAGTTTAGATCTCTTCTTCTGTATCCTCCTCTTTCTTTGTTTGTCTTGCAGCAAGGTCTTGTTGTGTAACCTAGGCAGGCTGGCCTTGAACTCTAGATTCCTTATTTTCTCCCCATCCTCAGTGCTTAGGTTACAAACATGGTTATCATGACCAGCTATGAACTTAGAATTCCTTTTAGCAAATATTTAATATTTTAGAATCTTGTCTCTTGAATTGAAAGAATTTCTTTAATTGGTGTCAAACAGCCAATTATATGGTAGTGTGTATCTTCTTGTGTTAGTTTAACATCATTTAGTGGCTATAGTGGAATTGTTGGTCACTTTTGAACTTTCCAGATTTAGTTCCTATCTATCTATCTATCTATCTATCTATCTATCTATCTATCTATCTATCTATCATCTATCTATCTATCATCTATCTATCTATCTATCTATCTATCTATCTATCTATCTATCTATCTATCTATCTATCTATCTATTTATTGCAGCAGGAAGCCTGCCAAGAGGAAGGTGAACAGGAAGTACTGGTGTCTGTCTTTAAGTCCAAAGCTGTAAATAACTGGAAACTTTATGCCTATTGTATCATAATGGCTGATACCTATTGGACACATCAGTTCAAAGACACAAAACACCTGCTTGTTTTCAAAGTGGTCCTAAATAGAACTAGAAAAAAACCATCCTGAGTGAGGTAACACAGACCCAGAAAGATGAACATGGTATGTACTCACTCATAAGTAGATACTGGCTGTAAAGCAAATGATATTGAGCCTATAGGTCATGATACTAGAGAAGCTAAGTAACAAGGTGAACACTAAGAAAAACATACATAAATCTACCTGGAAACGGGAAATAGACAAGATCGCCTGACAAAATTGGGAACATGATAGGGGGAGGAGTAGAGAGGGCAGAAGGGGAAGACAAGGAGAGAAGGGGAAGGGGGAGGAGAACTTGAGGGAACAGGATAGTTGAGATGGAGAAAGGACAGAGATGAGAGCAAGGAAAGAGATATCTTGATTGAGGGAGTCATTATGGGGTTAGCAAGAAATCCGGCACTAGAGAAATTTCCAGGAATCTATAAGAATGACCCCAGCCTAATACCCTAAGCAACAGAGGAGTTGATGCTCGAACTGGTCTTGCCCTGTAGTCAGATTTATGAATATCTTAAATATCACCATAGAACCTTCATCTAGAAACTAATGGAAACAGAGGCAGAGACCCACGTTGGAACACTGAACTGAGCTCCCAAAGTCCAGTTGAAGAGCGGAAGGAATGAGAATATGAGCAAAGAGGTCAAGACCGTGATGGATTCATCCACTGAAATAGTTTACCTGAGCTAATAGGAGCTCACCAACTCCAGCTGGACTGGGAAGGAATAAGCATAGGACCAAACTAGTCCCTCTGAACATGGTTGACAGTTGTATAGTTTGGACAGACTCAGGGACCACTGGCAGTAGCACCAGGATTTATCCGTACTATTTGTGCTGGCTTTTTGGGATCCTATTCTCTTTGGATGAATACCTTGCTCAGCCTAGCTATAGTAGGGAGGGCCTTGGACCTTCCCCAAAGCAAGGTGCCTTACCCTCTCTGAGGAGTGTATGGGGGTAAGAGGGTATGTGGAGGAAATGGGATGAGGGAAGGAAGTGGGAACTGGGATTGGTATGTAAAATGAAAAAAGATAGTTTCGTTTCCTTTTAAAAAAATAAAAAAAGAAAGTGGTCCTAAATGTTAGCACCATTGTGGTTTCAGCTGTAGAAAGAAGGGGAATCTAGCCTCAGAAGTCATGCACATTGCTCTTGAAGACATAATAGGACAGAGTTTAAGAGTTCTGGGTTCAATTCCTATTTCTTGTTAGATATGAACTTAGCCTTGGTTTTCTCATTTGCAAAAGAAGTCTTAATTAAAGTGGCCTCTTTTACAGGGTCTTGGAGAGAATAAAGTAAAACCTTGTAGGCTTGTCTACTCTGAAAATTCCATTGGACCATTTAGTTCAAAGAGGTAGGCCTTACACTTGAACTTAGGGCTTATGGGTTCACACTGCCTTCCATGAGATTTTTGATTAAAGAATGAAGATTGACTGGGATCAAGGGAAATGTCTGGGGTTAGAATTAGCCTTTAAGTATGGCTGGTAGGTGACAGTCCTTGTCTTATACATAAACACACAAATACTTCTTTCCAAAAACATGTACTCACAAATTTAAGAAAACTTCTATCAGGATAGAACAAGAGAAATTACACCATAATATGGAATATATGTATTTTAAACAGATGTTAGTTTTGTTAGACAGTCCCTTTGTTGATTATTGTTTTGCTTCATAAATCAATTTTATTGAAGTATAATTTACATACAATGAAATGTACCCATTTTATGTTTGATGAGTTTTGACAAATACTTCTGTGAAACTACTGTGATAATCATATAAAAGTAATCCCATCAGCTTAAATAATCTTAGTTCTTTATTTTCCAATTCCCTTACTAATGATTCAAGGTAGGCACTAATTTCTCTATCACTATCCATTCCATCTGCCTGAATTTCATATGAATTAGACACTCAGTCTATACTCCTTTGAGTCTGGTTCCTTTTGCTTAGAATAGTTCTGGGTGTACATCCATGATGCTTCTCTTTTTCTATTGTTATGAAACATTTCCATTTCACTCTGTGGGGAGACATATGTGAATCCATTCGTACTGACCAGTAATCATTCAGTAAATATAAGGGGCAGACAGTATTGTCTTAGACCTAGAAACTGGGACCACCTTCCCGGCTTCTGTATGTTAGATGATCTTGTTCTTGTCCCTTTCCCTGATACATCCTCCTTATGAGATAAGACAGGACTATGGCTTCTTGGTACTGTTACCTGGGTACTCAAAACAACCAAAGGATTCCTTGCCCAAACGATCATGAGTCTATTACAAGAGCCTGTATAGTGATGTGGGATTCCTCTCTGTATCCTATGAATGTTTTATTACCATTGGTTAATAAAGGAGCTGCTTCAGCTATATAGCCAGGTTGGAAGAGATAAAGAGAGAGAGAGTAGGTGAAGTCAAAGGGATGCCAAGTAGCTACCAAAGGAGGTAGATGCCATGTAGCTGCCCAAGAAGCAAGTGGTAACAAACCATGAGCCTCATGGTAAAATATAAAATAATAACAGAAATGGGCTAATTTAAGATGTAAGAGCTAGCTAAAAACATGCTTTAGCTATTGGCCAAGCAGTGTTGTAATTAATATAGTTTCTGTGTGATTATTCAGGTCTGGGCAGTTGGGAACAAAAGAACACTCTCCTACTATAGTAGCCTTTTTGTTAGACCAAACCTCTTGAGGGAAGCTTTTTACTACACCACCAATCTTGGTCAGCAGAGGATGGGGAATCAGGAGGAGCGAGAGGCATATAAAGAGTGTTCAAACCTTGAATGGATAGGCTGAGTTACCAATAATCATGCATGAGACCCTGTTATAGGAAGAGAAGAGGATGTCCACTTCTGGCTGTGTCCTTGAGATATATTCACTACCCTTTCCACAAGTGATACCACAGGCATGCAGACATCAGAGTAGGAATAGATATAAGAAAGCAAGGGACATCCATGACAAACTAAAATTGTAAATAAACAACTCCCCATCGTGCGGATTTTCAAGGTTACAGAATGAAGCATTTTAGAATGGAGGTGGTGGTTTTAGATTTCATATTCTCTCATTCTTTAGTTTCATAGATGAGAAACCTGAGACCTATGGAAATTAGGTAACATTTTAAAGTCATAGCTAAGAGAAGAGGTGAATTCTTTTCAATACAAGGCCAGAGTCTTTCAGTATACACAATAGCAATGGTTTTCAAATGTTTTTGGCTTAGATAGTCCCTAAGATATTTTTGGTTAAACTGTGAACCTCTTTCATGTAGTTTGAAATTAACTTTGAAAATAAAGTTTTAGTTATAAACTTAAATTATTCAAAATACTTAATTTTCAGTTCGTGGAAAATATTGTTATCTAAAAATAAAACTCATGCAAATAACATTATATAGACTCAACAGGTTATGTTTAGGAATATATATATATATATATGTATACATACATATATATACACATACATGTATATGTATATACATGTATGTGTATATGCATGTAATAACTATGAAAATGAGGCCATGAATTGAAGAAGAGCAGGTACATATGGGAGGGTGAGGAGGGAAGGAAGGGAAGGGAGAAAGGTAATTAAAGTACAACTGATGGAGGAAGGTCATTGGCTAATAAAGAAACTGCCTTGGCCCATCTGATAGGGCAGAATTTAGATAGGCGGAGTAAACAGAACAGAATGCTGGGAGGAAGAGGAAGTGAGCTCAGAAATCATGCAGCTCCTCTCAGAGCCAAACTCTATGAAGCAAGCCGCCAGGTCAGACATGCTGAATCTTTCCCTATAAGCGCACCTAGTGGTGCTACACAGATTATTAGAAATGGGCTAAACTAATACGTGAGAATTAGCCTAGAAGAGGCCAGATATAATGGGCCAGGCAGTGTTTAAAAGAATTCAATTTGTGTGTTGTTATTTCGGGGCATAAGCTAGCTAGGCGGCCGGGAGCTGGCGGCAGGAACGCAGCCTGCAGCTCCCTCAACATACAACCTCAAAAAAAAATGTCATGTCACCTGTGGAAATGCAGTCTAAGTAGTTATTTGCTATCCATTAACATCCACTTAGAAAAACACATGAACAAGATTTTCTTAGTATGTACAAACTGGGCACTGCCTAATTACCCAAGGGCAGTGGATGCGAATAGAGTAAAAAGGCAGAAGAAAATGAGATATTTTCTTCCTCTGTTTTTGGGTATTGGTGCTCAAGATTCTTGGGTCCTTGAATTTGGACCAGATCAGCTTCTCTGTTGGGTTACTGGCTTGCAGATGCGAGTTTGTAGGATGTTTCTACCTCTGTAATTGTGTAACCTAGTTCATACCTAGGTTATATGTGTGTGTGTCCATATGTGTTTGTGTATAAATATAATTTCACTTCTCGTATATAAAAGATCTTTTTCTTTCCACTGATTTTGTTTTTCTGAGGACTTCAAAAACAGATGGGCTTCTAGTTATCTGTATTTTACGTTCATACCTGTTCTTCACCTTTTCCATCCTGCCCTATAAGTCCTCCCAGATGAAGTCCACTACTCTATATGGACTTTATCAGCGAGCTTTTGCCCTCTGACTCCCAATGACTTCAACCAATGAAGAACAACAGTTGTAGATAAGAGAGAGGGATAATAACAAAGCCAGGGAATGTATTCCACTTATTTTTCTGGTTTCCTCTCTGCCAAGTTACTGCAAATTTCCTATGCCTTTCTATCTAAGGCCACAACTCCAGCAAGAATGTCTTCCTCTTCTCAGGTTCAGATAACTGTTTTTCTTCTGTTGTTATTTTAGACCTATTGGGAGATATGGTGTTCCCCATGTGCTTTACATCTCAGATTCCTTTTTTTCAATGCCGGCCTTACCTTTGTGAACATAATTATTTGATCAAACTCTTCAGTTATTTCCTCAGTGGCTATCCGGTTTCTTCTTTGTTATTGTTGTTGTTTGTTTGAATTTTTTTTGTTTTGTTTTTTAGAAACAGAGTTTCTCTGTGTAACAAACCGTCCTGGCTGTCCTGAAACTTGCTTTGTAGATCAGGCTGGCCTTGAACTTACTGCGATCCATCTACCTCTGCCCTATGCCATCCGTTTTTTATAATGGTGTGGGATCTTTTGATTGTTTATTGCTAATCCCTAAACCTGAATGGCTACAAGCAACCATAATAATTCATTTTCTTATACTCTCACAATATAGGTAATGCTTTGTGGGGATAACTTCCATGTGGCAATAGCTAGGGTAGCTGGAGCTGGAGGATTCATTTCCAAGATGGCTTACTCATATGACTGCGAAGTTGATGCTGGCTGTCATCTGGGTGCTTGGCTAGAATTGTTGGCATTTGGCTTTGATTTCCCTCCAAGTGGGCTGTTAGGACTCTTACCCAGCGTGGAGGTTGGGTTCCAAGAGGCAGGAAGCAGAAGCTGCCAGTCTCCTTAAAGCTTAGATCTGTAACTGGTGCAGTATCACATCTATGTGCAAATGATTAAGCCATTCAGAGGCTAAGCCTACAATCTAGGGAGCTGGGAGCACCACATTGAAGTTATAGCCATTTTCAATATACCACACTGTCAGAGACTGGAAGGTGTAGCCATAATCCATATGAGATGTAATTATGGCTTGAACCAGGGTGATACCAGTGGGGATAATGAGAATTAGTTATGCCCTGTAAGAAATTGTTATATTTTAAAGTGAGCTAGTGACGTTTGTTGATTTGTCATAATATATGGGACAAAACAAGAGAAATTGTGATAATCTGTGTTTTCTGAGAGGCATAGTCTCAGAAGTGGAATTAAATAATATTTTATTGTTAATATTTCCTGTGTGAAAAAGAAATATAGAGGGAGCTAGGCAAAGCTGGGAGAACCCTGAGACATTTTAGTGTAAGTAAGGTTTGAAAAAGTCTTTGGAGAATTCTTGAGCTAAAGATGGCCAGTTCATTGTCTCCCAGAAATGGGCCTGTCTTAGTAACTCTCTCACACTCAGACACTGGCAGAGAAAAACTCATGAGAGGTAATCTCAGTGCCAATGCCATGATGCATTTGCAGTGTAGGGAGTTGATCCTTGCCTCCTCTGTATAGGAGGTTTGTACGGCACACTCTCACAGATTCCTCAGAGCTCAAGGGCTACGTTAAGGTTTTTCATCTGAGCAGACAAAAGGGTTAAAAAACCTGGCTTGAGAAAGGACACCAGAAGGGTTATTCAGGGCATGGTAAGTTTGAACTGTTTACCAGATTTCTCAGCACAAATATCAAACTGGCACTTCAGTAAAGATGTGTAAGCTTTGGAGGCTCTGTTACATCAAGGCCAGCAAGAGTGCATCGAGAAGACTCTTTTTTTCAAAGAAGGCCTCGTTACTGTATTATTGGCACTCAAATGATCAAAACAACACACACACACATATATACATATGTGTATATATATATATATATATATATATATATATATATATATATATATAAAATTTTATTTCAGACCAAATAATTCCTAAACATGAAACTAAATTTTTTGGAAATATATCTTTATAAGCTATATCTGTGGATGAATATTACTTATTGTTAGAAACATACAGACTTCAATATATACTATGTTTTCATTTTCTCATGTTTATAGATTTAAAAGTTCATAAGTCTCTTTGAAATATCTATGTGAATTGGAGTGGATTATAACAATATCACTTGGGCTTTTAAACTTGTGTATTATGTGTATGAGATTCTACAGCAAGTAAACATGAAAATTATTTTTAATGATTAACTGATAACCCTAGAAAGTCATCCTGAGGTTTTGATGAAGGCAAAAAAGGAAATGCTATGTGACTTACACACAGATGTGTTACTCTGTGATTAGAGCGATTTGTTTTGACAACATTAGTACTCTGAAAATTTCCTTCTTTTTGATACTTCGCATTTATACTTCCTGACACAGTGCAACTTAGAAAGTTCCTGAAGGGTAAACCGTGGATGCTTCTCTTGCACTGCCCAGTGGAAGAGAAGAGAGTAACTGCTGGAAGAGAAGTGGCAAAGGTGGGGCGACTTCTCTGTCACAGGTGGATCTCTACGTATAGATGATAAATTAGAGCCAGTAAGAATGTAAGCATTAAGAGAAATCTCTTCACAATGAAAGCATAATTACTATATTTTGGCAGTTAAGGGATCAAACAATACAAATATATATGAAATTTTGATAAATCAAATAATTATTAAACATGAAACTAAAAATTTTGTGTTTAGGCAGATTTTAGGAAAGAGATAATGAACATTCTGCCCCTTAAACCTTATTACCATTATGATATAAATATATGCATTATTTATAATTTATTAATACATAAATTATGAATAAATAATATACAAATATATATCAACATATACATATAGATTGATAAATTGGAGCAACTGTTAGGGTTCTTGGACAATGTGCTGGTGTTTATTTATAAATCAGTTAAGGTTGACTTCCAAGGCATGTGGGCATGGAGGCATAGAGAGGAGATGACCTGAGAGGCCATGAATGAATGGCAAAGAGTGATTTTTCTCGGCCTTGGAGAAAGTGGTACTGTTTCCCTTGGTATTACAGACAATCCTAGGCTTAGGCTTGGGCCATGTTCAAATACAAGGATTAGGCTGAGCATCACAGACTAGATAATTTATACAGAATAAAGATGCATTTAGGTGGTGATTTTGGAGGCTGAAAAGTTTAAAAGTATGGTGTTATAATCAACTCAGCACGTGGAGAGTCTTCCTGGTGGAACACCACGTGGCAGAATCATCATATGTTAAGACAGCAAATATTCCATAGATATTCCAAATATTCCAAATTTTTCCATGTTTGAAAGCTATTTTCTCCATGGAAGAATCCTTATTATCCAATTACCTTTCAAAGATGCCACTTCTAATGGCCATTAACATGTGACTTTGGGGATTAAATTTCCAATACATGAATTGTGGAGGATAAATGTTGAAATCATCGCAATGATTTAGGCTACTTAAATTAGTTCAAACATTGAACCTGGGTGTGTACACCAGGGATGAATTTAGTTTCTGATCTAGCCATGAGGAATTATATGAAGGAAAATGATGGTTAGGGTGAAGCCTAGGAAGACAACTTCATTGTAAGAATTCTTGATCTTCATAAGATCCCTTTTCATTCCCTTTAGTATCATAAAGCCTCTCCACAGTGAAGGTGACTGAAGAGCCTACAGTAGTCTCCTGAACCCATTCACCACTTCTTGGTGTGATGGAGAAACCACCACATTAAATTCAGAAGTCCAGTATCTGTGCCTAATGGTTATGTGGCCTTTGGAAAGCTTCACTCTAAGCATGATTCTGTTTATCTCTACAATCAGAAGAAAAATATTCAATTATGTTGATTTTTAATACTTTAAAAATCAAAGGTACCTGACTATGCTTTTAAGTCCTATTAGTGTCAGTGAGGTCATACTCCTTGGCATTCACCACAGGGCAAGAAGAACAGAGAGGAATATAAGGAGGGGAGAGAGACAGTCAAGGCTGAGATACTGGTGGTGACAATTTAGGGAGCAGGAACCAAGAATGAGAAAATGCAGAGCATGCCGGCAGACTTACTGGGGCCCTATGAAGGCTTTGGGTGAAGTGCAGGTGCCCTGTGGGACTCAAGGCTCCCTTTTCAGAATGGCTTCTCTTCCCCTCTGGTCGCTTTCCTTCCGAGATACACTGGAGTATTCTGTAGTCCTCTTGCACTCTGCCTGTGTGTGTATATGTGTGTGTATGTGTGTGTGGGGGATTGGGTTGAGTGCAGATACCAGGGAAGAATGGCTTTTATTGCCCACTCAGTGCACCACTGCTTTTATTCCACTTTCAAAATTTTCCTTTAAATCGGGCATGGTGGTGCATGTCTTCAATCCCAGCACTTGGGAGATACAGGCAGGCGGATCTCTGTGAGTTTGAGGCCAGCCTGTTCTACAAAGCAAGTTCCAGGATAACCAGAGCTTTCTTGAAGAACAAACAAACAAACAAGTCCCTTTAATAGCAAATGTCATTTGGAGGAGACTTTCACCTCTCTCTCTCTCTCTCTCTCTCTCTCTCTCTCTCTCTCTCTCTCTCTCTCTCTCTCTGTGTGTGTGTATTGTATGTAAATAATAGCATGCATGTCATAGGACTACCTCAGGGGTCAACTCTCAGCTTCTAACTTGTGCAAGGCAGGGTCTTTTGTTGCTTACCACTGCATACACCAGACTGGCATTGCCCATCTTGCCCTGGAATGCTGGGATCTGAACTCAGGTCCTCATGTTCATGTGGCAGTGTCACCTACTAAGCCATTGCTACTTTCCTTTGTGTGTGTGGTATATGTGCATGTATGTATGGGTGGGCTTGCCCACATGCACACAGGACACAAGCTCATGTTGGTGAGTTGCCCAGCTGCTGTCCTCCCTAAGAAAGGATGTCTCACTGAAAGTGAAGTTAACTATCTTGGATGAACTGCCAGGCTAGGAGGCTTCTGGAATCTGCCCGTTTTCATTCCACCACAGCACTGGCTTATATGCTAGTGCCACCACACATGGCTTTTCTGTAGGTTCTGAGGATTCAAACTCAGGTTCTCATGTTTCCACAGCAAACACTTTGCCTAATGGCCCATGGCCCAAGGCCCTGTGATGACTGCTGATATCTTATTTTGTAGATAAGGAAATTGTGGCTCAGAGAGTTACAGTGAACTCATATAAGGCCATCAAAATCGAGACAGGAAGATGGATCTGCCTGGCTGGTGCTTGATGTTACATTGGCTTTTACTGTTTGTCTTCATTGGCTGAAGAACTGTGGAGGTCCACGTTCACTCCTTTTTTTCTGTTCAAAGCGCCTTGCTCATAACTATTGTCAGAAGGAGGTGATGGCTGTGGAAGTGAGGTCATGCTCAGACTTTCTCCAAAGGTTCTGAGAAGCTGTTGTTTCTGACAGGAGACTTACACACTCATCTGTGAGGGAGGGTCATTACAGATGGAGTTTTCTTGTTCTGCCACCACTCTCAAATAAACACACTGAGGCTTATATTAATTATAAATGGTCGGTCAATAGCCACTAACTAGTTATTACAACTTAACCCACTTCTATTAATCTATGTGCTGCCCCAAGGCTCATGGCCTTTACCTCTATCCCATTTTGTGTGTCTGACTTGTCCTCCACCTCACTAGGGGCTCCTCTGACTCTGCCCCTCCCCATCCCATCATTCTCAGTTTGGCTTTCTCACCTAACTTTATCGTGTTCAGCTATTGGCCAGTTAGCTTGTTTATTAAACCAATCATAGCTAAATATTTTCACACAGTGTACAAAGGGACTATTCCACAGCAGGCCATGACTTCAATGGAAGTTCTGGATGTGCTGAATATAGTGAATTTTTCTCAGGTGACTTCCTACCAAGCTTGTTAGGTATGTGTTGAAACTGTGGCTGGACTCTAGTGGCATGAAGAAAACTAGAAGCTGTTAATCAGGAAACTTAGTATTCCTTTTCTGTGGAAATCCCTGGAAACCACAGTGGAAACGCAACTACACGTTTTAGTTCAGGGTTTAATGGCTGATGAGAAATGGTGGACTTGATCAGTTTTGCTCATATTATGGCTTCTTTCCAGTTTCTGGTGATTAGTCCTCTTGAGAACAACAGCAGCTTAGATGCTGTGTAGCAGCCTGAGGTGTCTCCTAGGACATCCCGGGAGGCCCTGGTTGCCAGGAGTTCTGAGATAGCAGTTGCCTTGAGAGCCACAGGCAGTCCCAACTGTGTTGTACTTGACATTCAGAAGTTTGGTGGAAGTGACTTCCAATGGTATAAGGCATTGTGTGGATTTCTTGGGATATTGTGGAAGAAGCTAGTTTCCATACTAGAAGTCTGAGTATCCTAAGATTGTCATCCTGTAGATGACTCATGTAGGTGTACCAGCCAATAGCCCCTGCTGAGCTCCTAGCCAGTCGCTGACTTTTGTTCTAGCCTGAGTGTGCACCACCTTGGATGTTGAGCCCAGTCAATTCTTTTTGATGACTGCAGTCCCAGTTTTGATAGCTGACTGTGGAGACCTCAGGCGAGAACTACTCAGACAAGCATGTCTTGTTCTCACCCCTCAAAAGGGAAATGGTTGTTTTTTCAAAACCTCTAAGTCTGGTGAATTGTTGTATAGAAATTGAAAACCAGAATAATCAGGGCTGGAGAGATGGTTCAGTGGTTAAGAGGACTGCTCTTCTAGGAGACCTGGGTTCAATTCCCGGCGCTCACATTGTGGCTCACAACTGTTTGTAACTCCAGTTCTAGAGACTCCGACACCCTCTTCTAACTTCTGTGGGCACCAGGCAAACAAATGGTTCAGAGACATGCCTGTAAGCAAAACATGCATACACAAAAATAATAAAAAATTAAAAAGAAAAACTAGAATAACTGGCAAGAAAATAAAAATAAGTATTTGTCATCTAAAAGATCATTAATGAATCTGAGCTACAGGGAAAATTCTCATTAGGAGGATGGTCAGTAGAGTGTTTTGTTGAAACTTTTATGCCTTTATGTATACACTGGGGATAGGATGCCCTCTTTCATGATGGGACATTGGAGAAATTATGCATGGATTGTCACTTGTGACAGTGGTAATGAAGGCAGTGGCCCCCAATTTTCTTTAGAAACAGATGATTTTGCTATTTGAAATAGACCCCAAGCATAGTGCTGGCGTTCTTGAGCTCTGGAAGCTTGTGCTATGCCCACGATTGAACACAATTGCTTCAGATAAACTTGGTTCTCTTGTGGGATAGAGTGCTATTGACTGTAAGTTCTGTGTTAATATGGCATCGATATATAGCAAATAAAGTGTCTTTCAACAGAGACACGCATAAAACAAGCTTGTGTATTGATTGGTTGACAAAAAAGATTGTGACTTGAGATCAGCACCTCTCCTCAGGAGAAATGGTTCAATATTTACTCTTTCAGTGTTTTTTTTTTAGTGACTTTATAGAGTGTAACTACCATGGATGCTTAGAATTAGCTGTGCAGGAATAGAGAAAGAGGCTCAAACAGTGAGCAGCTGCCCCAACCTTGGGCACTTTTAGCTTAAGCCACTGTCTGACTGCAGCTGCAGGAAAGACCCCAGAGCAGATAGCCAAAGGGAATTGTTAAACTCCCAAGCCTTAGAAGCTATGAGAGATAATTTTATTTTTCACAAAATATTATTAATTCCTTGTTATTGTCATTTATGTATTTGTAATATTAATAATACCTTTTGTTAATATTGAAGTGTTGCTGTAAGCTAAAATAGTAACCAGAATAATGGAGTTTACAATGTATCCCTCATAAGATTGGTAGGGACATTTAAAAGAAATATCATTCCATCATGTTGACAGGGCTGAATTTCATAAATACAAACACACTCTACTGCCATTAATATTGTAAGTCGTATGCATTCACCTTTATTTTTAGAATCAGATTATTACAACTGGAAAGATCACCCAGGCTAATCTCTGTATTTTGGGCCGAGAAAACAGAGCCCCAGAGATGAGACATTGTCACAGAAAGCTGTTGGTAGAGGATGAGATAGAAGTACATCTTTTCCTTTGTGCTGAATCAAAACCTACTGATTCTGTCGACAGTGGCTGGTTTTTTTTGACTTAGTTCATCTCATATACAAAAGACAGGGCTTGTGTAGTGTGTTTCAGAGAACTTCTTTCTCTTTTATATGTATTTTCTGAGGAATAGTGTACCATCTCTAATGACATCAAAGAAAAGCAAAAACAATTAAAAATATTTGTGCCTGTAGGCTGCAGGCTGTGGGCCAGGCTGGTGGCACAGAGATATGGACGGTTTCATGGTTAACATTCTCAATACTACAAATGGCCCCCAGGACTCAGGGTAGGCAGGAGAGCTTTCTTTAACCCTTGCCAGTAGTTTTGAAGTTTCCCTTTAACTAATAGTTGTGTATTGTACCTGTTGTATTAACTAATGCCATTTCAAGAAAAAAAGAATTAAAGGGTATAATTTTGAAATAAAGAAATGTCTTGTTTGGATAAACTTTTAAAACATCAAAGCTGTGGCTGGGGATATAATTCAGCCAGCAGAGTGCTTGTCTAGTACGCATGAAGCCCTAGGTTTGATCCTAGCATTTCAAAGCATAAACTTGGAGATGAAGTACACGCCTATAATCTAGCTTTTGGGAGACAGACAAAAGGAGATCAGAAGTTCAAGGATATCCTTGGCTACACAGTGAGTTCAAGGTCAGTTTAGAGTATATGAGACCTTATTTCAAAACATTATAATTTAAAATAAAATTAAATATAAAACCAAAGCAGTAACCTGGTTCTGGGACTATCATCATCATCATCATCATCATCATCATCATCATCATCAACAACAACAACAACAACAACAACATTATTTCTGGTGACTCATTGTGGGCAGGCTCTGAAGGATTTATGAACACTGTTCGTTGGTTCTTTGGAGTCCCTGTGTTTGTATCTAGCCATGCTGTCCTGTGGGACCACGCAGGAAAAGTAGCTAGTTTTCTATATTTCTATACTCACTGAAATGTTTCCTTTTGTTTCTGTGTTCTTGGTGCTTGGACTTCAAAACTGTCCTGATACCAAACTTACATTTGTTTCACATAAAAGAAAGAGATTGATTGTATCTCTTTCCTCTGACTCTTTACCAGTGCTTCTCAACCTGTCGCTTTCAAATCCTTTGGGGGTTGAATGACCCTTTCACAGGAGTTGACTACGGCAATTGGAAAATGCAGATATTTACACTATGATTCACAGCAGTAGCAAAATCACAGTTATGAAGTAGCAATGAAAATAATTTTATGATTGGGGGTCAGCACGACATGAGGAACTGTACTAAAGGGTCTCAGCATTAGGAAAGTTGAGAACTACTGCTTTACCTAATGATATTATAGTTTCAAGTTGCAGAGCGAAAATTCCCCTTAAAAATGACAGGCTGACTTTCAGGTCAGTAAGACATCATATAGTGTGCCTGCATTAAAGTGATTCCATCATTTCTACCACTTATAAGCCACCTTGTCTATGGCATTCGGTTAGAGAAGCCTGAACTGAAGAGGAAATCTGTGCTGAATTTTATTCTTACTTAACATTTAACTAGTTGTCTCCCTGGAAAGCAATTTGACTAACTTATCTATGACAGAGTGCTAGTTAGTAATAGCATAAAGTGTCTTCCCTGAGGACCTTTGAGGGTCTAATCTGTGAAGCAAATGAAAATTATTTATTTATTACATGTCTGTGGTGTGTATGTATGTTCATATGTGTATGTATGTGTGTGTACACACATTTGGTGGCCCAAGGTTGATGTCAGGAAAATTCCTCAATCCCTCTCTTCCTCATTCATTAAGACAGGACCTCTTAGTTGAATCCAGAGCTTGTTGACATGGTTAGTTTAGCTAACCAGCCTGTTCCAAAGATCTCCTGTCTCTGCCTTCTGAGAACTGGAATTATAAGCAGACTGGCACACTTATCCTATACATTTACGGATGCTAAACATTCTAACTTTCTCCACTGAACATCTCTACATCCCCCAAATAAAATGTGTTTGGATGTTTAGGTCTATGGCATCATGAAAGAAACAAAAAAGAGGAAAATGTTTGAAATAGTCAGTCCTTGGGATTTCTCAAGTCATGCCATAGGTAAACTATTTGTATTATTTTAAAGGACAGCCTTGATTAACATTGAGGTTAAGACGGCTAGTATAAGAGGATGAATAGAACTGAAAGATTCAATGCCAAGTGACACAAGTCATGAACTAATAAATTGTGAGTCCAAAGAACATATGCAGAACTCATGAAATTTGAACAAAAACTTTCAGGGATTTATCACCCCCAGAAACATATTTAAGATAAAACTGTATATTCAAGAAGGGAGTTTATGAAAGGAGTAATCCTTGGCTTTCTAAAGACCCTCTGGATCTTCTTGGGGTAGAAGAGAAGCCCCATGTTTTGATTCTTGTGGAATACTGATACGTCTCCTTTGAGTTTTGGAGTTTTTAGTATCAAAGAGCCTTTCACCTGGAAACATTAGAATGAAAAGTTGTCTCAAGAATAGTGCCATGGACATAGACCAGGCCAGTCATGTATTCCCACTGTTTAGTGAACAGTTGTGTCATCCCTGGGGCTCACGAGTCGGTCAGGGCAGTAGCTACAGTTACCTTTCAGAGATCCTGCTCAGTAGGGTATCTTTACAAGAGTCTTGCTACTAAAAGGTTTCAAAATTTCTTCTGGTTACAAAAGTTGAGGAGATCAAAATTGACCATCCAGAGTGTGTATCTTTAGTCAGGGGATAGCTTACTACCTAGATGTTCCTATAGATTATCTAGAGATACAAGCAACACCTTCCCATATGTCTATAACCCATAGAAAAGCCAGCATATGGCTATATGCCATGGGAAAAGCATTTTACAATACCATTACTGATATTAGTTGTGGGCTCATTCCTGTATACAGGCTGTCTTACAGAGTGAAGCATAAATATGTATACTTAAAGGAATATGTCAACTTGATTTCACAAGAGAAGCAAAGTAACTACGAGAAACTGAGGTATTTGCCATGGAAGTTATACTTTATAAGTTGTGGAAGTTGGCTGAGAAGCCAAGTGGGGCTGTTTGAACCATTGTCTATAGATTAGTTAGAAACAGAAGCAGGATAGGAAGTAAAATAAAACAAGAACCAGTTGGAATGTGCAAGATCAAACGGAAGCTCTCAGTTCCTTTAACTTTAAGGTCTGTCGGGGGTGATTTGTGAGAAGAGTCTGCACTGTCTGCTAAAGAGCTGTGCACATGCCTGCCTCAGGAAGCATAGAAACCCAAGAAGGGGATCCAGTTGGGACAGGTTTTGTGAGTCTTGGGTGCCACCCACAACAAGTCGAGTCAGCAAATAAGCAGCAATACCTATGATCTGGTGCAGTGATTGGTACCCTACCCTTCAGATTAAAAAAATCTCTTTCAGTTCACTCTTATTTTATTTTATTAGTTTTACTTTCTGTGTGTGAGTATTTTGTCTGTATGTATGTGGTACACCGCATGCATGCCAGCTGCCCATGAAGGTCAGAAGAGGTCACCAGAAACCCTAGAACTGGAGCTATAGAGGGTTCTTAGCTGCCATGTAGGTGCTGGGAATTAAACCCAGGACCTCTGGAAGAGCAGCCAGTACTCTTAACCACTGAGCCATCTCTTCAGACCCTTAGAAGTTTTTTAAATTACTTTTATTTTTCAATATATTTTTATTTTTTGAAGATATAATTACATTATTTCCCCTTTTCCCTTTCCCCATCCAGGCTTTCTTACAAGCACACCTTACTTACACCTTGTTCTCTCTAGTAAAACATGGCCTCTATTTTTTCAAATGTTGTTGCATTTAAAGACTATCTCTCTAAGAGCTTTGGGCTATCTATCACAAATAAGCAAACAAAATAAAACAACAAAATCAAAACCAGGCATGAGAAGGTGTCTTTTGAGTAATGGTCATTCTTGTCCAACAGTCTCCCAAGACATTATATGTTATTTCTGTTGTCCTTGGTTGCTCTTCAGAGACTGAAGGTAAATCGCTATTTATGGTTTAAAAGTGTCTTTTTTTTTAAAGAATTATGGGCTAATATATGTTATAAAAATTACTGAATAAGAAGAGCCTGAGATAATGAGCCAACCAGTTTATTTTTTTTAAATTAATTTATTTATTAAGGATTTCTGCCTCCTCCCCGCAACCGCCTCCCATTTCCCTCCCCCTCCCTCGATCAAGTCCCCCTCCCTCATCTGCTCGAAGAGCAATCAGGGTTCCCTGCCCTGTGGGAAGCCCAAGGACCGCCCACCTCTATCCAGGTCTCCTAAGGTGAGCATCCAAACTGCCTAGGCTCCCCCAAAGCCAGTACGTGCAGTAGGATCAAAAACCCACTGCGATTGTTCTTGAGTTCTCAGTATTCCTCATTGTCCTCTATGTTCAGCTAGTCCAGATTTATCCCATGCTTTTTCAGACCCAGGCCAGCTGGCCTTGGTGAGTTCCCGATAGAACATCCCCATTGTCTCAGTGTGTGGGTGCACCCCTCGCGGTCCTGAGTTCCTTGGTTGTGCTCCGTCTCCTTCTGCTCCTGATTTGGACCTTGAGATTTCTGTCCCGTGTTCTTCTGTCTCTGTCTCCTTTCATCGCCTGATGAAGGTTAATATTCATGAGGATGCCTATGTGTTTGTCTTTGGGTTCACCTTCTTATTTAGCTTCTCTAGGAACATGCATTATAAGCTCAATGTCCTTTATTTATGGCTAGAAACCAAATATGAGTGAGTACATCCCATGTTCCTCTTTTTGGGTCTGGCTTACCTCACTCAGGATAGTGTTTTCTATTTCCATCCATTTGTATGCAAAATTCAAGAAGTCCTTGTTTTTTACTGCTGAGTAGTACTCTAATATGTATATATTCCATACTTTCTTCATCCATTCTTCCGTTGAAGGGCATCTAGGTTGTTTCCAGGTTCTGGCTATTACAAACAATGCTGCCATGAACATAGTTGAGCATATACTTTTGTTGTATGATAGGGCCTCTCTTGGGTATATTCCCAAGAGTGGTATTGCTGGATCCAGGGGTAGGTTGATTCCGAATTTCCTGAGAAACCGAAACACTGCTTTCCAGAGAGGTTGCACAAGTTTGCATTCCCACCAGCAATGGGTGAGTGTCCCCCTTTCTCCACAACCTCTCCAGCAAAGGCTATCATTGGTGTTTTTTATTTTAGCCATTCTGACAGGTGTAAGATGGTATCTTAAAGTTGTCTTGATTTGCATCTCCCTGATCGCTAGGGAAGTTGAGCATGACCTTAAGTGTCTTTTGGCCATTTGAAGTTCTTCTGTTGAGAATTCTCTGTTCAGCTCAGTGCCCCATTTTATAATTGGATTGATTAGCCTTTTACGGTCTAGTTTCTTGAGTTCTTTATATATTTTGGAGATCAGACATTTGTCAGTTGCGGGGTTGGTGAAAAATCTTCTCCCAGTAAGTGGATTGCCTTTTTGTCTTAGTGACAGTGTCCTTTAAGTCCAATTAGAGAGCTTTTGGCTACCACCAAGGTATGCATGCCATTACTGCACCCATGCCATTAATATGTGTCGTGACTGAGTAGGACTGTTAGTTGCCTCTCTCCTTTGTAAGCTTGTGTGGCACCTTTAGATAACTGATAATATGAATGATACTTCTCAGGGTGGAGGTTGTCAGGTCAGCTTCGGTTTGGATTTTCTGGTTCCTGTGTCTGAAGTTCATTGTGTCTTTAGCAATGAAGGTTTACTTACAGGATCTAGGAGGCAACCAAGGGCAAAAGAAATAGCCTATAATGCTTTGGTAGTGTCTTGGACAATCATAAACATTAGCTAATGTTGAAGGAGCTGCGGGCCGCTTCCCTGCCACCCCAGCTCCTACATGGCTAGCTTTTGCTAGAGGAGCGGTGGGGCTGCTTCCTGCCACCTGGCTAGATTTACCCGAAATAATTACACAGAAACTGTATTCTTTTAAACAATGCCTGGCCCATTAGTTATAACCTCTTATTAGCTAGCTCTTACATATTGATCTAACCCATTTCTAATATTCTGTGTAGCACCACGAGCTGGCTTACCAGGAAAGATCTTAACCTGCGTCTGTCTGGAGTGGAAGAATCATGGCGACTCACTGACTCAGTTTCTTTCTCCCAGCATTCTGTTCTGTTTACTCCGCCTATCTAAATTCTACCCTATCAGAGGGCCAAGCAGTTTCTTTATTAATTAACCAATGAAATCAACAGATAAGATACAAGACCAACCTCCATCAAGCTAAAATGCATATATAGACAGCATGTATAGACTTATATGTGTTATATGTGATTTTTATATAGGTAGATAATACTATGCTTCCTTACTACTTTTCAGAATTTTCATTGTTATTTTATCTTCTTCCGTCCCTCTTCCATTTATCCCCATAACCTCTTATCTTAATTAGGGTTTCTATTGCCATGAAGAGACATCATAACAATGGAAACTCTTATAAAGGAAAATGTTTAATTAGAGTGGCTTACAGTTCAGACCTTTAGTCCATTGTCATCATGGTCATGGTAAGACATAATGGCATGCATACAGACATGGTCCTGGAGAAGGTGCTGAGTGCCCTACATCTTTCAGGTAATAGAAAGTGATCTGTCTTACTGGGTGTGACTTGAGCATATATGAGACCTGAAAGACCACCTCCACAATGATGCACTTCCTTCAACAGGACCGTATCTACTCCAACAAGGTCACACCTCTTAATAGTGTTACTCCCTTTGGAGGCTATTTTCTTTCACACCACCACATCCCTCTTTAATTAAAGCATCCTTCCGCCATTTCCCCCATTTTCCTCTTCAAATTATATGTGTCCTGCTACTATCTTCTCTACTCCTACACCATGGTCCCTTTTCCTTTCCTGGTTTTTAGAGTTACTCTAGGTTATGTACCCATGCCTGATGATTTGGAGCTAGGAGCCTCAGATGAGACAGAATATGTGTTATTTGTCTTTCTGGGTTTGGATTACCTCATTCAACATGATTTTTTCTAGTTCCCCCCATTTACCTTCAAATTTCATGATTTTATTTTTCTTTACAACAGAATAGTATTCCATAGTATATGAGCAAGTGTTCATGCGGTAGGATGTTGAGTCTTATGTGAATATGACAAGGAGTGGTATAGATGCTACATATAGTAGATTTATTTTTAGCTTTTTGAGGATTTTACACAATAATTTCCAACATAACTGGACCAGTTTGAAATCCAACCAACAGTGAATGAAGGTCCCATTCCCCCTACATCTTGTTCAGCATTTGCTCTCAGATGTTTTGTTGATCTTTACCATTCTGACTGGAGTAGCATGCAATCTCAAAGTTATTTTTATCTGCAGTTCCCTAATTGCTAGGAACACTGAATATTTTTGAGATATTTCTTAGCCATTTTGTCTTCTTTTGAGAACTTTATTTAGGACATGCCTATTTTCTGAATGGGCTCATTTTAAAAAGCAATTCTTTATATATTTTGCATATTAATATTCTGTCAGATGTATAGATGGAAAATACTCAGAGTTTGTTCTTAACGTGGGCCTAAAGGTCATAATATTTATCTTTGTCTGTTTTTTCAGGAGACAGGAAAATGAGTTTGATGTACCAGAGTTGAAGGCAGTAATGAAGGAAGAAAAACACAGCCATGTCCTATGTATACTCTGTCAAGTATCATAAAACAATTCCACGGACATTTTCTTTTATGCAAATTCAATTATATATGCTACTTTGTTTCTCTGGGTTAATTGATATGTTTATCTTTCTCATATAACTTAAAATATTTAAAATTATATTTGGCATTTCTGGTTATTTCCAATTATTACCCATAATGCCATGTACCCATAGCTAGCAGGATCACAGAAGAATTCCCTATAAGACAACACATAGACACAATCTCATAAGAACCAGAGAGGGTAAGAGAAGTATCCAGCCAAGACCAGATATCAGCACCTACAATTACAATCTTCCCAAATTCAAATGACTAGATGCCAGGATAAAAAACACAAGCAATAACAGTCAGAACAATATGTCTCAGTCAGAGCTTAGCAAGTCTATGACAGCAGGCCTCGAGAATGACAGCATAGTTAAAGCTCAAGACAAAAACCTTATGAATATTAATATGAATGATAGGGGACCTTAAAGAGGAAATGAATTTATTCCTTAAAGAATCTACGAAAACACAAACTAACAGTGGAAGGAACTGTATAAAATTGTTCAAGACCTGAGACTGGAAATAGAATCAATAAAGAAATCCTAAGGGAATCTGGAAATGAAAAATTTAGGAACTTGAACATGAATGTCAGAGCAAGCCTTACTAACAGAATGCAAGAGAATAAAGAGAAATGTCCAGGTAGTGAAGACAGGATAGAAGAAATGGATACCCTGATCAAAGAAAATGTCAAATACAAATGATTCTGGCACAAAACAGCTGGGAAATCTGAGACACCGTGAGAAGAACAAATGTAAGAATATGAAAAATGGAGGAGAAGAAACCCAGGTAAAAGGCCTAGGAAATATTTTTAACAAAATCATAGGAGAATATTTATCTAACTGAAATAAGGACATAGCTACAGAGGTAAAAGAAGCATACAGAACACCAAACACATTGGACCAGGAAAGAATTCCCCCTCACTACATAATAAATCAAAACACTAAATGTGCAAAACAAATAAAGACTATTAAGAGCTGCAAAGGAGAAAAGCCAAGTAACATACAAAGGCAGACCTATTAGAATTGTGCCTGATTGCTCAATAGAGATTCTAAAACAAGAAGGGCCTGGATAGATGTGCTGCAGAGATCACAGATGTCAGCCCAGACTACTATAGCCAGCAAAACTTTCAATCACCACATACGAAGAAAGGAGGACACTCCATAAGAAAACCAAATTTAAACAACATCTATGCACAAATTCAGTCCTACATAAAGTGCCAAACGGAAAACTCCAACCTAAAGAGGTTAACAAATCCTAAGAAAACACAAAGAATAAATAATCCAAGATCAACAAATCAAAAGAGGACACACACACACACACTCTACCACCACCACAACAAAATAACAGGAATTAATATACACTGTTCATTGATATTTCTCACCATAAATGATCTCAATTCCCCAATAAAAAGACACAAACTGACAGAATGGATGTGAAAACAGTATATGTTCTTGTGTGCATCCAAGAAACAGACTTTAACAGCAAGGCTAGACATTACCTCTTAGGAAAGAATTGGAAAATGAGACTTCAAGACAATGGACCTAAGAAACAAGCTGGTGTAGGCATTCTAAGCTCTAACAAAATAGACTTCAAACCAAAATTAATCAGAAGAGATGTAAAAGGACACTACAAGAGGATATTGCAGTTCCAATGTTTCTGTTCCAAACACAAGGGCACCTAAGTTCACAAAATAAACACTATTACAGTTTTAATCACAATGTGACCCATGCACACCGATAGTGCAATACTTCCTTACCATACTCTCACCAGCCATTCAGGCAAAAACTATACAGAGAAATGTTGGAGATAACCGATATTATAAACTAAATAACCTAACAGATATTTACAGAGAATTTCACCTAAATATAAAATAATATACCTTCTTCTCAACACCAAAATTGACCACATACTTGGACAAAAATTCAGTTTCAACAAACACAAGAAAATTGCAATAAAGTTTGAAAACTCATGAAAACTGAAAAACTAAACTCACTACTGAATGAAAAATGGGTCAAGACAGAAATCAAGAAAGAAATTAAAGACTTTCTGTAATTGAATAGAAATTAATACACATTACCAAACTTATGGGACACATTGAAGGCAGTTCTAAGAGAAAAGATCACAGTGTTAAGTGCCTACATTTAAAAAAATGGAGAGATCTCATACCAGTAACTTAACAGCAAATTTGAAAGCTCTTGAACAAAAGAAATAATCACACCCAAAATGAGTACATGGCAAGAATAGTTAAACTCAGTGCTGAAGTCAATAAAATATGAACTACACAAAGAATCAATGAAGCAAAGCATTGGTCTATTGAGAAAATCAATATGATAAATAAACGCTCATCAAAATTAAATAAAAGGTAGAGAAAGAAAATCCAAAGGAGAAATTAGAGATGCAGAGGGTGTCATAACGACAGAGACTGAGGAAATCCTGAGATATACTTCTCCTGTACTCCACCAAATTGGAAATCTAAAAGAAATGAATAATTCTCTCCATATATACTACCTAACAAAGTTAAAGCAAAATCAGATAAGCAATTTAAACACCCCTAGTGAAATATTTCAACGGAAAAATAAAAGCTCAGTTCCAGATGGTTTTAACAAAGAATTGTACCAGATATCCAAAGAAGAGTTAATGCCAATACTACTGAAATTATTCCACAAAATAGAAACAAAAGGAATTATTGCCAATTTGTTTTATGAGGCCAGTTACCCTGATACCCAAACCACATAACTATCCAACAAAGAAAGAGAATTACACATCAATCTCTCTCATGAATGTAGATGTCAAATTTCTCAATAAAATACTCTCAAATGAATTTAAGAACACATAAAAAAGATGATTCACCGTGTTCAAGCAGGCTTTATTCCAGAGATGCAGGGATATGCATAAATAGATAAATGTAATCCACCAAACTGAAGAAAAAAACCATGATCAACTAATTAGATGCAGAAAAGGACTTTGACAAAATCCCCTTCATGATAAAAGCCATGGAGAGATTAGGGATACAGGGAACATAGCTAATCATGATAAAGGCTGTTTATAGCAAGCCCATAGCCGACAATAAATTAAATGGAGAAAAACTCAAAACAATTCTACTAACATCAGGAACTAGACAAGGCTGTTGACTCTTTCCATACTTATTCAATATAATGTTTGGTCTTAACTGAGCAGCAAGGCAACTGATGAAGATTAAGGGATACATTTTGGAATGGAAGAAGTCAAAGTATCTTTACTTGCAGATAATATGATAGTATACATTAGTGACTGAAAAAATTGCGCCAAAAACTCCTTAGCTGAAAAACACTTTCAGTAAAGTAGCTGGGTACAAAACTAACTCAAAAATAAGTAGACACCCTACATACAAACAACAAATGGAGTGAGAAAGATATTCAGGAAAAGAAAACCTTTCACAATAGCCTCAAAGAATAAAAAATAGCATGGGGTAAATATAACCAAGCAAGTTAAAGTACAATAAAAACTTTAAGACACTGAAGAAAGAAATTGAAGAAGATATCAGAAGATGGAAACATCTCCCATGCTCATGGATCAATAGGATTAACATAGTATAAATAACCATACTACAAAAAGCAATCTACACATCCAGTGCAATCTCCATCAAAATTCCGACAAAAATTTTCACAAATCTTGAAAGGACAAGTTTCAGCTTCATATGGAAACACAAAACCCCAGGATAGCTGAAACATTAATAAACAATAAGAGAACTTCTGGAGGTATCACAATTTCCAAACTCAAATAATACTATAGAACTATAGTAATAAAAACAGCATAATAGTGGCACAAAGCAGATATGTTTGTTGGTCAATGGACTCAAATTGAAGTCTCAGACATAAATCTACATACCTATGGATATCTGAGGTTTGATAAAAACCCAAGAAATACACACTGAAGAAAAGACAAAATTTTTACCAAATGGTACTGGTCAAACTGGATGTCTATATATAGAGGAATGCAAATAGCTATTATGCCGAACAAAACTCAACTCCAAATGAATCAAACACCTCAACACAAAGCCAGATACACTGAACCAGATAAAAAGGGAGGTGGGGAGTAGGCTTGAGTTTATTGACAGGGGAAAAGACTTTCTGAACAGAATACCATTAGCATAGGCATAGACACTAAAATCAATAATTAATAAATGGGACCCCATGAAATTGAAAAGCTTCTGTAAAGCAAGGGCACCATCATTTGGACAAAACAGCAGGCTACAGAAAGGGGAATTTTTTTTTTTACCTACTATACATCTGATAGAGTGATAATATTAAAATATATAAAAAACTCAAAAAAACCTAGATATCAGAAAAACAAATAACTCAATTTTAAAATGGTATACAGATATAAATACATAATTCTCAAAAGAGGAAACTCAAATGACTGAGAAGCTCTTAAAGAAATGTTCAACATCCTTAGTCACCAGGGAAAGGCAAATCAAAACTACTTTGAGATGCCATCTTACATTAGTCAGAAAGGCTAAGATCAGTAACACAAGTGTCAGTTCATGCTGGTAAGAATGGGGGGTAAGGGAAACGCTCAACAACTACTTGTGGGAATTCAAACTTATACAGATACTATGAAAATTAGTGTGGCAGTTCTTCAGGGAGATGGGAATCAATCTTCCTCAAGATCCCACTATATCACTCTTAGGCATATACCCAAAGGATGCTTCATCCTACCACAGAGACACTTATTGAATTGTGTTCTTCTATTCATAATAACCAGAAATAATAGCCAGAAAACAACATAGATGTCCCTCAATAGATGCATGTATAAGGAAAAAGTGATACAGTTACTTAGCTGTTAAAAGAGTGAAATTGTGAGCACTAGCAAGGAACTCAGGACCGCGAGGGGTGCACCCACACACTGAGAAAATGGGGATGTTCTATCAGGAACTCACCAAGGCCAGCTGGCCTGGGTCTGAAAAAGCATGGGATAAAACCGGACTCACTGAACATAGCGGACAATGAGGACTACAGAGAACTCAAGAACAGTGGCAATGGGTTTTTGATCCTACTGCACATACTGGCTTTGTGGGAGCCTAGGCAGTTTGGATGCTCACCTTACTAGACCTGGATGGAGGTGGGTGGTCCTTGGACCTTCCGCAGGGCAGCGAACCCTGACTGCTCTTTGGGCTGACGGGGGGGGGGGGGGGACTTGGTTGGGGAAGGGGGAGGGAAATGGGAGGCGGTGGCTGGGAGGAGGCAGAAATCTTTAATAAATAAATAAATAAGTGAAATTGTGAAATATGTAGGCAAATACATGGAAGTAAAAAAATATCCTGAATGAGGTAACCTAGACCCAGAAAGATAAATATACTATGTATTCAATTATATGTTGATATTATCTTTTACATCAATGATAACCGAACTACAATCCATAGAACCACAGAGATTACATATAGAGTAAGGGATGGGAGTAGGGGTGCAGATAGATCTCCCTAGGAAAGACAAATAGAATAGATAGTTATGGATGGATGGAGGGGAGCTGAAATAGAAAGATTAAATGGAGAGGAGACAGAAGAGGAAAAAGGGAAAGAACACAGGAGAGACAGCTAAAATTAAGGGCCGTTTGAGGGGTAGTATAAAAACCTAATATACAAGCTTTGTAAAAATAGATACAAATATGAAGGCTAAATGAATCACAAAATAATAGGGAAGACAGAGCACCAACTGGGCATCTATTGTCACAAAATGAAGATTCTAGTACTGAGATTATGTTTCATCTATTGAGCTGTTGGCTAAATGTTTGGGCCCCATTGGAACCTCCAAACTATTTATGCTGTTTTCAAGATTATACATAGCTCTCCACAAACTCATGGCAAGGCCCCATTGCTGAAGATAACACCTACACAACACACTGAACATGGAGAAGTCAAGCTGGAGTCAAGCTGGTGCCTACAAGAGAGCCTTCACTCCTATGTGTCAGTGTCTTTGGTTTAGGAGGGGACTCTACATGCTATTAAAAGAGAGTGTAGAGTAAACACCAACCTAGGCACAAGAATTGTAAGACACGCTACTGCAACAGTAGCACAAGGCTTGTGGGAATAACCAACCAATTTCTGATTTGACTTCAGGCTCACTCCACAAGTTGTAACCTATATCTGGCACTCTTGGGTGACCATATACCTGAGACTAGGCAGTACTGGGATGTAGGGTAAAACCAAATACTGCTGTTGTTTAAACAAAACAAAAACAAAACACAAACAAGTAAACAAACAGAAACATAGCAATAAAATTACTCCTAATGGCTTTCTGATTATGTTCATAGATCCTAGGCTTGCTCAGTCATCATTAGAAAAACTTCCTGTAGCAGAGGGGAACAAGTACAAAGACCTATAGCCAGACAACATGCAGAGAGTGAGAGACCTCAGAACACTCAGCCCTACATGGTGAAGATATCTAATTGATAATCATTTGCAAATGAAAATTTAGTTTTATCTATGAGAGTCTCGCTGGAGAAACAAACTATTTTTAAGGGTAGGCTGCAGAAAGAGGGTAGTTCTGGATGGGAGGGGAGGTAGGGAGAAACTTAGAGAAGTAGAGGGAGGGTAAATTCTAATTAGGATGTGTTATGTGAGAAAAAAGATATTTTCAATAAAAAGAAAAAATAAAAAAATAGCTTCTGCAATATGAAACTTTTTCTTTATATGCTTGCTGATTGCAATATTTATCACTCTCTATAAATCAAACATGTAGTTCTCTGTACATCAAAATTCAGGGATAAAAAGGAAGAATGCTAGAAATAATTGAAAACTTCTTTCTATGCCCTCCAGATAATCCGAAACTTTGTTGAGTAAGGAATGAGTCCAGAATAAAAGAAACTCCAAAACCACAGCAGGTTCTGAGAGAGTGGTCTCTAACACATGGATAGGGTATTTTATAGTCACAGGACAGAAAAGGACACAGTAGAAGACAAGTGAGTTAGGAACAGCCCAGTTGGTTATAGTGTATATCCATCTTACTTGACAATCCATAAAAGATTAGGTGAGACTCAAGTACTTGTGATAAGAGTAGGTTACAGTCTGTTTACATATCAAGTTAGGTTGTAGCTCATATGTCAGAAACTTGTAGATCAAACTTAAAGTACATCCAGAGGTGGCATTAGGCAAATCTTAAAAATTCCCTACTTCTTTTGGTCAACCTCTCAGTTTTGAAACTGAGATCAAAATTTTGAGCATTGGTTTCACTCTCTCACAATCATAAATTGACTTATTTGGTCTCATCTTTCACCTGCCAATAGCAGAATAGAAAGTTTTATAGGGTAGGTACTAAGGAACAGCAATAACAGTATAGACTGAATATCAGGTTGACCTTCCAGCTACATTGTTGTGAAGACTAGAGGGAATGTCCTTATTATGCTGACTCTTAATACAATCTCCTGTTTTTAGGGGAAAAAAACTGGCATGTGATGTGAGATGTCATTCTGTATATGTGTTGCTTTTATTGATTGATGAATAAAGTTGTTTCAATTAATGACTCAGCAGAATAGAGCCAGGTAGGAAATCCGAACAGAGATATACATAGAGAGAGTAGGCAGAGTCAAGCAGATGCCAGCCAGCCATCAAGGAAACAAGACATGTAGAAAAATGAGGTAACGCCATGGCCACGAGACAATTCATAGACTAATAGAAATGGATTAATTTAAGATATAAGAGCTAGCTAGAAATATGCCTGAGCCATGGGGCCAGTGTTTTAATTAATATAATTTCTGTGTGATTATTTGGGTCTGGCTGTCCAGAAAATGAAAGTGCAGTCTCCATTTACAAATGGCATGATGTGGAAATTCTTGCCAAAGAATGGGCACGGTAGGAGAGAAAGCTAAGCCAGGACAGATGGGATCTGGGGGTGCTAGTGCTTCTCCAGAATCCAGGTAGCTAGGTTTGGGTTTTAATTCCTAGAGCTGGAATTCCATTCCCAGCTCTGGCCTGGGCTGGTGGCTAAAAAACCTGAGGCAAACAGATGTTTTGTAAATTAGTGTCCCATGTTGGACACCAAATGAAGCATGATTAATAAACACTCAGAGACAGAAATTGGGGTTCAGCGTGAGGACCAGAAAAGTAAAGCAGCCAGCCGCTGGGATAAAAGGCATGTGCTACCGGGATTAAAGGCGTGCACTACCTGGTTTCTATGGCAAACTAGTGTGGCTACTGAGATTAAAGGTGTGTGTTACCATTGGTCAGTCTGTAAGGCTGATCATTGGGGGCTGTTTTACTCTCTGATCTTTAGGCAAGCTTTATTTTTTGAAGTACAAATGAAATGCCACTATAGGCATGTTTTAGATTCTGTCTGCTTTGTTAACATTTTTGTTGGAATATGGAGCAATTATTACAAGAGACACAATTTTGTTTGTATCTGTTCTGTTGGGGTCTGATGTCAAGATTATCTCATAACATTGGTCCCCCCAATTTTATTTCCTACACATTACGTAGAATGATGACTTTCTACAGATGATAGCAATGTTAAATGTCTAATTGTCTGTCATCTTAGAAAATGGAATCTGCTCTTTAGAGCAGTGAAGAATCCCATGGTACCTTGGTTTCAGGTCTAGAACTTGGACCTCATGTTCCCATATAAAAAGCAGTTCTAATTTACACCTGCCACTGTGGTCATCTTATCTCTCCAGCTGTCACTATGAACCAGACATAGTTTCTAATCATATTGGGGCCTAGGATTCCCACAGCTTGGGCCATATCATTGTCCTTTGTTTGTTCTGGGACATTTGGAAGTACAGTGCTGATTTCAGGGATGACGAGGGTTCTCCTGTGTCAGATCTGGTGTCCCCTTGCTTTTAGGATTCACCCAGGTGGATCAAATCTTTCTTTTCCTCCTCTGCTCCCTTGGATAGCACTGGAGTCTCTTCCCCGCCCCCCCCCCCCAAGTGCCTAGTCCTTTTTCTTGTACGGGCCTGAGGTTGTAGCTCATTTATGACTGAAGTCAAATGACCACAACCAGCACTCTCTCTGAAGGCAGATCAGCTTGGATGAAATATTTCTACCCAGGCAGGGGTAGATGAGCATCCTAATGCAAATGGTTTGAGCCAGTTCAGGGCATCGATTTCCCCCAAACCATTTCAGGTGAGGTTCTTTTCTTAGTTCTCACCCATGTGAAGGTGTAAAAGGTGTACAGTCCTTTAAGAGTTCATTGTGAGTGAAAATGACCGTGTTCACCCACCCTCTCCATGGCCCAACTGATTCCAGGGGAGATAGCACTCACAATACTTCCCTGTTCCTTTGGGACAACAGTTAGGGAAAGTCATCCTTTCCCAAGAGAACTTTAGCTTTGCCTCCTAGACTTTGAAAGCATGGGGAAATGAGCCTTCCTGTGACATTTGGAAAAGCTGCCACTACGTGCTTTTTCCAGCCATCAGCTGGGAGAGAGAAGCGAAATCTCCATACACCCCTGAGCATCTTGGATTTAGACAAGTCTGGGAAAGCCCAGGCTTCTGCTTTGTTTTCATGTACAGCTCCTGGGCCACAGCAAATGCTGCCACTGCCCTATTTCATTTACATCCACCGCTTCCCTGGAAGACAACCCCAAACC
The DNA here is from genome assembly GCF_037038515.1 of Microtus pennsylvanicus. Classification (NCBI taxonomy): domain Eukaryota; kingdom Metazoa; phylum Chordata; class Mammalia; order Rodentia; family Cricetidae; genus Microtus; species Microtus pennsylvanicus. The sequence goes on from NC_134601.1 coordinate 138,940,300, forward strand.
ATAACAACCCCTACCCAAATAGTAGCAACACCTGAGCATCGAGTATACTGGAATTTTCTACTTTAAATCAGCATTGCTTTTTCCCTGTTAAGTTGGCCTTCATAGATGACTGCATAGAGGCCTCTCAAAGAATCTGTTGATTGTAGCAAACTGCAGGTCTCTCTCACAAGGTAAATTGCTGTTTCAGGCCTCCTGCTCTTTTCATGAAGTTCCAACATAGGGAGGATGATCAGAATGATTTATACATCTTTATCACACTGAAGCAGGGAATAAAAGCAGAGAGAGTGGGCCAGGCCCTCGGGCATTGCAGGATAAAAGAGGGCAGCCAGGGAACCAGAATGAGCAGATCCTATGTGCACCAGGTGTTTGCCCAGTGGAAGGGAAACTCTGGAGAAATCATTTTCCTTGAATTGTCCTCTTCAAGTGTTCTAGAGTATTCTTGTTGGCTTGGGTAGAGGCCAAGTATGATGCCGACATGATTTCATCACATAGGTATTTTTAGGACGGTAGGGGAATTCAGCACATGGGGACTCAGATTTTGATTTGACATCCTATCAACCAATGCCCAGACACAGATTTAAAATAGTTGGAAATGAAACAAAAACAAAACAAACAAAAAACTTAGCCTGCTTCTGTCTGGGCTTGTTGCAACAGAGTGATGTTCAAGAAGTGCTAATTTTCAAAAAGCCTTGTCTCTTGCTTTTCTGGGCTTAGGCCTCTTAGATTATGCAGCATGAGGAGAAAATATGAAGATTTATGGGATTAATGAAGAAATGGATGACAAAGCTGGGCTCTTCTGGAGTGGAGTATTCTGCACATGTGTTAAAATGTGCACATATAAAAGTTACGCATTACATGATGATGCTTTGGTTCAATGAAACACTATGGAGCAGTGGTTCTTTAAGATTACAATGGAGTTGAAAATTTCCCATTACTTAGAATTTTTACTTCATCTTTTAATGTTTATAAATATGCATATATATCCTTACCATTGCATTATAACTATCCTCAGTATTTAGCATAGTCAACTTTTGTACAAGTGTGTTGCCTAGAAACAAGATGTTTTTCTATACAGTGGAGGTACAAGGCAGGGTACACCATTAGGTTTGTGTAACTACAACGTATGATATTTGCACAATGACAAAACTCTCCTAGTAATGCAGTTTAAAAACATATCCCATCCATGGGTAGTTGATGACTATTAGGCATTATAGCTATTCTTATCTAACAGGCATCTATATACAAAGAGCTGGGTATTAAAAATTGCCACTGCATGTCAGGCATTTTGTTCTACTGGGCTAGTAATTCTCACAGTGTGCTCATGGGACAATCAGCATCAGCATCACCAAAGAAGATGGTGGACATACATGCTCTCAGGTTCTATCCGACAGCACTGAATGAGAAACTCTGGAGTGAGGCTCAGTAAGTTGGGTTTGAGAACCACAGCCTTCAGAGGGTCTTGTCTGTGCACACTGTTTTTAGTGCCAGTGTCCTTTTCTCTCTTCCATCTAGTGACTGACAGGGTCACAGGTGGAACATTCTATCTTCACTGGCTAAGACTGCTCTAGTGTCTTCTTGCACCTACTCACACAGTTGGGCAGTGGAAGAAAAATGGAGCTACAAGGATAATGAACTAAAAAAATTAGTAACTAATTTTGATGGGCTTTGTTCTACAAAACCTGCCTTTTGTTAGGCTTCTGCATATTTTTAATAAAGAATAATTTAAGTTGTGACAAGGCAACAGATTAGATTTCCAGTATAGATAAAAGAGACATAGGGCATGGATTATTTTATAAGATATAATGCTTTATTGAGTTGACTGTTAAGTTAATGATCTATTTTCTTTGAAGTTAACATTATGGAAGATCTGGAATCAAAATGATCCAACGAAGCAGAAAAACGGGAAATTCCTTTCAGTGATTCATTTGGTAACTTTGAGCAGTACTCATGTGGTTGGTTTCATCTCCCTAATTCTCTTGACAACACAGTTGTGTGGAATGTGTCTGGTATTAATAGCAGTTCACATATTTCTTAGATATGACATTTTGGTGGGAAAATTCTATATATTTTGGGCAGGTAAAAGCATTAAGATTTTTGAAGGATCTGGGCATGATGTCCCTGCACTTCGGGAAGTAGAGGTGAGTGGATCTTAGACCCAGTTTCAAAAAAGTGGGGGTGGGGTGGGCCATGTTCTGTCTAAGGAAAGAGTATTTTCTGTTGTGCTAGTGGATGAATCCTGGAGCTCTGCCAACTTTTGGTTTATTCAGACCCACTAAGCTTTGCTGATAAGAGTTACCCAATGGATAATCCAGCCCAAGTAAGTATGGTAAGTGAATGACTAGTTGCCTGTTGTGGAGGAACTAGATGTGGCAAATATTAAATGTTTAGGACCAGGGAGAAAGCCAATGTGTTGCTTGTGTTCTTTCCTTTCAAGGAGATTAGCATCCAAAGAGACGTGTCTCTTCAGGAAAGCACTGATTGTGACACTGTAGAAATGTAAAAGAATCTGCCATTCTTCTATGCACCCTTGCTGGACTTTCTGTGTTTCATGGTGCAAATGTTTCCCATTTCAAGCTTGTCTTCTCTGCCTTTTTTGTTTGTTTAAAAAACAGTCCTCAGTATTGCTCAACATTTAACAATTCTATGTGGTTTTTATACATTCCTTTTTTTCCTTTCTTAAGATTATAATATAGGCAGTCCTCAGCAGCCAACCAACAGGTGAGAGACCAGAACCCTTGGCCATTCTGGACAAAAGGCAATAAAGAAAACAGATAATAAAGGAACAAAGTACGAATCCAACAACGACCACCTAAGAATCAACACCCAGACCTATAATCATCCTAAATCCAGATGTGTAAATGTCAGTTTAAGAATATGTTCAACAACAGAAAGGGCAATATGAAACCACCAGAACCAAGTGATACTACAACAGTAAGACCTGAACATTCCAATGCAGCTGAAACACAAGAAAATGACTTTAAAATATTTTTATGAAGATGATAGAGACCCTTAAAGAGAAAACGAAAAGTTCCCTTCAAGAAATTGAGGAAAAAAACAAACAAAAAAGTGAAAGAAATCAATAAATCCCTTCAAGAAAATCAAGAAAACCAAGAAAAAACACTCAAGCATTTGAAAGAAATAGTTCAAGACTTGAAAACTGAAATAGAAGCAATGAAGAAAACAAAAACCAAGAGAATTCTCTTTTTATTCTCTCTCCCTCAATAAAGGGATTCTCTGTGTGGTCTGCAAAGCAAGTTCCAGAATAGCCAGACCAGACTGACCTCGAACTCACAGAGATCTATCTGCCTCTGCTTCCCATGTGCTGGGATGAAACGCTACACCTAACTTCCAATGGAGACTCTACATGGTAGTTTGAATGTATTTGTTCCCCATAATCTCATAGTGAGTGGCACTATTAGGAGGTATGGCTTTGTTGGAGAGAGTATGGTCTTGTTAGAGGAAGCGCGTCACTATGGGGGCAGGCTTTAGGGGATTTTATTTTTGGGATACTGCTCAGTGAATCTGTTGATTTCCTGTTCCCTGAAAGATATAGCGGTCTCAGCTCCAGCACCACTTCTGCCTACATGCTGCCATGCTCCATACTATGTGATAATTGACTGCACCAAACTGTAAGTGAGCCCCCTCAATTAAACATTTTCTTCATAAAAGTTGTCATGGTCATAGTGTCTCTTCACAGCAAAAGTAAATCTAAACTAAGATGCTCTAAAAGCCGGAAGATCCTGGACAGATGATTTGGAGACACTAAGAGACCACAGATGCCAGCCAAACTTTCATTCACCATACATAGAGAAAGCAAGATATTTCATGACAAAACCATATTTTAAACAATATCTATCTATAAATACAGTCCTACAGAAAGTACTAGAAGGAAAACTCTAACCCAATGAAGTTAACTGTACCCATGAAAACACAAGCAATATGTAATCTCATAGCAACAAAACCCAAAAAGAAACACACACACACACACACACACACACACACACACACACACAACCACCACAACCAAAACTAAAAATAAGAGGAATTGACAATCATTGATCATTAATATCTCTTAATATCAATGAACTTAATTTGTCAATAAAAAGACATAAGCTAACAGAAAGGATATAAAAACCAGGATCCATCCTTCTGCTGCATACAAGAAATACATTTCAATTTCAAAGACAGACATTACCTCAGAGATTTTCCATCAGATGGACCTAAGAAGCAAGCTGGTGTAGCTATCCTAATATCTAACAAAACAGATTTCAAACTAAAATTAATCAAAGAGATGGAGAGGACATTTTATATTCATAAAAGGAAAAATCCATCAAGATGAAGTCTCAATTCTGAAAATCTATGCCCCCAATACAAGGGCACCCACATTTGTAAAAGAAACATAACTAAAACTTAAATTACACATCAAACTCCACACAACAATGATGGGAGATATCAACACCTCACTCTCCCCAATGGGCAGGTCTGCCAGACAGAAACTTAACAGAGAAATAAAGGAACTAATATGTTATGACTCAAATGGACTTAACAGCATCTACAGAACAATCCACCCAAACACAAAAGAATATACCTTCTTCTCAGCACCCTATAGAACCTTCTCTAAAATTGAGTACATTCTTGGTCACAAAGCAAATCTTAACAGATGCAAAAATTAGAATAATCCCCAGAATTTTATTGGATCACTAAAGAACTGAATTATCACTGGGTCAAGGAAGAAATAAAGAAATTAAAGACTCCCTAGAATTCAATGAAAATGAATGCACAATATACCCAAACTTTTGGAACACAATGAAAGCATTGCTTAAGAGAAAAGTTCATAACACTAAGTGTCTACATAAAGAATTTGGAGAGATCTCACACTAGTGAATTAACAGAACATTTGAAAACTTCAGAACAAAAAGGAGCAAACTCACCCCGGAGGAGTAGACAGCAGGGGATAATCAACCTGAGGGCTGAAATCTGTAAAATAGAAACAAAGAGAATAATACAAAGAATCAATGAAACAAAGAGTTAGTTTTTGAGAAAATCAACAAGATAGACAAACTCTTTTCCAAAGAAACAAAAGGCAGAGAAGGAATATCCAAATTAACAAAATCAGAAGTGAAGGGGGTAGTATTACAACAGACACTGAGGAAATCCAGACTCATTAGGTCATATTTCAAAAACCTTTTCTCCACAAAATTGGAAAGTCTAAAGAAATGGACAATTTTCTTGATAGGTACCAGAAACCAAACTTTAATCAGGACCAGATAAGTAATTTAAATTGATCTATGACCCTTATGAAAATAGAAGCATTCATTAAAAGTCTTCCAAACAATAAATAAATAAGTAAATAACCTACATCCAGGTGGTTTCAGTGAAGAATTCTACCAGAATTTTAGAAAAGAGCTAATATCAGTACTCCTCAAATTGTTCCACACAGTAGAGACAGAAGGAACATTGCTAAATTCTTTTTATGAGGCTACAGTTTCCCAGGTACCCAAACAGAGATGTAACAAAGAAAGAGAATAACAGACTTAGTTTCCCCATAAACATTGATGCAAAAATACTCAACAAAATATTGGCAAACTGAATCCAATAGCACATCCACCATGATCAAGTAGGTTTCATCCCAAAGATGCAGGGATGGTTTAACATATGAAAATCTGTCAATGTAATTCACCATATAAATAAACTGAAAGAAAAAAATAATATGATCTTCTCATTAGATGCTGAAAAAGCCTTTGACAAAATCCAACACCCCTTAATGATAAACGTCCTGACTGTATGCTCCCAAATAACCAGCAGCCACTTCCCAAATAGCTGACTCAGAGTCTTAATATAAATTAAAAATGCTTGCCAATAGCTTAGGTTTAATTACTAGCTAACTTTTACATTTAAATTAACCCATATATCTTATCTATGCTTTGCCACATTGCTTATGTCTTGTTACTTCATTTTCAGCAAGTCCTGTTTCACCAGTAGCTAGCTAGCATCTCTTCTGACTCTGCCCTTCTTCCTCCCAGCATTTTCAGTTTGGCTGTCTTGCCTATACTTTTTGCCTATACTTTTTGCCTGACTACTGACCAATAAGCATTTTATTAAACCGATTTGAGTGACAAAACATTACTGTGCCCAAAGGAAGAATTCCATAGCACAGTGATATGGCTGGATACAAAATTAACTCAGTAGATCTCCTAAATACAAATAATAAACAGTCTGAGAAAGAAATCAGGGAAACAACAACCTTTACAATAGCTACAAATAATATAAAATGTCTTGGTGGTACTTCTAACCAAACAAGTGAAAGACATGTATGACAAGAACTTTAACACTTTGAAGAAAGAAATTGAAGAAGATATCAGAAAATGAAAAGATATTCCATGTTCATGGATATGTAGGATTAACACAGTAAAAATGGCAATCTTACCAAAAGCAGTCTATAGATTCAATGCAAACCCTACGAAAATCCCAACACAATTCTTCACATACATCTAAAGAATAATACTCAACTTCATATGGAAAAAAAACAGGATAGCTAAAACAATCCTGCAAATAAATATATCATTATCTCTGACTTACATCTTTACTAAAGAGCTATAGTAATAAAAACAGCTTGTTATTGGCATAAAACTAGACATGCAGATGATGTGGGTTGTCCTTCTGCATATGTATTGCTTTTATTGGTTGATGAATAATTTTGGCCAATGGCTTAGCAGAATAAATACAGGCAAGATTTCTTAATATATATATATATATATATATATATATATATATATATATATATATATAGAGAGAGAGAGAGAGAGAGAGAGAGAGAGAGTGTAGGCAGTGTTGAGGAGATGCCATGTAGCCACCGGGAGGAGAAGCATGCCAGAACAGTATCAGTAAGCCACAGCCTCATGATAATATACAGATGAATAGAAATTGGTTAATTTAAGATGTAAGAGCTAGCTAGGAATATGCACGAGCCATTGGCCAAACAGTATTGTAATTAATATAGAGTTTGTATAATTATTCTGATATGGGGATCCAGGAAATAAAAGCACAGTCTCCATTCATATATGGTGTTCAAACTTTTGGCAAGAATTTCCACATAAAACCTGAGAAAGCTTAAAAAAAAAGAATTCTAGACAGACAAGAACAGAATCAATCATAGCTTTTTGGTAACCATCTTTTCTCTGGTAAACTCTTTGTGTTGGTGATGAGCAGAGGTGTAGCTCCTATAAGAGAGGCTTCCTGACTCAGTATTCACGGCAAAAACCTCATAGCTTTTTTAAGAGGCTCTGCTACCTAACACTTAAATGGTGTTATGAGCAGCTGGCATCAGGCTTCTTGGAGGTGGCATGGACTTAGAAACTACACAGAGTTGTAGCAATAAACATGCCTCCTGCCAGTACCTCCACAAAGAAGCTAAACCCTCAGAAAGCTAAGGAATGGGGTGGAGCCAGCTGCCAAAACCTTATCTTTAATCCCAGCCATGCTGTTTAGCAGATGTAAGACTCATATGCTCAGGAAAAATAGAGAAAGACAGTAAAGACAGATTCAGATAAACAAACAAACCTCTAAATGATTTATGGTGTGTTTAAAACTATACATAGGCTTGGGAGAGAAAAGAAAGAGGATAAAGAAAGTCCTTAAAAAGTAATAGAGTAGTTGAAAATGGTGACACATGCCTTTAATGCCAGCACTTGGGAGATAGTGACAGGCAGATCTCTGTGACTTCAAGACCAGTCTGGTCTACAGAGATCCAGGACAGCCAAAGATACACAGAGAAACACTGTCTCAAAAAAATAAAAAATTAAATAATAAAAATAAAAGAAATAGAGTTTTAAAACATCACATAAAGATGAAAAATACACAGAGTTTGAATTATCTATATTGTTGTGTTTTCTTTGAATTTTTTGAATGTAAATGAGCTAACTACAGAAAGACATTTCATTGTATGGGCTGCTAAGCTAAACCAACATATATTTTAAAGATATCTTAACTTTAGAATTTAAGTCTAAGCACATGTTACGTTGGAAAAGAGGTTCTGCTTTTGTTTCCACAGAGGATAGAAAGCTGTGGATTCCTTACTGGCTAATATGGTTTGATCAAACATGACCTTTTGAAGTGATGTCCCAGGTGGTCTAACATCCATGGCAGCTTCAGTACTGTTGGCTGAGATGGACCAACCCACATTGGATATCCCATGAATGACCTGACTAACACTGTCCCCAATCAGCAAGAATTAGTCTATAGAACTATACCCAAATTTTGTTGATAAATGTTTGTTTTCATTTAAAGGGGGTTGATTATAAGTGGTTAATGGTCACAGTCAATCTCTTTCTAAAAGAGGGGACATATGATATAGATATGAATATTTTACATTGCTATGGACTTTGGTTTATTGATACAAATTTAAGGTCAGTTTTGTTAAATGTATATTTATATTCTTGTTTAAGGTATTATGTTTATACAGATCATTTAAAAATGTAATGTATAATTAAAATTACAGATTAATAGAGAGTCATCTATAATAGTCAAACTGTAATCACGTTAGTTAGATTTTTCTAGATTACAGAGATATATTTCAGATGGATAGGTATTGTTCAAATATTTCAAAGACCTACAGAATATGGCATTTAAAATGTTTTAAAAATTTAGACTTTTTTCAACTGTGAGACATTTCTGCTTCTGACAACACCAATTACTTTAAAGAGGTTGATGGGCATTGATGAAACTTGTTATGGAATTAGCCTTCAATGTGACAAGGCTAGCATTTGGGCAAAAAACTGCTCATGTCTGGACTGTTTGATAGTATGCTGTATGAACTGTACATACAGGACCCACATAAAAGAGACTGATGAACTTTCCAAAAGACAGAATAGTTCTTCGGGGTTCATGCTTCACAGAAGAAACTGCCAAACATTCTGTAGGACACAGAAGAAAGCAACTGATGAACTTTGCCAGTAAAAGACAGAACAGATCTTCAAATTTCCTGCTTAGCTGAAAAGTCTGCCAGATACTATGGGCCTGTAAGCTAAAGATGGATGCCCCAACATTACAAAAGAACTTTGAGTGGCCAGGTAGCGAGATGTTTCTAGCATTTCTAGAGCTCTAGAATTTGCTTTCAAGGCATTTTCTGTTTACTTAGGTATATCCTTCCGTGGTCTTTGATGGAGTCAAAGACTAGATAGTTATAATCGTAGTTGTCCTTAGTTATGATTAAAGATAAATTAGATATAAAACTTTAGACTCACAAAGATAGGATAGATGATAGAGTGTTTTCCTTAGTTTGCCAAATGTAAATGGACTAAATATTATAACTATAATTCTTGCTTGATAACTGTTATATATATATATATATATATATATATATATATATATATATATGCAATTTTACTATGCCAAAGTTAAAAAATCTTTCCTTCTTAATTAGACATAAAAGGGAAGATGATGTGGTATGTCCTCCTATATATGTGTTGCTTCTGTTGGTTGATGAATAAAGATGTTTTGACCAATGGCTTTGCAGAGTAAATCCAGGCAGAAAATCTGAACAGAGATATATAGAGAGAATAGGCAGAGTCAAGGAGATGCCATGTAGTCAACAAAGGAGAAAGATGCCAGAACATTACCAGTAAGTCACAGTCTCATGATGATACATAGATTAATTATAAATGGTTTAATTTAAGATGTAAGAAGTAGCCAGGAATGCACCTGAGTCATTGGCCAAACAGTGTTGTAATTACTACAGATTCTCTGTGATTATTTTGGTCTTGTCACTCAGAAAACAAAAGCATACACTCCATTCACATGTGAAACAATAGAATAGAATAGAATAGAATAGAATAGAATAGAATAGAATAGAATAGAATAGAACAGAAGGACCTGATAAATCCACACCCAACTTTTGACAAAGAAGCCAAAATTATACAATGGAAAAAGAAAGCATCTTCAACAAATAGTGCTGGCATAACTGGAGGTCAGCATGTAGAACAATGCAAATAGACCCATATTTATTGTCCTGAACAAAACTTAAATCCAAGTGGATCAAAGACCTTAATAGAAATTCAGTTACACTGAAACTGATAAAAGAGAAAGTAGGAGGTAGCCTTGAACACATTGTCACAGGAGACAGCTTCCTAAATAGCACAGACCCTGACATTAGTAAATGGTACCTCTTGAAACTGAAAAGCTTCTTCTATAAGGCAAAGGACACCCTGACATTAGTAAATGGTACCTCTTGAAACTGAAAAGCTTCTTCTATAAGGCAAAGGACACTGTCAATAACACAAAATTGCAGCCTACAGAATGTGAAAAGATCTTCATTTGACAGAGGGTTGATCTCCAAAATATATAAAGAATTCAAGAAACTAGACATCAAAAGAATAAATAATCCAATTAAAAAACAAGGTATAGATCTAAACAGAGAGTTCTCAACAGAAGACTCTCAATTGGGACATAGAATTGTTCAACGACCTTAGTCATTAGGGAAATGCAAGTCAAAGTGATGCTGAGAAACCATTTTATCTTCATCAGAATGGTTAAGATCAAAACCACTAATGACAGCTTATGTTGGAAAGGATTTTGAGTAAGGGGAACAATCTTCCATTGCTGGTGGGAGTGTAAAATTGTATAGACACTTTGAAATCACTATGGTGGTTTATCAGAAAATTGTGAATTAATCTCCCTCAAGACCCAGTTTTACCAATATTGGTCATGTACCCATAGGATGCTCAATAATGCCACAAAGGGTCTTTCTTAACTATGTTCATAGCAGTGTTACTCATAATATCCAGAACCTGAAAGCAATCTAGATGTCACTCACCTGAAGAATGGATAAAGAATATGTGGTACATTTACACAATGGAATATTATTAACTGTTAAAAACAAGGACACCAGGAAATTGGCAGGAAAATGGATGGAACTAGAAAAAAGCATTCTGAGCAAGATAATCCAGATGCAGAAAGAAAACATAGTATGTACTCACTCATAAGTGAACATTAGCTATAAAGCAAAATAAAGGATAACTAGGCTATAATCTGCAGCTCCAGAGTGGTTAAATAACAAGGAGTTCAAAAAAACAGATGCATGGAAAAGTAGAAGAGATCTCCTGGGTAATCTGGGGGCTGGGGGTTAGTGGGAACATGGGGGATTGGGTTGTGTGGGTTGGGGGTGGTGCAGAGGGAGAGAGAATGAGAGAAGCCTTGACAGCAGGACCTATTTTGGGGTTAGAGAAAACCCTGGTTCGAAGAAAACCCCAGGAATGCACAAGAATGACCCCAGCTGAGCTGAGCTTGTGGGAGCTCATGGATTCTGGACTGACAGTTGGGGAGCCTACATAGGACTGACCTAGGCTTTTTGCAGGTATGTGACAGGTGTGTGACTTTGTCCGTTTGTGGGGTTTCTAGCAGTGAAATCAGAGTCTGTCCCTGGCTCTTGAGCTGGCTTTTGGGAACCTATTCCCCATGCTTGGTTGTTATTGCCCAGTCTTGATGCAGGGGGAGGAGCTTGGTCCTGCCTCTCCTTGATGTGCCATGTTTTGTTTATGCACTTGTAAGACCTGCCCCTTTCTGAATGGAGAAGGAGGAGTAGATGGGGAGGGGCCAGAGATATGCGTGTTTTGGTTGCCACCAAGGGTCATGATGATGTCTCTGCCTGGCTGCTGCCAGGGCCCATATCTGGGTTTGTGGCCCTGATGCACCCCCGCTCTCTGTTGATGTCTATGGCTCCTGATACTACTGAAAGCTGTACAGAGTTGATCTTGCCCTTCCCCTGCTGCCAATCTCAGGAGAGAGGGTCCTACAACTCACCGGGGCAGCACAACACAGCTGACTCTGTTCACAGGGGCATGGGCAAGCTGGCCCTGAGGGTGGGAGAATGGGAGAGCAGGTTGTGCCTGCCATGTGGTGAGGGAAAGAGGTCTCCATTTTCCCCTTACCACCTGCAGCCCTCTGGGCCCTGTGCCTTGCCTGGACAGCACAGTACAGTTGATTCTGTAAACAAGGGCATGGGTGAGCCAGCTCTGAGACATGAAAGGGCACAGTTGTTACCGCCTCCCTCATCCACAGTGTGGTAGTGGGGGTGAGGGAAAGATGCTCTGCCCCCTCGCTTCTACCACCTCCAGCAGGCAAGGGAGCTGACCCTCCCCTCTACCAGCTGCAACATTCCAGAAAGTGGACCCTACATCTCATCTGGGCAGCACAGCAGAGCTGACCCTGTTGACAGGGGTGGGGGCCACCTGAGAACATGGGTGTGAGCGATCTGGCCTTGCCACTCATCTGCCATATAGAGGCATGGTCGCAGGAGAGATGTTCTCTCCCATCCTGCCCCTTTAAGCCTTAGGTGGGAGAGCTGGCCCTGAGGTCATAAGAGTGGGAGAATTGTCCCTGTTCTTCACCAGAACTCTGGAAAGTAACCTAACACCTAGCTTGGGCAACATAGTAGAGCTGGCCCTAATGTGTAGGTGTGGGACAATGGACCCCAAGGTTATGAAAGCAAGAGAACTGGCCCTGTCCCTTGCTAATCGTTACAAGGGGTGAACTAGCCAGGGCAATGCTGGAGAGCTCACCCTGGAGGTGAGGACAAGGAAGAGCTGGTGGGTTGATCAACCTTGCAACTACCCAGGCCCAGGAGCAGGATTATGAATTGACCCACCCCGACATCCTCTCCATCTATGATCTGCTAGAGTATGTGAAGGGACCTAACCTGCAAATCCAAAGCTGCAGGATCTCCACGACACAGGATAACAAGATAATCCAAGACAAGTCCCAGCCAGGGCCCAGAATCTATAATGTAGCAGAAACCAGACCAACAACTCTTTGCAAAGAATACTTGAAACAACAATATATGGATAAAAGAATTTACTGTGCTGGGCGGTGGTGGCGCACGCCTTTAATCCCAGCACTCGGGAGGCAGAGGCAGGCGGATCTCTGTGAGTTCAAGGCCAGCCTGGTCTACAAGAGCTAGTTCCAGGACAGGAACCAAAAAGCTATGGAGAAACCCTGTCTCGAAAATACAAAAAAAAAAAAAAAAAAAGAATTTACTGTGTGTTACGCTGCAGCTTTCACAGAGAGATTGATTTTCGCTTTTTTCTTTTAAATTTTATTTTATTTTACTTTGGGGGGAGGTTGCAAGGGCAGAGGGCAGATACGAAGGGATGGGGAAAATGGGATTGAGATGTATAATGTAAAAGACACAAAGAATAAATAAAAAGGAAGTTGAAAAGAATATTATAACTATCATTTCTCCCTTCTCTTTGCTCCCTTCAAACTCTCTCATATACCCCACTTTGTACTTCTTCAAATTCATGGCCCCTTTTATCAATAATCGCTGTTACATGCATATATGTATATACATATATAGTCATAAATATAATCTTCTCACTGCTTAATATTACTCATATTACGAATTTTGCTTAGTATTTGTTTCTTTCTATAGAAAAATCCATGAGAATAGGTTCCTCATTCATTTTATCCAGCCGATGAATGAATGCATTTGGGTAGACCAATGGACCCAGACAATTTTAGCTCCTCTCCTATCACCTGTTTCTTCAATAGCAAAAGGAGATTCCAGCCCATCCACAAACCTCTCAACCTACAATCTGTCCTGCCTACAAGATGTGCTAGGGTAGAGGTGGTGCAGAATTAGTGAAAGTGGCCAGCCAATGACCGGTTGAACCTGAGACCCAATCCATGAGAGGGAGCCCACCCCTGACACTACTTGGAGGGCCAGGACTCAGAGGCTAGACAGCCCAGAGACCTAGGATAAAACCAAAGTGCTAAAAATGTCAATGAAGTGATTCTAACGCTCTTTTGTGCACTCATGGATTGGTGCCTAACCCAGTTGTCATTAGAGAGGTTTCATCCAGCAAATGAAGGAAACAGAGGAAGAGACCCACAGCCGAGGATTAGGTGGAGCCTAGGAAATCCTGCTGAAGAGGGGGAGGATTGTAGGAGCCATGGGGGTCAGGGACACCATGAGAACACAGCCTACAGAATCAACTAACCTAGGCTCATAGGAGCTCACAGAGACTGAACTGACAACCAGGGAGCCTGCATGGGACTGACCTAGGCCCTCTGCACATGTTACAGTTGTGTGGGTTGGTCTTCTTGTGGGACTCCTTACAGTGGGAGCAGAGGCTGTTTCTGACGTTTTCCTGATTTGGGGACCCTTTCCTCATACTGGGTTGCCTTGTCTAGCCTTAATATGAGGGGAGGTGCCTAGTATCCCTGTAACTTGATATGCCATGTTTTGTTGATATCCACGAGAAACCTTCCCTTTATTGAAGAGAAATGGAGGAGGAGGAGTGGATTTGGGAGGTGGATAGGAGGTAGAGAGAGGTACTGGGAGGAGATAAGGGAGGGGAAACTGTAGTCAGGATGTAACAAATTTAAAAATAAAAAAAACAAATTTAAATAAAAAGAGAAAAAAGAAATCCTAAAACCAACCAAAACCAAATCAACCAACCAAACAAACAAATAAAACAAGCAAACCAAAACAACAAACAAATAAAACCCCCAACGACAAAAGATGATTGATGGATACTTGGCAGCCCCTTCCAGTGGTATGAACCTGATCTTTTATTTTTATTTCTAGCAGCAATGGGAATTTCTACCATATCTAAAAGTAGTTAGTCTCTCAGAAATAGGCTAACTAGTAACTCACAAGAACAGTGTTTAGACATTTTTACTTTATGTGACAATACTTGTCCTACCTGAACAGTCTTCTGATTTTAGCAGACATATATAACCTATTTGTGTGGGGGAAGTCTTAGGAAGTCTAATTATGTATAATACAAGCTAGAAATGTAAGTTAGATGATTTTAATTATCACTGATTTGTCCTAGGAGAGACCTGAGCTTCAGGATTGCAAAGACAGGCATGAGAACTAAAGAAGATGGTTTCTTGGACTCACACATGCTCTGGTACCTCTTTCTTTAAGAAGAAAAACAAAGACCGCACTAGCATTAGGGTGGATAAAGGCCCCAGCAAAGACACATCAGGTGTTCATAGCACTTCAGGAGTTGAGTGAGGACTCTGCTACATTGAAGAAATCCACAATCAATGCCTTCATAGCATTTGAGACTGGGAAATGGTAGTGGTGGGCAAGAAGGCATCTCAGCCCTATCAGTGGGACTAAAAGTTTGTGCCCTAGGCTTGTTTCTTTTATACAGTGATGAAATAAAAATAACAGAAACATCATTTTAATCATCAATAGTATATTTCAGTGCCGTTAAGCATTTCCATGCAACCATCATCATCTAGCTTCAGAACCTGTTCATTATTCTACACTGAATGCCTGAAATCTTGAAATAAAAGATATTTCTAAATTTTAATTATTTTATCTATCTTATATCTTGAAATTTAAGATGTTCAGATACATGTATACAATTCATAAAGTTTAAGTTGAGTTAAACATGTCTACTTTTTAAAAATATTTACCATTTCTTCATCATGAAAACATCCACAAGCCTTTATTCTACATTTTTATAAATGTACAGTATGAACCAAACTTGGTGACATATGTCTGTAGGCCTAGCACTAGGAAGATGAAGGCAAGAGGGTCAAGATTTCATGGTCATCATTGGATATATAGGAAGTTTCAGTCCAGCTTAGTCTCTATGACTCTGTCACAAACAAAATTATATAGTCTTTTCTTGTTACCTATAATTGCTCTATTTCACAAAACATCCTAGAACTTCTTATTCTTTTCTAACTGTATCTGAGTACACATTGATTCATCCTCTCCCATCCTTTCTCTGTGGGATACTCTCTCTAGTTCTGGTAACCATTAGCTGCTATGGTATTAACTTTTCTTTTTAACATGTGAGTAAGCTAATACAGGCAACATAATTTCTTGATGTACCACAACTACAAAGAGAGTGATTTAATGTTTTATTTGTTGTCTCTCTGTATGTCACAGGATTATACTCATCTCTATGAATCTATTTCTACCTAGAGGAAGGATGAATGTTCATGTCTCCTGGTTAAAAATGGATACACACAGAGCAAACTTTCATGTTCCTCTTCCCTTGTCTTTTCCAAAGGAGTATCTTCTTTTTTTGTGACTAAATTTATTCTCCAAAGTTATTCTCCAGAGTAAATATTTATAACAAATTGAAGAAAGAAAGAAAGGAAAAAAAAGACAGAAAAAAGGAAGGAAGGAAGGAAGAGGATCCTAGGATAGGAGTTAAAATCAACATGTTAATATATTACTCATAACCATTATATTATGTTTCTTGAAAGCTCATAATCAAAGTTTTAAGACAAACAAATAAATGAATTCCAATTCATGACCTGATTTTTCACATCATAATTTTGGAATCAAATAAATTCTAGGACATGTTCCCCAGTCCCAAAATATGCATATCATTTTATTTTTTCATTTGAATATTATTGTCCCAGAAGTACCTCTATTCATTCTATTAATTCATGGATGTTATTGTTTATTTATTAAGTACTTACTATGTGCTAGGTACTTCTCTAGACACTGGGGTTATAGAAATAAATAAGCAAGAACTCTGCCTTCCTGGAGCACATCTTCAGGTGAGAAATTCAGAAAATTAGCAAGATAAATATGTACTATGTTAGATGATGAAGCCCTTAGAAAAAATTACAGTGGACACTGAAAGGGGTACTATATTCAAAAGAGTGGTCAAGGAAGGCCTCACTTGATTAGGTGATCTGGGGAAATATTGAGCTGGTGAGCTCTGTTGGTTA
This sequence comes from Microtus pennsylvanicus, assembly GCF_037038515.1. Taxonomy (NCBI): domain Eukaryota; kingdom Metazoa; phylum Chordata; class Mammalia; order Rodentia; family Cricetidae; genus Microtus; species Microtus pennsylvanicus. The sequence continues at coordinate 138,957,004 of NC_134601.1, forward strand.
TCAAGAGTTTGCTCTATAGGGAAATAGCATTTACAGAGTTTCTGAGGTGGAACCATGCCCCATGAGTCTGAAGAGTATCAAGGAGGTCAGTGTGGCTGGGGAGAGTAGACAAAGAAGAGTAGTGTGAGACTGGAGTGAAGGTCATACAGGATCTCAAAAGCAATTGTGGGGGACTTGAACTTTTACACTGAAGTAAGAAATCATTAAAGGACTTTGATTGCAAGGTTGACATGAATTGACATGTGTTTTTAACTGTTATTCCTGGAGAACATTCTGTATAGGGGCATGGAAAAGCACAGGTTGTCCATGTGGACACATTTTCAGCATTTCAGCATGGAAGTGGTGGTGGCTTGGACTAGGGTGATATCCGTGGTAAATAAAATTAGCTGTATTCCAAGTGTAATGTAAAAATAAAATGGTACTATTCCCTGAGGGGAGGCAGGCAGCAGGCCATGAGGGGCAGTGGGTCCCAGGCAGGGAGCAATGGGGCAGGTGAGAAACCTGGGTGGGTCAGCTGGTCCCACAAGGAGACACAGCAGGTGAGAGACAGAGATGGATAGGTATACCATGCAGAGAAAGTGGATATTTATTTAGTGGGTTATAAAGGGGAAAGAAAAAGGGGGAGGGGAAAAGGGGGAAGAGCAGAGAGACAGAGAAAGAGAAACAGAGAGAGGGAAAGAAAAGGGGGTTTGGGGAGAGGAGAGGGGAAGCAACCTCTTTGGTAGAGAGAAAAGAGAGAGAGCTCATAGGCTAGATGCTGGAAGCAAGGAAGATGGCTTGCCTTGGTGGATGGGGGAAGGAGTGGGCAGGGCTTGTCTCTTAAAGGGATATGACAGACCATTACACCAAGTACTTCTAAGGTGGAGCTGACAGTATCTTCTGCCCTGTTAAATGTGAATGATGAGAGAGACAATGTGTAGAGTGAATGAGATATGTCATTGAGATCATGGCCTCCATCTCTGGAATGGTTACTGTTTACTTGGAAGGAGAACACTGTGGAGGAGTTGGGTTGGAGTCAGGGTTGGAACTAGGAATTCATCTTGGTCCTGAAGAGTTTTAGATGCCTATTTGATTTTTACCTATTTATGTGAAGTAGGCAGGTGGGTGAGGATCTTTGATTGCATCATAAATACTGGTAAAATTTAGAACAATATCTGATTTTATTGCATACTTCTCCAGTTTTGGGAGGGCCTTGGTAGTATCTGCAAAACTGTGACACTTTTGTTAAAAAGCTTCATCCTCATCAAACCCTCTCTTATACTCATGAGACCAAAGACATCTGTAACTGCATTTGATTTGTTAAGCTTCTGGCTCTTCCTTTTCTACCAAAGGTTCTGCATGTTTTCAAGTCTGTGTTTATCCCTGAGGACAATGACCTTTGACATTTTAAAGAACTTATTAACGTATAATACTCCACCTGGAACTAAAAGAGGCCTTTGCCTGTGTCAAAGTCTCCCAGCACTATCTTTCCTCAAAGAAATCAGTAGGTTTTCTAACAACAGAACCAAATGAAAAGCTAATAAACACTGTGCTAAGATACATAATAGTTTCCCAAAGGCTTGCCCAGTTCCCAGAACCTATGACTATGTTACTCTACATCACAAAGAGGCTTTGAAGTGTGATTAAATTAAGACTTTTAAGAGACAGAGATAGTCTAGATTAGGGGGAGGGATCAAGATAATCACCAAGAACAAATAAGAGAGGAGGGGGAAGGGCAGAGTTAAAGGAGACAGGAAAACCAAAGAACATACAGGTAACTTCTGGAAGCTGGACAAGGCAAGAAAAGAATTCTACCCTGGAACCTCCAGAAGAAACACATATTTCTAGCACCCCAATTTTAAAATTGTAAGACCCATTTTGGACTTTTGACTTCCTGAGTTATATGACAATAGATATGTCATTCCAGGCAATTAAGTTCACTGTACTTTGTTATAGAAGTGACAGCAAATTAATGAGGCACTTATTATGTAAGAGGCACTATGTGAAGCCTTTCCATCTATTATTTTACTTACTCATGCTCTGGGTAGCATGTCCTATTACTGTTAACCATTATAAGGATGCTAAAACTGAGGTGTTGGGGAATATTATTTTAAGATGTGTTGCTTTTGTTTATGCTGCATTTGTTTAATTGTGTGAAGCTGTGATTCTTTGCCTGTCTAAAACACCTAATGGTCTAATAAAGAGCTGAATGGCTAATAGCAAGGCAGGAGCAAGGATAGGCGTGGCTGGCAGGCAGAGAGGATAAATAGAAGGAGAAATCTGAGAAGAAAGAAGAGCAAGAGTACAATGAGAGGAGTACATCAGGGGCCAGCCAGCCAGCCAGCCAGCCACCCAACCACCCACCCACCCAGCCACCCAGCCAGCCACCTACCCAGCCACCCAGCCAGTCAGCCACCCAGCCACCTAGCCACCCAGCCAGCCAGCCAGCCACCCAGTCACCCTGCAAAGCCATAGAGTAAGAAGGAAAGAAAGGTATACAGAAATAGATAAAGATAAAATCCCAGAGGCAAAAGGTAGCTGGGATAATTTAAGAAAAACTGGCAAGAAACAAGCCAAGCTAAAGCCAGGCATTTCTAACTAAGAATAAACCTATGTGTGTGATTTATTTGGGAGCTGGGTGGTGCCTCCCCCCAAAAAGCCAAAAGAGTAAAACATCACACACACTGAGGCTCAGAGTAATAATGGCAATAAACTCATCTTTTGTTACATGGAAAGTGAGTGGCAAAGCTAGGTTTTAAAGCAAGGTCTTTCCTATTCTTTACTAAATAACACCAGACTTCCTTTGTGTTGGCTTTAAAAGAATTAGTAGAATGGCTAAGTATTTTCTTAAGTAACAAAGGGTAATATTTACTAAACTGACGTTCCCTTGTCCCATTTTTGGCACATGGTAGATGCTTAAATATTCGTTAATTGGTCAAACAAGCCAAGCCAGCTTAGTTTGCTTTCTTTTGCTATAACACACACCATGACCAAATGCAACTTGGGGAGGAAACCTTACAGTTCTGGGTAACAGTGCACCATTAGGGAATTTAGGACAGGAACTGAACACATGTAGTGAGATCACGGAGTGGTGCTGCTTATCCTCACAGTTTACTCAGCCTGCTTTGTAAGAACACCCATGTCCAGGACCTACCACCCACGGAGGGCCTCCCACATCAATCATTAATCAAGAAAATGCCCTACAGACTTGGCTACCAGCAATCTGATGGAAGCATTTTGTTAATGAAGTTCCTATTCCCCAATAACTCTAACTTGGGTCAAGTTGACAAGAAACAAAACAAAACAAAATGAAAAACCACAACCTTATCAGGACATCATGTCTTCTAGTGAAGACATCTAGACTATATTTCATTTTTGTGACTACTATAGCTTTTGAATTTATCCAGCTACCTGTTTGCAGTCACATATGGGCAGGAAGCTTTGACAATGTGGCCAGCGGCCACCTCTCCTTCTCTAGTGTATATCTCTTGGCAGGGCTGTTTGTGTACAGTTATTTCCTAACTGTAACCATGTAAATGGAAGGAGTTGTGAACCTAAATAATTAAAACCACTGAGAATAGTCAGAAAGCATTTCTCCTGGGGTTTTGCATGAATGCAAATATCTGTCTTCATGTTGCCTTTAAACGGTTTTGTATTTCCTGACTAGCTACCAACCTGTGTTCAGGAAAGTCAGCAGGTATAGAGTGGCTATGGGTGGGAAATCAGCATAAGGTAGAGACTTTGCTATTGACTGTTCACCAGCTAGATAATCCACCTGAGCAGAATTAAAAGTGGCCAAATGTTTCCGGCTTTCCCTTCCAGGTGTTTATTTGTGAAGATATTTCTGTCCTCTCTGGGGGCTGTGTCTCTTGATAAACAAGGCCCTTTTGCACTTTCTAACTACCATTCTGCTCCCTGTATGGTTTTGCTTGACAGCATTTCCACTTTGCCTATTCCCGTTTGTGGTTACAGAACCAAAGCTGTGCCATTACTTTTTGTCATGGTCGCATACTCCCAGGAGCTCCCTGATCTGTAATCTTGCAGCAACAGTTCTGGGGATATCCCCGAACTGTGGTCCTCCTCTTTCTTCTTTCCACCCTCTCACACTCTGCCTTCTGACCTGCTCTGATCTGAAAGCCACTTGGCTTGACCAAATATCGTGTTGAGATTTTGATTCCTTGTGGGCAGTGTTGGGAGGTAGGGTCTAGAGGAAGGGCTTTGGGTAATGGAGCCAAGAATACTGAATGGGTTTCTTTCACTTGTGAGTTCTTGTTCCTGATGGGTGGGGTCATTAGTACTTCAAGAATGGATTATTATAAAATGAATCCAGTCTCAGGTTTTTGTCCCTCTGATTCCTGCCATGAGTTGGGGCAGGGTGAATTGCTCATCAGACATGACACTCATGCTGGTCTTGTGCTCTTAGGTGTCCCACACCCAGAAGTATACAGCCAAAATCAATCTTTCTTTAAGATGAGTTAGTTTCAGGTATTCTGTTAGAGTAACAGAAAATGTACCAAGGCAAAAGTCACTTTGGTGACAATTCGAACAAATCAGTATCTCTGCAGTCTGAATTCCCTAGAGCCAGAAGTGAGGCATCATCAAGCTTAGGACCGGCAATGTGTGCTGAATGCCTTGTGTTCCTTCAGCTGCTGTTGGCTTCATGGGGGAAGGGCTCACTTTTTCTTATTTGTTTTTTTTGATCCTTTACATCAGTCTCACACTAACATGATGAATTTGGGGCTTTAATGAAGAAGAAAGATGGTTTAATTAATTACATAAGAAATTAGTCTTTGTTTAATGGGGACCTGAGGAAATTATCAGGACAATTGGTCCCCGGTAGAGATTGCAAATGGTTTGTGTTCAAAGGTGAGAGTTGCATTCAAAGAGAAAGAGAGGGATCTGCTTTTGGCTGGGGTGTTACGAAGCTGACTCTTAGTCAGTGATGTAGATGAAGATGCACTGGTAGGGAGTGGACAATGAGACAGCAGACAGTCCAAATGGGTCCTGCTTAGCATAGTTCAATTTACATATGGTTTTGTAAGTAAAACGATTGATTTCTATTTGTTTATTTACATGTTTGTGTTACTGTATGCCACGTGTATGTGAGTGCCCACAGAGGTCCAAAGAGGGAGCTGAGTTCCCTAGAGCTGGAGTTATAGGCAGTTGAGCTACCTGACATGGGTGCTGGGACAGAATTCTTATTCTTTGCAAGAACAGCAAGCATTCTTAATCACCGAGCCATCTCCCCAGCTCTTTTCTTTTGTAATGATGCAAATTGTTAGACAGTTGATGGAAACCACAGTTCAAATCTTTAGCTTTGATCTCCTAGGCTAGTGCTCTGTGGTCTAATTCTGTCTAGCTATGCCGGGCGGTGATAGTGATTGTCATTCCCAGTCAGCTAGGACACTGTAAAGGGGATAACAATTACTCTACAGTGTGCTGACAGACAGCTGGAATGCTGGGTAGATGAAACATGTTGAATGCACTCTTGATTTAACATGTTTCCCCTTACAAGGACCCAATGTCATCTTGGGTTGAGGGGTATGTATCACTGAACTGTATTCCTATGCTAGTTACAAGGTGGGTGAGAGAACTGTGAGACACCATAGGGGAACCGACCTTAGTTTTACCACTTCTTGTGAAGCAATAATTGCTTCCCAATTCCAGTCTCCAGCTGGTTGAGAATTGCCTCTGGAAATACTAAGTGGCCCCCATTTCTACTTTTCCAAGGTTCATAGAAAACACTTAGTTTGAATCCCCAAAGTCCCCTAGGAAACAAGTTGCAAGTTTTGTAAAAAGAAGTTCCCAGAACTCCAGGGAATCAGAGCTGTGCATTGAGGACTTTGGATGGGGCTGATAGTGGTAGATTAAGCAGTAGAGTACTGAGAGCCAGCTTTCCTATTTCACACTATAGAAAGAGCTGAGCTTGATGCTCCTCAAACTACTTGGCTTCTAATGAAGGAGTTTATAGGCACTGAGAACATAACACATATAGATCAAAGAATCAAATGGGTGTGTGCTCCATGGCACAGGTAGAGATTCCTTCGTTCTAGGCATGCCTGTCATATATTAAGAATTTTTCCCATTGTGACTTCTCCAAATATGTACTAAGTTTGTTTTTGAATCTGGGCTTTCTGAGAAAGGAGGCTTTTCCTGTTGCTGCCTTCACTCAGCCCATACTTTGCAGGTAATATATTTCAGTAACATTTAGAAAAATTTACTGCACAGCTTGTTCTACACACAAAAGCTAAATGTTAATGCAGTGTTTTACTAACTGTGCTAAAATAAGCTAGCCAGCTGGTGAATTACCCAGAGGCCCTTTACTGTTGAGACTCACATGGGGTTTTGCAGCCAGCCTGAATGTCATTTATGTAAAATCACAGTGGTAATGCTGATCAGGCGGGAGCTCTTCAGCTTTATGGCCGGACGGGCCAGAGTAGATATTTACACAGAAGTTTTCTTGAGCTCCTGGCAGATTCCTTTCTTCTAATCCTGCCAGGTAGATGTGCTTTCCATACTGAGGGCCCAGAACAAAGCAGAGCCACCCTGGGGTGCCAGCTGGGATAGGTTACTATTCGATGCTTCACCAATAACAGAAGGAGCAACCGGATGCAGAGTGGAAGTGAGAGGCTCAGCGTTGTCATTCACTCTGAGAACTGGTTAGAGAGTGCCAGGGAAGACATGGGCATAGTCATTGGCACCAGGAGATTACGATTTATCTGGTGGACCCCAGCACTGAACTGGAACTCTAAATTTGAGTTTGGCCCCAAGAATTTTTGCTGTTGTAATTTGTCTTGTGATTTTTATTTATTTATTTTGGCAAGCTATTGTACGCCTCCAGAGTTCTGGGTTGTTTGTTGGCTGATAATGTACTGAGTGTACTTTTAAATAAAAGCATTCAGTGGTAGTGTAGCAAATTTAATTCATTCATTTTTAATTCACTCAATGCACTGAATGATCATTAGTTAGGTGCTAGGAATGTACCTTCCAGGTGAAAGAGTTTTGGCTTCTTCTCTCAGGAATATACTGACCCAGACTGAGGAATTAGGAAGCTATGGTCCTAGTGACTTTGTTAAACAGTAGCTCAAGCACAGGCAAGCAGTTTTATTGCTGTTGAGTTTTAGAGAATATAGTATTTCTTTCATGAGGAATTGGGAAATTCATACTCAAAAAGGTGAAATCTTGTAGTTGATGTCAAAGTGATTCTTCTGGTTTGTTCTTCACTGCAATCTGCATCCAGAGTTTTATCTGCTAGTTAGAACACTAGTCTTACAATTCTTGTTCATAATTGAAAATTATTATTTCTAGTATGTTTACTGACCTGGTTGAAGAAATTTTCATCCTTTGGTTTGTATTATGTATTTATTGGTTTACAGAGTTCCCTGCTGATGGGCGTAAGCACTAGTGAATCAGACAGAAAGGCAGTCTTCATATGCATCTTGGGATTCTAGGTGTCTCTAGGCTTTATACAGAATTTATACATAGGACCAGACAAGTTGCTTTGTGCCAAACACACTTCTCCTGTACCTGGAAGCTATTATAATTACCCTTGCATGCTTTTAAAAGTAATGTCCTGCCTGTGAATTTTCAGACAGATAAGATTCAATCCTGTTTCATCCCAAAGCTCACATGTAGCTATTCTTCTACAATGATTCCCTTTTCATCCATAAATCACGGTAACTTCTTTTAGTTTAAATACTGCAACTGAATTGGTCTGAGTCTCTTAAACCAAAGGCTTTCTGTGTTCCAATTCTAGGTCTTCTAAGCAAGCATATTTTGATGGAAGAAGCTAGGAAAGAGGAACATTGATAACAAAGACCTGTATTCACGCACACTTATGTTTAAGAGATGTTTATATTATGTGGGATGGCCTTCTGGTTATGTGTTGCTTATATTGGTTAATGAATAAAGCTGTTTCAGCCAATGGCTTAGCAGAGTAAAGTCTGGCAGGAAATCTGAACAGAGATATAGAGAGAGTAGGCAGAGTTAAGGAGACAAACACCCAAGGAGAAATGTTACAGAACCTTACTAGTCTACCACAGCCTCATGCCAATACACAGATTAAGAGAAATGGGTTAATTTAACATATAAGAAGAATATGCCTAAGCCATTTGCCAAGCAGTGTCGTAATTAATATAGTTTCTGTGTGATTATTTGGCTCTGGGTGGCTGGGAAGCAAAAGTGGTTTTCATTTACATTTGTATGTATGTTTCATGCTAGGATTTGATGATGACAATGATAATGATGATGACGCCTGCTATAGCATCTGTACAAGTCAATGACATTTATTGTACACTGTAATTATATCATTATTACTGTTCTAACTATGGTCTTCTTTGGTCTTATTGGTCACTCATCCTCTCAACGTTACTCAAGAAAATTGTTATATATGCACATTTATTATGATTTTTCAAACAGATAATAGTTGGGTATATTTAAGGGGTATAGTGACATATGCACACATATATACAAATGCATATATAACCTTATATATATACATAGGCATGGGCATATATTATAGAATGATTGAATCAAGCTGATTAACTTCTCATCTTTAATTTTTGTAGGAAGAACATTGGAATTGCATGCTTTTGGCAATTTATAAATTCACATTACTATAGGCTGTGTTCATTATTTTATACACTGGGTCATATATCACTGAAACGCTATATCCTTTGAACAGCACTTCTTAGGTCTTCATTCTCCTTTCTCTTAGCTTCTGGTCACCTCCATTCCATTTTCTACTTCTTTAAGTAAATTCGTACAGAATCCTATTGTGGTCATCTCTGTGACAGGCTTATTTGACTTAGCATTATGCTTTCCAGGTTCATCCATATTGTTGCAAATTACAGGATTTTTTTCCTCTTATGTTTGTGTTGTATTCCCTTGTGTATACGCTACAGTTTTAAAACTTCATCTGTTGATGGAATTTAGATTGTTGCCGTAATTGACTATTGTGAATAATGCTTCTACAGACCTACGAGTGCAGGCATCTCTTTCACACAGCTGATTCCATTTACATTTGGGGAAACACTCATAAGCAGGACAGCTGAGGCATGTGGTTGTTTCCTTTTTTTATTTTTTTGAGGAATCTCCATGCTGTTCTTCATAACAGCTGTGTTAACTTATATTTCTTACAATAGTTCAGCAGGTTTTCCTTTTTTCCATACCCTTTCTATTTTTAGTGTTTCAAAGATAGTCATTTTTACAGATGCGAGGTGATAGCTCCCAGTTTTTTTAAATGTTTTTATTTTTTATTTTATTTTATGTGAATGGTTGTTTTGCTTGCATGTATGTCTATGTACCATGTGCGTGCCTGGTGCTGGAGGAAGCCAGAAGAGTGCATCCGATCACTTGTAACCAGAGTTACAGGTGGTTCTGAGTCACTGTGTGGGTGCTGGAACTCTGACCCAGCTCCTCAGCAAGAGCAGCCATTATTCTTAATCACCAAGCCATTTCTTCACCTCCCTCATTGAGTTCTTGAAGATTTGATTTACTTTTTTATTGTGTGTTTGTATGTGTGTGTGTGCATGTGTATGTCCCCCCCCCACACACACACTGACTGTTGCCTGCTGAATCCAGATGCTGGTGTCAGACTTTCTGAACCTGGGGTTGCAGATGGTTGTGAACTGCCACACATGGCCACCAGGCATGGAACTCAACAGTACACACTCCTAACCACGAAACACTTCTCCAGCTCCCCCTCATTGTATTTTTAGTTTGCATTTCTCTGAGAATTGGTAATGATAAATATTTTCTTATCCATTTGTTGGCTGTTTGGTTGCCTTCGTAGTTAAATATTTCATGATTTCATCTTCTCTCTACCTGCCCAGATGGAGGCAACTTAAATATTCCATTTCTTTTCAGTATTCACTTCATCATAATAAAAACCTTATTGTGGCCTTTCTGTATATTGAAGCTTCTATGGTTTTTACATTTCTCCTCTAAATTAAATTCATCTCTTGGACTTGAAAAGTGTTTCTTCTTTAAGAAACAATGCTGGAAGTAAAAAGTTATCCTGTATGGAAGAGAGCAATGGTGTTAAGGGATAAGTAGAAAGTGTGTGGTCTGTCTGCATGAAGATTTGAACTGTGATGAGAGGTTGCATGTAAATTTATGTTTTTGGAATTGGAGGGATGTGTCTTGCCAGGTTTTGATGATGGCAGTGATGATGATGATGCCTGCTCTAGTATTTGTACAAGTTGAGTACATTTTCTGCACACTACAATTATATCATTATTGCTTCTCTAACTATAGTTTTCTTTGGTTTTATTAAGCACCCAGCCTTTCAACATTACTTAGGAAAATTGCTAGCTACTTTTAGATAAATGAATTAATCCCCGCTGCAGCCATACAGAGCATCTTCTTATAGTTGTCTGGGGAGAAACACACTCATCACAATTCAGGGTTTGTAGAACATGCATTTAATTAACGATCCAAAGTCAAAATCCATCTCTTTTGGTGCTTCTCATCTCTCCGTTAGTCTGTTGACTATCTTAACATACCTCAGCTTTATATTCACCACAGACATCTTTTCTCACTGTGCCTTCATCAACTTCACAGTCCTAAAGAGAGGCAGCCAATTTATAAAAAAAGTTTATTTAGCTCACTGTTTTGAGATTTTAAGAGCATGTTGCCTGTATCAATTTGGTTCTCAAGAGGCCAGTGGATGGAGGCATTCATGGCAGGAGTGTGTCTAGTTGCAAAAGGTTAGCTAGAGAAGGAAGAGAAGATGATTGTGTCTGAGGATAGGTTGCTAGTACCTAAGGGCCTTTCCTCTAAATAACCTACCATTTTCCAATTGTGTCACCTTGCTGATCAAGCCTTGGATTACAATGGACCTTTGGGGACACTCAAATAACACAATGAGTAGTAATAACCAAACAATATACAAAGTATATTGGGCAACAACATATGTATTTTCCATATGTTACTCAATGCTTAGCTATTAGGAAATTAAAAATGTCTTCCAAACTTGATAAAACACATCTAATCACTGCCACATTATGTGACAAAACCTTGATTTTAACCATGTAAGTAAAGAGCCTTTTAGCTTTTACCTATGTTTTCACCATTCAGAGCTTCCCATTTGGCACTGATGATTTAAAGAAGTAAGAAAGACCACTAGCACTCAACATTCCTCAGTGTTTGGAGCAATGGCAAGATCGTTTCAGTACAACCCTAATAACCAATTCACAGGGTACTTTGAGAATTTAAGATAGGTTCTTTGAATTATTGACATCAACATTTTGGGGTACCTTCACTGTATGTGTCCTGAAGCCAAGAATTCATTCTTTGTCTTCTGGATATGAGATAAAACTGAAGAGAGGTGCCACATTCCTAAACATCTTAGATTCTACAGCTTATAGTAAAATCGAGTTGGCTCTGGTATCTAGGCGACCAGTTTGCAGATAGTGGTAGTAATGAGGAATGGGTGTGGACACACCTGGGTTTCTGTCATTTGATATGTGTGGTAGGATAATCTAATGAGATATGAAATTTTGCTTTGTTCTCATGATATTTTTACCTCTTGGATTCCAAGGGAGTTTGCTAGCCAGCTCATTTCCCCTGTCTCGGGGGAGTTTCATGTCATAGGGCTAAGTTCCCCACTTTGTTGAGTTTGCTTTAATTATTTTGTTTCAAAGGCCACATCATAGAGGTTACAGGTTGGGGAGAGAGTTCTCTTTGCTTTGCAATTCATTACTAAATAGTTCAAACATATGGCTGAATTGATAGTTTTCCAGTGAATTCTTGTCACTCATAGTGAATTTTCATTACTTACCAAGATATTTGCTGCTAATATTCTGTTGTACTTGCTTTTTAGCACATTTATTCATCTTTTGATCTACTGAGAAAGCTACATTTTCAGAAATAAATGTTCCATGAACAGGAAGAAAAGAAGGGAACATCTCCAAGATTGGAAGAGTCGATAATATTGGGCTTCATGAGTAATGGAAGCCTATGGTCATGGCTTTCAGTGCTGGGGAGAAGGAAAACACTCAGAGGGCATGGACAATGAAGCTTGAAAGAAAAGTGGAGATACAAGCACAGATGATCTTCACTTCAGCAATAGTGAATATAGATTGATGTCCTATGGTCTTCCTTAATTTTTGAGTGTTATTTCTCACCCCCAGGGAATTTGTACATCTCCCAGGAATCAGGATAGGAAAATCCCTCTGACAACCTAATGGATACAGGGGTTCAAAGTTAGATGAATTTTTTTCCTTTTGGAAAATTATGTGCTTTTATTTGCACATATGGATGTTTAGAGTTCATTTACATTTGTGAATCTATTCATTTTATAAAACTTCACCTAGGGCTCTTCTGGAATAATAATACAAGGGGAAAGCAGACTCTTAAAGGCGTTTTCTTCACGCTTCAGTTCAGCAGTGTGTTAAGAACTGAAGGAAGGGTCCTAGAGAGTGTTACCTGATTTTGCTTACTTAATCCACAGCTACAGTGACTTAGAATTGGCCTGCAGTTTAATGTTACCCTTTATAACCAGGATGATTATGTTTTCATTATCTACATGCAACCTTCTTCTTAGATGGTTTAATTCAAAGTGTAGCCATGGGTGCTGTGCATCAAATGAAGAGCCAATAGTGTACAGCAGTTAATTTCCAGATTTCCATTGCATACAAGATGTCAAATTAAATGTTTCTTTACAAAGAATGAGAAGATTATGTAAAATTTCATTCTTTGGTCCCTATCTCCTATTTAGGAAAAATTCTATTGAGAGAAGCTGTCCCTCAGAGTGAAGCATCTGTATGTATTGTTTTGTCCTAAACCCCAAAAACATGTTGGACAACAAGATGTGGTATGTAGACTGTATAAATTAATGGCTCTTTCCATACTCAGAGATGGTATTTGAATCATATTTTTACAAAGCCAGAGGAGATAAAGTCTTTTGTGGCTCAGCTAAGCATCTCCAGTACATGTTGTACAATAAATCACACATTGGAGGATCTGACTCAGGGACCCAGATTTCAGTCTGTGCATGACCATTCCTTTTGCAGGCTCTGTTTCTCCATAAAGGAAGTGTCTGCTTTAGAAACAGCTTCACCATTGGCCTTTGTGAGGCTGTTCTGTCATCTGTGAGAAGATCTTTTTATTTGCATTTTAGAAGATAAGGAAGTGTCAAGGTAGGAGCTTCAATGATCTTAAGATTAAACTCCATCCTACAAGTGACAGTGAAGGAGTGCTGAGGCTAGAATGGGCTGATTTTGCTACAAGTGTGTGCAGGTGACAAGCACAGGGCCAAGGGCTCCAGCTACAGAGAATCTCTTTCCCTTCAGGATCTGGGTTTTAGGATATAGATATGAATAGGGACTTGGTATTGTCTGACACGTACAAGAGCATTTGCAAGGCTGGGGGATTGTAAATAGATAAGGCCGACAGAAAAGTCAGTCTAGAAAGTGCCTCTTTTAAATTGCCCCAAAGATTGACCCACCCCTTTGTATGTACCAAATGTTTGCAAAATGGCAAACACTTAATAAACGTTTGGATGAATGTATGTATAAATGAATGGATGAAATAATACACACAAAGCCAGAACATACAAACTTTCTCTCTTGAGACCTTGTTTGTGCATCATTTTCTTTTAGACTTTTAGAAAGTACATACAGAGAATGATGCTAGGATCAAATCATTTTTCTTTCAGCCCATTTGGTTAAAACCAGGATAACTCCCCACATGTGTCATGCAAGGAGCCTCTTATTGATTCCCAGCCGCCCAAAACCAAAATAATTCCACAGAAACTGTATTAATAAATCACTGCTTGGCCCATTAGCTCTAGCTTCTTATTGGCTAACTCTTACATCTTAATTTAACCCATTTCTATTATTCTGTGTATCTCCATGAGGTCGTGAACTACCAGCAAAGTTTCAGCTCATCTACCTCTGGCCATGGATCCATGGTGTCTCTCTCCGACTCTGCCTTCTTCCTCCCAGAACTTCGTTTAGTTTTCCCCACCTAGCTCTGTTCCCCTACAGCTTTGCTGTAGGCCCAAAGTAGTTCCTTTATTAAGCAATGAAAGCAACACACAGACAGAACGACCTCCTACACAATTTCCTCTTTTCTGTTTAAACAAAAAGGAAGGCTTTAAATTTAATATAGCAAAACTAAATATAACAAAACAGGTATCAAGCAAGAACTACAGTTACAATATTTATATCTACTTTATCTTTTATCATATCTAAGCAAAACTATAACTAACTATTCTTCAACTCTATCAAAGACTCCAGAAGGATATTATATTACCTAAATGAGTGTGTAGAACTGCTCCCATTTTACATATTTGGAAACCAAGGTCTACAGCAATTGCATGATTGCGAGAGGTTATACAGTGAGATGACAGGTTATGCAGAGTTGGGGACATTTATACTCAGGACTATTTGTGGATGATATTGAATTGAAAGGCATATTAGTGAGCTTGAGAAGATGATTTCAGGTATAGACTCTAATAAATGTTGAAATAGAGTCATTGTCCCTTGAGACTTAAAAGGAAGGGATATCTTGATGGAGATTATGGGGTTAGGGAGAAACCTGGTGTTAGAGAAATTCTCAGTAATCCAGAAGGATGACCCCAGCTAAGACTCCTACCAATAGTGGAGAGGGTGTCTGAACTGACCTCCCCCATAATCAGGAATCCAGAAACATGACCCTAGCTAAGACTTCAAGCCATAGTGGAGAGGGTGTCTGAACTGACCTCCCCCTGCAATCAGATTGGTGACTCCCCTAATTGTATCATAGAGCTTTCATCCAGTAATTGATGGAAGCAGATGCAGAGATCTGCAATCAAGTACAAGGCTGAGCTCCTGGAATTCAGTTGAAGAGATGGAGGAGGGATTATATGAGCAAGGGAGGGGGTCAAAATCATGATAGGGAAGCCCACAGAGACTGATGACTCAAGCTAGTGGGAGCTCACAGACTGTGGGCTGACAGATGGGAAACTGACATGGGAGCAAACTAGACCCTTTGAATGTGGTTGACAGTTATGTCGCTTGATCTGTTGGCGGGCCCTGGCAGTGGCACCAGGATCTATTCTAGGTGTACAAACTGGCTTTTGGAGCCCATTCCCAATGGTGGGATACCTTGCTCAGCCTTAATATGCAGGGGAGGGGGCTTGGTCCTGTCTCAACTTGGTATGCCAGACCTTTTTGACACCCCATGGAAGGCCTTATCCCCTCTGAGGAGTGGATGGGGGAATGGAAAGGGGGAGATGAGGGGAGGCTGGCGGAGAGGGAGGGGGAACTGGGATTGGTATGTAAAATGAAAAGTAAATATTTTAATTAAAAAGGAAGAGCCAAGCTTATTGAAATAATCTAGATGCTTTAGATGTCTATATACTTCATGGAAAGATGAGGTTAGACTAGATCAATTAGTTGGCAGTTATTTCCTGAAAAGTCTGCTATGGATTGGAAATGCAAATATGGTCAAATATGGCCCTCGACCTCCTGAAGCTTTAATAATATCCTAAAATATATTTTAAATAATAAATTTATACAGAGGATGGAACTCATGATGGCAAAAGTATACAGGGTCACAGATAGCAAAATGTGACTCTGGCTATAAATATCAAATACTAAATTAGGGTTATCATATGCATTTTCTGGAGCTGTTGCAACAAATGACCACAGACTGGGTGATTTAAACAACAGAGACATAGGGCTGAATAGATGGTTCAGTAGTGTCTTCTCTTAAAGAAGTCTCAACCCAATTTACACATGGCTGCTCACAACTGTCTGTAACTCCTGTTCTAGGGGATCCAACAAACTCTATTGGCTTCTGTGACCACTAGGCACAGACATGTGAACAGACATACATGCAGGCAAAACACCCATATACATAAAATTAATAATAATAACAAAACATACAATATTATTACCTTATATATAATAATAATTACTATTATTATTATTATAAGTCAGAGGTACATCATCTTCCAGTTCTAGAAGCTAGAAATCTAAGATGAAGGTTGCTGGGCTATTTCCTTCCCGGAGGTATAAGGAAAGCATCTGTTCTAGACCTCTCTGTGTGACTTATAAATGGCTATTATCTTTGTTTCTCCACAGCTCCTTTGCCTTAAGTCTGAATATATTCTTTCATGTAACACTTGTTTTATAAAACCATCAGTTATATTGGACTGAGTCCAATACCAGTCACCTTTTCTTAACTCATCATATATGCAACCTGTTTCTAAAACAAACAAACAAACAAAAAGTAAAATTCAGAAGTATCAGAGTTTGGATTGAACATATGAGTCTGTGAGTGGGTTGGAAGTGGGTAGGAAGAGACACAGTTCAACCCACAACCCACACCAGAGAGTGACAGTAATTGCCTAAGACGGTTGGAACAAGAGGGGGTAGTGAGCCCAGCAGCTAGAAGACAGAAGATGATAGAGTTGGATTTGAAATGTTTCAACAAATGGTTTTGTCATCAGCTTGTACCATTTGAAGGTGCTGTAATCGTTACTATATGGATCTTGGAGAATGTAAGAGTCTTAGTGATATACATTGAGAAAGAATGTTGGAATCCTGGTCCTTTACAGTATTTTCTCTTATTTCCTGCCTACCATGGGATAAGCAACTCTTTTGCCATGTGTCCCTGCCATAATATACTATGCCCAAGATTCTAGAACTTGATGGCTATTGCCTGGAACCTCTGAAACTATGGGTCAAAGTTAGCCTGTCCTATTTAGAAACAGTCTTGGGTGTTCTGTTACAATGACAGAAAGTTGTCTCACACAGCAGGGAACTTGAATCTCTGAAAAGGTGATATAAGGTGTGGAAAAATGTTATAAAGAGAAACTCTTCTGCCTAGTTAGCTTGGGGGCCATTTAAGAACTCAGAGGCTCATTCCTATTTTAAAAGCTGTGGCTCAGTAATTCAAAACTTTCTCATTTTTATCCTTTTTGCATACCTCAGTTAGACACCTTTATTCTATTTTTCATCCATTCATTGCATTTTTTTCTGAAAAGATATGAACTCATTAGAAGCAACTTAGGCCCAAATGTGTTGAAGGGAAACTTGACCTACTAGAGAGCATCTTAAAATAGTAATTAACCCACGTGTGTTGTTACTTAATTGGTACATATTTTCTGGATTACGGGCATGATGAGAAGGAATAAAAACCATACTGTGTCTCAGCTTTTATATAAAATTCAGTCTCCTTGGAAAAACATCTGGGACTAATATGGATGTTAAAACTGTTAGCTCACACACCCCAGAGTTTCATTTGCTCTTTCATGATAAAAGTTTCCTTTACAGCTGCCCAGATCCACACATATATTATTCGGGACCTGATAAAGCAGGGGCACCATTTGTGGTCACATTCTCTGAAAATCACCCGAGTGGGTTTCCAGAGCCTTTAAAAATAGACTGGGTTCTGGCAAAGCTTCCAAACATAGAAAGAGAAAAAAGCAACAATTTAGCCATTTGAAAATAGTTTTAAGTTTAGATTCACTTTTCTACTTTTTACTCTCTTAGACGACTTCTCAGGATATTAGTAGAGCTAATATTGTGAATTTTCTATTCATTAAAAAATACATTCCAGTTGACCATCAGATTTAAATGCGGTGATAAAATCCTGTTTTCTGTGTTGTTCTCATCGAAAAAAATGCTTCTGTTCTCTGCACTCTGCTGAGCAGTTGGTGCTGATTGAATCTTCCCATCCCGTGGCTGGACCATTTCTTAATCACCCCCAGCAGTTGCATGCTTCCCATCTACTGTGACATTAGAGAGAGTTGCTTCCAAATGGCTGTTAAGCATGTTGCCATGGTGATGGAACTCTCCTGGTCAGCTGGAATGGAAGTTCTGCCAGCAGCAATTCTCATTCTTGGTGTGCCACGGGAAGAATCATCTGGGTGCTTGCTAGAAATGCTTAAGACCCTACCCATAAGCATTTGGATTTGGAAAGTTTGAGGACTAATCTGCATTTATTATCTAGAAGCTAGGTACTGAACATTCATATGGCTTCTAGTTCTTCATCAGGAAAACCATGGACAACATGGAGATGTGGCTGAAGTTATGGCCCCAGAGAATGCTGCTATTCATCTGCATTCAGTCTGTGGCTATAACTGACCCTCTAAGATGCCAAAGAATGTACATTGCTGCCTTTTTCAGAATCTTTGAATGTGAGCATCTGCCACACATATGTTTTGTGTTTACTCTTCAGGCTTTCAGGGTGAGATTCCCCAGCTCCAGAAAAAAAATCATCTGTTAGTAATTCCCTATTTCACTTGGGAAATAACCTAGTAAGAATAGGCGATGGAAAATAGTGTATGCATCCTGTGGGCTTTACAATTTCCTTCTGGATACTCCTGGGGCTATTGCATCATGAGCTGTCTGTAGAAAGGGGTGCAGTGTAAATGGAGGTGCTGTGAAAGCACCCTTTAAAAGACAAATACATCACTTTCATGAGAAAGGAATTATAAAGGTGGGATTAGGAAGGTGTTTATGAATTTGAGAGTTCTCTGTAGTAATAAGGGCCGCGGGGCTGCATCCCCAAGACCCCAGCCGCCTGCCCGGCTAGCTTATGCCCCGAAATAATTACACAGACACTGTATTCATTTAAACACTGCTTGGCTCATTTCTACCTAGCATCTTCTATGCTAACTCTCCCACCTGGACTAGCCCATTTCTTATCATCTGTATAGCACCGGTCTTACCGGGAAGATTCTAGCCTAAGTCCATCCTGGGTCGGAGCTTCATAGCGTGCGTCTTCCCTGGAGCAGGTAGCATGGCATCTCTCTCAGGCGTCTGCTCCAGAGAGGAGAGCTGTCGAGTCTGAGCTCACTTCCTCTTCCTCCCGGCATTCTGTTCTGTTTACTCCACCTACCTATGTCCTAACCAATGAAATGGGCCAAAGCAGTTCCTTTTATTTTAACCAATGACCTTCCTCCATCAGTTCTCTTGATCTATTTCAAATATTAAGTGATTTTAGGATGAGGAACAAATACTGATTTATGAAAATGAAAACAATGAAGTCTGTGTTGAAGGTAGAGTCATGTGCTGCATAATGACATTTGATTGACAATGACTACAAAATGATAACACCATCAGATCACATCATTTAGTGATTGCATGGCCATCTTGATCCGTGTTAAGTACACAGAAATCTTCTAACCCTCAACAACACATTTCTTAGTGTGTACCCCTGTTGTGAAGTTACATTTGATTTTTTGCGGGTTTTTGTATTTATTGGTTATTTTATAAAGTTCTAAAGAAGACAAAAGTCTGATCTGGCAGTTGGTTCACTGGGAAGAGATAATGAAGGATATGAGGAGGGCATAGTTGTAATGTCAACATTGATGTACCAGTCGGTAAATTTTATGTCCTACCACTGCGGACTCCTAACCCAGCCATTGTGGATGCAGGGTCAGCTATCTATTTATCAGTTAATTCAGCAACTATATCATCTCAAAGATATCCTGATTACCCCGTTTGCTTTTTAAGAGTTGATCATAAATTCAACTGTATTTATTCAACATGCATATTCTGAACACAGCAAGTGTGTCTCCGATATTAGGTTGGGTGTTATCTGAAATAGAGGTTTTTAAAGAATACTTTGGTTTTCTCTTTGAATTTTAATCCCTACCTCCTCAGACAAGGCAGCTCAAACAGAATGTCACAGGACATGTAGCATAGATACCTATTTAGAACCTAAGGTCCTCATAGGATATATGCAGGCACATGCTTCCTTTTTGGTCCGCAATGAAGTTAGAGAGCCATTGAGTCTGTTTTCCATTTTTTAAAGCAAGAATTACCCTTCAAAGCATCCAAAAACTCTTATTAATAGTTCTCTCGGTTTTAAATGTCTTTTCAGTGCTTAATTAGTTCATATGCCTTTGACATCTCCCCTTTTGTCTGAGTTTTTATCCTTTTCAACTGTTAAAATAATCATTTTGAACAGTAAAATTTGCTGTGAACTGGAAATAGAGGCAGATTTTTTTTGGTATGGAAAATGCAATATTGCTTGGAATTGATTTGAACAATCACATAATACAAGTGGTTGCCAGTATGGAGAAGAAATGGTACCAGTGTGAGGCAAAAATGGTACTTAGGATCTTAGCTTTTTCTTCTGAGACAGGGCATATTAATATTTCCCTGAGGGTCATTGTGATAATTAAATGAGGAAGTCAATATAATGTACCTGATTATGAATGTCTTCTTCCCTAGATTTTCTTCTCTTCTAAATAAATAATATGTATAGAGTAAAAGTCTGTTAAGAGAAGGCTATCTGTGAAGAGGAGAAAGCTGGAGTATGAGTATAAATGACCTTGATTTGTAGTTACTTATGGCGTCATCGCTTGATGTTGAGATTTCAAAATACAGTCCTAAACTTCACTGGTCATTATGAGTCGAGGTTAGAGGCAAACTCTTGGGGTTTTGTCATTCATTCTGCACACTCGTCACCTAGCTCTCCTTCCCCAACTCTTTCTTTGTTGTAAAAGATAGTAGAAATAAGCAGTTGCCTGGGTGCCTTCTTTAAAGCTGTATCTGGAGACTATATATCAATTTATGTTTACAACTATATATAAAAAACACTCTAAATATTTTAGGGCTAAGCAATCTGGCTGCCCCTCAAATGTAGTAAATCCTATCTGGGTCTGAGGAGTTGGCATGGGAAGGTCCTGTAGTGATCTCGATAAGAACCTCTGCTTTATGTCAGCATTTGCAAATGTGAGAGGACATTGTTCAGAATCACATGAAGGGCTTGCTATCATTTCCCCGATTTCCTCAATACTGTTGAGGTCAGAGATGGAACCTGGGAATTTGCATTCCTGCTACATGTCCAGAGAACTTCCGATTTAAGACTTACTCCTACTAAGGAAACAGCTTAATTCTAGCAAACACAAAACCGTACAGTTATTCCCCTTCTGAGATTCCATGGCATTCCAAGATATCTGAAATCACAGATAATGCTAAACACTAGCAGTAATTAGTTACATTTATGTTTCTGTACCAAGTATACAAAACAAGTCAATTTGTGAGGAGGAAAGAATTATTTGTACATGGCTTCAGAAGATTGCATTTGTGATCACTTGTTCTTGTTTCTTTGGGTCTATGCCAGGACCATGTGGCAGAGAAGGACTGAATTATCTCGTGTTTTCTAGGAAGGATCAGGTTCTTAATATTTCCTTAAAGGCATGCCCTCAATTATCTAACTTTTCTTCCATTAGGTCCTAAGTCCAAGAGACTTAGATTACCACTGCCAGTAATCACATAGACTGGGAGAGGGACAAGTCAACACATGGAATTTAGGAGTCACTTATGGTTCATATACAGCGTTGAATGCTTTTTCTATATATACATACCTATGAAAAATCTAATTATATATCAGGCACAGTGTTGGACACACTGGCATGTGTATATTGTCCAGTTACTTGAGAGGCTGAAGTTAGAGGATCACTTCTGTCTTTGACTTCAAGACTCAATGGGCAACATCATGAGATGCTGTATCAAAACAATAACATCAACAAAAGATGGCAATACAAATTGGGTACCATAAGAGACTGACAAGAATGAAATAGAAAAATTATACACCTGTTGGGGACTGTGTACCTCCAGACCCTGAATTTCCTGTGACCCTCTGCCTGCCGGAGTAAACAACTTGTTTTCCTATGCTTGCAACTGCTCTGAGAAAACAACTTGTTTTGCAGCTGCTCTAACACGAGATCCTCAGGAGTTCCCGATGGCAGGAAGGTGTTTTCTGGTGGACTTGCAGGTGAGAGGGTGTGGCCATTAGTCAAGGAGTCCCTATATAAGCTGTCCTGGAATACAATAAAGAGAGCGTTTATTCTTGGGGCATTTTTGGCATTACCTATGTCTCTGTGTGTCTGTGTGTATGTGTTTCAATCTCCATCCCCTTGCCCGACTCGTGAATCGTACCATAGCATGTAGCATGTAAGGCAGGCATTGCATTACATACACTAATATGCTATAACAAAAGTCACTTCCATCAAATTATTCCTGACTTTAATACTTTTCTGCTGTGGCTTACCATGAAACTGAAACTGTGGAAAGTGAAAGCACAGAGCAGATGCCATACTTTCTGACACAGACGGATACAGCCTAAGAAAGAAGATGTAAATACATTTTCAAAATAACCTTTGAAGGAAAGTGATGGACCGTAATAATATACTCTAGTGGCCTGCAGAAAACATAGAAGGAGTCTGAATTTTCCTAGTGAATGTTTGCCTGTGAACCCCTGGAAACGGGGCCACACATCTGGTCCTTGATGTCAGCCTCCTTACTGGCTCTAGGAATATTAAGAACAGGGTCTGAATGGTATATATAATATATTATATATATGCATATGTATTTAAATTTTTAAATAGGTTTATGCTTTTTATTTATAGACATTTGGTTATAGATCAGTTTTAGATTTTTGACAAACTTTAGGAGATCCTAAGATTTTCCATATCATCCTGTCTCCAGCCACCACATAATCTCTTCCATTGTCAACATCCCCGTCTAGAGTGGCACATTTATTATAATCAAAGAATTAAGATCCACACTTCATTATCACCAAGAGTCCACCGTTTCCGTTAGAGTCCACTCTTGGTATTGTCCATTCTGTGGCTCTGGTCCTAAGTACAACGACTCGTAGACACCACTGTACTGTCACACGGAGTACTTTACTGCCTGCAGAACCCGCTGCGCTCTGCCTATTCATCCCTCATGGAGTTTTTCAGAGTGACAATCAAGATGACACACAGATGACAACAACGATTGCTTTCTGTTTTGCTTCTAGGAAAGCAGAAAAGAGTAGAAGTGGCTGTTGTGAATAATGAGAGCTTCCTGTCCTCCCTGTGAGTCTTCCAGCATGCAACAAGCAGAAATGGGATTTCCAGGGCTGCAGTGTTTGTCTGCAGGTGGCCTAGGCTTCTTTGTGTAAAAATCATCTTTCTAGTTGGGGGTGATCTTTTGAAATGTTTCTCAAAATATAGACTTTTAATGGACCTGGACCTTGATAAATAATAATTTTTCCATAGATGTAAAGATAATGGATGAAAATTTCAAAGCACATTTAAAAGAGTGGAAGAAATTTTAATCATTATGCTAAAGATGTGTATGGAGCATCTAGTAGTTAATATTCACATATATGGATATAGCCAGACTAGCCCTCCTCATATACATTTAAACACACACACACACACACACACACAGAGAGAGAGAGAGAGAGAGAGAGAGAGAGAGAGAGAGAGAGAGAGAGAGAGAGAGAATGTGTGCACCAGGCTCATTCATATATATATATATATATCAGTCCTTAGGCCATTTTAGGCCATTGAGGCAGGAGGGTCATGAATTTGGTGCCAGCCTGGGCTATGTAGCAATACTGAATCTCCCTTCCCTCCCTCCCCTCCCCTCCCCTCCCCTCCCCTCCCCTCCCCTCCCCTCTCTCTCTCTCTCTCTCTCTCTCTCTCTCTCTCTGTCTCTCTCTCTCTCTGTCTCTCTCTCTCTCTCTCTCTGTGTGTGTGTGTGTGTGTGTATGTGTGTGTGTATGAATGACTAACGGAGTCTGAAAATTATAAGTTTGGTCAATTTATCAGTGAGTAAATTATTCATCTTTTTTATTGTCTGCAGCAAAATTTGAATCCCACGATGACTTCTTCAGCTTGCTTTGCCTGCAATTAGTGAGCATGTGTTTAGGAATGCCAACCAACTCTATTATTAGCTCCAGGAAAACATAATCCCCAAGGTAAACTTGCAGCTGCTGCAAGAATGAAGGCATTCCAAAGCCATACACCACTGCCTTTTAGGTTGTATGTGATTTATAATATTTAGACTAAATAGCACAGATTATTAGAAATATATCAGAAATACATCAGAGTTTTTTTCCCTAGCCTGTGGGACTTCCTCTTGATCACCTTCCTATGACTGGTTTTGCCACAGGCTACCTTACTGTGCAAAACCCAGTTGGGCTTCCTGAGCTAAGAGTTTGAGAACTGAGGTTCGTGTGCAAGTTTGTGCCATGTGACAGTCTACACCTCCAACCTACACTAGGAGTTCCCCACAGTTACAAATGTTGTGACTTCAAGGGATGTCTTCAAATGGCTTATGTGGGTCAGAGGCAGAGATAATCCTATTTCCAGGAAAATGAGCATCTTTGAGTGGGCAGAAGCTAATAGAGAATGATATTCAGTTGTCATTCGTAGACAGAAATGTTTTCTTCAGAGGAACAACTGTGAATTCAAATTGAGACTGTCCAGGAAAACAATGCAAATTTTCTTCAGGGCTTCTCCTCTTAGCAGTTAGGATTACATTAACTGTATGGGACAGATTACCGCCCCCCCCCCAAAAAAAAACCCAAAGAGCATAAAAACACTAGAAAAAAATCCACAAGAGGACAAGGTCAGTTTCACTAATGTAGAAGGTAACTCCTCAAGGTACTCAGGCTCTAGGTCTCTTGGTACTCAGTGTCACTCAACAGGTGGTTTCCACAAGGATGCTCACTCAAGTTCCAGTCATTGGATCCACTTTTAGCTAGGGAATGAGTGAATGAATGAATAAACAAATAAGGTAGATGGGTCAGAAAGGGCATGCTATTTCCCTGTAAGAACCTTGGCTGGAAGTTGTTCAGAACTGTTCAGTGTGTATCCCATTTGCCAGAAGGGAGCCACACGATTGCATCTAGGAAGGTGAGGCTAGCTAAAACCAGGGGATTTTCTTACCAGGAAAGAAGAGAACCAATATCAAGAGATAATTAACTGTGTCTGCCACACACTAGTTACCTTTTATTATGGGCAAAACAAATGGACTTCCAGAAGGGATGGTATATCCTATTACAGTTCATCTTAGATTTCACCAGAAAGAAAAGCCTAGCCCCATTGTCTCTCTTCTGGCCTCCTCTCATCTTCTGCCCTCTTTTCCCAGTCCCTGACTGCAAGAAGCATCTATGAGACCAGAAAACTTTGTAGAACTAAAGAGAAAAAAATTGTGAATATTTTCAATAGACAGTAAAACAAAGTAAACAACAGTAACAACAAAACACCTCATTGTGCGCTTCAGCTTCCCTTGCACGGCTACCTGCGCCATCCGTCATCTTTGAGCATTTTTACCACACAGTAAGTTGCTTGAAACCGATAATAATGCAAATTATTTTTCCTCTAGAAATGTAAATGGATAGTGTCTGGTGGAATGGAATTGAATTTTGAACCTTTTTTTTTTTTTTACAAAAAACCAATTTGTAATTTCATTTCAATATTCTTTATCTGCCTATGGAAGTGTAGGACTACTTTGAATTTTCCTTTGAATAGCTTGTGACACCTTACTGGTTCCCCCATGACTTAGTGAGTTAAAAAATATCTTTGACATGTTTTCATTTTATATCTGTGAGACAGTTGTGCTTATATGCTATTGAAAAATTATCTGTCAACAGAATCTTGAGTCAGGTCTGTGCCTGTTGTTGTGGTATATCTGATAGTCTATTCAAATTTATTACCTTAGGGTCTACTGTGTACTCAGTCATGTGGTTAGAAGACAACTGTAAATAGAACATCAGTAACAATAGTAACGGTAACATAACACCATTTGCCAAAACTGCCATACATATCTGACCACATTTAACTTTCCTTGCCTAACTCTGTTGCAAAGATTCATAACCATCTCATGGGTGTGAAAACTAAAGCTCAGAGTGGTTCAATGCCTTCCCCAAACTCATGCAGCTGGAATGTGACTTCCAAGCCAGTATACATTTCCCAATTTTGATTGTTTAAAAGTTAGGGTTTGGAAGTTGTCATTGTTGTACTTTTTAGGGACACTTGCATATTGACTGAGAATCATAAAATCAGCATGTTATCTACAGTGGATAACTCTTTGATAGGATTCCAGAGGGGTTTTTGGAGTTATGAGAGCTGAGGTGTTTCTTTGGAAGGCAGTTTCAATCATGGCATTTATTGTTTCCTGACTTCTTTAGCTGATGAATAGAACTCACATTATTCTAGGAGCAACGAATACTGGGAATGGCGAAGAACTATGAGGCCTGGAGGACTGTCTTTGAGAACCAAATCTGCTGCACAAGTCCAGCAAGTAGAGATGAGGATGCAAGGGAACACAGCCAAGATGGGAGAAAGTGCTGGAAACTTGGTCTTGGAAGACTTAGGCTTGGGGACGGTCTCCTCTGTGTAGTCCTGGATATTACATTCTGTCTTTTTGTCGCTCGAGTTCTCATCTTCAAAGTCGGCAATATATTCTTTTCAGAGTCTCCTTTTGCACCAAAAAATATTTGCCTTTCTGAAGTGGTTGCAATATAAAGTTTGATATTGACTATAAATCTTATTATGTGTGAAGAAAAGCCAAATGTATTCTTTGCTCCACCACTGTATTTACAGACTTAGAGATTTTTGCATAATTACATTATTTAATTCTTTTAACAATTTCTGAAGCAGATTTGAGAAGTATTTGATTCCTCTTTTGGAGACAAAGGAGATGGGATCAGAAGGTTTCACTGATCCAGATAAATGCCACGTTTGACTTCTAGAGCCCTACAAGTGGATTTTTGGAAGAAGGAATTTATGAATATTTTGTTAGATCACAATCTTGGAGCTTGAGGGACATGTCAAATTCTCAATGCAATTATGAAAATTAAGCATAATTTCTAAATAGTGTTTTAGTAATTGTAAGTTCAAATATTTGAAAAGTTAGTTCATGGAATTCTTTGCTAGAAGGTAATTATTGGCTTCCTGTCTAAAATGCTATCACTAACAGTCACTTTGCAAGGTTATGGTTGGGATTAGATGAAATGATACATGCAAAACATCTAGAACCTTGTTGAGAACCCTCAACAGTAAGCTAACTTTGTTATTGTTAGTGTTGTTTGCTTGCTCTCGTATGGCCTTCAGATGTCATTAAAGAAATCTGTTCTTTGAGGCTGTCTTTGTCAAAAGGCATCAAATTCTGGTGCTTTGTATCAATACAAATTTAAATATGGTTCATTTATCATTAAATTACAATCAAATAAGTTTCTTTGGAGGCAAACAGCTACCTAGTAGGACAGAGAATACAAACACAGTGATCATCTTGGGCAAAGGTCACACCTGTTTCTTTAATTTAAACTGTTGGATTTAATGGATTGTTTTCAGGGTACAGGACTCTACAGACTCATAGGGACTTTTAAAAGCTAATTTATTTTAAGAAAAAAACTAATACATTTACACAGTAGATATTTCAAACAGAATAGGACTTCTAAAATGAAAACTACAAATGTAATAAATTTTCCCCTTAACTCCTATCTTACACCTGAAAAAAATTAACATCTATAATGGGTGAGGCCTTGGGTTCCATCTTCAATACTGCCCCAAAGCAAGAGATCTTGGAAATAATTCTACATTAGCACATACTTATGTATTTTTAAAATAATGACATATCATTCCAGGTATATTAATTTAATGTGTCCATTTCCTCTTTCTTTCTTTCATAAACTACAATGTAGTAAACAACTCTATAAAATATTTGAATAGTTGTGAAAATATTACAGTGAGAATAGAGGTACTTGGGGTTCCAAAAGAACTAGTTGTGAGGCTTTATCATGTGTGTCTTGATCTGAAATAATGACTAATTGGAGGAGTGTCAGAGGTCACATCAATCTTCTTTCTTTTAGCAAAGGTCATCTGATTAAGGCACTATGGGTGTCAACATCATAATAAAACAATAAAATATTTCAAAAGACTCTAAGGAAGGCCAAAGTTGTACAAAGACAACCAGTCCTATTCTGAGTAATATTATGATTTGTTGTTAGGATATGTCCCTGATGTGGGGTTCACTGAAGTCCAAAGCTCTATCCCTCTCCCTCAACCTTCTCACCAACCAACTGAATCTTTAAATATGCTGATATTTTTCTTTCATAGTTGGTTGAGTTTCCTCCATCCATCCTCCTTGTTAGCTCATTTGATAACCCATCATATCTGATGTAGTATAGCTCTCACTATTTGCTCGGTGTCTAATAGGAGATACAACTACAATTTCTTGTGTAATCCTTTCAACTGCTCTTTTTTTAAGAACAAATGAGGAAACTGGGGCTCAGAGAGAATAGGTGATGTACCAAAGACCGCACTATTTGCATGATAGACAATGACAAGGAAGTAATCTGAGAAATCTTATTCTTGAACAGAAAATCCGTTAAGTGTTATGTTTGACCACCAATGGAGATGTCCATTTTGGGTTTTCAATGGCAACATCTAAGAAAAAGGACACTTTCCCTCTTCATCAGATCATATTTGGGCTAATTTTCTTTCTGCTGATCAGATGAGTAAAGTAAGACACAATTTGCATTCTACAATCCCCACAATGCAAAACATGCATGGCTATTTATTGACATTACAAAGTATTAGAGTTTGATATCCTCAGGAGGGAAAGTATATTAAAGGCATGCTACTATTTAGACTATTTTGATTGATGCACACTGCATTTTCTTTGTATTCTCTAAAGGCCTTTATTCACTAACTCTCCAAAGGTAGGGGCCATTAACATAAGCATGAATATGTTTACAGTGAGTTCAGATTGACTGTTTAACAATCATCTGTTTGGGGATTTCATTCCTCACAGAGTAGGGAAGAAAACAAAAAGAAAAACAATCACAAATAGAAACCCCTCTGGGAAATACATTCTCAGTAATATGGAATTGAAAATTATGATGCCTTACATTATTATTTAACAGTTGGGTCAGTTCAATATTCCCCTAAATTTAACTCTACACTTCTCTTTCATATTGTTGTCTGTGAGTCATAATGTAAAATGGAATGAGAGGGAGTGTGACCTAGGGAAATGAATAAAAAGTAAGTTGCTCTCAAATGTAAATCATGTTTAATTTCCAATCCCATTTAAAAATAAGTTTATTGAAATATTTCTCAGCCATTTGTACTTCAATGTACTTATTTTTGAAATGCATTTGAATTTAAACATGGACCTACATTTAAAGGGGAAAGGGGAATAATGGAGCAGGAAGTGTTAAAAGGGGTGGGGGATGGGAGGGCAGGATAGAGGAGAGAATATGGGGATAACTAAAGACTTTCTGGAAACATATGAAATCCAGTATTGAAGAAGTTTCTTAAAATATAAACATATACATATAAAAAATTAAATGGAAATTTCTTAAAATATAAACATACACTTATAAAAAAATTAAAGGGAGTTTGCCTTATAGTAGAGTGACAATGTCCCTACTATTTTCCATAGGCTAACAAATAAAAAGCTCAGTCCAGGAATGGGTTACCTCTATTGGAGCTATGGACCACTGAGGTCTAATAGACCCTCAAATATCACAGTCTGGTTTCATTGATCTTGGTTATCCTATAGAACTTAGTAATAGATCATACTGCTGAAAACACCACATTTTTGAGTCATAGAATATAGAGAAATAAAGCTGGTTCTGATCTGTTTCTTCACCTTTACTGGCTAGTTTTCATAGGGCTAGAAGGTACTCTGTACACTACTAGTAGAGCAAAGTAACTGCCAGTCTTACCTAGGTGTGACCTCTGGGAGCTGTGATAACAACTGGCCTGGCAGGATGTGCCTACGGGAGCAATAGTGTCGTGTGTGCCATAGGAGCAACCACTTCTGGCTTCAGAAGATGTAACCCATATGTGGCACTGTTATGGGGCAAGAACCTGTGGCTAGATAGTCAGAGGCCCTAAGGGAGAACCTAATTATATTTATAAAGTGGTCTTCTGTTCCAATACATTCAAGTGTATGTCCCACTTTCTTTTCTATAAGGTTCAATGTGGCTGGCTTTATGTTGCAGTCTTTGATTCATTTGGACTTGAGTTTTGTGCATGGTGATAGATATGGGTCTATTTTCATTCTTTTACATGTTGATATTCAGTTATGCCAGCACCACTTGTTAAATATGCCTTCTTTTTCCATTTTATACTTTTTGCTTCTTTGTCAAAAATTGGGTGTTTGTAGGTGTGTGAATTAATATCCTGTTCTTCGATTTGGTTCCATTGGTCCTCCTGTCTGTTTTTATGCCAATACCAGGCTGTTTTCAGTACTGTAGCTCTGCAGTAGACTTTGAAGTCAGGGATTGTGATGTCTCCAGAAGTTCCTTTATTGTACAGGATTGTTTTGGCTATGGAGCACTACACAGCAGAAAAAAATGACATCTTGAAATTTGCAGGCAAATAGATCTAGAAAACATCATATTGAGTGAGGTAACCCAACCCAGAAAGACAAATATCATATGTACACACTCATATGTGGCTTTTAGACATAAAGCAAAGAAAACCAGCCTACAATTCACAATTCCAGAAAACCTAGACAACAATGAGGACCCTAAGATGGATCTAATGTACATGGGAAGTAGAAAAAAAGACAAAATCTCCTGAGTAAATTGGGAACATGGGGACCATGGGAGAGGGTTGATGAAGAGAGAAGCAAAGAAAAAATACATAGCTCAATAAAAAAATGTACAAGGAAAATGAAAAACTAGATCTGGTTACTTATTACTGATTAGATAAAACTTTGCTTCTCTGCATAATTTTTTTTCAAGACAGGGTTTCTCTGTGTTGCTTTGGAACCAGTCCCGGAACTAGCTCTTATAGCCCAGGCTAGCCTCCGACTCACAGAGATCTGCCTGCCTCTGCCTCCCGAGTGCTGGGATCAAAGGAGTGTACCACCACTGCCTGGCCCTTCTCTGCATAATTTGGATATAAAAGTATTATATATATATATATATATATATATATATATATATATATATATATATATATATATCTTGGAAACAACCAAATGGTTTAAAGGTTCTACCCAAAGAAAGATGTAATGGTCATGAAGAGAATTGGCTGAGGGTCCCCATTACAGGATAACACTTCCTGGTAGATGTTGATGGCTGAGCTGGGTGGAAAAGGTATGTAGGAGCAGAGAGGAGGGAGATAAAAGGATTTTTAAAAATCTCCTGTGGTGTAGTCAAGAGAGAAAGGAAGAGAAGGAAGTTTTGTTTGGGTTCCAGATGCATGTATAAAATATGCCTGGGTCATTAAGAGCAGCTGGGAGATTCTGCGGATGTAGTGTTTCTCATGTATAAATAATTGAATGATGGGCAATTTTGCATTCCATCTCTTCTCTTTATAGGCAGTGTATCTCAGCCTTAGATGTACATTAGAATCACTCAGGAAGCTTTTTATAAAGTACGTTGTCTAGACCTTAATAATGAACAATTACATCAGAAATTCTGGGGGAAGATGTGGAACCTTAGCATCTCTGTGTGTATTTTAAAATTTCCCAGGTAATCCTGATGCACAGTGAGGATTAGCTACTGACTTAGAAGCACTGTTTTTGAGTGTAGTTCTTATGACTTCAATTGAGATAGAGGCAGCACCCCAGCTCTGGAATTTAAGGGTTTCTGGTAGCTTCAGATCTGTTTTTAAGTCATAGCTACATGGGGTTTTTAGTGACCAAGTAAATAGCCTGGATCTCCCCTTTAGTACATGAGAGGCCTTGAACAATTTGTACACTTATCTAAGCCCCTGGTTTTGTACCTGTAAATTGGATGCAGCTTCTACTTAAAAGATGATGTGTATATCAGTACATTAACTAACACATTCCACAATGTATTCAATACTTCCCAGAAGTATACTGGGATCGTTTCCACAAAAACTCAGTCAAGAGGTTTGAAATATACATTAAGTCTACAGACAATAGTGATGAGAGAAGCATCTGGGGCAAGAGTTTAAAAAAAAGGATTTTGATTAACTTGAAGGATGACTAACACTTGCCAGATAAGTTTGGGGAGTTGAACTCTAAATTTAATAAAAAAATAAATATAGAATCACAATGTGTCAGAGGATATGATATGAGAGTAGCTTTTGTGTAAAAGATCTGCATGTTTCATAGACAAGGTTTAATAAAGAATAGTTTCCTAGAGTAAGTCTTCAGAATGCAGATGTGGATAGATTCTGAAAGGAGATAAATGTGAAATGCAAGAATCATGCTCCCACACTCTTTTTGCTCTGTTCTGAATACCATATTTAAAGCCCAGCTATTCATATTATAAGCTTTTATTAAGCACCTCCTGTATGTTCTGTTCTAACCTTTGGGGATGCAACCTTCTTTTGGTTAAATTGTATTTAACTCATTTGCAGTTAAATTATGGGGGTGTTCTGGCAAGATAAAACCCAAACATCCTAAGTTAGATGAGCTATAGAGAAGCTATAAAAGACACCTGGTTGGAGGAAAAAGCAGCATCATAGGTAGTATAGTCAGGGATGACTTTATTAAGAAGGTGACATGTTGGCAAGATTTTATAGAGGATAGTTGGATATCTGAAGAACAGGGTAGGGGGTACACTCCTCTGGTGAGCCACAATGGAAAGATACTCATTTGCATGTGCTGGTTTTATTCAAGTGAAAGGAAAGAAGCCCTAAATGGAATATTGCACTAGGACCATCACACATACACCCTGTTCTTACTCTTTTAAGCTGAGTACTAAAAGTGAAATATTTAGAAACGAAAAATTTGAAAAGCACAAATTTTTAAAGACAGTATAAGTTATCAACTATTCAAGTATTCTTGGCATTTGGCTTGCTTCCTGCTAGTTTGTAAGTAGACCAATATGCAGAAGTAGCAGAAAATAGCAAAGTTGAATTGAGACTTGTGCTTTAGAGACTCTCTAGGGCTCTATTTCTAGTTTTGGTGATTCAATTTTGCATTTTTCTCATGTGGTATTCAAATGTGAGTTTCAACATACTTTCAAATTATTTCAGGTAAAATCTAGCATCTGAATTCTTTTCAAATAATCAAAATCTCTAATGTTTGTATCATAGATCTTTTACA
Organism: Microtus pennsylvanicus; assembly: GCF_037038515.1. Classification (NCBI taxonomy): domain Eukaryota; kingdom Metazoa; phylum Chordata; class Mammalia; order Rodentia; family Cricetidae; genus Microtus; species Microtus pennsylvanicus. The sequence goes on from NC_134601.1 coordinate 138,989,754, forward strand.
TTCAAAGACTTACAGTTTTCAAACCCTTTGCCTGTGTGATGAAAATGTGCCTTTCCTTTCAGCTTTCCGTGCTATTGACACTGAGCATTCTTTCTTATGTTTATTGATCATTTGCTCTTTATGAGTTTTCTGCTTACCAATGACTTTTTATAAGGTGTGATATCTAAACGAAAATGTTTCAGAAGGCAATTGAGTTAAATGGTAGGGAATTTGGTCTGTCATTTTATTAAAGTCACCTTGAATGATGGCTCTTCTATCAAAAACGTCTGTCTTTCCATCCCATATATATATATATACATATATATACACATATATATGCAAACGGATTTATTTCTTCCAAGAGACAAAGTCCATTTTCCCTGTCTTGAATTTTGACTGACATTGTGACTTCCTCTGACCAATAGAATGTGGTAGAAATTACAGTATGATGTCTGTCCTTAGGCTTTAAGTGCTTTAAAATTTTCTGTTCTTGTCCCTTTGAAGATTGTCACCGTCTAATGAAGTTAGGACTGGACAAGTGAATAATGCAAAACTAAGTGGAGATAGAAAGAAACTGCAAGGGCAAAATGCAGCTGAACAATTGACAGCAAGAACTCAGGCTCTAGATACACAAGGGATTTCATACAGTGGACCCTTTGGGTACAATAGAGTCATATAAAACAATTATGAGTTGTCATGATGACCTCTTCAACTCATAATACAAAGAATAATGGACAATGAAATGTTTCTTAGGCCACTTGGTTTTGGAACAAGTATGTATACAGCAATTCATAATAAATCTTCAGGAAGATAGAATTTTGATTGTCCTCCTTTGAAGTGTTCTCACAAAGAGTAGGATTGTCGTATGTTGATCTAAACAGAAGGACAAAAACTCATGTCTGAGTTGTAATTTATATTACTGTGATGAAACACCATGATAAAAAGCAATGTGGAGAGGAATAGGTTTATTTGGTTTATATTTCTACACCACCGTTGATCACTGAATGGTGTCAGGGTAGGGGCCAGTGAGTGCTACTTACTGGCTTGCCACTGGCTTACTAAAGTCGATTCTTTACAGCACTCAGGACCACCTCCATGGGGTAGCACCACCCACAGTGAGTTGGGCTCTCAAGAAAATGCACCATAGACTTGACCACAGGCCAATCTGGTGAGAACATTTCCTCAGTGGAGGTTCCCTCTTTAAAATTAACTCTAACTTGTGACAAGTTGACATAAAACTATCCAGCACCACATACTTCAAAGCAGAGGCTACTCTGAGACCCATTCTTAGATGCTTGTAAGAAATGACAGTAAGTGTATGTCTACAATTAATGGATTTTTTTGGAAAATAGTGAAATAATAATCCCTTTAATATTTCTAAGAAAGATAGAAAAATCATCAACCAGAGACACTGTGGTGAATGTGAATTGTGTGGAATTTAAACTAATATCATGCTTTCAAAGGGCATGAAGGGGAAGGAAAAACTGGAAGATGAGAACTGTAGTAAAAATTACTGCTAAAGAATTGCTGAGATGATGTGGGAGTGTCATATATCAATTTGTTGATTCCTTTGGCTAAGCAATAAAGAAACTGCTAGGCCCATTTGATAGGCCCACCCTTAGGTGGGTGGAGTAAACAGAACAGAATGCCGGGAGGAAGAGGAAGTGAGGTCAGACTCGACAGCTCTCCTCTCCAGAGCAGACGCCTTCAGAGATACGCCATGCTACCCGCTCCAGGGAAGACGCACGCCATGCCCCAGCTCCGACCCAGGATGGACTTAGGCTAGAATCTTCCCGGTAAGCGCACCTAGGGGCGCTACACAGATGATTAGAAATGGGCCAGAGCAGTGTTTAAAAGAATACAGTGTCTGTGTAATTATTTCGGGGCATAAGCTAGCCGGGCAGGGCAGGCGGCTGGGGTGTTTGGGGACGCAGCCCCGCCGCCGTTGCCCCTATTACAACACTGAGAGATAATTTTTCATGTTATGGAGTATCATCTGTTTTCCCTTAGGTTTTTTTTTTACTGCAGATTTTGGACATACATGCAGCAGCTTATTTTGCTTGGCCATCCTGATGGCTTATTCTTAATTTTGGAATGAGAAAATCAAGTGAAGGTAATGGCCAAGGTATTATGAAACCTTAATTGTTGCAATCATGGCAGTTTGGGGTAATGCTGTGGAGTTCGAAATTTGTCTTTTTCAATAGGTTGATCTCCACAAACTGACAGCAAGGCCCCATTGCTGAAGACAACACCCGCACAACTCACTGAACATGGAAAGGGTGAGCTTGCACCTACATAGAACCTTCACACTCATGTTCTAGTGTCTTTGACATGGAGAATTACTTTGCAGGCTACCAAAAGAGAAAAATAAACACAAACCCAGCCAAAAAACCTTTGATTTATAGTCTGTCCTGCCTGCAAAATATGCTATAACAAACCTTGTGGGAGTAATCAACTGATGTCTGATTTGAATTAAAGCCCACATTATGAGGTGGAACCCATGCTTGATGCTGCTTGGATGACCAAATACCAGAGACTTGATAGCTCAGAGAACTAGGGTAAAACCAAATATTCTGGTCTAAAAAAAATAACAATAAAATGAGTACTAATGATATTCTGCTATACCCATAGATCAATGTTTTATTTAGCCATCATCAGAGAAGCTCCTCCTGTAGCAGATGGAAGCAAATAGAGACCTACAGCCAGACATTATTCAGAGAGACACCTTGGAACACACAGCTTTAGATGAGATGTCTCCAAATCCCTTTCCTTAGAGTTCAGAGAACCCCACAGAAGAGGGGGCAGAAGCAGTAATGGAGACAGAGGTGATGGAAGACAACAAGAGAACAAGGCCCTCTAAAACAACTGAGCAAGGCTCATGTGAATTTACAGAGACTGAAGCAGCAAGCATAGGACCTCCACAGGTCTGCAGCAGGTGCTCTGCATTTATACTATAGCTTTTGGTTTAGGACTTTTATGGGATTCCTGAGTGTGTGAAAAAATGGGTCTCTGATTCTTGTGCCTTCTCTTGGGGCTTTTTTATTTTTCTGTTGGCTTGAATTGTAGAATTTTGATATGATGTTTTGTTTTGTTTTGTTTTGTTTTTTTGAGACAGGGTGTCTCTGTGTAGTATGAAGCTTGTCCTGGGACTCACTCTGTAGACCAGGCTGGCCTCCAACTCACAGAGATCTGCCTGCCTCTGCCTTCCAAGTGCTGGGATTAAAGGTGTGTACCATCGCTGCCCAGCCCAATAGGATGGTTTGTAATTTATCTTAGTCTATTTTATTTTCTGTTTAAAAGCTAATACTCACCAAGGCCAGCTGGCCTGGGTCTGAAAAAGCATGGGATAAAACCGGACTCGCTGAACATAGCGGACAATGAGGACTACTGAGAACTCAAGAACAATGGCAATGGGTTTTTGATCCTACTGCACGTACTAACTTTGAGGGAGCCTAGGCAGTTTGGATGCTCACCATACTAGACCTGGATGGAGGTGGGTGGTCCTTGGACTTCCCACAGGGCAGGGAACCCTGATTGCTCTTTGGGCTGACGAGGGAGGGGGACTTGGTTGGGGGAGGGGGAGGGAAATGGGAGGCGGTGGCGGGAAGGAGGCAGAAATCTTTAATAAATAAATAATAATAAAAAATAAAAGCTAATAAAAACAACAAAAAAGAAATTTGTAATTTTTTGCATATTAGTTCCTTTCCTTTGGAGATGAATTTTTAATTTTTTATTTTATAACATTGGTGTTTTGCCTGCATGCATGTCTGTGTAAAGCTGTCAGATCCCCTGAAACTGGAGTTACAGACATTTGTGAGCTGCTATGTGGATACTGGGAATTGAACCTCAGTCCTCTCGAAGAGCAGTCATTTAACCATTGAACCATCTCTCCAGTCCATGGAGATGATTTTCTTTTAGGAATCAGATAGATGCCACTATTGGGGGGAAAGAGCTAACATGAAGTCTTTGGGTTTTTTCTAATAGAGAGAACTTAACACCAAAAACTTTGATATTAATATTATAGGAAAGTTCTCTTAATTTAGTTACAATCCTGATAGTTCACACTGTTGCTATAGTCTTTCATAAAAAAGAAGAGGTCCCTCATAGACAAGGGACATTTTATAAGAAAAGAGAATGGTTGGATAACAATTATTGGTAGAAAATGTAAGAGCTAGCCTATGTACTGCTACTAAACCTTTGACTTATAGGCCAAGTCAACTACATAGGTGACTAATTAGTATCCTGAAGCTAATAATTAATCTCACTGAATTTATGAGGAAATGATTGTTACAAAAGGAGTTGTAAATTATAATCTATAAAATTTCTGTCTGAGGCTCTTTACTCATCCATATTCAAAAGAAAGCTGCATATTGTCATGCTAGTTACTTTCCTGAAACATGATGCTGAGGGTCAGAATAGATGCATTGGGCTGTATTGAGCACCTGGTTACCAGAGCTGATTTAGATCTGGCAAAGTGGATACCTGTGTTATCAATTCTCCCTTCGTTCACATCAATTGCATGGTCTCTGTATGCTACAATATTCCATCCACAGCAAGTGCTATGGAAAAGTCAAGGTTGAGAACGGGAAGTTTGTTGACAATGGGAAGGCCATCTCCATGTTCCAGGAACCAGGTAACGTCAGTATCAAATGGGTGACACTGGTATCTCTACCACCATGGAAAAGACCAGGGCTCATTTGAATAGTGGAACCAAAACATGTCATCATTTCTGCTCATCAGCTAATACCTTCACATTTGTGATATGGAAGGACTATTACCAATATGATAATTTCCTCAAAATAACCATGACTTCTTCACCTTAAACTACCTAATGCTCTCACAGGCTTAGGCTGTTCATAACTTTGTCATCATGGAGGGATTTGGGACCACAATCACTGATATCAATAACACTCAAAAAGTCACAGCGAAGCCTATACCCATTGGTCCTGCAGAAGATGTGGAAAAGGCCATTCCAGAACTTAATGAGCAACAAAATAGCATGGCTGTCCAATGTGTCAATCATGGAAAATATGTCAAATATGATCCATTAGTAATGTTGTGAAATGAACATTGGATATCCCTTTAAGGAATGTGTTGGGCCACACTGAGTACCAGATTGTCTCCTGTAACTTTATATAGTGTCACTCACTCCTCAACCTTTGATATTCAGACTGACATTACCCTCAATGGCCACTTTGTCAAACTCATTTCTAGGTATGATGGTAAATTTGGTTTTATCTCACAGATGGTGGATCTTATGGTACACATGCCCTTTATGAAGCAAGAGACCCTGGACTACCAGTCCTATCTAGAATACATGAGGAAGAAATTGGCCCTTAATGGCTAGACTCTGCTCTAACTCAGTTCCCCATTACACTAAAAATTCTTCCTTTATACTTTCCATACTAGCCCACATAAAAGAAATATGTGTGTGTGTGTGCTGAAACACCCTGCTTTGTTACATACTACAGTGAAGTTCACTGCACTGTAGGAATATTTTACTTGTATTATAATAAATAATTAAGACTTGCCTGAAGACCAGAGAGTAAAACAGCCACACTGATCAGCCTTACAGACCAGGCAGTGGTGACACGCACCTTTAATCCCAGTAGCCACACAGTTTGCCACAGAAACAAGGCGGTAGTGTGCATACTTTCAATCCCAGAACTAGAGAGGAATATAAGATGGGAGGAGACAGCTCTCATAGAGTCTCATTCTGAGATTCTTGGAGGCAGGACTGGTATTTTGGACATATCCCTCTATATGTCTTCCTATCCACTTCTTCTCCCAATAGCTTGAATCTTTCAACTTTTCATGACTCCAGACTACAGTTATGAGTTGCTTTGATGAACAGATTGCAACAGAGGTGACTTTCGCCCTTGTTTTCTTTGGAGGCCAGGTATTATATAGCTTTGGCTGGCCTGAGACTTGCTCTGTAGACCAGGATGACCTCAAATACATGGAATCTGCCTGCCTCTACCTCCTAAGAGCTTGAATTAAAGGCCTACACTACTATGCTCAACTGGTTTTTGGCATTTAAGAGAATCTGTACCTATTTTTAGAAGTCAGCATCCAGGTGAGAAATAGTAATATTTTGAGACTACTGTGTTTTCTGGAAATTCAGGCTTGACTGATAGGAAAGTCACACAAATTGAGGCACATTGCAGGCCAGCCACTTGCCATGGAGAAGTAGGCAGAAGAGGCCTTGGATATTTTGCCTCTGCAATTTATTTCTATCAGAAACCCTAGCTGCAGAAGGGAGAAGTTACAAAGTTCAATCATGCGAACAGCTCTGCTTTCTGTGATAGACTGGTCGGCCATTCTTATTTCTGAACTGAGTCTCTTTGGGGGTTCATAGTGAGTACAGAATTGTCTTTTATCTCATAGTGAACAGAAAATGTAGGAGTCGGAAGGTATTCTTCCTTTAGAGGCAAGGAGAATATGTAGCTCTATGTAACTAATTTTAAAGGCATTAATAAAGCAAGAAGACAATAAGATAAAGGTAAAGGTCAACTTTTATGATTTCACGACTTGTGCTTCATGAATTGGATATTACAAACACATATTCTCCTTAGCTAGTGAGAAATTGCCAAAGGTTAGGAATGGCTGCTTCTGACCTTGGCTATTCTGCCATCTGTCCAGCCTGTCACCAGCCATTGGTCTATTATAAACACAACAGTAGATACCTGAAACTACCACAAGTGAGGTGTGTAATTCAGTGATCACTTTATTGTGTGTGTATGGGGGGGGGTGGGTTACCAACCTCTAAATACATTTCTGTCATTGCTGAAGTAAAAAAGTCTATTTCCTGCTAACAAATGATGGTACTTCCAAGGCTACCTCTTCAGGACCCCAAACACATGTACATCACTACACATGAGACCATGCACCCACCATAGACTGATGGTAATGGGGATTAACTTTTATAATTGTTCCCTAGATCCAGACTTATGTCTTAAGTCATCTAATATATACACTCGAATGTGAATATTTCAAGAACTTATTTTTTAAAATATTTCTTTAGTCTTTTAAAAAATCTAGTTGTTATATAATAATTATATGTATTTATAGGATATTAATGTAGTATTTTCATTTATGCTATATATATTCATTTATGCTATGTATATTATATATATATATATATGTACTTCTCAAATCAGATTGATTTGCATATTCATTACCTCAAAGATTTATTTCTTTGTGTTAGGATAATTCAGAGTCCTCCCTCATCTTGAAATGTAAATTGTTAACACTATCAACTGTCATGTCCTAGATAACACTAGAACTTACTTATTCCATCTAACTATAATTTTGTACCTGCTGTCCAACCTTTTCCTTCCTGTTTTCCACTTTACCCAGCCTTTGGTAATCACTATTTTAGTCTCTGTCTCTGTAAGATCATTTTTTTTTCAGCTGGCACACAGGTATGAAAATGTTCAGTACATACTTATCTGTGCCTTCCTTATTTTGACCTCAAAGATACTGGAAGCAAAAAAGGTAAGTAAAGTGTTCAGGTCACATAATTAGTTATCAGATGGGATTTAAACCGAGGGCTATCTAGTACAGAGATCACCAAATTAACCACAACCTTAGCATTGTCTGCTTTTATAACTATAATTTTCTTATATCGTTGGCAACTTTAGGCAAGGCCTCAACCTCATATTACACACTGTTGAAAAGAAAGAAGGAAATGTCACAGGATGGCTACTACTTGTCACAAATAGTAGTGAGCCATGGGGACACAGGCTGTGAGGAAGAAGCACAGCATCTCACTCAGATGGGGAATGAAGTAAGGATGGCGTGTCTGTGATGTATGGGACTGGACAAATTTACACTAGAGTGATGTGGGAGTGTCATATATCAATCTATTGATTTCATTGGTTAAGTAATAAACAAACTGCTTTTGCTCATAGCTTAGAACATAGGTGGGTGGAATAAACAGAACAGAATGCTGGGGGAAGAGGAAGTGAGGTAAGACACCTCAAGGAGAGATGCCATGCCCCACTCCCAGGCAGACACACGCGATGAAGCTCCGACCCATGATAGACGTAGGCTAGAAGCTCCCTGGTAAGCCACTTCATGGGCTACAGCAGATGATTAGAAATGGGCTAGTCCAGGTGCAAGAGTTAGCCTAGAAGAGGCTAGATAGAAATGGGCCAAGCAGTGTTTAAAAGAATACAGTTTCCGTGTAATTATTTCAGGTAAAGCTAGCCGTGCGGGTGGCCAGGTGCCGGGGACGCAGCCCCGCTGCCCTTATTTCAACACTAAAGCATTTCTGCAAGCTTAGAGGTGAGCTAGTTAGGTGAAGATTGCATGTGCTAGACAGAGGTGCCTGAATTTAAGACAAAGCCCAGTGAATTGAGAGTGCTAAAGGTGCTAGACCCCGGTAAGGAGAATTAGGTGAGGAGTACATTCGGTTCTCGGGGCCCAGGCTTGACCCTGATACATCTGAGGGTCACCTCTGTTGTTGTTACTATTCTTCCTCCTCCACTTATTCCTTCTCTTTCACCCCCTTCCCCTCCTCCACTTCCTTCTTCCTCCTTCTCCTCCCCTTCCTCATCCTCCTCTTTTTTATTCTGATCCTCATCCTCCTTGTTCTCATCCTTCTCGTCCTCATTCTTCTCATCCTCCTCGTCCTCCTCATTCTGCTCATCCTCGCCATCTTCTTCTTCCTCCTCCTCCATCTTCCTTACTTTTTATGAGGCAGGATGTTACTATATATTGCAGGGTGTTATCAGACTTGTCATTCTTCTACCTCAGCCTTCTGATTTCTGAGATTAGAGGTATTTACTACCACACTGGTCTTAACCTCCTTTTCATAACTGGATCCACCTCATCCCCATTATCCACCCCAGTGGCTAAGGGGTGGAGACATCACACAAAATAGGCAAATCAGAGTATGTTCCTTGAGGATCTGTGTCAATAATACTGATCTAAGGATGGAGAAGCATCAGGACCCATTTGTTCTGCTATCTCTGTGAGGAAAGTCATTCCTGTAAGTTTCTAATACACTACTTGTAGTCACCAGGTCTCTTGCCCTTTGCAAGGCCTGCTTATTGAGCTTTCAATTCCGTAAGGTTGTTTGGGTTGAAGTTATCCAGGGTTGATTTATGTGACTTGGGACTAAAAGAAAAGGGAGAACAGGATAAAATCCCAGATCAGCAACAATCAAGAGATTAAGAAGTTAGTAATGTTGACCTTTAGAGGCTAGTGTGCACCAGTCATGATCTAATTTAGTTTTGAAAATTCACTCTGGTCTTTTTTCCTTTCACCATAATCTACTCTGAATGTATTCACAAGTTTAGTTGAGAGGTGGTATACGTGGTCTTGAGTAAGGCAGAGAAGTTGCAGAAAATATGACATAGAGAAATCCTCATTATCCCCCAAACCTACTGCAGGCAGGAGAGAGAAAACTTGGTAGCTTGCCTGCTTTTACACCATCACCTAGTAGACTTAGTCTTGATATGCTTTGTCCCTTAAGTGGAGTAAAAAACAGGGGATCTGTTAATACCCAGTGACTCTACTTGCTCAAAACCAAGATCAGATTTTTAATTTAAAGTTTTATAATTTGGCCAAATAGATCAATACTCATCCATATGTGGAGAATGAAGGCCTTGATTTTGATTCAGCTTTGTGGGAGGAATGAGATAGAGTATTCATTTATTTTTTTTCCAGAAGACACTCTCTAGAGCACTGGTTAGCCTTCATTTTATCCTTCTTCTCTTCTGTTTTTCCATGCCTGCTATGGAATAAATTTCTATGATTCTAGGGTTCTTCGGGCTGGTTAACTAAGTTTCTGAGACTCTCTGGGAAAGCATACAATAAATACCCATAAGGAAATGTCATCCACGGTTGAGGCTGCAGAGTAATTAGTGGTGAAGAAGAATTTGCCCTTTCAGCAGCATAATCTGTGAGGTCTGAGATATTTTGGATGAGATATGACATGTACCCTTCAATGGTGACCTAGCTGGTAGTCCCAAATAGCTCGGGAGCATTGCCATGAGCAGGAAAGCTCATCCCATGCTTGTTGAACTCTCAGAATAGAAATTTAGTGGCTGGAGAGATGGTTGGAATAGAATTCATCTCAGCCAGTGGTTTTTTGAAGTCTTCACAGTTAGGGAACACTTTGTTCACATGGGTTCTGTGTTAGTTACTATTCTTGTTGCTGTGACAAAATACAAGACAAAACCAGCTTAGGAAAGAAGAGTTTCTTTTGGCTCACTATTTGAAGGTAAACTCCATCATTGCACAGAAGTTATGGTAATGAGAGCCACTCTACTGGGACGGGTGAAACATAAAGCATATGGTCACATTGCATCTGTAGTCAGGAAACAGAGAAAGATGAATGCTCCTGCTCAACTTGATTCTCCTTTTTATTCAAGCTGGCTTCCCTGCCCACAAAATGGGAGGGGGTCTTCCCACCCCAGAAATAGCTCTCCAGAAATACCTTTACACAGACACTAAGAGGTTTGTCTTCTACATAATTCTAAAACCCATAGTGTTGATGTTCAAAACTAACCATTTCAGATTCTAGCAGTGAAAGACATTGGTTAAATTTTTGAGATCCGTGGTTCTTAATCTGTCAGTCATGACTCCTTTGAGGGTCAAATAACCCTTTCACAGGGATTGCCTTTCAGATATCCTGCTCATCAGATATTTACATTCTGATTCATAACAATCACAAAATTACAGTCATAAAGTAAGAAATAATTTTATGGTCCGGGGTCACCACAACATGAACCCCATTAAAGAATGGCAGAGAAGGAATGTTGAGAACTACTGGTCTAGATGAAGTAGGAATAGGGACTGTTTCCTCATATTGTTGGCCTTAGCTCAAATTAGGACCTTGGTCCAATCCCTTGTGAACAAATTAAGGACACAGTACTATGATGCTGAAAAGTAGATGTGGGAAATTGTGGTTGAGACTGGTTTTCTTCCTGTGTTATTGAAGCATCACTGATCTCTTAGAGTTTTCACCAAGTCCATTTCCATCTCTACTAGGTGGGTATTAGTGTTCACATATAACCTCTGAATTATATTTCCTGGCCATTTAGCAATTCTGTCTACTCCCATGCATTGGATTGTCATAATTTCAATGTAGCCTTTGCTCTGTAGATACCATCTAAATCAATGGTTCCACTTTATAGTAGAAATTTGGTATAGAGTTCAAGATTATACAGCAAGAGAGACATCTTGAGTCACTTTATATGCCAATAAAACAATTCTGGAAAATAAGCACTTTAAGAAGGAAGTGTTAATATAAAATCCCAAAAAGAAAAAAATCATAACATATATTAAGACTGATAATATAGCTCAGTCATAGAGCCTATGCTTTTAGCATGGACAAGGTCCTGGTATGACTCCTAGTGCTATAACCAATTATATATAAATGTAAAATCATGTAGTATGTGTTTTGAGCATGGCTTCTTCTGTTCCAAACAATATCTGTAAAATTTAACTATATTATAGCATGCATCAATACTGCATGTCCTTCTTATTGAAAGTACCATTCTCATTTTTATTTGTTTACTTATTTTCTCTCATACAATACATTTCAACTGTAACCTCCTCTCCTTCCACTCCTCCCAATCTTCCCCCTACCTGCCCTCTCTCCAAGATCCACTGCTCCTCCATTTTCCTTCAGAAAAGGGCAGGCCTCCCGATGATATTTACTGAACATGGCATAAGACACAAGGTTAGAAAGCAACCCAGTAGGAGAAAAAGGGTCCCCCAAACAGGCAAAAGAGTCAGAGACACCCCCACTTCTACTGTTAGGAATCTCACAAAAATCCCAAGCTAAACAACCACAGCAAAAGAGTCAGAGACACCCCCACTTCTACTGTTAGGAATCTCACAAAAATCCCAAGCTAAACAACCACAGCATGTATACAGAGGACCTAGCACGGACCCATTTAGGCTCTGTGGTTGCCACTTCAGTTTCTGTCAGCCCCATGAGCTCCACTTAATTGATTCTGTGGGTTGTGTTCTCCTGGTATCCTCAAACCCTCTGGATCCTATCACCTTTCCTCTCTATCTCCTGCAGGTTCCCTGAGCTTCACCTAATGTTTAAGTGTTGGCTGTATTCTATTTAATATTCTATTAAATGGATATGCCATAGTTTGTTCAACCATCAGTAATCACTTGATGGACGTATAGATTGCTTACAGCTTTTTGCTATTTGGGTAAAAAAGTCACTGTTTATATGTATATACAGGTTTTGGGTCAACATACAGTTTTTGTGTGTGTACATTTCTAGGGTTAGATAGAATTGCTTACCCGGAAGGTTTAGAGTTCAATACCTAATCTCTGTACTTTAATGTTACTTTAGGTAAATTATTTTCCCTTTCTGGGCTTAAGAGTTTTTTGCATAGAAGGGATTTGAGCTAGGTGGGGTCATTAGTTTCTGTATCAGTTGGTAGAGGAAGGGTGAGAAATGAAAGGTCAAATCACTAATCGAGTTTGACCCAGACAGCTTGAGTGATGTCTATATGTGGTATTTCCCCACAGGAATCCATTTGAATACATGATGTATTTTGGGACTAGGTATGCTTATTCATTATTAGACAAATAGTCTCTAAGATGCCTTTGGTTGCCTAAAATTTTGGAGTCTATATCTATGCCATTTCCTCAACTTCCTTTAGTAGTAACGCTTTGAAAACAACATCAAAGGTCACAGAAGAGCAAACCTGGGCAGAAACTCACCCTTCATTTCCTTTTCTTCTTCCTTTTTTTTTGAAAATAGATTTTTTTCCCTCACATAATATATCCAGATTGTAGTTTCTCCTCCCTCTACTTCTCCGAGTCCCTGCCACCCAGATCCACTGCCTATCTGTCTCTCATTAGAAAACAAATAAGCTTCTGAGTGATAAAAATAAAATAGAATATGATAAGATAAATCAAAATCTAACTCATTTGGATAGGACAAAATAAGCAGACAGCAGAAAAGGAGCCCAAGAAAAGGCACAAAAAAAAAAAAAACAGATAGAGACTCAGAGACCCACTCATTTGCACACTCAGAAATCCCATAAAAACATGAAACTGGAAGCCGTAATATATGTACAAAGGACCAATGGGGGTAAAAATAGAGAAAAATACATAAATAAAATAAAAATAATTTAGAATCAGAAAAGAAAATTCCATAGATGTCAGAAGGTGAAACTAAGCTAGACTTAGATGAAGTGTGTCCAGACTAGTCCCGTCAACATTGCTTCTCCCAGATAGGTTTCGATAGGGACAGCCATGAATTTAGAAACTAGCATAAAAGGGAATGTTTGAAATGTGGCAATAAAGTGAGCTGGTCTGGTTCACTGGTGTTGGAATAACAGTATAACTTCAGAGCATTAGGTTCCCCCCACCTTAAAAAAAAAAGGTCGCCAAACTTGGTGTTTCCACACCTCCAGCCTAACAATAGAATGCAGTCTAGATTGGCTTGTGGTACCTGTCTTAGGGTTTCTATTGTTCTGAAGACACACCATGATCAAGGCAGCTTTTATAAAGGAAAATATTTAATTGGGTGGCTTACATTTTCAGAGGTTTAGTTCATTATCATTATGGCAGAAAGCATGGCAGTACACAGGCAGACATGGTGCTAGAGAGGTAGCTGAAAGTTTTACATTTACATTGGCAGGTATCAGGAAGAAAGTGAGAAACTGGGCCTGGCTTGAGCATCTGAAACCTCTAAGCTAACCCCCAGTGACATATTTCCTCCAACAAGGCCACACCTTCAATAATACTACTCCCTATGAGCTTATGGGGGGGGCAATAACACTCAAACCACTACAGTAGCCATCAAAAAGAACTCCCTGTGACAATACTAGAAAAGCATAGAGCCACTTGTAAGGGGGATTAATGAGCAGCATTCCAAATGATAAGAGATCAAATAAAACATTGTCCTTTGTTGCCTAGCTGGAGACTACTCTCCTCTTTTGAACAAAAGTCAGACACCAGCATGAGAGACAGAGCAGTATAGGAAGTCTCTTCATCCCTGTGGACCAAAGACCTTTTATCCTATCCAGATGCATCTGCATGCCATTCTTTAGAAAACCCCTTCTATCCATTCAGATAGCACATAAATGAATAAAAAGAATCTCAGTGGAGAAATAGAAAAGATACTTTATAGAAGGGGATATACAGACGGTAGAAAGCCTATAAAAGATGCTTATATCAGCTATCAGTGAAATTCAGATTAAAATTGTAGGGACTATTTCTTTACACCAATTTCAATGACTAAAATAAATGATAGCAGCAAAATTAATTAGTAGTTAAGAAGCAGAGAAACTGGATCGCTCATACACTGCCAGTAATGGAAGAATGACAGAGCTACTCTAGCAAGCACTTTGAAAATTTGGTAAAAAACTGAATATGCAACTACCATATGACCCAGAAGTTGTACATTTCTCTGGCATTTATCCCAGAGAAATGAAAACGTATGTTCACTCAAGAAAACATATATGAATATTCACAGCAGCTTATAAATAAGTAACAACTTCAAGCAAGAACTAGATGTCTTTCAACAAGTTAGTGGTTAAACAAACTAGTACATCCGTACCATGGAATACTGCCTAGGAATGAAAAGAAATGGACTCTTATTATATACAGCAGCTTAGACAAGTCTCTTTAAGGAATTATGTTGAGTCAAAGGCAACCTCAAAAAATTATGGACTTGATTTCATGTAGCTGACATTTTTACAGTACAATTTCAGAGAGCACGTTAGTGGATCCAACTATTTGTAAACTGCCAGGGTTCTTAAAGTGAGGGTAAAAGAGCATGGGAAGGGACTAGAACTTAGTGAGCATCATAAACGTGCATGAAGCAATAGGCTGGCCATATTTTAACTATTCTGAATAAGGTTTTCATGTATCTTAGCTGTGGTTGTAGATAACTGAGCCTACATGGGTGATGATGCAGTTGTGTTAAAACTATACATGCGCACTCACACACACTCATACTCCTATCAAAATCTGCATATAATAAGCGGATTGTATCATTGTCACCATTGTGGTTGTGACATTCTGCTCTAGTTTTACAAGATGCTTCCATGGATGGGAACAGGGTAAATGATACACAGGCTTCTGTGTTACTTCATAAAAACTGCATTTGCATTTACCATTTCAAGGAAAAATTAGGCAACAGAAGACATAGCAAAAAGCAAGAAGTGTGTGATGTATACATACTTTTATCCTAAGGGGGAGTTCTCCTAGGAGTCAGGCTGCTCTAGGTTTTTAGAGATGACACTGGAGAGATTTTGAAGGTTTCCTTGACAGAATGTGGGATGTGGGCGGCCATACTTTCATACTTCTGAAGCTAGGCTCTTAAGTGTTGAATGCTCTCTATTTAAATTTGAAAGACCAGGGTAGCATGCTTTTGTTTGGGCCTGCCACTAAATGAGACTGCAATTAGCAAAGTATTTTCAGGAACACTGAGACTATCGTTAGTCACACAGGATCCAGAGATCTAGGATGTTTTAATTGCCCTCTTATAGCAAGTGCCCTGACAGACACTTTTGTCCTCACTCCAAGTGTGAACCCCCCCCCCCCCACAGCTTCAGACAGCACAGCAGAGAAGAAAAATCCTTCTGAGAAAGGGTGCTTTTGATATAATTTTGCATCATTGATGGAATTTAATTATATATGAGCATACAAGTTTAGCACTTTGTAGACAAGTTTTACACTTCTGATTTTAAGTTTCTTTAATATATTTATTCAGTATGCCAAATCTGCTTTTTTTTCTTAAATATTAAGTCTGTAGAGAACTTGACTCTCCAAGTGAAAGCTGGCAGCAAGATATACAGAATGAGATGATAGAATGTGCAGGGTCATTGAAGATTTCTAAGCGCCGATGACAAGGCACTGGTAATTGAGTTTTAGTGTTTAGTCAAGAGTCAAGACCCTGCCCCCCACACTGATAAGAGTTTTGAGTGCCAATGGCCAATTGCTCTCTGAACCTTGATTTGGGACAATGTTGAGGGGCTATGTCAACTCTAGAGAGGCCCATTAGGTAGGATTGGATGACATCTTAGTTTTAGTCCCTGTGTAGGTCAGCTTCAGTTTTTACAAGTCTTTCAAGACATTCTACCTTTCATCTCTCCTCAAAACGTTCTGCTTCAGATGCGTTTTCCAAAGGGCTCAGTGGAAAGCAGTGCAGTGGGCCCAGTGCCGGGTGCTTTAGAGAAACATAACTTATAGAATGAGTCTTTATTTGTAGTGATAGGAGCAGCGGGACTGCATCCCCAACACCCCAGTCGCCTGCTAGCTTATGCCCTGAAATAACAACACACAAATTGTTTCATTTAAACACTGCTTGGCCCTTTAGCTGTAGCCCTTACTGGCTAATTCTGATATCCCGATCAACCCATCTCTAATAATCTGTGAGCTCTGGTCTTACCGGGAAGATTCTAGCCTACGTCCATCCTGGGTTGGAGCTTCATCGCGTGTGTCTGCCCAGGAGCGGGGCATGGCGTCTCTTCTGAGGCATCTGCTCCTGAGAGGAAAGCTGTCAAGTCTGAGCTCACTTCCTCTTCCTCCCAGCAGTCTGTTCTGTTTACTCCTTCCACCTATGTTTTAAACTATGAGGGCCAGCCAAGCAGTTTCTTTATTTTTTTAACCAATGACCTTCCTCCATCACTTCCCCTTTTTCTGTTTAAACAAAAAGAAAGGAAGGCTTTAACTTTAACATAGCAAAATTACATATAATAAAACAGTTATCAAGTAAAAAATTACAATAATCTTTATCCTAACTAAGGAAAACTATAACTATAACTAACTATTCTTAACTCCATCAAAGACTCCAGAAAGATACAATATTACCTAAGCAAACAAGAAAAAAGCAACTTTCAAACTCTAGAAATGACAGAGACATCTCGCTGCCTGGACAGTCACCCAAAGTTCCTCTGTACTGTTGAGGCATCCATCTTCAGCCTTCAGGCCCATGGTATCCAGCAGACATTTCCATAAAGCAGGAAAATTCAAAGTCAGTTCAGTCACTATCTGTTGTGTCCTGCAGAATGTCTCGCAGACTCTTTCATAAATCAGGAACCCTGAAAGATCATCTCACCTTAGGCAAGTTCAGTAGTCCTCTCTCTGCGGGTTCTCTGTGTCCAGTTTATGCAATTCTCCAGGCAAGAGCAGTTTCTTGCCCAAATGGCTATCAAACTCCATAAGGTGCCTCTTCGATGCCCATTTTCCTCTTGAAGTAGATTGGTGCTGCCAGGAGCAGAGTGTCTCATTGTCATGAAAAGTCCTCAGTTATTAAAACTTTTAAAATGCCATATTCTATACTCTTTGAAAGATATGAAGAATGCCTATCTAAAATATATCTATGCACATCTAGAAAATCTTAACTAACATGACTACAAACTTGACTATTATGATTATCTATTAACAATCTATATTTCTAATCATACATTACATTTTTAAATAAACTACACAATCATAGTACCTTAATCAATAGCAGAAATATGCATATACATATAACAAAATTGACCTTAAATCTCTATCAATAAAGCAAAATCTATACTAATACAAATTATTCATATCTATATCATATCCCCCTTTAAATGTTAAAGAACGTTTATAAACCATATTTGGGAACATGGGTGCAGTTTTTTCTCTCCAAACTGCTTCCTGCTGAATGGGGGCATCGTTAATTAGGTCTTTCATGGTATAACCTGTGTGCTAGTTTCATCTCAGTTGGCAGTTGAGCGAAGCAATTTTCTGAAGATGTTCACTGCAACCCTTCAGGAGGGTGTGATCCATCATACCAAATCGGAATAGAAGACATGAACAGGGTCTCATCCTCTGTGAAAACAAAATAAGAAACTCCTTTCCAAAGCATCATGTCCTTAGATCCAAATTTTAAATTCAAGGCATTTTCAAAATATCTATGTTGGATTAGTTCAGCAGCATTTATAAATAAATATGTTTTGGCATCTGTTGCTCCTTTTTCAGCATTCAAATAATTCAAAGACAGCATAATAGCATACAGTATCAAAATTCTCTGTCTATTTTCCATCTTTGTACAGCTTTGTTTTAACCTCTATTTCGTTTATTTTTACTTTTAACTTTTTGCTTTTTGAGACAGGTTCTCTATATCTTTGACCTAGAATAACTCTGTAGGCCAGGCTGTCCTTGAACTCTCAGAGATCGGCCTGTCTCTGCCTTCCAGGCACTGGGATTAAAGGCGTGTGCTACCACACCTTGAAGTCACAGAGGTCAATCTCCCTCTGCCTTCCAAGTGTTGGGATTAAAGGTGTGTACTACCACACACAACAACTCTCTTCCTTTTTTTGTTTTTTTACTTTAAGAACTTCAACTTTTAGTCTGCATATATTTTTAATACACTGTAAACCATTTAAGAATTTTCTTTGTCTTTCACGCTCTCTTTACTGTATCTCTCTCTGTTTTTCTGACCACATGAGTCTTTAATTTACCAAGCAATCTCAGTAGGACTAAAGCCGTGGCTTTGATGGCTGGATCCAGCTCATTCCTTAGCTTTTCAGCCTCATGGCTGAGGTATTGGCTGTAGCCATGTTTACTGCCACAACTCTATGGCATTCAAGGTCCCTGCCAGCAAGCGAGCTTCAGCAGCCTGTGCTTGCAAACCACACAAACCGCCTGCATAAAAGAGTCAGAGTTTGCCCTGGCAGAACAGCCCAGAAAGCCGTCATTTTTAAACGGCGCAGTTTTTTTCCTGCTACGGCTGAAAACCGAAAAGCATGCGTTCAGCTTTTCGTCAACACCATTTAAGTGTTTCGTGGCAGGACCTCTGAATGAACTACAGGGTTTTGCAGCTAAAGCTGAGTCAGGAAGCTTCTCTTAGATGAGAGCACTTGCTTGCCTCTAGTAAGCAGAGTGCCACAAATGCTTTAAAGCCAGAGTTCACGCTGGCAGCATAGCCCCAAGCAGCTGTGCTTTAAAATGACACAGCGTTTTTTTTTTGTTTTTTTTTTTTTTTTGCTGCTCTTGCTGAATCAGGAAATCTCTCTACAGCACACCACCAACAAACAGCAAAAATCTGTGTTAAACTCTCTCTCCCTTATTTTTAAGCCTTCTCAGGTATTTTAAGTGGGTTTAGTCCATCACGTCGGGTGCCATTTGTAGTAATAAGGGCGGTGGGGCTGCATCCCCAGCACCCCGGCTGCCTGGCTAGCTTATGCCCGAAATAACAACACACAAACTGTATTCATTTAATCACTGCTTGACCCATTTCTATCTAGCCTCTTCTAGGCTAATTCTCACATATTAATTTAGCCCATTTCTAATCATCTGTGTAGCGCCCCTAAGGTGCGCTTACCGGGAAGATTCTAGCCTATGTCCATCCTGAGTCGGAGCTTCATTGCGTGTGTCTACCTGGGAGCTGGGAGCATGGCATCTCTCTGAGGCGTCTGCTCCCGAGAGGAGAGCTGTGGAGTCTGAGCTCACTTCCTCTTCCTCCCAGCAGTCTGTTCTGTTTACTCCTTCCACCTATGTTTTAACCTATGAGGGCCAGCCAAGCAGTTTCATTTTTTTAACCAATGACCTTCCTCCATCATTTATTGAAAGGGGATGCTTTAGAATGATGCATGCAGGCTGTGGTCTAGTTAATCCAACAATGGCTGCCTATGGACAGAAGGTCCAAGAATCCCCTAGTTGTTCACTCCACGAGGCTGGATGTCTCAGCTGTCTTCAGTGTATGCTGGAATCCCGAAGAAGTAGACTCTAATGCCAGTGAAGGAAAGGACTTGCTATTGAGGATGAAAGCAAACAGTCAAAGAGAGCAGCTGCCTTCTTTCATGTCCTTTTTATAGGATCCAGAAGGAGGTGGAACCCAGATAAGAGGTGTGTCTTCACACCTCAGAGATCTGGATTGAAAGTGAACCTTCCACTTCAAATGATTAAGTAAAAATCCCTCACAGGTTTGTCCACCTAATTTTGGGCTTTGATAGTTCCAAATGAAGTCAAGTAGACAATGAAGAATGCCCATCACAAGTTCATTGCTTCTAAACTTGACACATGATCATATCTCCTTATATCATCTTTCTTTTCAAAGGAAATAAAATAACTTCATAATTATTCCTAATAGTATATAACTATTCCATGTACAATTGTAAATGCATTATCTATTTAAGCAGGTCATAATTATGCATAATATGATATAACTATCCTTCATACAACCACACATTATAAATTTATAATAGATGGCAATGTCCCTTCAAGGATAGTCATTTAGTATCTCAAGCTTAAATATGATATGTATTTATATCTCTTAATTTATATTATATTACATGATAAAGAAATTGAGGAAAGAAACAAAAATATCAGTATAAACATATTCATTTGTTAGTTTATTTAATTATAAATACATTCTTAACAAAATACAATAGAAACGCTCATGTCAATTTTAATCCTTGTTTTGACGGAAGCATTACACACAAGAAAAACCAATCCATAATCAGAACAAGTGTCTATTCCAGTAAGGATAAATCATTGTCCTTTCCATGGAGGAAGTGGTCCAATGCAGCCAATTTGCCACCAGGTCACCCAGAAAATGGTAACATATCTGGGACTCAGTGTTGGTCTCTGTTGTTGGCTGATCTGACACTCATTAGCACCTGTAACAAGTCAACCTCGGTGAGTGGAAGTCCATATTGTTTATCCATGTATAAATACCATCTCTGCCACCATGGTTATTTTGTTCATGGGACCTAAACATTTCTTTATCTTTTGTGACTTGAAATGTGTAGATTCAGAAAAGTTGATGTTACAAACCCACTGGAAAGTTGTAATGTAATGCCCTAATGGTAAACCTCTCCTTTAGGTTACATAAGAAAATTAGTAAGAGTCCAGGGGCGGATAATTTCACCCTGGCTATAGATCAAGCAATGCCTTCCATCAAGGAAATGGCAGCTAGGGCTGAGAGCTGGGCCGGTAATAACTACCAAAGAGTTTTTCGTGATTATGATGTGCAGCTTTGGACTTTTCTGTGTCAGCAGTAAACATCTTGCTTCAGGTTAAATAAAACCCCACTCTGCTTGGAAGCAGCAGTCCTCAGCACACTCTTGACTAGCCAGTTTGCCAGAGCTGATTTATTCAATGCATTAAGCCTAGGGACAGCTTCTCCAGCCAGCACCAGGAATTATATAGAAGGCATTCTCATCTTACCATAGTGGACACGGTTATTCGCTCCAAATGTTCCAGACACTCCTGCACACTGTGATGCTCTCTTTCAAGAAGTCTGCAGGAAACATGTGAAAATGTAGTGTTATGAGATCTATAGCTGCTGAGTTTCAGGTGTTGGTTCAATCTAATAAATGATGAAAAATTCAACATGGAACGACATGCCATTTCCTTGGCCATAAGGAACTCTCTTTGGAGGAATACTTAAGAACGCAAATGCAGGGGATATTTCAAAGTAGAGTTACTAAAAATATTCAGTAAGAAGTCTTTTTCATTGTTTTCATGTGGAGTACCTTTTAAAATCCAAATTTTTAGGGAGAGGAAGCTGGTTCTGAAGGTTGATCTTTCTGTACACCTTGACTGAGAAAATTTATGATATGATATGATCATTTCAATACAGTTTATATCTAGACTTTTAGTTTTATTAACTTTTAGTGTCTATAAATAATTTGAAATTATTAGCCCATCTATATGTGAGGTGTGGTTTCCTCAATGAAGCCCACAGTCCAGTGGTTGTAAATTTAGGTTGAGATTATCTTTCAGGGACAAATTCATCTTCCTCTAAGAGGCCTTTTTCAGTAATACATGGTTTGTTGAATTCTGGAAGTAAGAGAACAAACTAGAGAAAACATTCCTGAAACAGCTCCTCAATTTGGCCTATTTGTGGCAATGAGGAGAAAGCAGGCCCCATTTGGGGTTACTGCACAAGTTTTAAAGCCTGGGGTCACCATGCCATGTACAAATTATATTGTCAAAGGTTTATCAGAATTTGTTCAAGCTGAATTCCTGTTTTCAAGATCTTGTTTGAGGAGATTCTGTCTTTTATATTGTACCCTGTGAGGGTCTTCTCTGCTCTGTGTCACCTGTAAGTGGGGACTGGGTTGAGAACACATCTTTTTAATAGTGAAAGGCCTGATGTGGACTTTATTCTGAAAGAACAAGCTACCTGGAATACAGATCCCTTTGACTCTGGAGCTCATGTTGGTAAGGTTCTGTTTTATTTTTTGTTTGAAATCTAATTTGTAAACTTGTATTTCAAAACAAGAAATGTGTTCTTCCTCAAATGGCAGGGAGGTGGCTTTGGAAGAGCTCCAATAGATTCTCTCATTCCTGTACTCTGTGCCCCTCTCCCATGTGTGCGTGTGTGTATGCTTTATATCCCGTCATGCACATGACTCGCACAGACCTTTTCAAGTTAATTAAAAAGCTTTGCATTGGCTGCCAGAACTGGGCAGGAAAATTCCTCTCTAACCTTTTGTACCAGATTAAAAGCCTCTGACAGTTGGGGCTGATGCCGAATTTGAAATAAAGTGTGCAGAGTAAATTCAATAAGATGTACAATTCTGTCAGGTTCAGAGTAACTTGTGTTTGGTTCAGCAAGAACCAGGGGACTGAAGGAGAGTGAACTTCTTCCTTGGAAAACCAGATACTCTATCTAACCATCCCGACAAAATGCCCATGTTTCCAACCATAAGAAAGTGTTGCCTGAACTCTCCTGAGGTATGTCATTAATAAAACATTTCTTCCTTACATATAGGTTCAGAAACTCTGCATATCCTATTCTGTCCTTGGAGATACATGATGCATACGAAATACAAGCTTTTAAAAAATATTTATTTTATGAGTGAATTCTAGCCATAAATAAAGGACATTGATCCTATAATTCGTGATCCTAGAGAAGCTAAATAAGAAGGTGAACCCCCCAAAAAACATACAGTTATCCTCCTGGATATTGGAAGTTGACAAGATTGCCAGGCAAAAATTGGGAACTTGGGGGTGGGGGTGGTGTGGGGGTGAGGGGAGATGGGGAGAGAAAAGTGAGAAGGGGAGGATGGGGAGAGCTTGGGGGAATGGGACGGTTGGGATGGAAGAAGAATAGATATGGGAGCAGGGACGTATATATCTTAATTAAGGAAGCTATTTTAGGGTAGGCAAGAGACTTGACTCTAGAGGGGTTCCCAGCTGTCCAAGGAGATGTCCCTAGCTAGTACCCTGGACAGCTGACGAGAGGGAGCCTGAAATGATGGTTTCCTATTGCCATACTCATGAATATCTTACATATCACCTTAGAACCTTCATCTGGCGATGGATGAAGATAGAGACAGAGACCCACATTGGAGCATTTGGACTGAGCTCTCAAGGTTCAAATGAGGAGCAGAAGGAGGGAGAACATGAGCAAGGAAGTCAGGACTGCAAGGGGTGCACCCACCCACTGAGACGTTG
Source organism: Microtus pennsylvanicus (assembly GCF_037038515.1). NCBI lineage: Eukaryota > Metazoa > Chordata > Mammalia > Rodentia > Cricetidae > Microtus > Microtus pennsylvanicus. The sequence goes on from NC_134601.1 coordinate 139,013,109, forward strand.
GGGCTGATCTAATGGGAGCTCACCAAGGCCTGCTGAACTGGGACTGACAGAGCATGTGATCAAACCGGACTCTCTGAAAGTGGCGGACAATGAGGGCTGATTGAGAAGCCAAGGACAATGGCACTGGGTTTTGATTCTATTGCATGTACTGGCTTTGTGGGAGCCTAGTCTGTTTGGATGCTCACCTTCCTAGACCTGGATGGAGTGGGGAGGACCTTGGACTTCACACAGGGCAGGGAACACTGACTGCTCTTTGGACAAGAGAGGGGGGGAGAGGAAGTAGGAGTATGGGGGAGGAAAACGGGAGGAGGGGAGGAGGTGGAAATTTTTAATAATAATAAAAAAAGAAAAAAAGAAAAAATATTTTTATTTTATGTGTATTTGTGGTTTTGCCTGCAAGTATGTCCATTTGAGGATGTTGGATACCCTGGAATTGGAGTTAAAGATGGTTGTGAGCCGCCATGTGGGTTTGGGAATTGAGCCTGGGTCCTTGGGAAGGGCAGTCAGTGCTCTTAACCACTGAGTCATGTCCCTAGACCCTCAAACCCAAGTTTTTACACAAAAAATATTTTAATTTATGATTAAATTAAAATTTGGATATGTTTGCTTTCTTTATATGTTAACTTTTAACATTTGATCACAATATCCTCGGAGGACTGGGTTTAAGGTTCTTTGATAATGAATAGTCTGACAAGTAAGTCTTGTAAAAACCAAGGTTTTCTGTGTTAAGCATAGAGGCTATACTGCCAGCAGACCATACGAACAGACGGAAGACTAACAGTAGAGCAAAACGTCCAAGCTACCCCAGTTTTTTACAGGATACCAGCTCTGGTTACTGGTAATGGAATATTTCGTCTTTTCCAAAAGAGATTTAATAAGGGAGGTCACAGAACCAAGACTTCTATGCTTTCAGATACATTGTCCTAAAACACTTCCTTTGATGTAAGGTTGCAAAAACTGGCAGGCAAGATTATCACCATGATTCACCATTTGGCTGCATGTCCTCTCTACACCATTTTCCCATCTGCTCTGTGCCCATTGTGTATAATGAGAAGGAATCACTCATATTTGGTGGGCCCACCTGCTTAGTTTCCTATGAATTTTAAGTGCAGCTTAGCACAACAAGGCTGCTCTAGGGTTTCCTTGAATTAGTGTTGTGTGGAACACATGTTGACTTTTTGCTACTACTTCCCAAGCTTCCTAGCTGCCTTAGTGAGTAGAGACTGGAGAGTACTGAACATAAATTACTTTTTATCTGCTTCAAGAATTTAGTTCCTGGATAGGCTGTGGACACCCAAATCCATGGATGGTTTTGCAAAGACTATACACACACTCTTCTATACCTCTTTATTACTTAAGAAGTCCTATTACAATGTGAATAGCTTCAGTACTACATTATTAATGGGCTCACGGCAAGAAAATATCTGTACATGTTCCCTACAGATGCAAACATCATGGACTTACCTACCTGCTACACAAGAGATACATGAGATGTACAAACCTTAAACATCAAACACTAGGCAGAGATTGAGACCCTGTGAAATGACTAAAGCTATATAGGAGGGTATATTTATGTAGCATTTGGATGCAGAAAATTCGGGTTTTGCTTTTTTGAACTTTCTGGAATTTGTTTTTGAAGAATACATTGGATCCATAGAGAGTTGAATCTACGGACATGGAACTCATAAGTGTAGAGAAAGCTGGCTACAATTCTCACTCTTTAGTTAGTAAAGACAGAGTCCAGTCCTCTTCAGAGAACAACCTGCATTCTCAGGGATTTAACTGTAAGCTATTAATGGGGAGTTTATAGAGGTAGAGGTGAAGTTAAGAGAGCCAAGAAAGGAGGAGGAGACTCTCAGAGACTAGTAATAGCTGGAAGATGTTACTACCCAGACTTCGACTTCACATTTTAAAGTCAATATATCGCTTTTCATGAAACTGAAATTAAATGGCAATGTTTCAAATGATTAACATTTGAAAGCCACAACAAAATAAGATGTAATACTGAGTTTCTTGAAAGGAATTGCGTCAAATGACTAATTTTAAAATTAACCATCTGTCTTATAAATGGTCAAAGAAATACTAATCATAAGGTAGTTATAGTATGCATAGACTGATTCTGAAGCACTAGGAAAACCTGGCAGCTTAGAGTCCTGCTATTCTTCACTCTCTTTCAAGCCCATTTATATGGCTTTGAAAAGGAGTTTCATAATAGCTTAAAGGGTCTAGCTGGGTCTCTGGATCTTCGTCTACTGGACCGAGGCATTTAACAGTAAAGCTAGAAGAAAATACTGTTACTAATATTAAAGTTCAGATACTCTGGGCTTGAACTTGAAAAAAAACTACAAATGAAGAGTATTGTTTGTTTTTTAATTAATTAATTTTTTTAAAAGACAATCTTTTTTTATTTTATATACCAATCCCAGTTCACACTTCCTCCCCTCCTCCTGCTCTCTCCACCTTTCTCTCCACCCGCAACCACTCTCTAAAGAATATTATTTGTAATACTGTGTGTTTCTTTAGCAGCTAGTTCAGGCAAGGAATGTGATATGCCTGTCATCAGTATTCCACATGGGCGAAGCTTCATGATTTTCCCACATTGAATGACAATGCTTAAAATAGGCTGTGAGCTCTACAAAAATATAGGCTTTCATGGGAATACCCAAACAGTGTAAACAACTAGATTAATCAGCTTTATCCGGATTAATGCATGCATTTCTAGGTCACAGGCTGGTCATTAATCAATTTTTGAGAAAGTTGATATGAATTTTGACATTTTACAGATTGTTCATTTGTCACCTGCAGATTAAAACCCCTCCCCATCATCTCTCTCTGGTTTTTACCCCTCAAAGTTATTTGTTAGCTTCATCATTTATTAAAAATTTAGCTTCTGTGTCACAGTTTTCATAGAAATTATTCGGGGACTAAATTAATTGTCCTTATGGAAGATCTTCCACATACTCTGGCAACTCAGTCCTTTGGATTCATCTTAAATGGCTTTCTCACCCATCACTTTTCAACCATCCAATTCCACAGGCAAACACTGGGCATCCTCATTGAAAACTACACCATCTCCGTGGTTATGTTTTAAAGATCTTACTCTATCCACATTTTCTGCTTATTGCTCAGATATATCCACTATCCATAGTTCTTTATTTCCAGTGAATCTTTCAATCCATTGTGATATCGCCACTCTCTTTTCCACTGAGACCTCGCTACTTCTCTGTAAGTCACACTTCTGCTCTTACTCCCCTTTAGCTAATAGAGAGTAGGTGCAGCTAACCTCACAATCCTTCTGTGGTAGATATTATTAGTTACCCTTTCCCCGTGCCCTTTAGTTGCTATAGTTAGTTAAATGGCTTTCTCAGTGAATGCACTGATTTGACATATCCATATGGGTGAGTTGTGAAACTTGCAATTGCTGGAGGATTCCCATGACAAAGTGATAACTGTGACCACTTATGATTATGAAGCCCAACCAGGCTTTCAACATTGCCAGGAAACCTGCTTGGTTATCTTTTACATTCTGAAATCATCCACTCTCTTACTTTACAGCTATTTTCTTCAAGTTTCTGACTATGGCCTTTACATCATTCTCTTTTCAGTTTTAGTGGATGGTTTAACTTTATATTTCATATGTAAATTGAACAGTGATGGAAGGAAATTCTCTCAATCTTTGGCTGTTGACTTTCAAAATTTTATCTGTACCTTAATTTCTGGCTCATATTCTACCTCCTTCTAGAGTGGACAATGTACTTCTCCTTGTCTTGTAGATTATATATTTCTTGCATTCTGATGGAACTTCATTGCATTATAAATATTTTAATCTTTGTGTTTATCACCTTCTCATTCTTAAGCATTAAACTTTGTCTAGGCAATTTTATCAAGACATACAAACATAAATGACACACACATAAAGACATGCACAGCCCACTGCCTCCCAGTATATCCTGGTTTACTCCTTCTCTTACATCTCTTACGTTAATTAACCAATCAATTAATTAATTTTGACTTTCTGAGGTAGAGTCTCATGTAGCCTAGGCTAGTTTCAAACTTGTTATATAGCCAAGGATGGGCTTTTGCTCCTGATCCTCCTGACTCCAACTCCTAAGTAATGGGAGTATAAGCATGTGTCATTATGCTCAGTGAGCTTTCTATTTTTAGAGTGTGTGTTCTAAAATGGTGGTCTCTACTTGCCATCTCTCCTTTTCATTTTAACTTTTTTCATAGATGTTATTGGAAGTTACCAATATCTGTCTCTAATTTCTTAGCAGATGCTGGTTCCTTTGTGATATGAGACCATGTCAATATTTAGATAGAGTGAATGTGTAAGTCTTCATGATTTCTTCCCCTGCCACAAAAACCAAGGAAAATCATGATGTAATGGCCAACTGTAAGATGATGGAATATATCACCATATTTAATAAAGGCTATTTCAGCTCAAACCTCTGCTGACCTGCTCATAAGTAGCTATTTATTTTTTCTTTTTTGATTTTTATTGCGCTCTACAATTTTCACTGCTCCCCTCCCTGCCTCTCCCCTCCCCCCTTCAACCCTTCCCCAAGGTCCCCATGCTCCCAATTTACTCAGGAGATCTTGTCTTTTTCTACTTCCCATGTAGATTAGATCTATATAAGTCTCTCTTAGTGCCTCATTGTTGTCTAAGTATTCTTATGGGTTGAAACATTCCTTCTTAGATGGAAAGGTAATGTTCATGAATCTCAAAGCAAAGCTTCAAGACTCCCAGGGCCTCCCTTTGAGGTTATATAAACAATAAACAATGGCTTTTAGGGGGTGTATTCTTTGTGGAGTTGCTCGCAAGTTGTATGTGGCAGATTCCATGAGTGCCCGGGTGTGCTGGGGTCGCCAGCTTGGTTGGCTGCCTTTGAGTCATTTGTGCTCCTGTAAGTAACCTCTCCCCTTTGCTTTAATCACAGTAAATTCATTGTTTTACCAAGTTCAATGTTTGCAGGATAATTTCTTTGGTCTGTCATTTATGACCTGCCTGGAGTGAGCAGATAGTTGTTAGTATTGTCTGAGGAAAAGTCATACATCATCTGCATATTACATCTTATATAAAAAGGGAATGAAATTTTGCATATTGTACAATTGAAAGTTTGAAATAGGTTTCTGTAACAGTAAAGGTTTGCTTATACTGGCTAATTCACTTTTCAGTTTATTCTACTCTGACATTTTGCCTGACTACTATTTACCAAGTTTGATTTTTATAACATCACCACTGCCCTTCATGTTGCTAAGCACGATGACCATATTAGGTTTCAAGTCTATTATAATTGACCTCTCAAGCGTATTCAGTGCAGTCTGTTGTTCATGGTCTGCTTGCTTGGCTTCTATTACATTAGAATTTCTTGGCCGGTTCTTTGCCAGCTATGTTTCATAGCTCCTCCCTTCCTTTCTCGTCTTTCTTTACATGTCTTATTTCCACAAAACTCAGTCTTAAAAGCTTCAGGCATATTACTTTGACTTCCTCTCAACTCCTCAAGTCACTCTCCTACATTATGACTGGTATGGTGTTAGCCAGAGAGGACCAGAAGGCAAGGTTAAATGGACAGAAGAAGAAGGGCATTGGAGGCAGAATTGTACTCATAATGTATATTTTGACTGCTTGTTTATAGAGTTCGTGCCTGGACACTCTACACTAGGCTGTTCCCTGACCAAGTTCTTTTCTCTCATTCTACTCTATGTATTTCCTTTATAAAATTTATTGTATATGGCTGTAGTTGTAGTCATTTGTAAAATTATTGCCTCTTCCTTATTAGTATATAAGCTCCTTAAAACAAAGAATATTCCTATTTTGCCAATCATTGAATTTTCAATGCTTATCATAATGATAGATTTGTAAAGTAAGTTGATAAATGAACAGATTCTGAATAAATGCATAACACAATATCATTTTTGTGTGGACATTTTTATAAAATAATGTATGTACTTTTTAAAGTCACATGGCACAAACATTGATAAAATATGCTATCTGGTTAGAAATTGCACTTTAACACTTCAGATCCTAGATCTTTAAATTTAAGATACTGTTTTGTCTTATAAGGTAAAAATAAACCACGTTCAGCTTAAAATGTTTTTTTTATAAAGCGGAGCTACATATATAAAACAGATGCTTAATAATTCAGATACATTTTGAAAACTGATTAAAAACACTGCAGAGATCTGAAGTATAATGCAATGCACAGAAGAGTACGGATCTCTTCTAAAATTTTAGTCTCATTTCTAGATAATAGTACTATAAATTTAAAATTTAATAAACAAACCGCTTTGGACTCAATGAAATTTGTACAAAGGAATTCTTGTTTTAATGTCATATTTTCTCAGTTTAAATGTGAAAACCTGTATTTCCTTGTCCAAACAGGCAAATTATTCTACCCTAGACCCAGGACAGTATTTAATCAGAGAAAATTATCTAAAGAAGTAATCATGTCAGAAATCACACACACACACACACACACACACACACACACACACACACACACACACACGGGTGGGGAAATTTACTGAGTTTTTACATATCTGTCAAATCTCTTTGCAATACAGACAAAACTATGAAAAATTTGATGTGGTTGTTGGTAAGCTCTCCCATCTCTTATTCGGAAAGTTTTATTTGCAATTTTAATAGCAGACATTCCCTTTCCAGCTGTTGCAGGGAAACTACTGCACAGCTCCCTTCTATTTTCACTCAATGGGGAACAGAAGTAAAATTTCAACTGCATGATCATCCTAATAGATTCAGGAGTAACATTTGATAAAATTCAACTTATTCATATGATAAGATCTTACCAAACTGAAAATGGAAGGCAATTTCACCAGCCAAATAAAGGGGATGCATGCACACCCGATACTGCATACTTAATAGTAAAAGACTAACCCTTGCCCTGATTTAGGAGCAAAATAAGTATATTTTTTAAAATTCCCATTCAGTACCATTCTTGATGTCTTAGTCCGTACAATAAGGTAAGAAATAGAAATAAAAGGCATACAGGTTGAAAAGATACTACTAAAATGCTCTTATTCACAGAACACACATGATCCAGAATACAAAAATCCTAAAGTAACTGGAAAAACTGCCATTAGAACTTACAAAGAATTTCATTTTGGTCACAAGAAAGAAGACTATTGTGCAAAATCAACTGTATTCCTATTAGTAATGAAAAATGAAAAGAATTAAAACAGCAAATTTCATTCATACTATACACTATACTAGAATGTTGACATCAGTTTAAGAGAGTCAAAATAAATGGAGATATGTTTTTTATGGATGGATTAGAAGACTCATTGTTATTACAGATTTATGTATGTGTGTGTCTGTATATGTGTATTTGTGTCTATGTAAATGTATGCCATGTGTGTATGGATGCCCAGGAGGACAGAAGATGTCAGATCTCCTGAAATTAAAGTTACAGGCAGTTGTAGGTCATTAGATGTGGGTTCTCAGAACTGAATTCCCATCGTCTAGAAGAGCAGCAAGTGCTCCCAACTATTGAGCCATCTCTCCAGCTCAGCTCTGTAGTATCAAGATAGCAACTATTCTCAACCTAGTATACAAATTTAGTGCAATCCTCACCAGATTTATGCATGCTGTTATGTCCTTAGCTTCTACACTAGGAGAAAGGCCTGAGGTAAGATAGTGAAAGTAATGCATATTAATTGGTACCATAACTAATGTTGTCAACTTGGATGGATTGAGAGACAGCTGGGAGATTCTTAATGCTGCCTTATGTCATTCTCTTTTCATTTTTCCCATCTTGATTTGGGGTTTCCTCAACCCTTGGCATGTTTGAAAGTCAGTGCCACCTATGAGAAGCTGCCTATCCTCTCAGTGACTGTTCTGCTTGAAAAGAACTTACACATGTTTGCAGTCTCCGCTGAAGCTAAAGCAGCCTTGAGGGAGGTCCTAGTGGTATATAGGAATCACGAGGACAGTTAACTTTCCATGTCATTGTCTGCATTTGACTTTTTGGCTACTATGATGTGGTCCTTGGTGCTTCAGAATCAGACAGGAGCTGGGTCCAAGGAGAATATAGTTCGTATGTCCAATGAGGTGGATATCAAAGTGGGCCAAGTATTTACTGAAAATAAGAGAATCAGGGGTTGGGAAGCACTAGACAGTATACCTCTGAGGAGAAATCAAAACAGAATTCTGCTCAGAGGGAAATTAACATTTTGTTGAGTAAAATATTCTTTTCTAGCTCCACAAGCTCTTAGGTTTTGTATAAATGAACTGCAGCATATGTTAACACACTGACATGGTAAAGGGCAATTTCTGATAGACGCACCGCTTTGGAAAAGAGTTGTTTTTTTTAAAAAGACCCTCTATAGAAAGGTTGACATGATTGTGTTTTTGCTGTATCTTATCTTTCCTGTGTAATTTTCATAGTTTTACCTTCCTTTATTTACTGATTTCTAGCTGGCTCCATTGTGTGACAAGATGAGGAGTGAAGGGGACTTGCATGTTCATTTATGTCAGTGAGATCTGTCTGTGTTCATTTGAAGAAACACGTAAGTAACATTGCCTCCTCTGTCCCCTAGGTATTGAGTAGATCCATTTTAATAATAAAATAATTAAAACCAAAATTTCTCAGTCATAGTTAGGAAATATAATAGAGCCTCGTCAGAGAAAGGTTAGATGATGCTGGCTTTGAAGATGGTGGATGGGGTGGGGCATAAGCTAAGGAATGTGAACAGGTTTTGGAATCTTGAAAAGGCAAGGGAACAATTTACCCCAAGGATCTGGAAGGAATACAGTCCATCCACTCCCAAGCCTTGATTTTAGTTCATTGGGATTTGTCCGACATTTCCCTTATTCAGAACTAGCTCCAGTATCAAAGGACAAGAGAGAACAAATGGCTTAGTTCAAATACTGAAAGAAAGGAGAGAGGATGGAATTATTGTCTTCTGTCCTTATAAATGTGTGCTCCTGTTTTCTTCTTCCTTTCACTGTATATTTTCTGTGTCGATCAAAATTCTTATATCTTAGTGGGTAACATTTCAGATAATTGACACATGCCCTTGTATATGTAAGTAATCTAACATGCATGTGTGAATGCATAGGTTTTAATTTTATGTAAGATATCTTCTACAGAAAATTTAATTTCTTTTAGTGTTTTCATTTTCTCTTGATGCTGTTTCTTTAAGGATGATTCAATTGGCAGTGGTGGCACACGCCTTTAATCCCAACACTAGGGAGGCAGAGGCAGGTGAATCTATGTGAGTTAGAGGCCAGCCTGGACTACAAAGCAAATTCTAAGACAGCCAGGACTGTATTGAAAAACCAAAAAACAAACAAACAAACAAAAAACCCAACCAACCAAACAAACAAAAAAAGATCAATGTGACTATGTGGAACCTGGCTCCTGGCTTCTGGTTTTTGACAGCTACACCACTGTTTTCTATTCAGAAATCACAGGAACAAACTGAGGCCAGAGGATGCCTGGGGGCCTTGGGCATAGAGTAATGCCCTCTTCTCAGAAGATGAGGTGGAAAAAAGAGAGCAGGGAAGAAATTGGGCAGAAGGAGATAGAAAGTGAAGAGCTGCGGCTGAAGAGATGTCCTTAGGAAACAAACATTTGGCAAATGACTTTGAGAAAACAAGGTCATTAATAACAGTAGCACTCTAATATTTCTATTTGATCCAGTTTTCTTACATTCTCTGCCATTTCTAGCCTTATCAGAGACATTTCTGTCAGATCCTAGGAAGCAAAGCAAAGCTAAACAGAGCTCAGCTAGGTGTTAATTCTTGTTCCTACTGAAACCTTATTTACTCTCCTGGCACCTAAATATTCATCTGCTTTGTGTGAATCTATAGCCTCCTGAGTTTGGAACTATATGTAGATTTAAATCATACAAATGACTTCTTGTTTGACCCATGAGAGTATTTCTTTTCAATTATATGTTTTTTTTTCCTCAGCAGAAATAGTTTTCTTGCTTTAATTCCTGGTTATAAAAGTAATTCATAGTCAGGTGGTGGCGCGTGCCTTTAATCCCAGCACTCAGGAGGTAGAGGCAGGCAGACCTCTGTGAGTTTGAGGCCAGCCTGGTCTACAAGAGTTAGTTCCAGGACAGACTCCAAAGTTATAGAGAAACCCTATCTTGACAACCACAAAAGTAAAATATAATAATAATAAATAAAATTGATCCATGATTACAACACAAAAATATTATTTTAATAGGAAGAATGAAGATATAAATGTTACTATTTTCCTATCATCTGTGTAACATTTTTGGTAATATTACTATAGTCTTTAGTTACTGTTATTAGTGATATTTAATCAATAAATATTTACTATGAAATCCAAAGAGCTTTATGTTGCTATACAGCTGCAAGCAAAATCCTGCACAGTTTTTGCTCTGTGGACCTCATAATATAGAGAGGGAGAATTGTCTTTAATGATATGATTATTTAACTAATGCCTGTAGCAGCAGTTAGGATTGTTGTCCTTTCCTCGCATATCAACCAGCTGTTGCCATGGTAATACTCAATAACATATCGTATCCAACTAAGTGAAACACACAAGCAGTCACTTGTTATGTTCACAAGTCTACAGGTATGCTGAAAACAACTCTACTTTAGACTGTAGCTTCATGATCTACAGAGGTTGTCTCCTGTATATGTGTCCATTTTGGTGCCCAGGCTGAAGGGAAAGCAAATACCTGAAAGATGACATCGTCATGTGGACAAAGCAAGAAAACAAAACAAACCACAAAGCCATGCAGCATCTTTTGTTTTTGCCACACTTGCCATTATTTTATTGTCTAAAGCAAGTCGCATGGCCAAGCAAAAGATCAAATAGCAGGGATGAACACTCTTTCTACCATCAGAACATGGTAGGTATGTCTTGTCTACTCCAGAACTTGGGAAAACTAGGAAAAGAAATTTAATCCCCATGCACAGCACACAACAAAAAGTATTATTTAATAATTGTTTTATGACAGCCAAAAATATGCCTGAAACTTACTTAAGCATTTTATAATCTTACGTTTTCCAAAGCTGGGAAGGGCCGAGTTGTGCCTGATTACTTCCTAGACACTCTATCTCCGTGTCATTTACCTTCCTCTTAGCAAAGATGGTTTCTTGTGTCCACGACTAATCTTAGCAGCGGTCGGAAAAATAAAATAGACATGGTTGGTTTTTGCTAGAAAGCATTCTCTTCCTGGGGCTGGGGATAGTTCCTGAAACACAGTGGTCTGATACCCGAATGTAAAGAGGTGTGATTATATAAAAGATGAAGTGATAAAGCAGTTATAAAGACTATCAAAAACCACTACTTTAATGTCTTTGAGGTTGTCATAAGAGTTCAAACTATGAAAAATAACAACATGGGTACTTATGTGTATAGAGGGCATCATAAAATTGAGCACTAAGCTGAAACTAGAAGGGTGAGTGAGAATTTGTCAACATCAGATGAGAGGTTTTAGGCAGAACAATAAATGTTTAGGAGTAAAGTGAGCCTGGGATCAGGAAGCGTGGAAAGGCCTTACAAAAGGGGAAAGTGTGATGCAAAGCATCATGGGTATGAGGCTGTAGGGAAAGAGGCATATCTTTCAGGGCCTTGGAGATTAAGTTAAACTTTTACTCTTTATATTGAAAGCAATTAAGAGCCACTGAAAAGAATGCTCTAACCAGAATTGAATTTAAAGTAAAATTACACCTACTATGGTGTGGAGACAAATTGAAGAAGTGAAGGAATGGATATAAAGAAGAACAATTACAATTTATTTTGCAGTTTAGCTGCAGGAGTATAATAGCTAGAATGATCTGGGAGAGACACAAAAGTGACGTGACTGAACTTGAGAACTGTTTAGAAAGTGACACTGCTGCACTTACTGATGAATGTGACTTAGGAATGGTGATTAGCAAAGGTGTCAAGGACTACTTTAAGATTTCAGGACTGCATGGCTGGATCAATTTTGGTAGCGCTCACTGTGACAGGGTTTCCAGGAAGAATTTTAGATTTAAGCAGGACAACTCTAAGCACAAATGTTGAGTTTGACATGTTTCTGAACGGTTTACCAAGAAATGTTGTATTTCTAGCTTTGAAATATTATGTATTGTCTGCACAGAAATGCCAAGTGACATCAAAGACATCAGCAACAGAGAACACAAAATTGAAAGAGTAAAGGTTTCCCAAACAATAAACCTTCAGAAATAGCACAGTTTTGAGGACCTGTAGGGAAGGATGAACCTATGAGATAGCAAGGAAAGATGAGGAAGACTACTCATAGAGGTAAAAGTAAAACCCAAATTCAGGCAGAAACCAAGGGAACAAAGAATTAAAGAGGAGTGGTGAAATAAATGTAGGAAGTTATACTGGCTACTAGAATGGATGCCATATTGCACAATTTAGTTCGAAAGTTAAAGTGAAGTGATGACTGCAAAGCATGGGGTGGAGTGGTTTGAGGACCGGCAATTGGGAGAAAATCAAATGGGTGATGCAAAGCATCCATCTGAGAGGAGGATGCTTTATATACAAAAATGATTGCTTGAAAGTCATTTGAAAAAATAAAGCATGTGGTAATGATATTTAAATATGAACTTTATATGTTTATATGGCCAGAATCTATATATTTATATGGTTTTATTTGGGATAAACTATTAAAATAAACACTTGTTTATAGGGAACAAAATGGCACAACAATGATAAAATATTAAGATAGACATTTAATCAATAAACATTATAAAAAGTTTAGAAGACAGCAATGCCAGAATGGTTTCAATGGCTTACAGACATCACCAAATATCTGGGGTGGCTCCTTCCTGTCTCTTCCACTTTGCCTCTTTGGTCTGTCTGTGGTGTTTCCTCTTATGATCTCCAAATGGCTACCCCTATTAGAAATCTGTTCTTTTCAAATTCTAGTGTGGAGGTACGAGTGATTCAAATGCTTTCTGTACCAACTGCACTCTGCTTCTTATAGCAAAATCTTAATTTGATGCCTTTAATACCAGCACTTGGGAGACAGAGGCAGAGGCAGGTGGATCTCTGTGAGTTCAAGGCCAGACTAGTCTACAAGAGCTAGTTCCAGGACAGGCCCCAAAGCTACAGAGAAACCCTGTCTCAACCCCCTCCCCCCGCCAAAAAAATCTTAACATGAGTCTATCAAGAAATCTCTCTCTTTTTCACAAGAACTGGATCAAATACCCCTTATTAGATGAATTACTATCAGCAGAATTAAGCCCATAATTAGTTTTTACTTATTTTTTCTATCTATGGAGTCAGGTATATTGGACCCAAAACTTCAGAACAAGAATAATTTTTTAGACAGGCAGGTTCAAGATGGCTACCATGAACAATGTTTGCCTCATGACTGGCTCGTGTTCATGTGTGTATATGATTATAAAATTAATTGATACTGTTAAGCATTCTCAAATCATTGAATGCAATAATTAAAAAGTGTTAAGAAATAATGTGTGATTCCACTGATTCCAAAATAAACAACCGTGCTTAGTATTTTGATAAAGAACTTAGATGAACTTTTTTGTGCTTAAAGAATGTTCTTTTTTCTCTCAAAATTAAAACTATGCTGTCTGTGGGCATTTACTATTTCATTTTTCACATTAGGCATCATTTTTTGTGATGTAGTGGAAATGGAGATTGTTACTATGGGGGATTGGTAATGTGGTGATCCCTTTACTGGATGTAGCTTTTCTTCATTGTGGCCCAGACAGAACAAGAGAATCCCATAATGCATTGCCTTTCTTCTTAAGCAGTACTGTGTAAAAGTTAAAACAGGGATCTGTAGCTCAATTACTTGGGTGTGACCCCACCTCAGTTCATGAATAGCTCTGTGACCTTAAATAAATTACTCAACTTCTCTGTGTATATTGATTTGTTTGTGTAACCCAACAAAAATAAGATCCATTCCAAATTAATAAGTGATGATTTATGGAATTGATGTCCTTAAGCATATAATCATCACTAAATATTATTGTTATGATCATCTCCTTTTCTATTTAACTTCTGTAGTAACACACAACATGAGCTGATAGACCTTTGTGCTGGATAGAGGCACAGAAATGTCTTCAATTGCCTGGTTGCTAGTATAGACTGAAAAAGCCCAGGATGTCGGCGGTTTTCATTTTCCATCTGTGTAGAAAGGCAGGGCAGTGCTAGGAGAAAGCAAAGCAGAGAACATTTGATAGTGCATCAAGATATTAGTGGAGCACTTCTCTCTAATGAAGAAAGGCATTATTTCATATACTATACTAGATATAATCTATTACAGGCATTCAGAAGATAGCATCGAAATCCATTCATTATGTCCACTGGCTATTGTGGTTATTCAGGCATCTGCTGGCATATTACTTGATATAACCGAATAATGAAGCACTCATTCAATTTGCAGATCTGTAGTGCAGTGTATTTAGGAATTAGCTCAATGTTTCATCAGTGCCTGTTATGAGAAGGACAGCTAATAGAAAGATTGCTCTGCCATCTGGTAGCGAAATCATGTCAAGCGATTGCTGAGTGAGCAAATGCATCTGGAAATCCAGGCGGTCTCTCCCTGCTTTCTAACTTCTTTCTTTTTCCAGCAGAATACCTTCCATTTCCAGCTGCGGCAGGGAGGTGTAGCAAATTATTGTGAACTGTGGAGTTGCAGTCTCTGGCCTGAATTATACTCTCAGAATTAAGTAGCAGCCTTGATGCCAAGAAGTATCTGCAGAGCCAGCCTTGAGAACTCCAAGCACTAACATTGTTCCCGTATCTGAGATGGTTTTTAAATAGCCCAGTATGGTTGATATTTATATGCTAATACAGAATGCCAGAAAATAAGCCCGATAATAACCCCAGTACTAAATAAAGTGAGAAAAATTCAACAGTAGCCTTCTTTTCTTAAGGAGACCACGGATTCCTTGGTGACCTTGAAAATAATCATTAGAATTAATAAACCACAGGGCTTTCTGTTCTACTCATTTTTCTGCAAGTAAAAAGTGTATGTGTGTGCGTGTGCGTATGTGTATGTATACATGTGTGCATGGGTGTGCATGTGTGCACAATGTGTGAAGGTCAAAGATCAATCTTGGATTTCAGTCCTCAGTTGCTATCCACCTTCTTCTTTTAGCATTTTAGAATTTAATTAATTCCTCTCTCATATATTACATTTGCAGTGCAGTTTCCCCCTCTCCTCTACTCGAAATCCCCCCCCCCTCCTTTTGCTCACAGATCCACTCCTCCTCTGTTTCCCTTCAGAAAAAAGCAGGACTCCCAGGAATATTAAACCAACATGGCATAACAAGTTACAATAAGACTAGACACATACCCTCATATCAAGTCTGGATCAGACAACCCAGTAGGAGGAAAAGGGTCCCATATATGCAGAGAACCTAGCTCAGATCCATGTAGGGGCCATGATTGTCAATTCAGTCACTGTGAGCCCTTACGAGTCCTGATTAGTTTATTCTGTGGGCTGTGTTCTTGTGTCCACCTTGTTTTTTGAGGTGGGGTTTCTCACTCGGATCTGGAGCTCATCAATTAGGGTAGGCTAGCTGGCCAGTGAGCCCTGGGTATGTGCCTGCTTCCAATCTTGTCTTTGTCTCCCCATAATGGGCACATCAAGCTTTCTTCATGGGTATTAGGAATTAAAGTCAAGTCCTTATGTTCCCATGGTGGGGTGGCTTGAATGATGCTCATGCATCTGAACACTTGTTCTCTAGTCGGTGGTATTGTTTGGAGAGGTCATGGGGACTTATTGGAAGAAGTATATCACTGGGGGTAGTGAGTGAGCATTTAAAAACCTTGTGTCAAATCCAGTTTGCTCTTTCTGCTTTATACCTGCAGTTAATCACGTGAGCTCATATTTCTGCTCTGGCCTTCATGCTCCTTCCTGCTATGGCCCCTGACATGGTGGATTCTTATTTGCCTGAAACCTAAAGTCAAAAACGACTCTTCTTTCTGTAAGTTGCTTTTGGTTATGATATTTTATGGAAGCAACATAAAAGTAACAATATACACAGCAAACACATTACTGACTTTTCTCTACAGCTCTAAAGATTTTTTCCCTTTTAAAAGGGATCTGGGTATATACCACATTTAGAAACAGATTTAAAATCATAACATCCTAGATTTATGTAGGTCAACCCACTGTCTATTTCATACATAGGCAGCACTGAACATCCTACCTACGTACTTATCACTGATAAATACTAAAGTATGCCTTAATTCAAAAGTATTGAAATCTCAAACCTTTTTTTGTAAAATTCAGATGCAAAGGGAAAAATGTAGACTTATCTACATCTCCAAATGGCCCAATTTTTCTTTTGATAATAATTCCTTTTATTAATATGAAAGTTAGTGGTGTTTTACATATAAAAATAATGTTATTATTATTTAAAATATGGTGATTTTTGTTTTCATTGATCTTTAAAATTACATTTTAAATTAAAATATGTCACTCCTTTCCCCATTCCCTTTCCTCCTTCCAGACCCCCCATTTAACCTTCCTTTCAATCCCTCCCATGTCTCTTATCAGTCTCACATTTAAGGACTCTTTTTCTATGATTATTATTGTTACATGCACACATGCAACCTACAGAGCCTATTTTTGTTGTTTCTGTGTTTATGGTTTCAGGGCTGACAACTTTGTATTGGGGCTCATTCCTGGGAGAAGCTAATTCTACCTGTCTTGGTTTTCACTAGTTACCTATAGTTCTTTCTTTGTATCAGGGTAGGAGCTCATCAATATTGTCATTGTTCTGGCCTTTTTATACAGTCATTTCTAGGAGAGACAGTCTTGCATCAGACTTCCTGGTATTCTGAGTCTTTAAAGTCTTTTTTCTCCCTCTTCTGAGATGTTCCCAGAGCCACAGATTTAAGAACTGTGCTATGGATGTTTCCAATGGGACTGACATGTGATCTCCGCATTGTGTCTAGTTGTGGTTTTTTTGTGCTGATCTCTATTTGCTATAAAAAGAAGTTTTTTTATGAAGGTTGATAGCTACCTGTGGGTATGATGATAATATTTAGAATGTAGTAAGGAATAATGCTGGTCTAGCAAAGTGGTGGTAGTAGTTTTCTCTTCTAAGAGCCTCAACCCCACTGGCCTTGGGTAGTTGGCTAAGTTTCTAGGATCAGGCATGGTTTCCCACTTATTGAGTATTGCTTAAGTTCACTTAGGTTACCATCAACATGTAAGTGCCACCAATGAAACTTTGCAGCTCTCTTACCATTCTGGTTATTTTTGTGGTTCACAGGTGTCACAACTGGGTAGGATTGTCTCCTTCCCTTGGCAGCCTGTATTGTGCTTTCCTGTAATATGGGAACTAGGCTATGGCCAGGAGGCTTTTAGGTTAGAACCAGCTCTAATCTAATTCTGTGTCCTAAATGTGAGGCAGCATCAGCAATAGGAACTATATTGATTTGGGAGTCACTTGAACTACTGAGACCAACCACTATACTTGGGCTTTCTTATTCCTGGTTCAGGTTTTGTTAAGTCTATGGTTCTTGTAGGCAGCATTGTCATCCCACGTAACTAAATTTCAATTATACATGTATTATATATAATTTTAGGAAAATTCAAAATAATATGATTCTTCGAGGATTTATCAAACATCCTTGGTATTATTTGTCTCTCCTCTCTCCTTCTCCTATATTGACATCTCTTTCCCCTTCCTTGTTGAAGCCCCCTCCCTGTTTGGATAAGGAAGCCTACCTTATGAAGGCTGTGACTTTAAGATGAACTAACTCATATGTGAGCCTGAAGTTTGATGCCTCATCTGAGGTAACCCCTCTAATTTATATATTCTAGTTGTGGTAAAATACACACAACAAATTTACCAGTTTAACCAAATTATATGTAGAATTCAGATGAAATATTTTCTGTTCTATGCATCACCTTCAGAACTTTTTCACCTTCTGATATAACTCTGTAGCCATGGAACAATAACTTTGCATTGTTTTTTTAGTCCCGCTCATAACCACCACCATTCTTTTAGTTTCCTTGGATCTACTTTATGGATCCCTAATGTCAGCAGAATCATTGCATATTTGTCCTTGTCACTTAGCATACTGCTTTTAAGATTTATCCAATTCATAGAATGCATCATATTTTCATTCTTTTGAATACATATATCTTATTTTGTTTACTTATTCATCTTCAAAGATTACATACAAGTGATCAGAAATCATACATTGGACTTACAAGTTTGTTAGATTCTCTTTACTTATGTTTGTTCCTTTGCTTCTTACTTTATGTTTTAGTTAACTTGTTTGAAGCCGTGATAAACACTATTACCTGAAAATAACTTGAGGAAAGGGTTTACAATTTACAGCTTGCTCTTTATCATCCGAGGAAGCTAAGGCAGTAACTCAATGCAGGAACCCAGAGGCAGGACATGAAACAAGCCATAAGAAGAACACTGCTTACTTGCTTGCTAGGATTGCTACAATCCAAGACCACCTGCTTGCTGTGGGCTAGGCCCTCCTCCATCAATTAGCTATCAAGAAAATGCTCCATGGACAAGCTGATGGGAGCAATTCCTCAGTTCAGTTTTCCTCTTCCCAGGTGTCTACAGTTTGTGTCAAATTGGCAAAAACTAATCAGCACACCTTATCATGGTCCAATTTAAGTAGCTGAGGTTGTATCAGTACTAAGCAACTTCAGGGGTTGGGGTAGGGAGTGAGTAACTGTTTCTTATAGTAACAGCCTACACATGGTAAAGGGGAGTCCCGTGATGCAACGCAGCTATCATCAGTAGTGAGTCATATCCATGCTGGAGCAGACATTTCAGTGCCTGCCAATGCCGCCTATGTTCCTCTCACTAGCCCCTTTACTCATCATGCTCTTTCAAGTCATGCCAACAAACTCACTAGTACAGCGAGCTGAATAGGGATATAATGGTTTCTTTGTTCTGATGTTGTTTTCTCTATTCGGAACCTAGAGGTAGACTTCCCGGGAAAACTATTGCAGCATGGCTGTACAAAACTCAATGTTTGGAAACTACTTCAAATTAAATAAACAGGGGAAGGCAAGTTTGGGCACCCTCTCCTCTATAACTAGGAGTCTTAGCTGGGGTCATGCTCATGAACTTTTGGGAATTTTTTTAGCTCCAGGTTTCTCCCTAACCCCTTAGTGGCTGTCTCTAGCAAGGTCTCCCTTTCATGACTCTCCCACTCTATCCTTCTTCCCCTTCAGCCATCTGTTTCCTCATGTTCTCATCTCCCATCCCCTCCCCTTTACTACCTCCTTCACCCCCAGTTTAGCCAAGAGACCTCATTTAATTCCCCTTGCCATTCTCAGCCTTAATGCAGGGGAGAAGGGCTTGGTCCTGCCCCAACTTAATGTGCCAGACTTTGTGGACTTACCAGAGGATCCCTTACCTGTTGGGAGGAGTGAATGGGGAGGTGGCCTGGGAGGAGATGAGGAAGCAGGAGGAGAGGTGGGAGGGAATACTGCGGTTAGAATGTGAAGTGAAATTTAAATAAATATATTCCAAATGGAAAAATTAAAATAAACATTGTTTGTTCAAAATGTGAGTTTAGAAGTCTAGTTTATTGGAAAAATCAGCTGCTAATGTAGTTATCTTAAACATTACCCAAGTCTTTCTTCCTTTTTGGCCTAAGTCTTTTCTTGCCCATTCTTGCCACCTTAGATTGTTGTTCTAGTTACAATGGCATATAAATGTATTGTTATCAAAACATTGCCCACTAGAGACTTTAATTTTGATTGATTTGAACAGTTGACAGTATTGTATTGAAGTAGACACTCGTGTACATTGATAAAAGTAGACACTATAAATGATAAATGACAGAGGTGCTTAATACTGAAGTTTTGTATGGTTTACTCTATAAGGAATAATAAAACAAAATAAAAATAGATAGTACTTATACTTTTTATGATTTATTATTTTAAAAGAATAACAAAGTATCTTTTCTCATTTTGCATACCAATCCCAGTTCCCACCCTTTTAGTACTTATAATTTTAAGAATTTAAGATAAAGTTGGGATTTTTCATTAAAAATTCTTTATTTGTATTTTCTAACTAAAATATTCATTGGCACCCAGTAAATTAAGCACAATGCAGTATCACAATGTTAATATTAAAAATAACTATTTTAATATAATCTAAGAGAATTTGGAAAACAATCTTGCAATTTCCCATGAGAGTTAAGGAGCCTATCCTGGGCATTTTTCCTTAATTTGAGTCTCCAGTAAAGACATTTGTTAATAATTTCAGATTAGCCAATATGGTATCTAGAGAAATTGTTTGTCTGTGTGTTAAGCTGTGAAATAAGCCCAACATTAGTAAAAATTTTTCTTGGAATTAGAGAGAGGAAACAGTATGGCATCACTCTTTGGCAGCATCATGCCAAAATCAAGTTACACTTTGAATCACCTTTTTAAAAAGCTTTATTATGGAATGGAAAATTATGCATAGGATGATATAAAGAGCAGATTAAAAATTAAATCCAAGAACATAACTGGTGTAGGAGGTTCTTCTGTTCATGTGTTGCTTTCATTGGTTAATAAATAAAGAAACTGCTTTGGGCCTGATAGGGCAGAACGTAGGTAGGTGGAGAAGACAGAACTGAATGCTGGGAAGAAGGACAGAGGGAGGGAAGCCATGGATCTTCTGCCAGAGACAGATGCTGGTTAGAATCTTGCTGGTAAACCACTGTCACGTGGTGATACACAGATTAATAGAAATGGGTTAAATTAAGATGTAAGGATTAGCCAATAAGAAACTAGAGCTAATGGGCCAAGCAGTGTTTTAATTAATACAGCTTCTGTGTGGTTATTTCTGGTGTAAGCTAGCTGGGCAGCCAGGACAAACATAGGGCCCCCTTCTCCTCTGCAACACTCAATGTGCAAACATAGTTTATTTATTTGAAGGATTCTACTGTTCATGAGGTTTGTACACACACTTGTGTGTATATGGGTATATATTCATGCACAAATGCACACACACACACATACACACAGACACACACACACACTGCACTGAGACAAATGTTGAAACTTCTGATATTTGTTGGCTCAATTTTCTAAAGTTTTGAAGGGCTTAGTTTCAGGTAAATAATAATGTTTTACTGCATTAATCTCACATTTTCAAAAAATGGCATTTTGTTACCTCAGGATAAGATTGTCAACTTAAATTTACTCATGTACCAATCTCCTCTCAAGAAAATCCTGGAAGACGGAACTAATATTTCAGTAAAACATGCCAATGGAGGTAAAGCTGTTTTCAATGAGAGTGTGTCATTGAATGATGACCTTCTGCAGACTGGCTCTCTCCCAAAGGCTCAATGCTTGACATTTACACTCTAGGATAGTTCTCCTAATAATTAAGGTAGAACTATATTATAGGCTCTTAAGCATAGAAGGAAATTTGAGAACCCATTTGTTAATGTAGGGATAAATCTTATTCTCTTTAGGGAGAATACCTGTCTGCATGTGAAACAGATGACAGCATGTCTTTTGCTTGACAGTTTTTTTTGGAGAAGCAATAAGGGGAAATAGTTTTATAGTGAACAGTGAGGAATTATCAAGGGGTTTACTGGTAGAACATGTGAAATATTAGAAATGTTGGTTTCCTCTTCTCTGTCTCTGTTTCTCTCTCTCTTTCTCTCTCTCTCTCTCTCTCTCTCTCTCTCTCTCTCTCTCTCACACACACACACACACACACACAAATATTTGGGAGTGCTACTTAGGAGTCAATTTGTAAGTGCATCTATACATACAATCATAATTTTTATATTTTAATTTTACTTCTGTAATTTTTTAAAAATTAATTTATTTTTATTTTATGTGATTGCCTACATCTATGTATGTATACCGTGTGCATGCCTAGTGTCTATAGAAGCCAAAAAAAGGATCTTGAATTCCCTAGAACTTGAGTGACAGATAGTTGTTAGCCACCATGTGGCTTCTGAGAATTGAACCCAGGTCCCCTGTCATGGCAGCCAAGTGTTCTTATCCACTGAACCATCTTGCCAAATCCTTTTATTTCTTATTCCAGTTCATTCAACTGTTGATACTCATGAGGGTTAATATTGGTCTTCAACTTGAAGAGATCTAGAATCAACTGGGAGATGGCTTCTGGGTATGCCTGTGAAGGATTATCTTGACTAGGTTAATTGAGGTGGAAGATCAGCCTACTGTGGGTGGTACCATCTTCTGGGCTGGGATTTTAGACCGTTTATAAAGAAGAAAGGTAACTAAACACAAGCATTCATTGCTCTCTGTTACTTGTTTATAACCAACTGCTTCAAAGTACTGTTAAGGAAATAACATCTTCTAGATGCAACAAAACTTATACACATCTGAACTCACAGACTGTGACAACACACACAAGTGTAGTAATAGGAGCAGCGGGGCTGCGTCCCCAACACCCCAGCCTCCTGCTCGGCTATCTTATGCCCCGAAATAATTACACTGACACAGTATTCTTTTAATAACTGCTTGGCCCTTTAGCTCTAGCCCTTACTGGCTAATTCTGATATCCCGATCAACCCATCTCTAATAATCTGTGAGCACCGGTCTTACCGGGAAGATTCTAGCCTAAGTCCATCCTGGGTCGGAGGTGGGGCATGGCGTCTCTCTGAGGCGTCTGCTCCGGAGAGGAGAGCTGTGGAGTCTGAGCTCACTTCCTCTTCCTCCCAGCGTTCTGTTCTGTTTACTCCTCCCACCTATCTTCTAACCAATGAAATGGGCCAAGGCAGTTCCTTTATTAGCCAATGACCTTCGTCCATCACACAAGAGCTGCACAAGTTCAACCAAAATGCTAGTGCTGAGAAGGGGAAATGGACAGGAAGATATTTATAATTGTTACCCACTTGGAAATGGAAAACCAATCATATTCCTCCAAGGTAGTGTCACTGGATATATCAACCATACTCCTGGCCATGGGGCCTGCCCAAGAGTAGTTAGTCAACACAAAATATACTGAATGTTTCTTTTATAAGCTTTTTGGTTTGGTTTGGTTAGCTTTTCTTTTCTTTTTGTTTGTTTCTCTGTTTTTATTTTCATTTTTTTGTCTTTGTTATAGATTTTTCTTGGTGTTTGAGAGATAGGAGATGGGAGAGAGGGATAGAACCATAAAGTTGGTTGGAGATGGAGGTGAGAAGGATGTGGGAGGGTGGGGAGGAATTGGAGGAGGAAAGAGAGCATGATAAAAAGTTACTGTTGTTGTTTGATGGGGGGGGAACTGCCAGCTCACAAATAATGACACAGAGACTTATTATTAATTATGAAAGCTCGGCTTTAGCTTAAGCTTCTTTGTAACTAGTTCTTACAACTTAAACTAAACCATATTTTTAAATCTGTGTTCTTCCTGGAAGTTCGTTACCTCATTTCCATGGACACATACTGCTTCCTCTGTGTTGACTGACAACTTTACCTTTCCTTTTTCCCAGAGTTCTCTGTCTGCCTGGAAGTGCTGCCTATACTCTCCTGCGTAGTTATTGGTCACTCAAATTTTTATTACACCAATCACAACAATATAGCTTCACACAGTATACAAATAAACCACAACATACTGTGACAAATTTTTAAATAAAAATTTATGAAAGAAGTTTGAAAAAAATAGAAAAGTTTAAAAAAAACATAAGAAGTCCTGCTATTGTGTCTTTCCCATCACTGTGAGCTAAAATAAACCCTTTCTCAATAACTTCATTTTGTCACATATTTACCACAGCATCAGAAGGAGTAACTAAGATAGAGTTTTAGACTGGAAAGCATATCACTGTGAGTAGGGGGTTAATCTGGTTGAATGTGACTTGATCCAGTGAGTAGTCTTAGCTCAGCCTTGTCAAATGTGATTCTAGTGAAAAAAAACTTTATTCAAAGTAGTCAAAGTCCAAAAGATAGATGTACAGATGATATGTCATTGTCTTACATTCCAAAAGAAAGCGTTTATTTTGTTGAGTGAAAAGGGCCCTATTTTTTCTCTCTGAGACTCTGAAGTCAATGTGGTGGTAAATGCTGTTCTTTCCCTGGTGTTAATCTCTCCTTTGCTGAACCAAAACTAAATTTTCTTTTTCTTTTTACATGTTAGATACTCCCACATATAGTTAATACAGTTAAAGGGAAGTTGTTTGTTCCTAGATTTGTGAGACCCTATTTGTCTAATCTAATCTAATCTAATCATTTTAGCCATTGCATCTGAGTTTATACATAGAACTGCCTAAATCAACTTGGTCCAATGGGAAACAAGAAATGCAACTTTTTCCATGGTTACATAATTAGGGGAAGCCAGTTTCTCATTGGCTAACTCTAGTTGGGGCTGGGGGCATCCTGTGATCATGATGGCAATAAGCTTTAGGATGGAACTGTCTGTGTTGGTGTCGGAATGGAGAGAAGAAAGTCAACCTTCTTTTCTGTTGACTTTGATCAACTCATGCTAATGTATGTTATATAGCTGAACTTTAGTTTTGATTGACAAGAACTTCTTTATTACGGTTGAAGGTAGTTTGAGTTGAATTTTCAATTTTATGCAGCTTAAAGCATATTAAATGTTATTAAGTTTGGTACCAGAAGTGAAGCATAGCAAATAAAAAAACCTTCAGGTAATGGAGTTAACTGTGTGGAAGAGAAAAATCAGAAGAAAGTTTAAGTTTTCTATCACTGCCATGCTAAAGTGAAATATTTATCATTCTCCAATTAATTACCAAAGCCATAGCATTAAAAGATTTTGTAATAATAAATCACTCTTTTGAATACTTCTTGCATCTTCTAGTAAGGTCTTACAAGAGCAAGATAAGCTGTAGTATTCACCTCTGATGTTATCATTGGAAGACAATGGAAATTATTTCATGTGATTAATTGCTTTTAGAACTACCTTTACTACCACAATAGGAATTATTGTTACCTGGCCTAGAAATATGTGTTTCAGAGAATTGGCATTTTTACTTTATGAAAGGGATATTATACCAGAGCTTTTCTGATTTATCAGCCATTGTGCATTATGTGTACTCTAGATGGACTGATTTATAACTGTCTATTGTTGATTCTTCATAAATTATGTCGTAACTAATGGAAAAGAATCGATGTCATTCTGCTGGATGTGACAAGTGGTAGGACTCTGAGTTTCCTTTGAGGTGTACCCAGAGGAAAGAGGCTTTCTATTATCTTTGTCTGCAATAAACTTTTATCAAAAGTTTTTTTTTTAAATCTCACTCTGGCTGAAATTTGATCACAAGTTATTCTTGGGGCAATCATTGGACAGGAAAGTGGGATTACACTTAAACCAATTAATCTCATATGGATTTCAAGTCACATAACTTCATTCAAATATACTCAGTGGAAAAGAGGTAGAATTCATGTCATAGAAGTGGCTACAGCATACAATTTGAGGATTTCATAATCATACAATTGTTTGGTAAGCATAAATCAGACAGGAAGATTAGCTACACAGAGGGAGCAATAGCACTTTCTTTCAAATTGTTCAGATGCCTTGCTCTTGCTACTCGGCATCACCACCCATGTACTAGAAGGTCATTAAGGTGTGGAGTCCTAAACTTTCTAACTCGTTAGTTCTTAGTTGGCCATCTTTATTTGACTTTTTAGAGTTGAAGTCTACAGTAACAATAACACAGGAAGACTCTGATTACATAACAATGGGGATTTGTAAACTGGCTATGTGAAATAATGGATTTTGATTGTTTTCAATAATGATGGGAATTAGAGGCAAATATTTCTCATTGTTTCCAATAATTACTTAAATATACGATTTACACTATCTCCCATTGGCTTTCTCAGATGCGTGCTTTTTCTTATATTAAGACTCTGCCCTCACAACTTGGGTGTGGAGTAACTGTGACATGATTGGATTTATAGAGTATGACAGAAGTGATGTTTTGGGATTTCTAAACTCAGTCTTTAAGACAACTAAGCAGCCTCCATTTCCTTCATCTTAGAAGCATGTCTGCTTTGAGATCACTCTATTTTAAAATATTTTATTTTTAATATTTGTATATGTATATGTGTATGTGAACGCAGTACCTGCAGAGGCAAGAAGAAAACATTGGATTATTGGAGCTGGAGTTACAGGCAGTTGTGAACTGCCTGATGTGGATGCTTAGAAACTAAACTTGAGTTCTCTCCAAGAGCAGTTAGCACTCTTAACAGCTGAGCCATCTCTCCAGACCCTATGCTCTCCATATTGTGAGCATCTCATGCTAGCCATGTGTAGAGATAACACGGAATGTCATTGAGGTTGAGAGTGAAGTCATGTCGGACTTTCCAGCATGGTTGCAAATTGAGTATAGACAAATGCAACCTGAATTTTTAAGCATAAGATCACATTAAAAAACAATGTATTTTAAGAGAAAATATCTTTTCAATTTATGTATTTTTGGATTGCTTTAATATATAGCAACAGATAACTGAGATCAATAAATATTTTCCTGAAATATTTTTCAGAGCCTTTACTATGCATGTAATCTTGAATTGTAGCCAAAGTATATTAGGATAATTTACAGTGGGGAGCCCTTATCTCTTACTGCAATTTGAAGTGTGTATTCTGTAAGCAAGAGAATGAGAAATTCTTTCAGAATGTGGTGGATGGCGACTTGATGCTCTATGGCCAGCTGACTACTAAGGAGTGAATTTCCAGGAAATTGGTATGTCGATGGTGATAAAGGAAATGTTTAAGGGCAGTATAGTCAGAGGATAGTGTTCCAGCTAGACAGAAGAACACAGTATAGTCAGTCTTTGAAATCCATGGAACATTGGTTTCAGGATATCTCGCAATTACCAAAATTCATAGGAATCCAATTCCCTTAAAGAAAATTGTACCTTTTTGCATAGAGCCCATGCATGTCCTCCTGGGAATAAGGCTGGATATCTGACTTAGTGTTTTAGAGCACAAGATGACATGAAGTTATGATGTTACCTGCAGAAAGAAATGAAGATTTTAGTCCCGTTGCTGCTGGAAGGGTTGCTGCAAAGTCTGAATTGTCAGCCCTTTGGAACTGCCTCAGTTGAAGTGAACCACTTTCACAAAGTGAACTGTCTTATCTAAGGTCATATCTCCTTCCCATTGATGGAGCAGTGCTCCTACCAAAACTTGAGACAGCCCCAAAGGGCTATCTCAGCTCCGGATCTGACTGTGGGTTTGACTGAGACTTTTATTTGGACTATATGCTATTGTGCTCAGGCTACCTTTGCCAAATACCACAGACTGATAAGTATAAACAACAGCCATTTACTTCCTTACTGTCCTGGAGCCTAGAAATCAAAGATAGGTTTAGTTTCTGGTGTGACTCCTCTTCCTGGCTTGCAGCACCTGCCTGTTGTGTCCTCACATTGCCTTTCTTTCACACTAACATGGAAAAAGGGAGTGCTTTTTGAAGGGAACAAATTCTGTCACATTACGGCTCCACTCTTATAACCTTCTTTCTCTTTAATTATCTCCCTGTGAAGAGCCCATCTCCAAAATGTGGCTGTATCAGAAGCAAAAATTAGCACACGGATTCGCAGTTTTCAGCCAGCAGCATGGCTGTCCACTCTGCACCCTGCCCACTCCTGCCTCCTTGGCAGTCTCTCACAGGTATGGGTCCTGAGGACATTCCCCAGTGAGCATTCTGCACACAATGATTTTTGTCTGTCTTATTCCCAGAGAATCCAGCTTGTGATGGCACTGAGTTCTCCAAGCTGGGACACGCGTTGAAGCTTGACTGTGGGAAGCACAAACATTTCTAAGACAGAAATCTCTCTTTTCTTCTCTCTCCTTTTTGTCGTTTTGTTCTCTGTATCTCAACTAGACTGGCAAATGGTGTATGTCTCATAAATGCTACTTGAAAGACTCAATGGATGAATAAATAAGCAAGAGTAAAGCCTCTTTCTTACGTTTAGGATTTAACTTCAGACTGGGCCCGAGTTCCCTGTTCAGGCAGTATCAACGAACTTGTTGGATCAGTGCTTCCTAAATACACTGAAACTGTAGGATCAGAACCACAGCCTGGGATGAGGCCAAGTGTGAAGATGCAAGACAACTGGATTCAGGTTTGAGGACTGTTGCTCTGGGGAAATTCAAAGTATAGTACCTCACGTAGAGACAGTGTGCCTCCAAGTGAATTAGCATTTTAATATGACCATCAATTTAAATTTATGCCTTAGAAAAAGTGCCTGTCATTGACACTAACCCTCTTATACCAACACAAAAAGCATTTATATCCCAAACCCATCATCAAGTGTTTATTTATTTTGTTGATAATTCAAACAAATATTCATGCCCAGACACCAACTCATCATTGTAAAGTCAAAATTTGTGGCCAACACAAAGCTCTGTATTCATTTTCATCATGCTTCCATGGCTTAGAGCAGAGCTGAAACAGAGCCCAAAGGCAGAGCAGCTTGGTGACTCCATTGATATGTAGCTCTGGGGTCACACTAAGTTTTAATCAAGAAACTGGGCAGCTTTTTTAGCTTTTTGAGCCTCAACTTCCAAAATGGGAATTGGTAACAATGACGCTAATAACTACCTCATGGAGTTATTTTGGTTATTATAGAAAAAAGACTCTGAAAAATGCCCAACTTGACCTTTATGTCCCATATTAAACTTGATAGAATAATGTTATTCTCTGCCCCAATAGAGTCACGCTTTCTTCAATGCACATATAATCAAGATATGAACTATTAAATATGACATGGCTGCATAAGATGTTTTTAAAAAGCTATATGAACTCTGGCCACTTGTAGCAGTGTTTCCAGCTCTGTAACAGAATGATATATTCACCCACATTGTTATCTGACTTTGTGGTAATCTCATTTGAGTAAGTAGAGTGCATATTCTATACGTCATTGCTTTTTGGACCTGGCTATGTGATTTTGCTTCAGCCAATGGAATGTTAGCATATATAGAATTGTGGTAATTTGAACAGTTTTACTTCATCTTCTGTTGCTAATAACACATTGCAGACTGAGCAAGTTAGAAAGAAAACATTTATTTGACTCATACGTTGAGTCCAAGATCAAAGAGCTACGTCTAATAATTGTCTTTCTCTTGGCAGAGTTCAAAGGTGGCCCAGAGAATCACATGCTGAGAGACAGAATGAGGGAAGGAATACGATAGAGAACTGGTCAAACTGGTTTTCACAGTAGGTCCATTCTCGATTACCCATCAAGCCCATTAATGCATTAATCACATGAATGGATTAATCTGTCGGTGGGATCAGAGCTCTAAATTATCCCTTAACAGTTCTACTTGGCTCCACATCTCAATGAGCCTCAACAGGGATTAAATTTTAACGCAGGCTACAGAGCAGGAAAACCATATTCAGTCCAGAGCAAATACTGTGTTACCCTAATTCATGTCTACCTGGAATCTGTGAATGCGCTCTTCTTTCTAAATAAGACCTTTGCAGATTTTATAATCAGGGTAATATGAGGTCATAGTGGATCCCAGGCTGTGGTTCTGATCCTACAGTTTCAGTGTATTTAGGAAGTGCTGATCCAACAAGTTCTTTGATACTGCCTGAACAGGGAACTCAGGCCCAGTCTGAAGTTAAATCCAGGGAGGCCCTCAACTCAACAGCTCAAATGTTTGCAAGAGGGAGGGATATTTGGTTAGTGACACAAACACAAGAAAGAAGTACGTGCAATGATGGAAGCAAAGTTTGGCATGATGAAGCTACAGTCCAAAGAACATCAAGGATGACAGAGAGGCTCTGACCAGACAGACACTAGGAAGAATCATTTGGGGAGTTTTGTTATGCAGGATTATTGTAAAAGTATTGGTTTGTGTTGTGACAGACTGTGAATTAGACATGAATTAGAAGAATCAGTCTATTAGACTGATAAAGAATGTTCACATCACCTGGTTCTTTATTTTGAGGAGTCTGTGCAGCTGGAAAATGTTGGGGCAGGGGTGGGAGAAAGGGTATCTTAAATAGTTTCTTAAATAGTATTTTAAATAGTTTCCCTTTCAAGGATACGAAAAGTTGGGTGTTGGTTTCATACTCTGCACATGTTTGTTTGGACGAACAAGTAACACAGTGGAAATAGTTGAAGGAGAAGAAAGGAAAACCAGGGATGCCCCTGAGCTGATTCTGTCTTTGTTAAAGAAGCTAACAACCCAAATAAGAGGGGGTTGTCTTTAGGAATGACAGATGGCTAAATGGGTTTTGAAAAATTAAAATTAGAAGGTTTCTAGTGTTTCTAGATTATTATGGTATAAAAATGCAAACCAATTTGCACAGATGTGGGGAGTAACAGAAAGAATAGTGGAGGCTGATTAGGTACGTTTGCCGAGGGCAACTCATTAAAAAGCACCCAGCTACAGTACTGACACCCCTATAATTTCCGCTGCCTCCCACCTTTACCACTTTATCAGCTTCAGGGGGAAAGTCAGTTTATTCTTTAAAAATCCCACTCCTGAATGCATTTGTTCTCCAAGTCCTTTTCTTGCGGAAAGACTCAATCGCTTTTGGAAGAGGGTGCACAGACAACACCTCTCCTTAGTCTTAAGATAGGGATTAGAGATCCACATCGCTTCTCTATTTTTGGCTCTTCTCTGCCTCTGTCTTCCTTCCAGTAGACA
Organism: Microtus pennsylvanicus; assembly: GCF_037038515.1. Classification (NCBI taxonomy): domain Eukaryota; kingdom Metazoa; phylum Chordata; class Mammalia; order Rodentia; family Cricetidae; genus Microtus; species Microtus pennsylvanicus. The sequence continues at coordinate 139,043,608 of NC_134601.1, forward strand.
ACATACCATTACAGATGAGGTAAGATCCACGTGCTCTGCTCTGCGTGTTTCTAAAGTGAATTCAGCAAGTTCATCTCTTTGCTTTGTTTTGACACTAGGAAGAGGAAGGCTGCTTTGATCTTTGAAAATTATGACTATAAATAATGCCTGTTCAAATATTGTCTCAAGATTAAACTGGTGATTGTCTTTGATTCTTTTTAGAATCTTTCACTTCCAAAATCCTTTGGACATGTCAGGAGTTGATCAAGTTCAAAATTCTACGCTATTATGTTTATATATCTAAAGTAAGTTTGCCAAATAGACGCTGTACTGCCTTTTATGTGGCTTCAATATTACATGGCTTTCTTACTTTGAAAGTAATTCATGTTCATCACAAAGTTATACTGCATACCAAAAATACAAGTAAGGAAAATTAATCTGGAATCTTCATATGCAGAAATGTTGTTAGAATCTATAAGTATAAATCACATACAGGTTGAAAATACCCAATCTGAGCATATGAATTACAAAAAAATCCAAAATATGTATTGTTCTGAGTGTTGATAGGATACAACACTCAGAGAGTTTGATACCATGAAACTTAGCTTCACTCAGAAAATTACTGAAATAATATATAAAATTCTTTCCAGGCTTTGTATTTAAGGCATATGCAACATAAATGAATTTCCTGTTTAGATTTGGGTTCCATGCCCAAGATAACTCATTATGTAATGCAAATATTCTGACATCTGCAGAAGGCCAAAGCACTTCTAGTCCCAAGTGTCTCAGATATCGGATGCTCATCATGTATGACTGTACAGTTTTTTTCATGCATTTTCATAATCCTGGTTAAACAATTTTGAAATTTTGATTTTTGAAAGTAAGGGTCCATCCTATGAACTATATGGTGCTCCATTTGATTCACATTATATGTGTACAGCAAGGTTTACTGTGTTTGCTATGGACATTTTGCTTTATGTAGCCTGGTTCTTTCCCATGGCTCCACAGCATGTGGAGGTGTGATGTACTGTGCGCATGAACAAGGATCTCTCATTTGCTACTCATGTCTGGAGGAAACTAATCCAATGCAGTGGTTCTTGTTTTCCCTTCCAGACTGATATATATCTGGTCATAAATTTAAGTGCTAGGTGCTCAGGTTTCTAACACATCTGAATCCTAGACCGTGGACAGCATACAATGGTAGTTGTTTGAGGGCTTCTTGTGGATGTAGGAAACATCGGCCCTCCTGTGACCTGCAATTCATGAAGCAGGTGTTGAGAAGATCACTGGCTCTAGTGGAGTCTGGTGCTGGCTAGTTTTTGCGGAAGCAAACAAAATGGCTTGACTAATGTCTCGCATTCACCTATAGAACAAGACAAGCTATAATCACAAGGATAGAGGGTCTTTCCAAGTGTACGGGATGGCAAGCTGCTTGGTTTGGCAAAAGCAGTGAAGCCATGCAGGGGAGAACAGACTGGAGGCTGATTTGTTTGGAGAATCTGGACACTGGGAAGATAAGCCTGAATTTGACAACACAGATGGAAAGGATCCTGAGTAGCTTTCTCAACAGGGGAGTAAGATAAAGATGAGCATATTCAAAGCAGATGATTTTATTACCTGCATGGATCTGCAGCTCCTATTATCCTGTATGATCATTTGAAGAGCATGCCTGCTAGGCTTCTGCCCCATTGGAGTCTGGCCATCTAAGTTGTGTGCAGCCCCTTGAAATAATTAGTTTCCTATGCTCTCTGTGTACAGAACCAAGAGGAGCAGTTTATTGGCTTTGCGGGCATTGTCCAGCTACTGCCAACAGAATGTATAAAACTCATTGAATTGTGAGCAAGGGAATACTTACCTATTACCTAAAATTAACACAGATTCCTATCATTCAAAATGCATCTTTTTGCTCTTCACATTGCTTGTGATGGTACAAAATGGTACCTATAAAGGAGAACTATCTAAGTCATCGCAAAATCACATTGGCCCTGTGAATTACCAATCCTATGTCTAGGGATGTATTCCAAAGATATAATACAATATAATGTGTAAAAAGAAATCTTCAAGGTTATTCATTGCAACAAATTATTGTAAAATTGGGAGACAACTCAAATTCCTTCAGTAAGAGACTGAAAAGCTATCTTGCATCTACACAGGAATACTATATAGCTATAACAAGAATGAAGTATATGCTGGGAAATGATTTCTAGCATATATTAGTATGTGAAAAAGTAAATGGATATTAATATGTAATCATTTTCTCCAATAAAAGGAGACTATATATATATACATATATATGCACATATATATGTGCTTATCTTAAACAGGAATAATAAACATGAGGAAATTGGAGTATTTCCAATGGGAGACAAGAAACAAGAGGGGAGGACCAAATGGATACAACTTTTGTAGATTTAAACTTGAAAACATGCAATTACTTTGCATAATTATATTTGAAAATTAAATGGCAAAAGAAATCCATAAAATGAAAATCAGTATGAATAAGATGAAAACTGCATGACACTTGGGGCTGAAAATGTGCAAGCTATGCCTAGACAATCTTAGGAAGCTAAGACCTTTCCAACACTAAAAGAACATAAGACATAAGAACCACTTGAACAGGGGCAATTTTATTATTGGTAATAACATGTATAATATTTGGACATATTTATGTATGTTTAGTTCATTTGCTTATTCTGATTTAAACACAGAAGCTCACTCTTCACCTTTAAAACTACTTTGGATGTGCTAGAGAACCAAAAACTGTTTTGAAAATAGAATGATAATATGTGAGAAATTTTTATACTGTCTTTCCTACATTGAAAGGCACAAAACAATAGCTCAATAATTAGAAATAGTTCCTCCTATAAAAGAACTGTACTTGTGGAGCTCAAGAGATGGCTCAGTGGTTAAGAGAATTTATTGCTTTTTGGAGGATCCAGGTTGGTCTCCCAGCACTCACAAAGCAGCTCATAACCATCTATACTTTCAGTTCTAAGGGGATTGGTACCTTCTCCTGTGCTCTGCAGTCACCAGGCACACATGCGGTACTTTCAGATAAACACCCCAACACATAAAATAAATGAATAAAATTTTAGAAAATAGTAATTGTTAGTCAATGCATAAAGGGAAGATAAAATAATATCAAGACTAATTTTCAATTTCTATAAAATATTGGAGATGGACAATAATCATCAGTAACTGCAAAGATCACACACACACACACACCACAGAGAAAATGAGCCCTGTTTGGCCTCTTAATGAGTGCCTACAGCACTGTCTGTCTATTAAAGATTATTACAAAAATTTGAGATTGACTATGATGAAGACTTTAATTTTAATAACCAATTTATGGGAAATGTGGGAGAAACAATGAATCTGTTAAAACCTGATGAAACATAATTAACAAAGTCCAGATTGAAGTAAGTATAATGGGGCCACCCATATAATTTATTAACCAAAAATACTAAAAGAAAGAAAGGAAAAGAGGGAAACTGTATAAATGTGATAATCAGAAAATAAGTTGCTATATCTACATCTTAGTTTAATTCAGATTTAATCAATATACTACAAAATGCCAAACTTAGACAAAGCAGGTCAAATTGAATTTCAATACTTGAGGATATTTTAAGTGTTGTTATTTGTAAATTTTTACAAGTGTCTTTGTTAGGAGAATTCAGAAGTAAATACTGAGCTGTTTGTAACTGACGCGTTAGCCCATGGGTTTGCTTCACACCTGGAGTCATCTGGGATGCAGAGAACAACGCCTCAGACAGGGCATTGCTGACTGGTTGAAGCTAGGTGATGGGATGGCCATGTGCATCAACGGCTTAGAAGAAGGCCTAGTTCTCTGAAAAAAAGTGAAGAAAACATGAGGAAATACACGGAGAGAGACAACCACGCCTTCATTTTCCCTGAAGATTCTCAATATGATTTAAGCTTTTGCGTCCTCTTTGAGGATTCTAAGCCTCTATTATGATTTTTAAAATGCAACTTGTTTGTTTCGTGGCTCTTTAAATCATTAATTATAATTAATGGTTTTCATAGAAAACTTGAATTTTAACAGTATTTGTGATGAATGATACAATCCTAAATGTCAGTGCTTGTTAGAAATGGTGACATTTTCGATTGTAATGTTTATGCATGATCCTTTCTGCTTATTAAAGGCCACTGTTTAGTCTGTAGTCGCTTTGACTTCTGGCAAGTTACATTTGCTGCAATCTGTGAACTTCATTTCTTGGTAGGGATTGACGGATATTAGCACAAACACTGCTCCTTTGTCATCTTTCACTACGCTAAACCTCTTCTGCACAGGTGGCACGCAGTCTCCTTTTTTCTCCCTGACCTTACTGGGCCCTTCATCCCTACCAGCAGTCCCTGACTTGCCAGCTTTGCTGTCATGTCAAATGGACGCCACCAACATTGCATTCCTCTTATTTCTTCTGAAGCTCGTCTCTCTTGACCAAACCGAACACTTGATAACCCACATCTCAGGAAAAATGCTTTGTTTTGGCTATGGCTGCAAGTCATCCGAGGAAACTCTTTACAGGCTCACGTATCAACAGATACCACCCAGAAGGAAGAAAATGCAGGCATCATGCTGTGAACTCTCTGAAAATGCAGAAATTTCAGACTCCAGAAGGCACGAAGGGAAGGGCCTCTTCCTTCCAGTGTCTCATGTTTTACTGGCTTGAGGGTGCCTTATGATGGGCTTCAAGAGTGTCCAGTTAGGTCTATAATCTTATGTCATATAGCTGTATTTAGAATGTGGCTAAAACAATCACCAAAGCATACTTGGAAGTTGGATCATTCTGAGTTAATTGTAAGGATTTATGCGATTAATAGATAAATCTGTGCCATCCTCTCAACAGATATTAATTGAATTAACTTTGATAACACTATTCCTTGTATTTCTCTTTGTTATGTGCTAGCCTATTAATAATGATTATTAATAATGCTTTGGATCTTTAAAACATCATTGTAATCAAGACATTCACAGTGATGATTTCTCATATAGCAAGCAAAACAGTATCTGAGAGATCAAGAAATTTTGACCAATGAGGTTAGTAACAAAACCCATAGTCAGGGATGATTCTTTCTCCCTTTTCCACAGCATACATTACTAATTGTTCACCTGACCTTTCTCATCTATCAGTGTTTGCTTCATGTGCTCTGAATCTACATATTTACAACTATCATGTCTTCTTGGTGAACTGACTCATGTGTCATTAGATAATGTCCAATTCTATGCCTGGTGATTTTATCTGTTCTCGGATTCTTTGGGTTCCCTATTAATATAATACCTCCAACTTTATTTTAGTTAGAACTTGCATGGCATGTTTTTTCACTTTCTTTTCTTTATGTTTTTACATTTTCTCTTTGTATTTAAAATTAATATATTGTTGGTATATTTTTAATCAGTATAATTATGTTTATAATCATGTTTCTAAGACACTTAATTTAACTTAATTTTTGGTGGTTTTTTTGTTTCTCTTTTCTTGATGACCTCTCAGATTATTTTATTTTCCTTTATTATTTCATTTGGGTTTATTAATTTTGTCTATATTGCTTTCTTTTCAAAAAATATTATATTAATTCTTTGACATTGTATGTTGAACATTTTCATCCCCTTCCTCCATCTTATCCTAGATCTTCCCCTCACTCCACACCCACGCAGTTCTGTGCTCTTTTTTCTGTCATCCTCATTGGTTCCATTGGTGCTGCCTTTATACTCCTAGGTGTGTGGTCCTCCACTGGAGCTTGTTATACCCACCAGGGACCATACCCTTAAAGAAAACTAGCTCACCTCACCTGGTACATATCAGTTAACAGTAGCTCCTGAGCCAAGGAAGCGATTATGAAGGGGAACACGCCAGATGAAAGGGAACACAAATAAAGTAATCTCGTACTAGCTCCGAATAGGGTATAATAAGGGGTTCTTTATTTAAGGGGGAACTCACAGATCACAATGAGAAACAGGAATGGAATCCAGCATCCAGGTCTGACAGAGAAAGAGTGACAGGTGCGCACCTTTTGGTACCCAAAGCCATGCCCAACCTGGTCCAGCCTCTCAAAGGCCATTGGCTGAAGGAGGTTCATGCCTACCTTCCCCTTATGTGCTATGATTTATCTGGCTTTAGCTCTGTGGGTCTTGTGAATGCTTTTATAGCTTCTGTGAATTCTTATGTGCAACTTCCATATACTGTCCAGAAAACTATTTCCTTGTAGCCACCCACCACCTCTGGCTCTTACAGATTTTCCACCTCCTCTTCTGCAATGATTTTTGAGCCTTGGGAGGAGAAAGGTGTGATACAAATGTTTCATTTATGGTTAGAATTTTACAGTCTTTTAGTCTCTGAACAAGGTGGGTCTCTATGCTAATCACCATATATTGATGAAAGAAGTTTCTCTGACAATGGTTGAGAGATGCACTAATATACAATATAACAAGAGGTTTAGGAGTGGCTTTAATACTATGTCCATTTAGCAGACTAATAGTAGTAGGTTCTCTTCTGTCTCTTTCAATAACAGTGGGTTCTTGGAACTTGGGTCCTCTCCAAAGGCACCATTTGCTCTTAACTTCTGAACTTCTGAGCCTTCTTTCCAGCTCTAGACACAATGCCTTTTGATATTATCCCATAGGTATGTGAGCTGCTCTCCACTTTTAAAAACTGTTTTCTCTCTGTTAAACAGGTTGATAATATCTTTTTAACACACTTTCAAGTTCACTATGTCCTTTTTATTTCTATTCTTTTGTTGATCTTAGACAATGATATTTTTAAGGAATTGTTTTTAATTCTTAAGTTACTTAAAAAATTTTGTATCTCTTCTTTGAACCCTGTGTTTCCACTTATATGAAATGTCTCTTTCTCAACCTAATGGGCCATAGTTATATAATTTTTATAATGTCTCTGATAATTTTAATATCTAGGTCACCTTGACATTGGTACCCGTTCTTTTATAACTTTTGAAAGTTGATCATATTTTTCTAATTCTTTGTTGAATAAGTTTGTGAAGCATCTTAGACATTTTAAATATTATACTGTGAAACTCTGAATCATTTTCTAGTCATGTGGAAAATGTCAAAATGTGCACATGCATGCGTGCATGTGTGTGTATGTGTGTGTTTCACTTTAGCAAGCAATCAACCCATTTAGATTTAGACTGCACATTCTGTCTGGTCTTCTGTCAGCAGTGCTTTGTCCTTTGCTTATTCTGGTTTCAAAAAAATCTTTGCTTTGGCTTTTTAGATGTGTCTCTTACACTCACCACTTTAAAGTCAATCCAGAAATGAAAAGTAGTTTATGTTGTGATTAAATTATCGATTTTTTCCATTTATCTGTGAATAAGTTTCTTAGGGGCCTTACTAGAACTAGAGGTGATTTCCATCTTAGTTTAGTTCTCAGTCTTTGATACACTGACTTTAGTGTGTTCCAGGCATGGGCAGGTAAGGCGCAAGCTCAAAGTCTTATCTGAGATGATACGCCAAACTACTCACTGTGTCTCTCTTCTTTGGGATTCCCACTCTGTCCAACGCACACATTAGTTTGCCACAATTTCTTTCTTGGTTGTTTGTCTAACCAAATGGCATTTCTTATAGAGATTCTGTTTGTATTGCCACTGTTTTACATCCTAATAAGACCCCATCTTTCGCACATGAAAGAACATTTCTCCAGAATCTCTTTTCTCATCTCCACTACTGACTTATTTAATATTTGATTTCTCTCTGCAACATGCTTGTTTTTGTTTATATTAGAGTTATCAAGCCATTGCTCATTTGTATCTTGATCATACAGTTGAGTTATAATCATTAGGCTACCATCTCTTTGCTTTATTTTTTTTCTTTTTTTTATAAAATATTCCCATTTTATTCTCATAGTAAATATTATAAATCTATAGAACAAGCAGGACCATCATAGTCTTAGAATAAGACTCCAAAGCATAAGGGAAATGAAACAGTTGGTGAATTAGAACACATATCTGTGCCTTTGACTTTGATTGACTGCTTTTCTAGAAAGTCACACATTCTTGTTTCAGGATGCCTTCCTCTTTCTTTCACGCAAGCTTGGTTTAAACCCTTACTGTTTTTAAGGCACAGCTGTCATCCTTAAGTGACGAATGTGCCTCTGCTTTTTGGCTCAGGCCCACATGTTCTTTTTATTTATTTATTTATTTTTTTTTATTGAGAAAAGGAAAAAAAAGTATCCGCCTCCTCCCAGCCTCCCATTTCCCTCCCCTCTTTGCTTTATTTTTAAAACATCAAACATTATATATCTGCTGCACCATCCCATGTCAACATATAGGCTTAGACAAATCCCAATTCTGTGTCCAGTAGGAGGCTGTACCAACAAACCCATCATTTGACTAGGCCTCAAGAACAGGGAAGTCATCTTTGTACCTATGGTTCAATTTCAATCATGGAAAAAAAGCTGGACTCCAACCCCTCCTCCCTTTATTCTAGCTTATCCCTGCTTTTGTTATTGGTGGCTGACCAGTTTGATAACTGCATTAATTAACTCTTGATGTGCATCTGATGCTGCCATAGTGCCCAACTGTAGTGACATCCATGACAGTTATTTATGGATAATTGTGTCCAACGTTTGTTCAATTTTCCAGGGTTTCTTGAATGGAAGATGGTCTCTTCCCTGTAGTCTATGGTTCTTTGGTAGACACATGTAGCTGACGCTTTTTCCAAGTGTCAGCTTGGAAATATTTTCCAAGTTCCTTTTCTAAAGAAACCTTGAATAAGAGTCCTCTATTTTGAGTTGAAAAACTTGGAAGTTGCTTGTTGCTGTAACACTTTTCTTAGCACTTAGTAGATTGTCTTGTTTTGGTTAGTTTAGACACATGATTAATTCTTATTTATAATTTGGCTTGGAAGTGATGACATTAATTTCATGCTGGAGCACTGAATTTGTCAATGTCAAATTCTTAAACTCTTTGCCTCAACCATAATAGCGTGTAATATTCCACCAGAAAGCAGAACTAAAGATCATGGTTCCTCACAAGCACAGGACCAAACTAGTCCCTCTGAATGTGCTTGATAGTTGCATTGCTGGGGCAGACTGAGGGGCCACTGGCAGTGGCACTGGGATTTATCTCTACTGTTTGTACTGGCTTTTTTGGATCCTATTCTCTTTGGATGGATACCTTGCTCAGCCTAGATATAGTAAGGAGGGCCTTGGACCTTCCCCAAAGCAAAGTGCCTTACCCTCTCTGAGGATTAGAGGGGTGTGTGATGGGAGTATGAGTGGAGGAAATGGGAGGAGGAGAGGGAGTTGAAACTTGGATTGATTATTTTTTTTTAAATCTAATAAATTAAAAAAAAAGATCACAGAGACTAAAGTGGCAACCAACTGCTGCTAGGGTCGGCACCTGGTCCTCTGTTTATATACTATGGCTGTTAGCTTTCTGTAATAAACAATTCCACTATTTAAGAAAAGATCACGGCTCCTCTATCAGCCAAATTATCTGGGTGAGAATCACATGGAGCCGAGAATCCTGACAACTTATGGCCGTGTAGTGACAAATAAGATTTTGTTGTTTTAGGTCAATGAATTTGCAGGATGTTTGCTAGTAAAATATTATTTAACCTAACCTAGCTTCTGATCCTCCCAAAGAAACTATATGAAAGGTAATATCTTAATATCTATCATCATGCCTATTGTTTCCCACTTCAAACAAGGCTTTCAAGATAAAGACAAATTTTCTTAGTCCCAGCTAATTATGAATTCTCTGTCATCTAAGCACTTCTCTTTGAACGTTCATATTTCTGTTATGCTGAAATTTCTTTTGATTTCCTTAATAGGTCTGCCAGACATGAAACTTACAAACAATTTTCATTTGGTGAAACCATACAGTTGTCATATAACAAGAACACCTGGTAGCTTGACAGAAAAACTCAGAACTCAAGAGATGGACTGCATCTTATACTCACCTCTCTCTCCGATCCATACTATGAACATTGACTTTATTTCCTTTCCTGCGTGTCAGTCACTTTTGGCATTCGTTCTACTTTTTATGCCCTTCCCGATTTTATAAAATTCCATGATGGAGACACTTGATTATCTACTATTTGATTTCTACACCCTTCTTTATCTTAGATGACTTTTGTCCTAGTTTTATTTCTGTTGCTGATACAAAGTACTCTGGAAAAAAAACAATTTAAATGAGAAAAGGTTTATTTTAAAATAGCTCACAATTTCAGGTTATATTCTACCACTGTAGAAAAGTTAAGGCAGAAACTTAAAAGAACTGATAAAATCACATTCATAGTCAAGAGCAGAGAGAAATTCATGCATATAGGCTCACTTGCTTGCTTTGCTCAGCTGGCTTTCTCCAATAATACACATTTAAATTTCCACTCCTAGGGAATGGGGTCACCTCCAGTGAGCTGGTTCTTTCCACCTCAGTTAAATGAATTAAGGCATTCTTGGACAGCATGCCTACAAGCTGACCCAGTGAAAGTCCCACATCACCCATACTCTCTTCTCAGTTGACCTTTAACACTTTTGTTAAAGTTGTTTGTGTCTGACTTTTGTTCATCTCCTGAGTAGGAATGGCCCCATAGACTCACGAGTTTGAATGCTTGGATTATAGGGAGTGGCATAATCAGGAGGTATGGCCTTGTTAGAGTAGGTGTGGCCTTACTAAAGGAACTGTGTCACTGTGGAGGCAGGCTTTGAGGTCTCACACGTGCTCAAGCCACGCCCAGTGTGAGAGCTCACTTCTTGTTGCCTATGGATCAAGATGTAGAAGTCTCAGTTCCTTCTACAGCACCATGTCTGCCTGCCTGCTGCCATGTCCCAGCATGACAATGTATTAAACCTCCGAATTGTAAGCCAGCCTCAATGAAATGCCTTCCTCTGTAAGAGTTGCTATGACTATGGTGTCTCTTCACAGCGACAGAAACCCTGAGACAACATACACAGTACTGGGCTTAGCACCTATTATGCACTTTGCTGACCTCATTAGTGCCTTTTAATTCATTTAATAGTTCACAAAATCTTCTTATGTACATACAGAATCTTTGTATTTTGTAGACAAGATAACAGGCTAAGAGAATAATATGACTTCCATGAGGTGCCACAGCCTGTAAATAGCTGGGGTAAAATAAGAAAGCGGCCTTCTTGGCTCCATAGGCTGCGTTGTAGTCACTGACTCTTTTGCTTCTTTGTAGATTGGAGGGCTTTTAAGCATGTGTTGATAAGCTGTCGTCCTTAGGACTTGTTTAAATTGCTATCCATTTATTTCATTGAGATGCAACCACATCTACTTATTTAGTGTTGCTGATAGTTGCCTTCGCGTTACAAAACTGAATAGCTGTGGTAGCCACTGCATGGCTTTCAGATCTTCAACTATTTACTACTTGATAGAGTATCTTAAGCATTTAAAATGAAATCACTTTACTAATCAAATTACTAAAAAGTAATCACTTTGCATTCAAGAAATTTTTACATAATCTTGGGTATATAAACATAAAATAGGATATAAATCAAACATTTACTGGTAATAAATCATGAACAAATTTTATTTTTATAATGGCTCTTTAATACACATGTTAGTTTACCATCTATCAAAGACAAAAGCAAATTTTCATACTGATGAGATGAACTTACTTGTTTTTTGTTTTTTTTAATTTATTTATTTATTAAGGATTTCTGCCTCCTCCCTGCAACCGCCTCCCATTTCCCTCACCCTCCCCTGATCAAGTCACCCTCCCTCATCTACTTGAAGAACAATCAGGGTTCCCTGACCTGTGGGAAGCCCAAGGACCGCCCACCTCTATCCAGGTCTCCAAAGGTGAGCATCCAAACTGCCTAGGCTCCCCCAAAGCCAGTACGTGCAGTAGGATCAAAAACCCACTGCGATTGTTCTTGAGTTCTCAGTATTCCTCATTGTCCGCTATGTTGAACTTACTTGGTTTTTAAATATAAAAAATTAGAATTTGGATGTGTTTTCCAGAGTTGATCCATATTTTGATTTTATAACCATCATTTCTGAGAATACAACCTTGCATAAATGTTAGAAATATGTTTACAGATATTAGAGAAAATTTTCAAAATTCTGTTTTATTCCAAAGCCAAATTTTATTAATGATTTTTAAAATAAAAATCAGTTCAGAAACTCAAACATCAATTTTAAAAATCAGTCTAACACATTACAATCCAATCTTATGCTAATTTGATACTTAAATGCTGAGGAAAAATAGAGCAAAATAGTAACAGTATTTGATTTTCATAATGAAACCATTGTTCCTATAAAAGCAGAAAACTGTGCATACAATGAAAGTGCTGCAGTTTCTAACACACAATATTCTTTAGTCTGAGCTGAAGTTTTTCAGGTAATGCTTGTTGGCATTGCATGGTGTGTGTGATGTCTCTCGTACAGTGCAAAGTGCACGTATTTTATGTTCAAAACTGTAAGAGTTGCTAGAAAGACTCAAGATTCATTGTTTGTTTGATTTTTGAATTAATTTCTGATTGTCATACCTTCAGAAAAACATTACTCTTGCTAATAATTTTATGACTTCCACATTCAGTTAAGTTATACAACCCCACATGGGGTCACACTCCTAATTTAAGAAGGTAGACGCTGAAGGAGGAATAAATTTTTCCTGACAGAGGAAATAACATGGGAAAATGTATGAGGCACTCCAAACTGCAGGTTTCTCAATGCATATGCTACAGCATATTTAAGGAAAGAGATATTTTGTCATGGTGGTGAGAACAGCATAAGTACTCAGTGGATGCTACTAAAAACACTTATTGCTTTTTCACATATAAATGTATAATTTACACTACTGTATTTATATTTTGTGTTTCTTAGCATTATCATTTATAATCATATGGATTAGAAACAAGGAAAGGTAATGAGTAGTCTAGTGAACCAAGTATATTATAAATTCATAGAAAATATTTTAAATTACATTCATTCAACAAAGTATTTGTTGATAAATTGTATATTTTGTTTTCAAGTGTGCTTTATAGTATAAAATAGTCCCAGTGACGACTCATGGAAATGTTAAATTTGCTTTTGAATTTCAGGTGGTAATAGTAAGGTAGTTGGAAAACATACACACACAAACACACCTGCACGCAAGCACGCATGCACACACGCACGCACACACACACACACACACACACACCTTACCAGACCTTGCTCTTAGCCAATAAACCCATTTAGAAAAAATTTTTAATAGTTAATATGTCTTAATATTGACAAAGAGTACTTTAAAATGTAAGTAAGATTCAGTGTATTTATCATCACTATCTTCCTTGCCTTAGATTGGAGGTGCACGATTGCTCATTCAGCTCTGAGCTGTAAGAGGGAAATGTATCATAAAGCTTCACATCACTTTGACACTTAGCAAAAGTGAAAAGTGTTGCCTGGAAGAAGTTTTATACAGAAAAAAATCATTGCATGTATTAAAAACTTTTGAAACCTGATTATGTGTTAGATTAAAAGAAAGTGTTTTGTTTCTATTTAAAGAGCATATACTTTTTTTCATTTGTATGTTTTATAGTGCCTTCATTTATTCTTCTTCCTACTGGATACCTAAGATGATGATTTGTCATATGGAATCTTATGGCAAAACAAATTTGGTAGATGATCCCACACATTTTTAAATATCATCTTTTTAGATGCCAGACACTTTTTATTCATATGATATGTTCTAAAAACCATGAAGACAAATTATAAATTGAGAAGAACTATTTTAAAAATATCCGAGGAGCTAAGCTCTTCGTTCATGTTTCCCTGTTGGATCATTTCTTTTAATAGCATCATCTGACTGTCTGAGACTTTTTGCACAAGCATTTAAGGTTTCTACTGCTATAATTAAACATCACGGCCAAGAGTATCTTGGAGAGGACTGGGTTTATTTCTTCTTACATTTCTAGGTAAGAGTTCATTGCTACGGGTGATCAGGGTGGAAACTGAAGCATTGCAGGAGCCTTGAAGGACAAGATGATCCAGAGGCCATGGAGGAGTGCTGCTTACGGACTTTCTCCTCATCACTTTCTCTTCATCTTTCATATAGCACCCAGGCCTAGCAGCCTGGAAATAGTGAGTTCAGTCTGCTCACATCAATCATCAATCAAGAAAATGCTTCACGGGCTTGTCCACAGGTAAATCTGGCAGGCGGGTTTTCTCAACAGAGGTTTCTTCTTCCAAAATGACTCCAAGTTGTGTCAAATTTGTATAAGCCTAGCCAGGGCACAGTTTGATGATTATCAGAAGACTGTGGTATTTCAAGCTACATATTGCTTCACTATAGAGGAAACAGTTGATGAAAGTTCCTGTGGAGTATCTGTGGGTTGCACCTATGGTCTTTTCCTAGTCACAGAACACTTGCTTATTAACATACTTTATTAATGGGATGGATACATTTAGTCTGCTTAACTTTAAGATAGACTTTGGACAAGATTACACTAAAATAATTTAATGCAATGGAAAGCTTTCTGTTTTGTAGAAAATGGAAGCCAGAGAAACTCACTTGGCTTATAGCTCTTCAGGAACATTCTATTTCCTCTCTCCATCCCTCTCTCTGTCCCTCCATTCTTCTGTCCCTCCGTCCCTCCGTCCCTCCGTCCCTCCGTCCCTCCCTCCCTCCCTCTCTCCCTTCCTCCCTCCGTCCCTCTGTCCTTCATAAATCAACAAAAATTTATTGATTATTTGCTAGCACTGAAATTGTGAAAAGTCTGGGTTTAGAATGCTACTTACCGGCTACTGAGGAAACAGCTCATTTTAGTATAGTGTGATACATGCTACTGAAGAAAGAATGTGCTTAGCTTAACAGATCTATACACTAAGGTAAAATTAATAACGTAGAATTAACTAAAACAGCAAATAAGTAGGGAATTAGAACCTCCTAAATAATCCATAAATCAATAAAATCAATATTAAACTCAGTGAAAATGAGCCATAAAATAACGAAATACCAAATATTGTGACATGTAATTTTAAGAAATGCTAAAGTAAAAATTAATAGTCTCAAATCCTAGAATTAGGGAAGAAAAAAGATTAATGAGTCATGTATCCAACTCAAGATTTTTTAAGAAAACAAAAAACTTACCAATGTATTTCCTCCCAAAATGAAAGCAAATGATCAACAGGGATGGGGATACAAGATTTAAAATAGAAAACAAACATAAAGTAGACATTATCAACCAGTACCTACTTTGTAAAAGAGTCAGCAAAACAGAAAACATTGAGCCTGGCAGTATGGCTCAAAAGCAAAGAAAATAAAAGGAAATAACTATGGAAATGAGATAAAGGAGATATTCATGAATAGACAACAAGTTAATTAAAGAAAACATGAAAAAATATGTCCAAACTTAGAAAACAGGTAAAATTTCTAAGAAAATTATTATTTATTCAGGGCAGATAGGCGGCTCAGTGAATAAAGTGTTTGCCACATGAGCTCGAGGACGTAAATCTCCAGTACTCATTTATAACTGGGCATGGAGGAGCAGTCCTGTAACCCTAGTGTGGGATCAGAGACCAGCATATCTCAAGTGCTTACTGGCCAGCTGATCTAGAAAAAAAGGGTAAATTTTACATTTAATGGGAAGCCCACTCTCAAAAGATAATGTAGAGAAGTGAGGAGGAAGGCATCCTGGCATCAACCTATGACTTCCACAAGTGCCCTTGTGAGCAAGCATAGCCACATGCACATGCTTGCACACACACACACAAACACGCACACATGTTCACACACACATGCATACCCTCCAATAATAAATAAAAATAAAGTATAATTTATGCCTTAAAAGGATCATAACATTAGAGGAATTGAATAAGTAGAAATAAATGTATCCAGTCTTTCCTTCTGCATGCAAAAAAAAAGTAGGCAAAGATTATTTTGCAGGACAATTCCTATAAAATATCAACAAACCATAGTCCTTTTCTATACAACCTAATACAGGAAGCAGATTAAGAAGGATCATAGTTCAGAAGATTTGCCTAAGACTGCTTTTGGCAGGCAACCCAACTTGAACAAATCCAATTTGGTCAAGTTAGTCTCATGAAAAAATGGAGCAAAAGGAAAGTTTAAAATTAGAATCTATGAATACTTGAAATTGAGCCATATAAAACTGATGATATAAGACCTGTTGCCATCATGAAAAGGACCATTTCATATGGCTCAAGCTAATAATTCCCCATTTTAACAAACTATGGAAGAAAGACAGGCAGCTATTTTAGAGAGTCAAGAAAAGCTGCTTATGTTAAACATTAAATTTAGTGGTACAACATTATAACCATTTTGCTGTCATATTATTATACATGCACCGCTAAGAAAGAAATGAAAGAAAAAAGTTGTACTAAATTTTCTTACATAAATAATCCAAGAGAATTTACAGATTATGCAAATTTTAAATAATTCAGCAATGTTTGCTTGAAATAGTTAACATGATACAAAAATTGCATCTGTAAATGTCCCAAATAAACAACTTTACAAGCAGCAAACACAAGTATAAAGCTTCTTGGGAGAGGGATTAGCATACATGTATAAAAATTTTTGAGAAAATTTCAAAACTGAAAATGAAAAACAATCTATGGTAAACAAAATAAATGAAGAACTATATAGATAAAACTACTTGGGTTTTTTTATACAATCTCAAATTTTCAAGGTTTTTGAAAAATTCAGTGTCATTTAAATAAAACGGAGGACTTCTAGGAAAGTTTTAATCTTGCTGTCAAATTTTTATAGAAGCAAAATAAAAGGGCAATAATACTCAAAGCAATATTTTAAATAATTGAGAGACATGTCTTAACAGATAACATAATTTTTGATGTCTATATGTGTGTGTTTATGAATGTATTGTGCATGTGTGTATACATGTGGAGAGGTTAGAGATCAATGCTTGTTGTCTTACTCAATCACCTTCTAATTTTTTTTTTGATTTGAGAATTTCTCACCAAACCTGGAGCTTGCTGATTTGACTAGTATAACTGGCCAGCAAGCCTCCATGATCCTTTCGTTTCTGTCTTTCCAATGTGGGTTGGAGGCATGTGCCTGCCACCATGCCTAGCTTTTATGTCAGTGCTGGGTATCAAAGTTAGGTCACGATACTCATGACAGCAAACACTTTACTGATTGAACCACCTTCTCAGCTTGGATAATACAATCTACTAAAAGGTACTGTAATTAAGATAATGTATTATCTTGGAAGGATGCTCAATAGATCAATGAAACAAAATAAAACATGCAGACATAGCTTCCACATTTGTGAGAGTTCATCATACGACAGGTATAGCAGCACAGAGAAGTCGGCATATATTTGTTTCCAAAGGGTCCTGTATATATATATATTTTAACCACAAAGTTGGTGATTCAAACAGCGGAAAAAATGGAATTATTTTTTCTGGTCTTTCAAGACAGGGTTTCGCTGTGTCTGTGTAGCTTTGGAACCTGTCCTGGTACCCGTTTTGTAGGGCAGGCTGCCCTTGAACTCACAGAGATCCACCTGCTTTTGCCTCCCGAGTGTTGGGATTAAAGGTGTGCACCACCACCATCCGGCGGAAAATCTTTTCCAAGTCTTGGATCTTGAAATTGGAAATCAAAGTGTTGTCAGAGTCATGTTTCAATTTAGACTCTAGGAGAGGAGGCTTTCTTCTTCTGTCTTCCTGTAGCTGGTGGGAACATGATAATTTCTACCTGTGCCTTCGTATGACTTTTCTTCTGCTATCACGTGTCCCTTTTTTCTCATAAGAAGACCTGTTGCCATTGACACTTAAGGTCATGCTCAACCTCGTTAGCATTCAGGGAAATGCAAATCAAAACAACTTTGAGATATCATTTTACACCTGTCAGAATGGATAAAATCAAAAACACCAATGATAGCCTTTGCTGGAGAGGTTGTAGAGGAAGGGGTACCCTCATCCATTGCTGGTGGGAATGCAAACTTGTGCAACCACTTTGGAAATCAGTGTGGCGGTTTCTCAGGAAATTCGGGATCAACCTACCCCTGGATCCAGCAATACCACTCTTGGGAATATATCCAAGAGATGCCCTATCATATGACAAAAGCATTTGTTCAACTATGTCCATAGCAGCATTATTTGTAATACCCAGAACCTGGAAACAACCTAGATGTCCTTCAATGGAAGAATGGATGAAGAAAGTGTGGAATATATACACATTAGAGTACTACTCAGCGGTAAAAAACAATGACTTCTCAAATTTTGCATGCAAATGGATGGAAATAGAAAACACTATCCTGAGTGAGGTAACCCAGACCCAAAAAGATGAACATGGGATGTACTCACTCATAATTGGTTTCTAGCCATAAATAAAGGTCACTGAGTCTATAACTTGTGATCCTAAAGAAGCTAAATAAGAAGGTGAACCCAAAGAAAAACATATAGTTATCCTCCTGGATATGGGAAGTAGACAAGATTGCCGGGCAAAAAATTGGGATCTTGGGGGTGGGGTGGGATGGGGGTAATGGGAGATGGGGAGAGTAAAGTGAGAAGAGGAGGATGGGAGGAACTTGGGGAAACAGGATGATTGGGATAAAGGAAGGTTGGGTAGGGGAGCAGGGAAGCACATATATCTTAATTAAGAGAGCCATCTTAGGATTGGCAAGAGACTTGAACCTAGAGGGGCTCCCAGGTGCCCAGGGCGATGTCCCCAGTTAGTTCCTTGGGCAGATGAGGATAGGGAACCTGAAATGACCCTATCCTATAGCCATACTGATGAATATCTTGCATATCACCATAGAACCTTCATCTGGCGATGGATGGAGATAGAGACAGAGACCCACACTGGAGCACTGGACTGAGCTCCCAAGGTCCCAATGAGGAGCAGAAGGAGGGAGAACATGAGCAAGGAAGTCAGGACCACGAGGGGTGCACCCATCCACTGAGACAGTGGGGCTGATCTAATGGGAGCTCACCAAGGCCAGCTGGACTGTGACTGAAAACGCATGGGATAAAACCGGACTCTCTGAACATGGCGAACAATGAGGGCTGATGAGAAGCCAAGGACAATGGCACGGGGTTTTGATCCTACTTCATGTTCTGTCTTTGAGGGAGCCTAGCCAGTTTGGATGTTCACCTTCCTAGACCTGGATGGAGGGGGGAGGACCTTGGATTTTTCCACAGGGCAGGGAACCCTGACTGCTCTTTGGATTGGAGAGGGAGGGGGAGAGAAGTGGGGGGAGGGGGAGAAGAGTGGAAAGAGGGGCAGGGAAATGGGAGGCTGGGAGGAGGCAGAAATTTTTTTTCAATAAAAAATAAGAAAAAAAGACCCACTGGCTGATTAATCCAGGATATTCTCATTTCCAGACTCAACTCTCAATTACATACCTAAAGGCCATATTTTAAAAATTAAGGTTACATTCACGGGCACCAAGGATTAGGATATGGGTCTATCTGGGAGGTGGGCTGGGAGGGGGAGGCTACAGTATGACCTGCTACAGATGGTGGAGAACAAAGAGTTCAGTAGCTATTGCTGAGCTGTTTGCTTTTTCATATAGAAAACAATTTCATTCTTGAATTTCACCATATCAAAACCAAACTTCCATATGGACATAATATCTAGTAGAAGAAAAGACAGCTAAAATGGACAAGAAAATTTCTGGAATATGATCATCATCTGAATAGCAAACTATTCTAAACAAGACTTCACAAAGCACAGGCAGAGCAGAAAAACAACAGAAAACTCAAGTTCACTGAAATGTAAAAGTGTTATACATCACAACTACCAAAAATGAAAATAATAAAAAATCATATTTGAGGAGCACATTTGTTATGCATGTAATTGATAATAAATATAAATAAATCAAGGAATGGAAGCAAAGCAGCAACTAAAATGTGCAAAGGTATGAATAAGCTATTCGTCGAAGAAGAAATAAACCAATAACAATATACTCCAACTTCCCAGTTATTTGGGGAATGAAATCATAATGAAACATGAGATTCCCTTTTGTAAACATTGTAAATATAGAAAAGCCTGTGATTTGCATGCAGAACTAGAACTTTGCAATTTCTCTAGAGGTCTATGCAAAACTATTCTTTTCAGTTTTCAAAGAAAATAGAGAGGAAATAGGAAGATGGTAACAAATTGTCTAGGGCAGGCATGGAGATAAGAGACTGTCGAAAAGAAATTGGGAAAGATTTGGTGTGTGGTATTTCTCATGTTACCAAGCTTGTTATATACCAAATAATATTATTAATAGTGATTTGGGAACTTTGTTGATAACAAGCATTAACTGTGAACTCCTTTGAAGAGGAAGACTGGCTGGCTGGTCAACTGACCCCAGAGGATTCTCAAAGGATGACATTCATTACAGTGAACCTGAGATTAGGAGAGGGTAGTGGTAATATCTTGGGATGAAGGTGAGTACAATGAAAATACATTATATTTATATGTATAAAATTTTAAAAAATTAGTAAAATATGGTACTAAATATGTCCTTTTAAATTTATTTTTTAATTTATTGATTATGTATTTGTACATGTTAATTTAATCCTTTACTTTATGTTCTTGTCCTAATCCCCTTCCTCCACAATGCATATGATTCATATATCAGAGAAATTTTATTTTCCCTGATCTTGATATTGTAAATCCTAATTGCTTATTTACCATATACATTATAGATACATATTTAAGAAACTGGGTATTGAAAATATAAAAATAAAATAATTGAATCTGTACTGTACATATATAAACTTTTCTTTTTGCAATTCTTAATTAAACAATGCTGGGAAACTACTTCTATAGCACCTACATTGTATTAAGTATTAAAATTAATCTAGAGTTGGTAAAGACATATGGCAGCATGTTCTATTCAAACATTACACCATTTTATATAAGGGGCCTGGGCATCTATAAATTTGTTTACTGTTGGATCTTTCAGCCAATCCTACAGGAATAATGAGGGACAACTAAATACAGATTTGGATTCATTATAGACAACGGACTTGCATAATTGTAGGAGGTAGTTAAACTATCAAGACAATCTTCGCATCTAATGCTAGGTTTCAAAGTCTACAGGAAAATCAGTAAGAAAGGGAAGAACATACAATTGGCAGTGATCATGAGTTGGAAACCTACAAAAAATTACAAAGATGGACTGAAATCAGTATATGTTATTGTCTCAGATACAAGGCATCTTAGGGTTTCTATTGCTGTGATAAAACACCCTAACCAAAAGAATATATATGTGCATAATATATATATATACACTAATATATACATATAATATATAATCTCCTTACTATTTCTTTTCCTTTTTATTATATTTTTATTACTTAAAACAATTTTTAAATTCATATTTATTTAGATCATATTCTTCCTCTTCTACTGCTTCTTTTTCTCCCTACCCACCTAACTTTAAGTTCTATTTCAAAAAACAAACAAAAGACACAATACAACAACAGAAACACCAAACCTAGAACACAAAATACAACAACTTCCCCCCAAATAAAAGCCAAAACCACAAAATTGTAACAAAATAAAAGCACACAAAAAACTGTGGAATCTGTTATTTGATAGTCAACTACTCCTAAACATGAGATCTCACCTAGAGCTGTTGATATATGGAACATCACCCCAGCGAAGAAAACTCATTTTCTCTCTCCTTGCATGAATAAATGACAGTTCAGCTATTAACCTTTACCCTAGTGGTTAGTTTTTCATTCATTCATTCATTTAAAAAACTAATATAAATAAAATGCAATAAAATAAAACAAAACTATCACATTTAGTTAGACAAGACAAACCAACAGAAGGAAAAGACGCCAAGAGAAGTCACAAGAGTCTGAGACCCACTTGTTCACACACTCAAGGATCCCCAAAATACTCTAAACTGAAAGCCATAATATAAGTGTGTGTAGTAGGGAGCTGTGGGCTGTGTTCCGCCACCCAGCTCCTGCCACCGGCTAGCTTTACCCGAAATAACAACACACAAATTGTATTCTTTTAAACACTGCTTGGCCCATTATATCTAGCCTCTTCTCGGCTAACTCTCGCACCTGGACTTGCCCATTTCTAATAAAGTGTGTAGCACCGAGGTGCGCTTACCGGGAAGATTCTAGCCTACGTCCATCCTGGGCTGGAGCTTGATCGCATCTGCCTCAGAGAGCAGAGTTATCGCCTCTGCCCAGGAGAGGGTAGCATGGCGTCTCTGAGCTCACTTCCTCTTCCTCCCAGCATTCTGTTCTGTTTACTCCACCCACCTATGTTCTAACCAATAAAGTGGGCCAAGGCAGTTTCTTTATTTTTAACAAATGACCTTCCTCCATCAAGTGCAAGGGGCCTGGTGAAGACCTGAGCAGGCCATGTGTATGTGGCCTCAGCCTGTGTGAGTTCATATGAGCTTTGCTTGTGTTGATTTAGAGGACCTTGATTGCTTGGTATCCTCCATTCCTTTTTGCTCTTATACTCTTTCTGCCTCCTCTTCTGCAAGGTTCTCTGAGCTCCGAGGAGAGGGATTTGATGAAGACATCCCATTTAGGGTTGAGTGTTCCAGGGTCTCTTGCTCTCTTCTCAGGTCTTCTCACACTCACACTGCACATTTTTCAGCTGTGTGTGGCTCTATTTGTTCCCATCTGTTTCAAGTGGAAGCTTCTCTGATGACGGCTAAACAAGGCACTGATCTATGAGTATAACAGATTATCATTAGGGGTCGTTTTATCACTATAATTTTTTAGACCAGTAGTATTTGTTTTTGTCTCATGTTCCTGAGCAATCTAGTCTCAGGTTCTTGGTCACCCAAACAGTGTTGAGTATGTGTTCCATCTCATTCAGTAGGCCATAGATCAAATCAGGCATTGGTTGGTTATTTCCACAATCTTTGTGCCACCATTGCAATAGCATATCTTGCAGGTAGTGTAGTCATTGCAGATAAAGGATTTGTGACTAGCTTGCTGTTTACATTTTTCTTTTGATAGTGTGCAGTGTAGGCAGACTTTTCTTCTGAATTAACCACATGGAAACTTCTTATTAATTATAAATGCTCTGCCAATAGTTCAGATTTGTTACTAACTCTTATAACTTAAATTAACCCATTTATATTAATCTACCTTCTGCCACGTGGATCATGGCTTTTCCTCTCCTCCAGCATGTCTTGCTTCTTTGGTGTCTCTTGTCAACACACCAGACTCTGCCCTTCTTCCTCCCAGTGTCTTTAGTCTGGTTTTCCTGCCTAACCTTATACTGTCCGGCGAATGGTCAGTCAGTTTCTTTATTAATCCAATCGCAGCATAACTTACACAGTGTACAGAAGGATTGTTCCACAGCAGTGTAGAGTACCTACAATAAATATGCAGCTATTTTCCAATGCTTTAATTATCCCGAGTCCCTCTTTTTTCTTCTTTCTCTCAAACTATTGGTGTATCCTTTGTTATCCCAGGTGGAGCATTTTTTTTTAATGTTCTTAAGGACACTCCTGTGTGGGTTCTTTTCCTAGTTAAGGGGGTTCTGAGTTAGGCAATACAGAGACAGGTGCCTAATGCTAGTTCTTCAAGCAGTTGTCATACTGGTCGGAGTAGACAAACTCAGTTCTTTGAAAACAAGCCATGCTGTCTGTTTTTGAACTAAGTGGTCAGGGCCCCTCATTGGACCACAGACTATTATTTTCAAAAGTGATGTCACTGAGCCAGGTATGGAGTGAGCTATGTGAAAGGGAAAACACTGAAAGCTATTTCTTAGGTTTTCAATTGTTCCAGTCTAAGGTCAGATTGGTTACTGCAAACCTTGACTGGTTTCCAGAGTTGCTAAAGTGCTCATTCTTGATCATTTTCCCTCAGATTTTGGTCTTCTTGTGGAGGAACAGATACTTGAATCCAGCTACTCTACCCTTTTAGATGACATCTTCTATGCAATATGTTTTTGGTTTAGCTCATATTTGTTCTGTATAAAAAGATTTGTATGCATTTTCTATATACCACACACCATCCTTAGCGGTTTGATTTTATTTAACCTTCAGTAGATTTATGAAAGCAGTGTTATTGTCTTCATTTCGTAAGGAGAAAAAAGACTTCAAGAATAATTAGTTGACACTGGCAGCAGGAGATGCAAATGAGCTTGAACTCAGATCTGCATGGTTACTAACCTCAGGTTGTTAACCACGAGGTTAAACTAATATATTAATACAGCTAATCAGGGATAATAATATGTGTTAGGTGACCTATTTCTATGCACAACTTTATGAAAAAGTGATTAATTTTCCTCTGTTTATGTGAGAAATAGTTTTAAGTTGCTAGCTCTCATCTATGCCTTACTTGTGTAGGCGTGGGTGTAGGCGTAGTGTAACTGTGTGGCGTGACTGAAAGGACGCTAAAGAGAAACTGAAGAGCAGCTGGCAGCCTAGCGCGCGTGTGCCCATGGCTGGAGCCCTAGCACTATTAACAAACAGCAACTAAAGAAAAAATTTAGCAGTAGCAGCAGCAGCAGCAGCACAAATGGTTCTAACAACATCCTCACCGTGCTCCAAATGCTGCACTATAGTCCTGCAGAACAAATAAACAATGGCTACTCATGCTCCCTGCAAGATTTTGATTGTTTTTCTCTTTAGTTCAAAACTAGGAGTGACTAGGAGAGTGCCTGAGTATGTCACTCATGGCTGAGTCTCCTCTTCATAGGTGTACTCCAGTTACCCTTAATTCCTAGCTTACATGTCTTTCTTCATAATTCCTATTTTATTTTTTTAACTTAAAATGATATGTATGCTGGCATGATACTTTAAAGAATTTCTATGGCCTCAAATAGTCAAAGACAGCACTAGCAAATTTGTCATTTTATATATTCATTATTGTTGAGGTGAGGACACAATATATTCATTGTTTTTATAGTTTTTAAAAGGTCAATGTATTATTCTCTATAAAACCAATAGACTTCTTGAAATTTACTACAGTCTGGCTGTATAGTCTAGTAGCACATTGCCAGTCTCTCCCCTGCTCTGACCCACTTATTCTGTGCCAAGTACCACTTTAGTCTCTGCTTCTAAACTTTCAACTCTTTGAGAGTCTGCATATAAAAGACATCTTTCAGAATTTGCTTTCCTGTTCCTGTATTATTTAGCTTAATGTTCTTTAGGTTCACCCATGTTGTTGCAAATGGTTTTTTTTCTTATCATGTATATACATTTTCTTCTATTAATTTTTTGAAAATGTCATACATGAGTACTTTATTTATATCATTCTCCCTTCTCTCTCTTCCCTCCAAAGCCTCCCAAGCTCTCCTCCCTCAATTATTCAAATTCATGACTTTTTATTCACATATATACATATATATACACATATATCATATATATTTATAAATATAGCTTTTTGACTTTAGTATTGCTTGCATGTGTGTGTTTAGGACTGACTGCTTAGAATTGGAACAGGACCGATCCAATAGAAGACTTATTCTATTCTCTCAGCAATGTCTAATTGCCTACAGCTCTTTATTTAAGGGTGGGTCTTTGTGAAATTTTCCCCATCCATGGTTGAATGTTAATAGATGTTGTCATTTTTTTCATGTTTTGTTTAGGCTACCATATTGTTGAGTTTTATGGATGCGGCTTCCCTGACATATATAGGTAATATAGTCTTGAAGCAGATACCTGTTCCTCTGACTCTTAGAATCTTCTGCCCCTCTTCCTCAATGGTCCCTGAACCTTCAGTGTAGGGTTCGTGTTGCACATGTATCATTTGAGGTTGTACCCCCAAGAGTTGATTAATGTGCCAATTTTGTAATGAATATGAGAATGGAGATGGTGACTGAATTTCTCTTAGATATATACTTGGCAATGGGACTGCTGGATCATATGACAATTTTATGTTTAATTTTGAGAGCTCCCCATGTTGTTTTTCACAATGGCTATATTAATTCACATTCCCACCAACAATTTGTTCAGTTTTGCTTTTGTTGCTAATACTCTTGGATCTTATCTAAAAAAGAAAACAGTCCTTATTCAGACTAAAGCAGTAATGTGTTGTCCATTTTTTCATGGTTTTAGGTCTTTCCCTTAAGTCTGCAATCTATTATGAGTTGTGTTTAATACATGGCACTTTGCCTTCATTCTTTTATATGTGGATAACCAGTTTTCCCAACATTATATATTGAAGGAGCTAGGTTTTTTTTGTGTGTGTATTTTGGTGCCTTTGTCACTAAATCAGATGGTTGTAAATGCCTGTAATTGCTTCTTGGCTCTCTCTTCTGTTCCCTTGATCTATGTGTACTACTACGCCAGCGTTATGCTTTTCAAGTGATTATTGTCTTGCAGTATATTTTGAAACCAAGTGCATAGTGCCTTCAAGTTTGTTCTTTTTCACTCAATATAGCTTTAGCTATTTGAAATCTTTTATGGTTCCGAATGAATTTTAAGATTCTTTTCTTTTTCCATGAGAATGCCATTTGTATTTTGGTAAGGATAACATTGAATCTTAGCTTTATATCATATGCATATTTTTACTGCAGGACTGCAGGAATTCTTTAATCTATGGGTATGTTTCGGCGTTTCTTTCTTTCTTTCTTTCTTTCTTTCTTTCTTTTTTTTTTTTTTTTAGTTTTTCGAGACAGGATTTCTCTGTAGCTTTGGAGCCTGTCCTGGAACTAGCTCTTGTAGACCAGGCTGGTCTCGAACTCACAGAGATCCTCCTGCCTCTGCCTCCCGAGTGCTGGGATTAAAGGCGTGCGCCACCACCGCCCGGCTTCAGTGTTTCCTAATATTTCTTTCATAGTTATTTTATAGTTTTCACTTTTCTGGTTAAATATACTTTTATGTATTATATGGGATTATTTTCTTCATTCCATTTTCAGATAGTTCCCTATTAGTATATAGAAATAATACTGATTTTCATATGCTGATTTTGTAACCTGGATCAATCAGATTATACAATTCTAATAAATTTTGATGAACTGATTAAGGTATATATATATACCTTAATATAATATATATGATCATGTTTCTTTTATAGTACGGAACCTATTATTTCTTTCTCTTTCATAATTCTTTTGGCTGGGACTTACAGTACTGTGGTAAACAGAAATAGCAAAAGTGGCCACCCTTTTGTTCTAGATCTCAGGGCCAAGTGCTTTCAACTTTCTCTCATTCACCATGTTAACTGTGGGATTGTTCTACATGGTTCTTATTGTGTCATGGTATTTTTTATAGGTAATTTATTCAGCGTTTGTTACATTGTGATTTTTTTCAAATGTTTATTTTTATGTTGATGGAAATGATACATTTTTCCTTCATTCTGTTAAAGTGATATACTATGTTTAATGATTTGCATATGTCAAATCATCCTTGCATCTCTGGGATGAATACCATTTAGTCATGATGAATTATTTTTCAAAGTGCTATTAGATTCAGTTTGCAAGTATGTTGTTGAAGATTTTTTGCATTAATAGTCATCAAGTATTGGCCTATAGTTTCTCTATTTGCTGTATCCTTGCTTGGTTTTGATATTAGCATAGTATTAGCTTAGAAGAATGAGTTTGGGAAGATTTTTTCTCTTTAATTTTTAGAAGCAGCTTGAGAAGAATTGTTATTAGCTTTTTGGACAGTATAATTCAACAAGGAACTTTTCAGGTTCTAGGCTTTTCTTTGATGGGGGACATTGTGTTACTAATTCCAATCTCTGTCTTTTATGTAGGCATTCACTGCTATAAATTTCTCTCGTACAACTGCCTGTAGGTTTTGGAATGCTATGTTTTTCTTTTCATTTGTCTCAGGATGTTTTATATTTCTTAGTAGTCTGTAGTTTGTGAATGTTTTGTTTCATTTACATGTGTATTTTCAGAAAGCTTTAGAAGTTCCTCTTATGGAATTCTAGCTTTCTACCATGGTGGTCAGAAAATACACTTGATTTTGATCTTCTTCAGTTTGCTGAGACTTTGATTATGCCCTAATTCATGATCTAGTCTTGATAATATCTTTATTCTTTAGATGGAAATTATATGGCATAATGAGTTTTGTAGATACAGACTGCATGAATGTAAATTCTAGTTCTATTTTTTACTATTCCTGTGACTTGTGGCAAATTAGTAACCCGGCTGTGCTTCAGTTTCTTTCCTAAGAGATATGACGAAGTTATCTGTTTCATAATAGCACAGAGTTCCTAGTGTGCTTGAGGATTAGATGAGCTTGCAAATTAAAAGCATTAAGACCTGTGCCTGGCACATTTACAAAGATTGGTTACCGCTATTATTATAAAAGTAAGTAGGAAAAACCTCACACTTTGCTTAGCAGGATTTTCTTGGTTACTTCATTATCACCTTCTTTTCCCTATGTACTTGCCTTGGTGACTACTATGGGGTGCATCTCATTTCAGAGGCTTCTGTTATTTTTCATTTGATCTTGTTAGGGTGATCATAAATAAAAGGAAAAAGAGAAAATTGAATTGCTTTCCTTTTGTATCTCTTTCTGATCACTTCTTCAAGTCTCCTTGATCACAGATAGAATGAAAATATACAGATTGGCAATCTTCATCAAAATTGAAATTAGATAAAGAGCTTTAGTCCTTGTACTAAAAGTGTTTTTTGTTTCTTAATTATTTTTTTTAATTTATTTTGCAACCGGACTGCAGTTTCCCCTCTATCTGCCTCCCCTCTTTCCCCTTCCACTCTTCTTCTGTTTCTGTTCATAAAGGGGCAGGCCTCCCATGGGTGTTAACAAAGTATGGCATATAAAGTTGAGGCAGGATTAAGCTCCTTCCTTTGTATTAAGGCTGGGCAAGGCAACCCAGTATGAGGAGTAGGCTCCCAAAAGCCAGCTCAAGCATTAGGGACAGGCCCTGATCCCACTGCTAGGAGTCTCACGAATAGACCTAGATACACAATTGTCACAGCTATGTAGAGGGCATAAGTCGGTTCCATGTAGGCTTCCTAGATGTCAGTCCCAGAGTTCAGTCCTGTGCTTGGCTGTGGATCTCTGTATTTGTTTCCATCAGTCACTGGATGAAGGCTCTCTGATGACAATTAGGGTAGTCAACAATCTGATTATAGGAGATGACCAGTACAAGCACCCTTTCCGCTACTGCTAGGAGTTTTAGCTGCAGTCATCCTTATGGATTCCTGGGAGGTTCCCTTGCACCAGGTTTCTACCTGACCCCAAAATGTCCTCCCCTATCAAGACATTGTTTTCATAACTCTCCCCTTCCTTCCTGCCCCCAAACCACCCAATCTGATCCCTCATGTTCCCACCCCCTACCCCAATCCTTTTCCCCAGTTTACCTAGGAGATCTCAAATGATATCCAGTATTAAAAACTGTCTAAAGTCGATATTAAAGTGAAAACAACAACAATAATTCTATTATTAAAATCCTTATCCAGATATAGAACCTTCAGCTACAGTGACGAACAGCATTGCTCATTCATTTACTGTTGTTAAAACTTCAAAGCTTTTCTGTACCTACAAAGAGAAAAGACAGACAGACATGCACCACTCAATTGCAGCATGGCTTTATACAGAGAAAGACCCGTAGTGAGGGTTTCTAGCTTAGGGGTCAGAACTCATCATCCACTTACAAGCTGGGGTGCCTATAGTGCAGAAAAAAAATGGTAAGGAGCAGGGCACTCAAATCTTTACATTTTTGGCTTATGGCATACCCTTGCTGGGGTAGCTGGTGATGTAGGCAATGTAATTAGTTCAAGTCAGTCAGGTAATTGGTAAGCATCTCTTGTGGTCAGCCCTTACTGGAGTTGGTATTACAAGAAGTCTAGAATCTCTAGAAAAACAAATGACACTAAATTACTTTAGTTCAAAGAATTATCATTGTTTAACCAAAATGGAGGAATTTCCAAGATGATGTGGTCATGACTAATGACCTTGAATGGAATGTCATATAATTCTCCCAGTGTTTCTGTAAGTGAACAAGGACAGATGTGATTGGCCTCTTAAATAATGACCTAAAATGGACTGAGGTGTATGTAAAATAAAATTACAATAAGTTTTGTCTGTCTGCTTATTCTCTTTAAGATACTGAAGAGTCTCATTTTTTAAGTATATTTTGTCCATCATATAGAATAGAATTTCATCCACTGGAGATATTTCTGTTTGTTTGTTTGTTTGTTTTGTTTTTTTTACAACACTACGAGTCAATGTAAACTGAAGTTCTTCTCATGTCTACTTTGTATTTTAATGGACCTATTCCACCCCCAGCCTTTGACCTCACATTCATAAGATGCTCTTTTCCTCATCCTTGACATTGAAAATTGATTAGAATTCCTCACTCTATGAACTGAGCTAACCAATTATATTTTTTGAAGAAAGATTCAGTTGCTAGCCCATAGCTTCTACTTCATTATTATGGTCTCATAATAGTTCAGGAGTGCCTTTTTTTCCGAGCCTTGGACTTGACATGCTCCTTACATTGACGAATGACACACAGATGGGAAGATCAATGTGCTATGCTGAGCCTGGGCTTTAAGAATTATGTTTCTGCTCATTTCCTTATATCTCTGTCATCTTATGATAAGAAACTCTGGACAACATCTGTCTCTATAATTTGATTCTTAGAATGTACACACGTGAAGCAGAGTGGACCAGCTGAGTCAGTTGAGCTGATTACCACCTGAGTCTTCAGAGATCATGGGAATCGGTAGTCAAGTTTTGTCACTGTCGTTTCCAACTATCTTCATTGAAGACTAGAGGCCACAGTCAGTGTATAGAGTCCTCTTCAGCCAGCAGCTTCTGTAGTAGACTTGTCTGCCATTTGGGGTTGTATCTGTATAAGTAAAGGATAACAATCTATAGTGAGAAGAAAAAAGTAGAACATAAAATTAGCAAAGACAAACATTGTAGCCTTCAGCTGCTCTCTAGTTTCAGCTTTGGTAAGGCCTGGAACTGTAGGAGTCAGTCGCAGAACCCTGGCAATGCAATGAGTTTCCTGGATGGGCTTCTAATCTGTGGAAAGAGAATGACCAGATTACCATTGGGCTATGTTCCGGAAGTTGAAATGCCACACGGTTCCTTGAATTTAGGCAACACTGTTAGCAATAGGAGGAAGAAGCAACAGCAGAACATGATCTCTGCAAGCTTTCCTTGAGGCTGACTCATTTGAAAATGAAACCAGTTACTGTTTTTCTGTCTGACGGTAGGATTGGTCTAAAAGCTTATATATGGAGTAGCCAGGCCTACACTGTGTGAGCGTGTGTGTGTGTGTGTGTGTGTGTGTGTGTGTGTGTGTGCGTGCGTGCGTGTGTGTGTGTGTGTGTGTGTGTGTGTGTGTGTGTGTGCTGGGGGATCAGAAGTTTTCAGAGACAAGTAAAGTGGATGAAAAGAGTATTTGTTATTTTTTCTATTTCCCTTTCTCACATTTCCCCTGAAAATGTTCTCATCAGGAAAGCAGTCCACTATTTAACTTCCCTCCGTACTCAGCCTACTGAGACAGCTACTGTCTCTTTACCAGACTCAGAAGCAACAGCCTGGCCATCACATCCCTGATTCTTTACTTTGTCCACATAACAAAGTAGATTGAACCATTGGAGCACTCTTGCCTGACCCAAAGTATATCAAGTATACAAAGTATATTTGGATGAGTCTGATCTTGACCATGAGGGTGTGCACATGCTGAAGACCTCACAAACAAAACAAGTTCATTTCTGCAGCAACAGTGATTGGTTCCATCTCAAGTGAGGGGCCCCCAGTCAGGGCAACTGTAATCCTTGCTGGGATTTTTTTCTTCCACTATTGGCCAAACAATGTTGCAACTGATATTGTTTCTGTGTGACTATTTGGGTCTGGGCATCTGGGAAACAAATGAGCAGTCTCCGACATGGATATACTCCTGTCTTCTCTGTTAAACTAGTTTGAGTTAAGGTTTGATCACCTCCAGCAGTCTGAACTAATTTGGAAGGACCACTGAGGCACAGAGAAGTCAGATAATTTAGGCACTCCATCTGCTTTTTTGACACAATACACAATTCCTTAAAGCTTAGAAGAGAAAGGGGCACTGAGCACTATGAATGCAAAAAGAAAATGGCCAAATATGACAGAGACTGAAGCAAAAGCATTCAGCCATAATTCACTTTACATTCCAGCCATCAGGTGTAGTTTTTTTTTCCTTTGGGAAACCACCACTCACCTCCCAAATAAATACACGGAGACTTATTCTTATGTATGAATGCTTGTTTCTAGTCATCTTTTCTAACTTATTAAACTATCCACTTTCTCTTTAACTCTATTTTGCCTCTGGACTTTTTACCTCCCTTCATTCTATATACCTTTCTTTCCTTTTTAGTCCATGGCTGGCTGTTTGGCTGGGTGGCTGGCCCCCGGCATCCTCCTATTCTTTTCCTTTTCTTGTTCCTCTTTCTTTCTTTTTTTTCAAGCCTAGATGTCTCCTCCTATTTATTCACTCTGCCTGGAAGCCCCATCTATATATTCTGCCTAGCTATCAGCCATTCAGCTCTTTATTAGACCAATCAGGTGGTTTAGACAGGCAAAGTAACCCAGCTTTACAGAGTTAAACAAATGTGACATAAAAGAATGCAACACATCTTTGCATCATTACACAAATATTCCACAGCACAAACTAATGTAACACATCTTCACCTAACACAACAAACAGGTAGTTTGCTTTAAGGCTCTTAAGACTTGCTATGCTTTTGCAACATGGATAGCAGGTACCACACAGACTGACTCAAATCTTACCTTCAGCACTTACTGGGTGAAGCTTTTTCTCTTAGTAGAAACCTCATTTACAAAATAGTCTTAAGAGTCAGGCTTACTTCTCATAAGTGTTTCAGGAATTAAATGGGTCAGTTTACACAGAGCTTTCAGAATAATATTTGATAAATACACCATAATATTGCTGTTACTATTTCTTACATTTGATATGTTGATTTGATAGAGGACAAGATGGTATATGTGTGCAGGCTCAAGAAGATAGTCAAGGTTTATAAGCAAGAGGAAATGAGTAAGCCGCTAGTAAATAGAGCTCAGAAAACTCTTGGGTATTTGCTCTGGTATGTGTTTGGTGTCATATGGGGGTTTGGTATCTGGTTGGGGGGTTGGTATCAGAGCATACAGATAAAACACTGAAGACAAGTGAAGGACCTGCTTAAGGCCAAACATGGCTTATAGGCAGGGCAGGAAATTGTGTCTCAAACTTGTGATTTAATTGAGTATGTTTTCCAGGTCAGCATAGTGGTATATATGTATAGTATATAGAGATAGAATAAGTGATTTGAGGGCCGGAAACTTTGTTTATTACCCTTTGTATTTGAAGAATTATTAACTGAATAAATGGGTCTGACACAAATGTCTCTTTCTTCACAGTGATTGCTTTTTAATGGGTTACTACATAACTAAACATTAAATAACCATTCTATTATGATTGTGGATATTTTTGCTTGGAAAAGGTGAAAGCTGGCTTTTCTTTACTGACCTAGCCTCTGAAGTCAGAAAACATGAATTTTAACACGTCCATCTGGCACAGGTGAGTCCCATCTGTCTAGGCTAAACATGAGAGGATATAGACACTATCTCTTGATGGTCAGAGTATCAAAAAATTGTGACCTTGGAAATAAAATATCTACAATGACCTTCCTGGGTTCATTCTTTAAGAACTTCCTAAGCCCTGCCCAATTAAATTGACCCTCCAAAGGTGGTCCTTCCCCAGGTCACTTGATGGGATGGCTCACTAAATTACCTTTTTGGTTTGAGCTCCTTCCACATACACTCACTTTGGACTGCTGCTTGACTTTAGCTCAGGCCACCAGTGAGTCATGAATTTTGCATGTGTGTGGCATGATCTTCCTCTTTTTTTATGCCCACATTCATTCTCTGTCTCCTTGAGTATGCTGAAAGTGAGACTCCATGCACTCGTTGCAGTAGCAATTCTGGAGTGAGACTTACCAGGCTGCCCTACCTTAAGTGCCCACCGAGACTTCCTCTCAGTTCACTCCACACCCCACAGCTACTATCTCTACCTCCCAGGGCCTCTCTAAACCCTTTGGTTAGGATAGGAAACTTTATATGCTAAAGTGTGTTAAAGGGAGGGTGAGCTGTTGAAAAATGGGAGGAATCTGTGCTGCTAAGAACGATGGAAGTTCAGAGGAAACTTGCTGGTTTCCTGTAGAAACCCTGCCTAAGGGGAAAGTCAGCATGCCTGGTCAGCAGTCTCTGGCCAGTGCTGATTCAGACTCCAGTGACTGTTTCAGGAACTCCCTGGAAAGAAGACATAATGTGGAGACATACTATAGTTAAAAATTATCAAAGCAAACCAAAACACACAAAAAGTACAATGTGCAAATCAGTTCCACAAATCTTGGCATCGCTATATTTACTATTTTCAATTTTTGAAGGAATTTGGTTCATTGCCAAAATAACCTAAAACAGTAGAAACATATTAGTTATTAAGAACCAGTTAGATAGGAAGCTGCCAAACTGTAAAGCAATTTTAGACACATTAAAGAAAAATAAACCAAATTATTTAAAGAGATCACAAACTTCTTGAACAATTCTAAATATAATTATGCTACAACCAATATAAATCATTCTGCCACAAATGCAATCTTAAGATAGGACTAAACAACAACATTTAAGCCTCAAGGAAAATATTTATGAACAGTCTAAAAGAGAAATAATGGTAATTTATTAGATAGGCTAGGAAATGAGATTTAAAGGAATATTATTTTCAAACTATATGTTGTAGTTAGAGTATCTCTAAAGCTTAGAGCAAAAAGTAAAACAATAAAATTAAATTTAAAAATCATGAAATTAAAAAGCCAGTCCGTAGGCGCTGAAAGATGTGGTAATTATACCTATTGTGGTTAAAGGTATAGGTAATTCATTTTAAGTAACAAACCACTGTATTTCTTTCCTTAAATCTCACAAAAAAAAAAACAATTTCAGTAAGATAAGAAACACAAAATTGGGTGGGGGGAAAGGTTGATTTCACTTTTTTTTTTATCACCTCATGGCCCAAATCAAAAAGATTGAAAGACTGATTGCTCCATTTGTGAAAAATGAGCTGACCAAGAAGAGGGGATTCACCCTTTTTCAGAAACAATCTAAGATCTCTTGGTGCCTTTCTTAATTATACCTCATCTGAGAGCAGAGAAGCTCTGGGGGGCACTAATTTGGGAGTCACTCTTGAACTGTTCTGATGATGCAGAGAGACAATGAAACGTTGATGGGAGAGGTTTGCTGTGTCCTCTTGTCTCTGATAACAGCAGAAAAAGTGTTCTGCATGGTGCCTAAGGAAACTAACATTTGCCATCAGGATGTGAAGGGGCGGTTGAGCTGAAGACCATCAAAGCTCAGAGGAACACTCTGCCTTCAGTGTCTGTTCTGAAAACAGGGCAGAGATTCACAGAGACAAAATGTCTTTCTTCCTTCTCTTTTCTCTTGCTGAAAACAGGGTGTAAATTCTCTTGTGCATTTTTTTATCAGCTCAGAGAAGGCTCTAGAAGAATCTGCCAACCTTATTTCTTCCCACATTGCCCTGCATTTGGAAGCCTCGAGCTGTTTTTCTTTTGTCCTGACACTTCTCAAAAATGTACTGCTTTGTGCTGAAGAGGAAATCCAGGCAGAAGTCTAAGCCACTGATTTGAATTACTTTTGGATGGTGCCTTCTTCCATGTGGTAAGGACTGAGTGTGTTAATAAATTAGCTGGTTTTTCTCTAGGTAAATCTGTCTTTTGTTACAGGATTCTATCTTCACCACAAATTGACGAAGGTCAAGGAAATGTTATATATTTTCTCTTCTTCATGGGAAAGCCTATAGCTTTCCTAACTTTGGATGGCTGCCTTATGTTAGAAAAAGTTAGTTTGAGAAATCATTGCTAAAAGATTTGACATTCTTGATTAAGAATTTCAGTTGTTAGGGGCTCCTTGTAATGTTGGACTCAAAAGGAGAATAATTGCATCAGATGGTGAAAAATCTAGTCCTCTTTGCGTCCAAACTCAGTAATAAACTCAAAAGATATAGGTGCCGCCTTATATGACCTGAAATGGACCCATTTACAGTGGAGCCCTGTATTAGTGGAGTCAACCTGTAGGTTTGGTCGTGGAGAAAGGAGGCCTCTGCTGCTTGCTCAAGGTTGTTGGACTGACTCCTGCAGGTTCTAAAGGGCCTTCCTCAAGCCCAGGTCCTTTAAAGAGCAAAGCAGTGCACTTCATCACAGTAGACTCAATGTCAGTTTAAGCCTTTAATTTAAGAATCTGTTTATGGTTGGGGAAATGGCTCGATGGGTGAGAGCACTTGTATGCAAGCATGAGTACCTAAGTTCAAATCCCCAGAATCCATGTAAAAAGATAGGCATGGCTACACATCCCTGTAACCCCAGCACTGGCAGTTAGGGATGGGGGAGATAGGAGGATCTCTAAAGTTTGCTGGTTGCCAGCCTAGCACCAGATTCAGTGAGAGACCCTGTCTTAAGGGAATAAGGTGAAGAGTGATAGAGAACTGGATACTGAATATCCTCCTCTGACCTCTGCACACAAGCATGTGTGCATATATTCCCCCCACCGCACACACACATGCACATATACCTCCACACACAGTAAGGGAAGTCAAAGAAAAGCAAACTGTTTACATAGGTGGTCCCTCAAATAACCATTACCCAGTCACTAAGCATGCTCAGAAATGCCTGCAATTTCATCTTATTGTACTTCCTGTCCCAGACTCCATGTCAACATGAAAAAATCATGAGGTTCAATTTGGGGTCAGTTGAGGATTTATTTGGGGGATTTTATAGGGCCCTGGGTGAATGAAGGAAGCAGTAGCAGTAAAAGAGGGTGTATA
Organism: Microtus pennsylvanicus; assembly: GCF_037038515.1. Classification (NCBI taxonomy): domain Eukaryota; kingdom Metazoa; phylum Chordata; class Mammalia; order Rodentia; family Cricetidae; genus Microtus; species Microtus pennsylvanicus. The sequence goes on from NC_134601.1 coordinate 139,080,280, forward strand.
AATGCAGGGGCAGGTAGGCACTACTTTCTTTCTTTTTTTTTTATTGAGAAAAGGAAAAAAAGTTTCCCCCTCCTCCCAGCCTCCCATTTCCCTCCCCCTCCTTCCAACCTTCTCCCCCTCCCCACACTCCTCTCCCCCTCCCTCTCCAGTAAAATGCAGTCTGGGTTCCCTGCCCTGTGGAAAGTCCAAGGTCCTCCCCCCTCCGTCCATGTCTAGGAAGGTGAACATCCAAACTGGCTAGGCTCCCACAAAGCCAGAACATGAAGTAGGATCAAAACCCCGTGCCATTGTCCTTGGCTTCTCAGCAGGCCTCATTGTCCGCCATGTTCAGAGAGTCTGGTTTTATCCCATGCTTTTTCAGTCACAGTCCAGCTGGCCTTGGTGAGCTCCCATTAGATCAGCCCCACTGTCTCAGTGGGTGGGTGCACCCCTCGTGGTCCTGACTTCCTTGCTCATGTTCTCCCTCCTTCTGCTCCTCATTGGGACCTTGGGAGCTCAGTCCAGTGCTCCAGTGTGGGTCTCTGTCAATATCTCCATCCATCACCAGATGAAGGTTCTATGGTGATATGCAAGATATTCATCAGTATTGATATAGGATAGGGTCGTTTCAGGTTCCCTATCCTCATCTGCCCAAGGAACTAACTGGGGACATCGCCTTGGGCTCCTGGGAGCCCCTCTAGGTTCAAGTCTCTTGCCAGCCCTAAGGTGGCTCCCTTAACTAAGAATTGTGCTTCCATGCTCCCTTATCCAGCCTTCCTTTATCCCAATCATCCTGTTTCCCCAATTTCCCCCCATCCTCCCCTTCTCACTTTTCTCTCCCCATCTCCCCTTACCCCCAACCAACCCCACCCCCAAGATCCCACTTTTCTCCCCGGCCATTTTGTCTACTTCCCATAGGCAAGAGGATAACTATATGTTTTTCCTTGGGTTCACCTTCTTATTTAACTTCTTTAGGTTCACCAATTGTAGACTCCGTGACCCTTATTTATGGCTAGAAACCAATTATGAGTGAGTACATCCCATGTTCATCTTTTTGGGTCTGGGTTAGCTCACTCAGGATAGTGTTTTCTATTTCCATCCATTTGCATGCAAAATTCGAGAAGTCATTGTTTTTTACCACAGCGTAGTACTCTAATGTGTATTTATTCCACATTTTCTTCATCCATTCTTCCACTGAAGGACATCTAGGTTGTTTCCAGGTTCTGGGTATTACAAATAATGCTGCTATGGACATAGTTAAACAAATGCTTTTGTCATATGATAGGGCATCTCTTGGGTATATTCCCAAGAGTGGTATTGCTGGGTCCAGGGGTAGGTTGATCACGAATTTCCTGAGAAACCGCCACACTGATTTCCAAAGTGGTTGCACAAGTTTGCATTCCCACCACCAATGGATGAGGGTACCCCATCCTCCACAGCCTCTCCAGCAAAGGCTATCATTAATATTTTTGATTTTAGCCATTCTGACAGGTGTAAGATGATATCTCAAAGTTGTTTTAATTTGCATTTCCCTGAATGCTAACGAGGTTGAGCATGACCTTAAGTGTCTTTTAGCCATTTGAACTTCTTCTGTTGAGAATTCTCTGTTCAGTTCAGTGCCCCATTTTTTAATTGGGTTAATTAGCATTTAAAAGTCTAGTTTTTTGAATTCTTTATATATTTTGGAGATTAGACCTTTGTCTGTTGCGGGGTTGGTGAAGATATTCTCCCAGTCAGTAGGTTGCCTCTTTGTCTTAGTGACAGTGTCCTTTGCTTTACAGAAGCTTCTCAGTTTCAGTAGGTCCCATTTATTCAATATTGTCCTTAATGTCTGTGCTGCTGGGGTTATACCTAGGAAGCGATCTCCCGTGCCAATCTGTTGTAGGGTACTTCCCATTTTCTCTTCTATCAGGTTCAGTGTGTTCGGACTGATATTGAGGTCTTTAATCCATCTGGACTTGAGTTTTGTGCATGGTGATAGATATGGGTCTATTTTCATTCTTCTACAGGTTGACATCCACATGTGCCAGCACCATTTGTTGAAGATGCTTTCTTTCTTCCATTGTATACTTTTAGCTCCTTTATCGAAAATGAGGTATTCATAGGTTTGTGGGTTAAAAACCCGGTCTTCTATACGATTCCATTGGTTGATTTCTCTGTTTTTATGCCAGTACCATGCTGTTTTCATTACTGTAGCTCTGTAATAGAGTTTGAAGTCAGGGATGGTAATGCCTCCAGAAGATCTTTTATTGTATAGGATTGTTTTGACTATCCTGGGTTTTTTGTTTTTCCATAGAAAAGTTGATTATTGTCCTCTTAAGATCTGTGAAGAATTTTGATGGGACCTTGATAGGGATTGCATTGAATCTATAAATTGCCTTTGCTAGAATTGCCATTTTTACTATGTTGATCCTCCCAATCCAAGAGCAGGGGACGTCCTTCTATTTTCTGGTATCCTCTTCAATTTCTTTCTTCAATGCCTTAAAGTTCTTGTCAAATAGATCTTTCACTTCCTTGGTTAGAGTTACCCCAAGATATTTTATGCTGTTTGTGGCTATCATGAAAGGTGAAGCTTCTCTGATTTCCCTCTCTGCTTCCATATCCTTTGTGTATAAGAGGGTGACTAATTTTTTGGAGTTGATCTTGTATCCTGCCACATTACTAAAGCTGTTTATCAGCTGTAAAAGTTCTTTGGTGGAGTTTTGGGGGTCGCTTATGTAGACTATCATATCATCTGCAAATAACGAAAGTTTGACTTCTTCCTTTCCAATTCAAATCCCCTTGATCCCATTATGTTGTCTTATTGCTATTGCTAAAACTTCAAGCACTATATTGAAGAGGTATGGAGAGAGTGGACAGCCTTGCTGTGTTCCTGAGTTTAGCGGGATGGCTTTGAGTTTCTCTCTGTTTAATTTGATGTTAGCTGTCGGCTTGCTGTAAGTAGCTTTTATTGTATTTAGGTATGACCCTTGTATCCCTAATCTCACCAATACTTTTACCATAAAGGGATGTTGAATTTTGTCAAATGCTTTTTCAGCATCTAATGAAATGATCATATGGTTTTTTTCTTTCAGTTTATTTATATGATGGATTACATTGATAGATTTTCGTATTTTGAACCAACCCTGCATCTCTGGGATGAAGCCTACTTGATCATAATGGATAATTTTTCTAATGTGTTCTTAGATTCGGTTTGCCAATATTTTGTTGAGGATTTTTGTGTCGATGTTCATGGGTGAGATTGGCCTTTAATTCTCTTTCTTGATTGAATCTTTGTGTGGTTTTGGTATCAGAGTAACTGTACCTTCTTAAAAGAAATTTGGCAATGACTCTTCTGTTTCTATATTGTGAAATACATTAAGGAGTATAGGTATTAGGTCTTCTTGGAAGTTCTGGTAGAATTCCGCATTGAAACCAACTGGTCCTGAGCTTTCTTTTGGATGGGAGGTTTTTGATAACAGCTTCTAATTCATCGCGACTAACAGGTCTATTTAGGTTGTTCACCTGGTCCTGGTTTAACTTTGGTATATGGTATTTATCTAAAAAAAGTGTCCATTTCTTTTACATTTTCCAGTTTTGTGGCATAAAGTCTTTTGTAGTAAGATCTAATGATTCTCTGAATTTCCTCTGTGTCTGTGGTTATGTCCCCCTTTTCATTTCTGATCTTATTAATTTGCATATTCTCTCTCTGCCATTTGATTAGTTTGGATAGGGGTTTATCAATCTTGTTGATTTTCTCCAGGAACCAGCTTTTTGTTTCATTGATTCTTTGGATTGTTTTCTGTGTTTCTATTTTGTTGATTTCAGCCCTCAGTTTGATTATGTCCAGTCTTCTACTCCTCCTAGGTGAGTCTGCTTCTTTTTTTTTCTAGAGCTTTCAGGTGGGCTGTTAAGTCTCCAGTGTGTGCTTTCTCTGTTTTCTTTAAGTGGGCACTTAGTGCTATGAACTTTCCTCTCAGAACTGCTTTCATAGTGTCCCATAAGTTTGAGTGTTGTTTCTTTATTTTCATTGAATTCGATGAAGACTTTAATTTCTTTATTTCTTCCTTGATCCAGGTGTGGTTCAGTAGTTGACTGTTCAGTTTCCATGAGTTTGTAGACTTTCTGGGGGTAGCATTGTTGTTGAATTCTAACTTTAATCCATGGTGATTTGATAAGACACAGGTGGTTACTAATATTTTTTTTGTAATTGTGGAAGTTTGCTTTGTTATCAAGTATGTGGTCAATTTTCAAGAAGGTTCCATGAGCTGCAGAGAAGAAGGTATATTCTTTCCTATTTGGGTGGAATTTTCTATAGATGTCTGTTAAGTCCATTTGATTCATTACCTCCATTAATTCTCTTATTTCTCTGTTAGGTTTCTGTCTGATTGACCTGTCCATTGGTGAGAGAGGAGTGTTGAAGTCTCCTACTATTAGTGTGTGCTAGGCACTACTTTCTTATACTGACTTTCTGATTGCTTGTTTCGACTCTCTCAGTTTTTGACTTTGGTGGTAGCTGGCAGGTAGGAGTACAGAGACTTGTTTGGTCTCTAGTCCACTCTCCTCCAGACCATGAGACCCAACATCCATTTGAAAGCTGACAAGCTTTAACGTAAATATCTTTCTTGATTTACACTGTTCTTGTTCCTCCTCGAGTTTCATAAAATAGTCAAGAGGTGGGTTCTGGGAATGTGAAACTATGAGTCAGGTCCAAACTTTTACTCAAAACCCTTACATGGCTTCCACTTGTTCTCAGAATAACACTTACACATGTTTCTTTTGTTTCCTTCTAATCAGTCCAGACTCATTTTGAACCTCTCTCCATTGGCGATTTCCAATAGCATGCAACTGATGCAGAGTTTGAGGCTAGTGGAACTGAGAGACCACTGCTAGTCACATTTCAGACATATCTACAGCTGAATCCTTGCGGTGGGATTATAAGTTGGTGTTTGAGACATTGGTCATCTCTGCTAACCTTCTGCACAATAAGCCCCTTCTGCCAAATGGAGAGGCTGAGACCATACAAATTTTTTCTCCTACAAGACAGTTGCAAACATAATTCCTAATATGTAATATAATTATCAGGCCACTTTCAGTTTAAAGCTATCAATACAGCCAACGTTATGTTAAACCTCAGAGTGCATCTTCACAAATGTGTGAATCTGAGATTTCCAGATTGCAATTATAATTTGACCCCAATAAATGTAATGTTCTTTGTTCTTTACTGGGTTGACTTTGTTCTAGGTCAACACTAATAAACACTAATATTTTCAAAAGAAAGCAGAAGAAAGATGGAACAGAAGAAGCCAAACTTCAATAATTTTTTTTAAAAAAACTCTCTCCTAATCTAGTGCACAGTTCCAGGCTGAGGCTTGCTCATCAGAATGGCCCTATTCTTTGTATCCTGCCCTACTTGGTGTGATACGTAACTCTGGCTGGAACTTGGGTGAAATGGATTTCTGTAGTCCTAGCAGATGCTGGAGGCTCTGAAAGCTGGGGCAAATCTGTCCCCAGATATGGTCTCTGAGGATATTATTCTTTGTTTCCCACATTTCAGTAATATTTCAATACTTCCACAAAGCTCAAATTTTGTATCTTTCTCTTGGACTTTTGTGCCTGATCTTCTTTTTCCTTGAAGCATTGCTTCCTCTTTCTCCTATTGCTTGCCAATGTACAGATCCCTCTAACAGCAAATTTCAGTTTGTAATTTATACCTTTTAGAGGAATAGGATATTTGGTTAATTATTCTACACAATTATTTGCATATTTCTTATCTCCCTTACTGCATTGAATGCTTCATGAGAGCAGAACTCAGTATAGTTTATCTTTGCAGGCCAGTAGTGCATCTAACACATGACAAATACTCCAGGAATGTTCATTAAGTGGACGACGAGTGATTGAAAAGGCAGCTAAGAAGGGGGCATAGTATTGAAAGAAGAACCAGGAAGCAGGAGGGGAATATCATTAGGAAGACACACCTATTTAACTCTACATTCAAATAGCACATAAAACTGGCTTCTTAGAGATAAAGGGATATTAGTTTTCCCCATTCAAAAACAGCATACCAGTCCTTTTATGAATTCCAGTCACCAGATGTTGAACTAAACACATATTTGATAAGCAGTGAGCCCAGGTTGAGATTTTTCTATCATACCATGATAGCTCATGAACAGTTCAGTCTAAATATATGCCATGATGACCATCCAAAAGCTTGACATTATGGAATCTTCCTTGCAAGGAACATGTTCCACAAGTGGAAAGAAGCAGCAAGTATAGTTACCATCCAGCCTACCTGCTGTGCCTAGTGGTATTTTCACATGGGAATTTTCCCCTAGTATTTCTCAAGAAAATTGCAATCTTTGGGAAATTATTGGCCTCAAATGGAAAACAAGGACAAGAAACCTGGCCTGCTGAGTGACAGATTAACATATTTATATATACAGGGTTTCACAGAAGAGAAGTAGTGATAATCCAATATTTCTTGCTTCTAGCTGTTGCCATCTAATAACTGTGTTTGCTAGTCTGTTAGCAGCTAAGGGTGAGTCAGACTTGCAAATAAAATAAATGTTAGTCAGTTTATACACATAGCATATTTTAAACAAATCCTGTGAGTGCTGTTCCAAGAAATAACAAGATCAGAGAGGAAATAAGTCCTTAAGTTGGCAATTTTGATAAATAATTCTGAGTAGTGCTATTAAGTTTGCTAGGAGCCTTAACTGTTAAGTTCTTTAAATATTGTTTAATATTTGCTAGCATTTTCCAGATTGAATGTCTGCTACTGGCTTCAGCCTTTTGTAAATATTACACAATTTAACACTTTCTATTTATTAGAAGTTCCTATAACTACTGATGAGTACAGAACGGGAGGGTTACTGGAATTATTGAAGCATTGCTTGTGATTTCAAAATTTCTCCCAGTGCATGGGAATTCTGACAAACCTTTTCTAATCCCCAAGCTCAGTTCTAGGAAATTGGAAGCAGTTACTTGGTATGAGTTTCAAGTTGTCAAATCTTTCTCCTCCCCTCTCATCGCAAGTTCAATTAGCATCAGCTTCCCTTGTCAGCTTCCTCGTGCTGACTCAGGCTGAGGTTCTAGCTTGAGTCTTTGCAGAGATATTATTTTCTCATTCTAGCTCTAGACCTCATCTTGGGCTCTAATGTCTTTGAGTGAGGCCTTCATGTCTGTTTAGATCCTTCTAAATCTCCCCTCTTCACCATTGCCAGTGGACATTGGTTGCTTTCTGTAGCCTATGGGAAGACTGAGTTGTTACTGTTTCCCAGTTCGGTTACCTAAGGAATTGTGTGCTGGTAATTCCCTGTTTGTACTTTTGTTCAAGACCCAGATCCATTCTCTCTTCACTTCTAGGCCTTGTCAAAAGAAGGTAGCTTCTCATTAGAGTTGGTCCCATAGGCCAAATCCAATGCACCAAAACAGCATGTTCACTTATTTATGTGTTGTCTTTGGCTATTTTCATATGACAACGGAGTACAAACTGTATGACTTACAAAACCTAAAGCACTGATGTGGAAAATTAAGCAAATGCAAGGGCTCCAACCTCAGCACAGAGAACCAGGCCTCGTGCTTTGATGCTAAGCCTATCTGGGGCAGCATTTTTCCTGGCCTGCAGCTCCCACTGAGATACTCCCTGCACACACTATAGCTCGCCTGTGCTCAGCACTTAGGAATAGTAATGTCTTCCTACCATTGTACTCTTACATTGGGGACTCCTCTTTGGTTGTTCTCTTAATTTTGCTCAGAATATTGTAGGTAGACCCTGTCCATTTCAGTTACCAACTTGGCTGTATTAAGGCATTAGTGAGGCAGGCATTTAGGTATGTCTGCGAGGGTGTTTCCAGTGATCAACTGAGAGGGTTGGACTTGCCATGAATATGGAAGGCACTATCTTGGGGATTAGGGTCCCGGAGTGAATGAAAACAGAAAAATGAAAAGTAAGCAGAAAGACAGTATTCCTTTTTCTCTTGTTTCTAGTCAGCTCCCTGAACCAAAACAATGTGATACCTTCCCTGCCAAGGTGAACTGAATTCCTTTGGCCTGTGGGCCAAACACGACCATTTCTAACTTAAGTTGCTTCTTGTCACCTTTCGGCTGTGGCAGCAAGAAAATTAATGAATATAGACCATAATTAAAGCCTCTTTAATTGAGCTACATGGGTGAAATTTTTCCTGTTAGGATCTGCCTATTACAAACTGACAACATCCCTCACCTTGGCCATGTACCTCAATGGATCTCTTCCGCAAGGGAGAGCCAGAGTCTGCTCTGCTGTGAGGAAGTGATTTTGCCTGGTTGATTAGTACAGCAGTCCTCACTGCTGAGTTAGTGTCCCTGTCTAGGCTTTCTTTAAGAATAGTTTATCTCTTTCAACTGTGAAATCATCCTCAAAGTCCCAGTATGCTCTATGTCTTACTCTGACATATATGGTACAAGAAACCAGTAAGGCTCTTTATACCGTCTTTTAGTAAAACGTGAGGGAAACTGCTTTTTAACATCTCTGCTGGTATCTAGATCAATTGCTTCTAAAAGGGAGTTAAAACAGCTTCTGCTTTCAACTCACAGTATTAGAAGCACGTGTGAGTCTAGCTTTGTAAGGTTTCAGTCTGGATAGGAAACCATGACATCAACTTTCAGTATGGCTTTTTATAGTTGTCTTTTGAGAAGTGATTTCCAAATATCTTTTCTTACCACCCAAAGCTCTGTACCTACTAACATTTTTTCTTCTGAGAATTACAGAATAAACTAAACTTTTATAATTGACTCTACACCAGGTTGACCCAAAGCTTTTTAAAGAAACAAAAATCCTTGTTTTTGTTTTTTACATTTTAACTGTACATTCCTTGCAAAGTATTAGCTTCAGAATACAAACTGAATCAATGTGGGTTACTGGAGCAATGACATTAGAAAATGGGAAATGTCTAAGTATGGGAGTCAAGACACACTAGTACCCTTGATTTGTTTCTTATCTTTCTAGTATTTGGTTGTAATATTTCAAATTACCTATGTAATAATTAAATGAATAATTGAGTAGGTGCTCTACCTATAAAAGTGGTGATTATTAATAACGTTATATGTATATATAATAAATTGACAATTGTTAAGACCGACTTGTAAATACAACATAAATCTTTATAGTTTACAAAGTAAACTCATGCATCATTTTTCACTAATCCTCATAATCTTGTGAGATGAATGTTATTAATTGCAACTTTACAAATGTGGCAACTGGAGCTGAATTATCTGCTCAATGTACGATATGTAAGATTTCAAATCGTTGGTAGGATCGAGGACAGTGTAGCATTTGCGGTTGATTGGAGGGGCCTGCAACACGCTAAACCAAGAGCTTGGCAAATTGAATTACCTGCAGAGAATGGTCTCAGCAAGAAAGTTTTCACAGGCTTATCCTAGCAGCTAGCAGGCTTCTAGTCAAAATCAACATGAAGGAAGAGAACATTCCTGCAGATAAATAACAGCCAGCAAGAGAAATAAATACTCAGCTATTCTGCAGTGGTTGGCAGAGTCCCAAGAAGCAGCTCTGTGTCATTGAATAAGTCAAGACAGGAAAAGTGAAATGCCCATTAGTGCTGTTAATGCTAATTTCCACCTGTGGTGGTGCCTAGGCTTCTGCTGTGTTCTGCTTTTGTCCCACAATTGACTCTGTGCATGGAGACTTTCGGTGGATGACAGGGATAAAGACATTAGACATTGTTGAGCTGAAAGAAACACTTCTTTGTCCTTTGTTTCACTTTCTGTAATACCTCGTTACCAATTATGACTTTCTTAGGGAGGGCAGAAAATAAAAGAAGAGATGAAAATATAATACCAACTGGTATACAGAAGATGGATATAAGCAAGAAAGATGCTGGGCAGTGGTGGTGCATGCCTTTAATCCCAGAACTTGGGAAGAAGAGGCAGGAAGATCTCTTTGAGTTCAAGACCAGCCTGATCTACAGAAGGTAGTTCCAGGACAGCCAGGGCTGTTACACAGAGAAACCCTGTCTTGAAAACAGATAAAAGAAAGAAAAAGAAAAAAAATTAAGAGATATTTCATGCAGCAAATGAATTTGTAGCTTCTTTTAGAAGGAAATGAAACACATAACCTTATAACGGCTGTTAACCATAGCACATTTAATTAGTAATATCAATAATATATTTTACCATCTCCAAGGGAGTTAGTTTGGCCAGCTTTCCTCCAATATCTTCTCTTCTATCAATTCTTCATTTCAAATGCTAAAAGGAATGGTCCTATCTCCCATTTTCCATAAAAGCAAAACTTCTATAAAATTGCAGTATGCATTATGGCTATAAAATACTTGAAACACAGCTTTATGCTACCTGAGATTACTGTAGGGAAAGACTTAATATGAAACGAGTTTTTGCTATTAACTTAATGCTGATTACAAGTGGAGGTCACACTATTTTGAACACATTGGATTAAATCAAATATTGAAATTAATCCTGACTCTTTCTTTACTTTTTAAAATGAGACTGCAACTATGAGTATTTCAAATCATGTGTGTGGCTCACATCATATTTCTGTTGGAGAACACTTCCTTCTGGAGGAGCACGAGGTTCCTTTCAGCCTTTTCCAAATGATTCTCTCCCCACTAGGCCAGTTTGAACATGTCAAATGATGCAGATTTTGTAGATGGAAGGAAGGCTGCAAGTCATTTGGAAATTAGGTGATGAAACCGCAACAGGAACATAACTCTAGCACGGCAATTTGCTTTTCTGAGCCCCTCTTATTCCAAATGGAATAGGCACTGCTCTGTTCTCTCCTCTAGATAATTTGCATCTTATTTTCCTTCTGTCAGAAGTGTCATTTCCTGTGATTGATTAAACCATCTTTGCTAAGTGCAAAAACAAGGCCACCACATTATTCAAACTGGATCCACTACAAATATTTTCATCCTCTTGCTTGGGAAGAATTCATGTAGTTGCTTAGAAACCCCTTTTAAAAACCACAGTGTTTGGTTACTTTCAGAAATTAAAGTCAAGACTACAGGAACAAAAATATTACTACTCTCCCAAATGTTACAAAATGGACACACTGGGAGAACAATGTGTTTTTAATCCCAACACACACACACACACACACACACACACACACACACACACAGATTCAGAATTCACTATTCTAAATATATTTTGTTATTTATAAAATTATTTATATTTGTGCAGCAGGATATGTGTGTAGGTGTGTGCAGGTGCCCTCAAAGTCCAGAAGAGGGTGACTGATCCCCTGAAGCTAGAATTAAGGTTGTTGTGAGCTTCACAATATGGTTGCTGGAAATGGAACTCCTGTCCCTCTACGAGAGCAGTGTGTCCTCTGAACTATCCAATCATCTCTGAATCCATTAATTGGTTGTTTTTTATTTTTAAGTATTTTAGTGCCATCTTGATGGCTTTCTACCAAATTAATTACATTGACTATGCAATATAACACATTTAATCCACTTAGAAAAGAATTGATTCCATTTTAGAAATGATTTTCACAAGTCTTTAGTCTTCATTTTGTGAACAGGTCTGAGTTAGTAACAGCAATCTTAGAACTTTATCATAATTATTAATTAAGCATATCAATCACACACTAAACAAAAAGAAACAGACCTGTTCCCTTTAAGAGACAGCTGGGACCAATTATGTGGTTACATTTGCTCCTATGATATCTCATTCCTGCTTTAGTTTCCTTTTATTGTATTTTAATTTAGTTTTCTATAATGTTGTGATGTAGTATAGAAGAGTTTGATACATTTATTAACATATCAGTTTAGATTTGCTAATTATTGCTTTTTATTATTTTAAGTCACAAACAGTAAGGTTCGCTTAAATTTTAACAAGTGAGTAGATTTTGTGGCTACTTTTAGCAGGATATAGAACACTCCTTGGAATTCCATTAGCTTCCTTTTCACAGGCCAACATTCTTCCTACCCTCATCAGTGGAAAGCACTGGCCTGTTCTCTTTCCTTATAATGTTGCCTTTCAACAAATGTCATGTGAGTGGAATCAGAGTGTGCAGTCTTTTGAGATGGTTTCTTTTACTTGGTGTTTTAGTTAAGTTCCTTGGAGGAAAGAAGCAAGAGGAAAGCCAGGAAAGCAAGATGGACTTCCTTTTAACATGCTTTTTTATCTGGACTGCAATCAGCAGGTGCTAACCACAGGCGGGGTGGGCCTTTCCACATCAACTGAAGCAACCAGGACAGTTTTTCTGGTGAGTCTCATCGCTCAGGTGATCTAGCCCTGGCAAGTTGACATTTAAACCAGCCATAATGCTTATCATAATGTGGCTTTGAAATTTATTCACAACATTACATTTGCCATAGACATCGGTGCAGCTGTCATTTTGGTTGCTGGCCACCACAGTATGTTTATACACTCACTTACCGAAAGACAGGTGTGTTGCTTCTTGGTTTTTCTGGCTACAAATAATGGTGCTATAAATGCTCATGTACAAGATTTTGTGATGGTGTGAATGTAAGTCATGCTTACTGAAACAGGTAACTAGTAGAGGAGTTGCTGGGTCATATACTGAGTGCATGATTAAATTGATAAGAAATTGAAAACCTGTTAATAGAGGGAAGACAGCATTTGGGGAACACATGAAAGGTCCAATTGCTCCTCTGAAAATTTATTCTTTATCTCTCTGTCTCTGTGTGTCTCTCTATGCATCTGTGTATCTCTTTCTCTGCCTCTGTCTCCCTCCATGTGTCTCTCTCTCTCTTCCCTCCCACTCTCCCTCCTTTCTTCTGCCTCCATGCCTGCCTACTTGCCTCCCTCCTTCTCCTTCCTTTCTGTTTCTCCTTCCTTCCTGCCTCTCTGCCTCTGGCCCTGCCTGCCTGCCTCCCTCCCTTGTAGTGTCATTTCATTTGTATTTTGATGAATAAAGCTTGCCTGAAGGTCAGAAAATTAAAACAGCCACACTGGCTAGCCTTACAGACCAGGTAGTGGTAACACACACCTTTAATCCCAGTAGCCGTAGAAACCAGGTGGTAGTGGTGCACTCCTTTAATCCCAGAACTAGAGAGGATTATAAAACAGGAGGAGACAGCTCTCAGTCACAGTCTCAATCTGAAATTCCTGGAGAAAGGATCACCATTTCAAACTGAGGTAGAGGTAAGAGCTGGCTGTTTTGCTTTTCTGACCTTCAGGTTGAACCCCAATATCTGTCTCTGAGTTTTTATTAATCGTGCTTTACTCCCTCCCTCCCTCCCTCCCTTCCTCCCTCCCTCCCCTTCCTTCCTTTTTTCCTTCCTTTTTTCCTTCCTTTTTTCCTTCCTTTTTTCCTTCCTTTTTTCCTTCCTTTTTTCCTTCCTTTTTTCCTTCCTTTTTTCCTTCCTTCCTTCCTTCCTTCCTTCCTTCCTTCCTACCATTCTCCCTCCTTCCCTTCCTTTCTCCCCTTTTTCCTTCCTCTCTTTCTCTACTTGTCTCCAGGATCAGTATCTCATCTTGTAGATTAGGCTAACCCAAACTCACTCGAAAATTTGCAGCAGCTTCCCAAGTGTTTGGGATTATAGCCCTACACCACCACAGCCAGAATCAGTATTTTTCTAAGACATCATGATAGAGGCATAACAGCATGTTATTGTGGTTTTAAATGCTAGTAATCTTTAGCAATTTTTTGTATCGCTTATCTGTTATTGTGTATGTTCTTTAATAGAATAGCCATTAAAATCTTTTAACTAGTAATAAAAGTTGGGCTATTTTCTTATCAGTTCAATATTTTTCAGATACATAATTTTCTAATATTTCCTTTAGTCTGTGGTTTGCCTTTTCACTCATTGTGTCCTTCAAAGAGCAAAAGTACTTTGGCATTGTAATCCCTTATATAGATTATACTTTTGATGTCATATTTAAGAAATCTTTGCCTACCTTATGGTCACAAGGAGTTTTGTGTACATGCTTCTAATGGTTTTAGCATTTGATCAATTTTTAAATGATATTAGTATGCAGTATGAGATACATGGAAAGGTTTTCCATATGAGCAACCAATCTGTGGCATTATTGGTTGAAAAATGTTATTTTTCTCTTGAATTTCCTTTCCATCTTTGTAAGAAATCAATTGAGCACATTATATAGATCTAGAATCATCTTTTTTTCCCCTTTGGTCTATGTGTCTGTCTATCTGGCCAATTTTACCCTCTTCTGTTTATTATAGCTTCCAACAGTGTCAACACTAGGTAATGAGTCCTTCAACTTTGTTCTCATTTACAGTAAACACTGGACTATTCCAGCTCATATTTAATTTTTAAAGCTTTTAGAATCAACATGCAAAAATGTCTAGATAGAATTTTCATTGGGCTTGCCAAAAATAGATCAATTATGGAAGAATTAGCATCTTAAATATACTGAGTCAAGCAATACATGAACATGGTAGTTTTTCCATTTACTTAGGTCTTTGAAATTTTCTCATTAGTGTTTTCAGCTTTTCATGTAGAGATCATATATTTTTATATCCATTTAGCTGCTTAATATGGTTATAAATGCCATTTTCCTCTAAACATCACATCTTAATAGCTTATTACTTGTGTATGGAGACATAGTTGTCTTTTGTATGTCGATCTTCTGTGATGTTACTTGGTGATTTTGAAAGAGATTCTGGGGCAAGGTGGTGGTGGCTGGAGAGATATCTCAGAGGTTAAGAGTACTGGCTGTTCTTTATATATTTTGGAGATCGGTCCTCTGTCTGATGTGAGGTCGGTAAAGATCTTTTCCTATTCTGTAGGCTACTGTTTTGTCTTGTTGACTGTGTCCTTTGCTTTACAGAAGCTTTTTGGTTGTTGCTCTCAGTGTCTGTGCTACTGGGGTTATATTTGGAAAGTGGTTTCCTGTGCCAATGCGTTCAAGTGTACTTCCCACTTTCTCTTCTATGTGGTTCAGTGTGGTTGGTTTTATGACGTCAAAAGAACAAATAATCCAATAAAAAATGGGGTACAGACCTAAAGAGAGAACTCTCAACAGATAAATCTCAGATGGCTGAAAGACACCCAAGGAAATGTTCCACATCCTTAGCCGTCAGAGAAATGCAAATCAAAACAACTCTAAGATTCCATCTCATATCTGTCAGAATAGCCAAGATCAAAATCACTGATGACAACTTATGCTGGAGAGGATATGGCTTAAAGGGAACATTCCTCCATTGCTGGTGGGAGTGCAAGCTGGTACAGCTGCTTTGGAAATCTGTATGGCAATTTCTCAGAAAATTAGGGAAAAAATCTACCTCAAGACCCAGCAATACCACTTTTGGGTCTATATGCAGAGGAAGCTCAATCACACCACAAGGACATGTGCTCAACTATGTTTATAGCAGCATTATTTGTAATAGCCAGGGCCTGGAAACAACCTAGATAGCCCTCAACTGAAGAATGGATAAAGAAAATATGGTACATTTATACATTGGAGTACTACACAGTGGTAAAAACAAACAAGCAATGACATCTTAAAATTTGAGGGCAAATGGATGGATCTAGAAAAATCCATACTGAGTGAGGTAACCCAGACCCAGAAAGACAAATATAATATGTACTCACTCATAAGTGGCCTTTAGACATAAAGCAAAGAAAAAACAGCCTACAATCCACAACCCCAGAGAACCTAGACAACAAAGCGACCCCTAAGAGAGACTGTTATGCCCAGGTTAATTATTCTTAAAAAGAAATGTGAGACACAAGATTTAATTAAGCCTCAATTTTACAGAGATTCTGTTTTCCCTAAAGACCACCTGGTAAATAACCAAGCCTTGACCCTGGCTCCAGAAATGTACAGCAATAGTGAAATCTGAACACAAACCCTAAAACCAGCCAATTAAGTTGTTAGGAAGCAGGGCCATAAAATTTAACGAGGTCCAGATGTTCTTGGGAGGCATCCTGTCCTTGAAGACACCTTGTCAGTTACTAATGGCTCTTCGTGAGGGTTTTCATGCTCAAAAACTGACCAATGGCTTCAGAAACTACCTTATCTTATGTATTCGTCATGCAATTCCAAGACTACAGGACATGAACTTCCCTGATTACAGCATTTCCCCTTTAGAAGTTTGCCCCTTCCCCTGGCTTGGGGCTGCACTTCCCTCTCCACTGCATTGGCATGGTGGAGGTATACTGCAAACTCGAGTTTGAATATTATTAAAAACTCTTATGCTTTACATCAGAATATGGTTCTGTGGAGTTTCTTTTGGGGGATAATTAACCTGGGTATATCAAGACATACATGAATCTAAATAAGAAGGAGAAAAAGAAAAGATCTCCTAAGTAAACTGAGAGTGTAAGGGTCATGGGAGAGGAAGGAAAGGGAGAGGGGAGGAAGAGAGAGGAGCAGAGAAAAATGTATAGTACAATAAAAAACAATAAAAAGGTAATTTAAAAAGAATTATGGAATAGAAGAGGAAAAAAGAGCACTGGCTGCTCTTCAAGTAGACCTGGGTTAAATTCCTAACATCCACATGGCAGGTGACATCCATCTGTAACTTCAAGTCGAGGTGATCTGATGCCTTCTGCTGCCTCCTGTGAGCACCGAATGCATGCAGAGCACAAACATACATGCAAACAAACACCCAGACTCAAAACAAAATACAAAAGTCATAAAAAGGAGATTCTTTTGAATTTGTTGGTTTTAATCATATGCATGATAGTTTATTTCTTTCTTTATAATCTACTACATTTGTTCTTTATTATGTCTTTTTGTTCCACCCAGAATTAAATCACTTTGCTTTGCTTTTGACCTTGGGGGAAAGCACCCACATTTAAGACCATTATTAAGTGTAATATTACCCCCAGATCTTTTAATAGGCATTCTTTATTGAGCTGAGAAACTTATCTTAAATATCTACTTTGATAAGAGTTTTTAAAATCACAAATCAGCACTACACTTGTCCAGTGTTCTTTTCTGTATCAATTATTATGATCATGTGGCTTTTCTTATTTATCTTGCAGTTTTGATGGACTATATTGTTTGAATTTTCACAAGGATTAAAGCGGCATTGCATGACAGGAATAAATTCCATTTGGTTCTGGCATATTATCTTTTTTATTTATCCTTGGACTCAACTTCCCAATATTTTATTGCGATTTGCATCTCCATTTACAACACATGCTGTTCTGGAGTTTTCTTTTCCAGAATGTCTTCACTTTTTCAGGGTTATGGTAATTCTGACCCTAGAGAATAAGTTGGAAATTTTTCCCTCTGATGCCATTTTGTGACAAACCTTGTGGAGAATGTTGGAGACCAGCTTTGACAAAAATACCACTTACCAGGGTAAGGGCACGGGGATCAGAAAATAAGTAACCCACTAAATAAATACTCATTTTTTCTGCATGGTGTGCCTATCCATCTCTGTCTCTCACCTGCCTTGGCTCCTCGTGGGACCAGCTGCCCCACCCAGGTCTCTCACCTGTGGTACAACTCCCTCATGGCCTGCTGTCTACTGCTTCCCCTGGGACTCACTGCCCCTCGTGGCCCACTGAGCCTTTCATGGAGCCACAGTGTTTTACCTAAACCATTGCAGTATCCTTTGATAAAATTAAGGTTTTTCTTTTTTAGCCTGTTGACTAAATGGCTTACATTAGCTAATTTTTAAAAATGTTGGTCTAGTCTTTTGTAACTGGAATCTATCACACACACATGGGCACTGTTTATGATTCCTTTCTGTTGAGTTTTTCCCACCTATGTTTATGAGAGAGCTCCCATAGTTTTTCTTCCTTGTGATGTCTTACTTTAATATTAGGGACATACTGGCCTGATATAGTGAATTAGCAAGTGTTTCTTATATTTTTATTTTTTTGGAAGAAAGTGGAAAATTGGAATGATTTCTTTCTTAAATATTAGATAAAAATTGTCAGTAAAACTCTCTGGGCCTGTTGTTTTCTTTAAAAAGTTAATAATTGTTGATTCAATTCTTTAATAGGATTATTTGACAAATATGCTCATCTTTCTCGGTGTTTAAGAAGTCTGTGTTTTTTGAGGAGTTGGTCCATTTTTATCCATGTTATCAATATGTGGCCATGGCTTTATTTAGTGTCTCTTTATTGGCCTTTTAAAGCCTGAAAGATCAAGGATGAAGGCCTGCATTGCATTTCTGACACAAGTAATGCATTCTCTCACATTTTCTTCTCTTGGTTAATCTGACTAGATAGTTTATTCTTTGTATTCTCAAAATAGAAACTTAGGTTATTGATTTTAGATATTTATCCACTTCTAATATATGCATTTTAATGCAATAAAAATCCCTGTATAAAATTATCTTATTGTATCCAACAAATTTGGGTAAGTTATACTTTCATATATATTTATATATGTATTATATGTAGATCCTGAATATATATTGCTAAATGTATGCTTGAATATGAGGAGGCTGAATTGGAGGCTAAATAACCCAGAAATTCAAGCATAGCATGTATTCACCTATAAGTAGATATTAGACATAAAGAGAAGGATAAGCAGGCTACAATCCACAACTCCTGAGAAGCTAGATAACAAAAAGGACACTAAGAGAGACAGGCATGGATGCTTCCAGGAAGGGGAAATAGATCAGGTTTTCTGAGTAAATGTGGGGGAGAAGTTGAAGGGGATTAGGGAGGAGAATGTGAGGAAATGGGATGGTTGTGTTGGGGGAGGAACAGACAGGGAGAGCAAAAAAAGAGATATTTTGTTAGAGGGAGCCGTTATAGAGTTAGGGAGAAATCTGGTGTTAGGGAAACTCCCAGGAAGCCACAACGATGTCCCTAGCTAAGACTCCTAGCAATAGTGGAGAGGGCACCTGAACTGGCCTTCTGCTATAAAAAGATTAATGACTACCCTAATTGTCATCATAAAACCTTCATCTAGTAACTGATGGTAGCTGATGCAGAGATTCACAGCTAAGTCCTGGGCCAAGCTCCCAGAGTCCACTCAAAGAGAGGAAGGAGGATTATATGAGCAAAGGAGTCAAGATCATGATGTTGGGAAACCCACAATCACAGCTGACCCAAGCTCATGGGAGCTCACTGACTCTGGACTGACAGCTGGGAAACCTGCTTAGGCCTGAACTAGGCCCTTTGAATGTGGGTGACAGTAATGTGTCATGAGAATTCTGTGGGGCCACTGGCAGTGAGACTAGGATATACCTTCAGTGCATGAACTGGCTTTTTGGAGTCCATTCCCTATGGAGGGACGCCTTACTCAACTGCAATACAGGGAGGACGGGCTTGGTCCTGCCTCGACTTGATATTCCAGACTTTGTAGACTTGCTTTGGCTGAGGGCAAGGTAGCAGTGGAAGGGGGGAGAGCAGGAGGAGGGGAGGGGGAGGGGGAGGGCACTGTGGTTGGTATGTAAAATGAAAAAAACATTATTTAAATAAAATTTTATTTCCTTCATTCATGTCTCTTTGTGGTGGTGGTGGTGGTGGTGATGGTGGTGGTGGTGTGTGTGTGTGTGAGAGAGAGAGGGGGGGGAGGAAAAGGGAGAAAGAGGATCACAGAGTTTAGCCAAAACCATCTGTGTATGTGTGCAACTATGGGTTTGGATTTGTACACTGAAGCTTGTTGGTCTCATCAATGGGTAGCAAGTAAAGACAACTGACTCTCACTCCCATAATACACCAGTCAATAGTTCAGCAGGGAGAGGTGATGCACTCAGAGCCCCTCCATGATCCACAATTGACTGCGGACAGGTCAGTTTTCTGCAAATCCATCATAAGCAGGCACAGCTGTTATAAGATAATGACTATTTTGGTTATATCATACCCAGAAAGTAATATTTCCTATCCTTATTCCTTATCTTCCATCTTTTACATTCTTTCTGTCCCTTCTTACACAGTGTTCTCTGAGCCTGATCCCCCCTAAAAGCGGAGATGTCTGATAGAAGGGACTTTGAGGGACTGGGTAGGTACTCCATCAGTTATGAGGTAATACTTGAATTCCACAATGCTTATGGAATACCACACCCACAGTTTCGTGAATGAACCTGCTGAAAGTTCCTGGAAGGTAAAGGATACCTCTAATATTAACATGGTTCTATGGATAATAAAGAACTGTGGCTCTTTTATACTCATCACTCAGGATTGCAGAAGCCATTGCTCAGTTTGTAGATCATTCTAGAGTAAATGACTTAATTTATGCCGTTCAAATTTGTAGTTAGAATTAGGGTTTGGTAAACTCAGTTGTATGAAATGTTGATGGAAGAAGGTCATTGGCTAATAAAGAAACTGCCTTGGCCCATTTGATAGGCCAGCCTTTAGGTGGGTAAAGTAAACAGAACAGAATGCTGGGAGGAAGAGGAAGTGAGCTCAGAAGCCATTCCTCTCCTCTTCAGGGCAGACACAATGAACCTCATACCCAGGATGGACATAGACTAGAATCTTCCTGGTAAGCACACCTCGTGGTGCTACACACATTAATAGAAATGGGCCAAGCAGTGTTTATATGAATACAGTTTGTGTGTCGTTATTTTGGGGCATAAGCTAGCCAGATGGCAGGGAGCTGGGTGGCAGGAACACGGCCCCTCAGCTCCTTCAACAAAGTGTGGTCCTCTGAGCATTTCTGTAGTCCCTCTAAATACCAAAGTCCCTTAACCAGTTTACATTAGAGCTCTCAGCACCCAATACATCACAGAAATCACCTGTAGTAACCACATGTGTGATTTGAAACTTATTTCTGCCCATAAGAAATGCAGTCTGATCCATACCCTAGCAGTCAATCTCAGACTTGCTTGTCATTTCAAGATGGTAGCAGTGTCCATAATCACGAAGCAGGCTTCCTAGAACAGACAGCTATAGTAGCTAAGTTTCCTTTCCTGTGAATGCTCAGGTACTGGGAATTCTGTTGCTTGGTAACAAGAACTCAAAAGTCCCCTGTTCTTTCTGAGTTTCCTTTTTGGTTCAGCTCTTTTAAACAGAATTATCCAGAACTGCAGTTTTCTCTGTTTATTATTTGTCTCCTTTACTTTTTCTCTACATAGTTTGCAGTGATGACGAGAGTGGCTAAAGTTTTATAGGAAGGTCATAATAAATACATGAAAAGGTGATTGCAACAGGGTTGGGGTGCAACCCAGTTGGTAAGGTGCTTGCCCAGTGTGCACAAAGCCCTGAGTATCCTGGAAAAACAGGTACGATACCTCTAATCCCAGTACTTAAGAGGTAAAGACAGGAGGATCACAGTCCAAGGTCGTTCTTGGCTACTTGCAAGCTCAGGCCAGCCTACATCACTATCTCAAAAAAAAGTGAATTCAAGAGAAAATAAACCAAATGACTGTAAGAACATATAGCTAATGAATCTGTGAAGTTGTGCTGTGATATGTTGATGTCCAGAGGAACATCTGGAAAGGAGCAAATAACTGTGAAATATAAAGGTGCTAAGCCTCTCTTCTGTGTTCCTAGCAACTCTCAGAAAGTTGACCTAATAGAAAATAAAGGTTTAATATTACAGAAAGTTCCTGACCCCTCGATTTGCAGGTGATTTGTACTCAAGAATCCATCACAAAGACGCTTACAGCATTTTACTCTGGCAGGTAGTGATTCACTTAGAGAGGTGCATATAAATATTATGACTGTTTTAAGGATTAACAAGACATTAATGCTGAGAATGCCAGACCCTTTCCATATTCCATTACTTAATACTGAAAATATATGCTCCTGGGTAGCTTGCTAGCTATTAAAATGCTTTAATTATTATTATTAGTAGTAGTAGTAGTATTTTAATAACTGGTAGCCCCTCACAGGCTTCACTGTTTCTACTAGTAGATGTGACTCACATGATGTACTGTAGAAATATGGTACAGATATAGACATGTTTTTCTTTCTTCCTTTTCTGTTTGTTGCTGTGGTGATGGTGGTAGTGGTGGTGGTGATGATTTTGTTTGTTTTTCAAGACATGGTTTTCCTATGTAGCTCTGGTTTTCCTGGAACTCTCTTTGTAGACCAGGCTGACCTTAAAGTCAGAGATCTGCCTCCCTCTGCCACCCTAGTACTTGGATTAAAGGCATACACCACCACACCTGGCAGACATGTTTTGCATATACAGCAATTCCCTCTTATCTGTGGGAGAGTATCTTCCAAAATTCCCAGTGAAGGATACAAATTGCAGATAGTAATTGAACCATACATACACTATGTCTTTTCTTATGAACCTTATAATATTGCTACACAATGAAAGTATTAATTTTTTTGTCCATGGTTTATGCCCCGGTATCTCCTTTCCATCACTGCCCTTGCTCTTTGAGCCCACTATTATGTAGTTAAATAGGAATTCTTTGATCATGATCACTATAGTAATAAAATAATAGATCTGATAACAAGGATGGTGGCTATGTTACTAAAGGAGGGGCACCGTATATAACATGGATACTCTAGAAAAGGGGATGATTTATATCCCAAGTGAGACAGAGTGAGATGGAGAGAGATTTTTGCCATATCACAGAGAATTTAGACAATTTAAATTTTAGACAATTGAGACCATTTAAATCATATCATTTATATTTGAAATTTTCCATTTAATGTTTTTGGTCTGTAGTCGAATATAGGTAACTAAAACTTAAAACCATAGCCAGGACAACTGCACATAAGGAAGGGGGTTGCAGTATTTCCATTTAGCCATTCAAGGCTGCATTCTTCTAAATTCCAAGTTCCCTTTATATATCTCTTCCTCTTCAAAATAGTCTAGGCCTAGTCAGTGTACTGTTTGCTCATGCTCCTAGAAACCATGATACTTTATTGTTGAACACACTTTCTGGACACTGGAGAGACTTATACAATGAGGAATTTACTAGATTCTGGAAACATATGCCATCATCCCATTTAGGCAAAACACACCATTATCACAATGTGGTTGTTCATATTTCATGCATATTTATAGTCTTGTTTTCAGTGTTCATATTGATATAATTAGGATCAGGACTGTTTAGCCAACCAATTACCTAATAAAGCTTCCACTGTGATTCTATTTTATTATTTAAGGATACATGGTCTGGAAACTAGACATAGTTTACTACTAAACTTTCATAACACTATATATACATAGTCTTGGAGCTTCTGGCTATCTTCTAAGGGAAGAGTGCCACTTTCAAGGGGATCCCAAAATGATTACAATATTTTTATTCCTAGAAATAGAGAAAAAAACTTCAAATATATAATTCTAGGTAGTATAAATTCAATATATGTAGGTTGAAAAGGATTTTGATGCCCAGCAAGGTGGCATAGTTCATACACTATTATATTTATGGATAAATATGCCAAGGTCCAAATATTTAATTGACTTAAATATAATATGTAGAACACAGAATGCATCTTTTGTGGAGGTTTTATAGGAAATGACCACAACCTTGGTCACTTAAAACAACAAAAAGTTTATTCTTTTATAGTTCTCAAAGTCAGATGTTCAAATTTAATTTTTATGACACAAAACAAAGATATTGTCAGAATTATGCCCTGGTCTCTCTAGAAGTTCTATGTGTGAATCTATTCCTTGTCTCTTCCAACTTTAGGGAACTGCCAACATTCCTTGGTTCATAGACACATCAGTTCAAACTATGCCTCTGCAGTCACAAGACCTTCACTTCTTATAGGTGGGTCAAATCCCTTTGACTGTCTTATATATGACACTCTTCAATAACACAGGATAAAGGCCTCATATAAAGATCAATAACCTAATCTTATCTGCAAAGTCTTTACCATATAAAGTCACACTCATGGGTTCTTGGAATCAGACAGTGGCTGTGGTTCTCAGAGCCATTATTTAGCCTACCACAAGTAACTAAACTACAATTCAAGTGGAATATGTAATGCATATGTTCCACTTGTCTTTTACTTATTTGAAGAGGCTCACCACATCACTGAGAAAGACTTACCATAAAAATGTCTACTGAGAGTGCCATGGGAGCCACATGTCCCAACTGTATGTGGAGGAAGAGGTGCATTTCTAAGCTCCCAAACTGATAGCCCTGCTTTCTAGGCTAGCTCTGGGGGCACATCCCATGCCCCCACCCCATCTACTGCAGCCCCAGTGACCAGGCAGCAGCATGTTCCTGCCCTCTACATAACAATTTACCCCACATCAAGGCTCCACATCAAGGCTCTGCTGACTGGCCATGATGTGGGGTAAATTGTTATGTAGAGGGCAGGAACATGCTGCTGCCTGGTCACTGGGGGTCCTTCTGAATGTGTGCTGCTTTTATTGGTTGATGAATAAAGTTGCTTCAGAGTAAAAAAAAAACAATTTACCCCACATCAGAAAGTATGGGAGCCGCATGCTTCACCTCACCTGGAGGGAGAGTGACCACCTTAGGCACAGTTTCCACCTATACTCATTCAAGGAAGACGACAGTATAAGAATACATTCAACAACATAAAGAGCAATATGGCAACATCAGAGACTAGTGATTCTACAACAGTAAGAACTGAACATCCAATGCAAATGAAACAGAAGGAAATGACCTTAAAACAACTTCATGAAGATGACAGAGGCCCTTAAAAATTTCTCTTAAAGAAATGGAGGAATAGACAAGCAAAATGGAAACAAATCAATAAATTCTTTAAAGAAAGCCAAGAAAACCAAAGCAAACAAAAAACAAAAAAAAAACAATCAAACAAGTGAAGAAAACAGTCCAAAACTTGAAAATTGAAATAGAGGCAATAAAGCAAAAACAAACTGAAGGAAATCAGGAAATTAAAAAGCTGAGTAAACAAACAGTAACTACACATGCAAGCATTACTAACAGACCACAATAGATGGAAGAAAGAATCTCAGGCATTGAAGATACAATAGAGGTAATAGATTTATCAGTCAAAGAAAATGTTAAATCCAACAAATTCTTAACACAAAACATCCAGAAAATCTGGGACACCATGAAAAGACTGAACCTAAAAATAATAGGGATAGGAGGAGAAATCCAGCTCAAAGACACAGAAAATATCTTCAACAAAATCACAGAAGAAAATTTTCCCAACCTAAAGAAAAGTATGCCTATGAAGGTACAAGAATCTTACAAAACACCAAATGGCCTGGACCAAAAGAAAGTCCCTTCACCATATGATAATCAAAACACTAAACATGCAGAATTAAGAAAGAATATTAAGAAGTGCAAAGGAAAAGGGCCAAGTAACATATAAAGGCATACCTATCAGAATTACACCTGAATTAAATCTGAAAGTCAGAAGGTCCTGGATAGATGTTCTGCAGACACTAATAGACCACAGATGCCAGCCCAGACTAATATACCCAGCAAAGATTTCAATCACCATAGACAGAGAAAACAAGACATTCCATGAGAAAACTAGATTTAAATAACTATGCATAAATCTAGCTCTACTAGAAGGAAAACTCTAACCAAAGGAAGTTAGTTGCACCAACAAAAACAGAGGCAACTGATAACTTCACACCAGCATACCACAAATAAGGAAAATACATGAACACTACCACATCACAAATAAACCACAAATATAACAGGAATTAACAATCACTGGTCATTAATATCTCTTAATATCAATGGGTTCAATTCACCTATAAAAAAGACACAGACTAGGGGGTGAGTTTCTGACCCGCGGCAGCAGCACAGGACACGGAACTCAGATGTTCCTCATGCCCCCTATACTTCCTGGTCTTCCTGCAGGGCCTATATTCTCCGCATACTGCCTCTCTCTTTCTATCCCACCCAGCTTGCATCCAGAACCCTCCCCCCTTCTGCCTCCCTTCCCTCTTTGGGCACATAACATCACCCAGCTCAGCCTGTCTGGGCGCTGGGGCCGAATCCTGAGGGCAACCGGGCGGGCGGGAGTTCTTTTGTCTCAATAGCCTGCCTGCAGCAAGCAAGGTAGGCGCTTTGTTTACCAGCTACCCAACCAGCACGGAGATCTGATCTAAGCACCAGGAGAGCCATCACTGGGGCACCCAAAGAGCCATCACTGGGGAGTGCCATCACTGGGAAGGTACCTCAGTGGGCAAGGAGACCTGATCCTGTAAAAGAAGATCCATAGGGGAGCATTCAGAGGAAGAGATGGGCGGGCGCCAATGCAAGAATTCACCCAACAATCTGAAAAACAACATGAAACCACCAGAACCCAGCGACCTCACAACAGGAGGACATGAACACGTTAATCAAGAAGAAGTAGAAAAAGTTGACTTTATGAAAGTGATTTGATGCCCTTAAACAGCATATAAAAAATGCCCTTATAGAAATGGATGAGAAGTATAACAGAAAGTTTGAAGAATTGAATAAATCAGTGAATGATACCCTAGGAAACCAAGGAAAAACAATCAAATAGATAACGGAAACAGTTCAAAACTTGAAAACTGAAATGGAGGCAAGGAAGAAAACACAAACAGAGGGCTGGCTGGACATGGAAAATCTAGGCAAATGAATAGAGACTGCAGAAACAAGTATAACCAACAGAATACAAGAGATAGAAGAAAGAATCTCAGATTCTGAAGATACCATAGAGAAAATAAACACACTGATCAAAGAAAATAGCAAATGCAACAAACTCTCATCACAAAACATTCAGGAAATATGGGACACAATCAAAAGACCAAATCTAAGAATAATAGGATTAGAAGAAGGAGGAAAAGTGCAGCTCAACGGTCCAGAAAATATATTTAATAAAATCATAGAATTAAACTTTCCCAACCTAAAGAAAGATATACCTATAAAGGTTCAAGAAGCATACAGAACACCGAATAGGCTGGATCAAAAAAAAAATCCCTTTGCCATATAATAATCAAAACACAAAGCATACAGAATAAAGAAAGAATATTAAGAGCTGCAAAGGAAAAAGGCCAAGTTACTTATAAAGGTAAACCTATCATACTTACACCTGACTTCTCTATGGAAACCATGAAAGCCAGAAGGTCCTGGATAGAAGTACTGCAGAAACTAAGAGACCATGGATGCAAGCCCAGACTAATATACCCAGTCAAGCTTTTGTTCACTATCAATGGAGAAAACAAAATTTTCCAGGATAAAAACAAATTTAAATAATACGTAGCCACAAATCCAGCCTTACAGAAAGTAATAGAAGGAAAATCACTAACCAAGGAGTCCAATAATGACCACAATAACTCAGACATCTAGAGACCCTTCACCAGAACAACTCAAAGAAGGGAAACACATAAACTCTACTACTAAAAAAGTGACCAGAGTTAACAACCACTGGTCATTAATATCACTTAATGTCAGTGGACTCAACTCACCTATAAAAAGGCACAGGCTAAGAGACTGGATAAGAAAACAGGATCCAACATTCTGCTGTTTACAAGAAACACACCTCAACCACAAAGACAGGCACCTACTCAGAGTAAAGGGCTGGGAAAAGGCTTATCAAGCAAATGGACCTAAGAAAAAAGCAGGTGTGGCCATACTAATTTCTAACAAAGTTGACTTCAAACTTAAATCAATCAGAAGAGATGGAGATGGACATTTTATACTCATAACAGGAACAAGTCATCAGGATGAAGTCTCAATCCTGAATATCTATGCCCCTAATAAAAAAGCACCCACGTACATAAAAGAAACATTGCTAAAACTCAAGGCAGCCATCAAACTGCACACACTAATAGTAGGAGACTTCAACACTCCTGTCTCACCAATGGACAGGTCAATCAGGCAGAAACCTAATAGAGAAATAAGAGAATTAATGGAGGTAATGAATCAAAGGGACTTAACAGACATCTATAGAACATTCCACCCAAATAGGAAAGAATATACCTTCTTCTCTGCAGCTCATGGAACCTTCTCGAAAATTGACCACATACTCGGTAACAAAGCAGACTTCCACTGTTACAAAAAAAATATTACTAACCTCTTGTGTCTTATCAGATCACCATGGACTAAAGTTAGAATTCAACAACAATGCTATCCCCAGAAAGTCTACAAACTCATGGAAACTGAACAGTCAACTACTGAACCACACCTGGATCAAGGAAGAAATAAAGAAAGAAATTAAAGTCTTCCTTGAATTCAATGAAAATAAAGAAACAACATACTCAAACTTGTGGGACACTATGAAAGCAATCCTAAGAGGAAAGTTCATAGCACTAAGTGCCCACTTAAAGAAAACAGAGAAAGCACACATTGGAGACTTAACAGCCCACCTGAAAGCTCTAGAAAAAAAAGAAGCAGACTCACCTAGGAGGAGTAGAAGACTGGACATAATCAAACTGAGGGCTGAAATCAACAAAATAGAAACACAGAAAACAATCCAAAGAATCGATGAAACAAAAAGCTGGTTCCTGGAGAAAATCAACAAGATTGATAAACCCCTATCCAAACTAATCAAACGGCAGAGAGAGAATATGCAAATTAATAAGATCAGAAATGAAAAGGGGGACATAACCACAGATACAGAAGAAATTCATAGAATCATTAGATCTTACTACAAAAGCCTGTATGCCACAAAACTGGAAAATGTAAAAGAAATGGACACTTTTTTTAGATAAATACCATATACCAAAGTTAAACCAGGATCAGGTGAACAATCTAAATAGACCTCTTAGTTGAGAGGAATTAGAGGCTGTTACCGAAAACCTCCCATCCAAAAAAAAAGCCCAGGACAAGATGGTTTCAATGCAGAATTCTACCAGAACTTCCAAGAAGACCTAATACCTATACTACTTAATGTATTTCACAATATAGAAACAGAAGAGTCATTGCCAAATTCCTTTTAAGAAGCTACAGATACTCTGATACCAAAACCACACAAAGATTCAATCAAGAAAGAGAATTACAGGCCAATCTCACTCATGAACATCGACACAAAAATCCTCAACAAAATACTGGCAAACCGAATCTAAGAACACATTAGAAAAATTATCCATTATGATCAAGTAGGCTTCATCCCAGAGATGCAGGGCTGGTTCAAAAATACGAAAATCTATCAATGTAATCCATCATATAAATAAACTGAAAGAAAAAAACCATATGATCATCTCATTAGATGCTGAAAAAGCATTTGACAAAATTCAACATCCATTTATGTTAAAAGTCTTGGAGAGATTAGGGATACAAGGGTCATACCTAAATATAATAAAAGCTATATACAGCAAGCCGACAGCTAACATCAAATTAAACAGAGAGAAACTCAAAGCCATCCCGCTAAACTCAGGAACACGACAAGGCTGTCCACTCTCTCCATACCTCTTCAATATAGTGCTTGAAGTTTTAGCAATAGCAATAAGACAACATAATGGGATCAAGGGGATTTGAATTGGAAAGGAAAAAGTCAAACTTTCGTTATTTGCAGTTGATATGATAGTCTACATAAGCGACCCCCAAAACTCCACTAAAGAACTTTTACAGCTGATAAACAGCTTTAGTAATGTGGCAGGATACAAGATCAACTCCAAAAAATTAGTCACCCTCTTATACACAAAGGATATGGAAGCAGAGAGGGAAATCAGAGAAGCTTCACCTTTCATGATAGCCACAAACAGCATAAAATATCTTGGGGTAACTCTAACCAAGGAAGTGAAAGATCTATTTGACAAGAACTTTAAGGCATTGAAGAAAGAAATTGAAGAGGATACCAGAAAATGGAAGGATCTCCCTTGCTCTTGGATTGGGAGGATCAACATAGTAAAAATGGCAATTCTACCAAAGGCAATTTATAGATTCAATGCAATCCCCATCAAGGTCCCATCAAAATTCTTCACAGATCTTAAGAGGACAATAATCAACTTTATATGGAAAAACAAAAAACCCAGGATAGCCAAAATAATCTTATACAATAAAGGATCTTCTGGAGGCATTACCATCCCTGACTTCAAACTCTATTACAGAGCTACAGTAATGAAAACAGCGTGGTATTGGCATAAAAACAGAGAAGTCAACCAATGGAATCGTATAGAAGACTGGGTTTTTAACCCACAAACCTATGAATACCTCATTTTCGATAAAGGAGCTAAAAGTATACAATGGAAGAAAGAAAGCATCTTCAACAAATGGTGCTGGCACATGTGGATGTCAACCTGTAGAAGAATGAAAATAGACCCATATCTATCACCATGCACAAAACTCAAGTCCAGATGGATTAAAGACCTCAATATCAGTCCGAACACACTGAACCTGATAGAAGAGAAAATGGGAAGTACCCTACAACAGATTGGCACGGGAGATCGCTTCCTAGGTATAACCCCAGCAGCACAGACATTAAGGACAATATTGAATAAATGGGACCTACTGAAACTGAGAAGCTTCTGTAAAGCAAAGGACACTGTCACTAAGACAAAAAGGCAACCTACTGATTTGGAGAAGAGCTTCACCAACCCTGCAACAGACAAAGGTCTGATCTCCAAAATATATAAAGAACTCAAGAAAGTAGACTTTAAAATGCTAATTAACCCAATTAAATAATGGAGCACTGAACTGAACAGAGAATTCTCAACAGAAAAAGTTCAAATGGCCAAAAGACACTTAAGGTCATGCTCAACCTCCTTAGCGATCAGGGAAATGCAAATGAAAACAACTTTGAGATATCATCTTACACCTGTCAGAATGGCTAAAATCAAAAATATTAATGATAGCCTTTGCTGGAGAGGTTGTGGAGGATGGGGTACCCTCATCCATTGGTGGTGGGAATGCAAACTTGTGCAACCACTTTGGAAATCAGTGTGGCGGTTTCTCAGGAAATTCGGGATCAACCTACCCCTGGATCCAGCAATACCACTCTTGGGAATATATCCAAGAGATGCCCTATCATATGACAAAAGCATTTGTTCAACTATGTCCATAGCAGCATTATTTGTAATACCCAGAACCTGGAAACAACCTAGATGTCCTTCAATGGAAGAATGGATGAAGAAAATGTGGAATAAATACACATTAGAGTACTACTCAGCGGTAAAAAACAATGACTTCTCAAATTTTGCATGCAAATGGATGGAAATAGAAAACACTATCCTGAGTGAGGTAACCCAGACCCAAAAAGATGAACATGGGATGTACTCACTCATAATTGATTTCTAGCCATAAATAAAGGTCACTGAGTCTATAACTTGTGATCCTAAAGAAGCTAAATAAGAAGGTGAACCCAAAGAAAAACATATAGTTATCCTCCTGGATATGGGAAGTAGACAAGATTGCTGGGCAAAAAATTGGGATCTTGGGGGTGGGGTAGGATGGGGGTAAGGGGAAATGTGGAGTGTAAAGTGAGAAGGGGAGAATGGGGGGAACTTAGGGAAACCAGATGATTGGGATAAAGGAAGGTTGGATATGGGTGCAGGGAAGCACATATATCTTAAATAAGGGAGCCATCTTAGGGTTGGCAAGAGACTTGAACCTAGAGGGGCTCCCAAGTGCCCAGGGCGATGTCCCCAGTCAGTTCCTTGGGCAGCTGAGGATAGGGAACCTGAAATGTCCCTATCCTATATCAATACTGATGAATATCTTGCATATCACCATAGAACCTTCATCTGGCGATGGATGGACATAGAGACAGAGACCCACACTGGAGCACTGGACTGAGCTCCCAAGGTCCTAATGAGGAGCCGAAGAAGGGAGAACATGAGCAAGGAAATCAGGACCACGAGGTGTGCACCCACCCTATGAGACAGTGGGGCTGATCTAATGGGAGCTCACCAAGGCCAGCTGGACTGTGACTGAAAAAGCATGGGATAAAACCGGACTCTCTGAACATGGCGAACAATGAGGGATGATGAGAAGTCAAGGACAATGGCACGGGGTTTTGATCCTACTTCATGTTCTGTCTTTGAGGGAGCCTAGCCAGTTTGGATGTTCACCTCCTAGACCTGGATGGGGGGGGAGGACCTTGGACTTTCCACAGGGCAGGGAACCCTGACTGCTCTTTGGACTGGAGAGGGAGGGGGAGAGGAGTGGAAGGAGGGGGAGGGAAATGGGAGGCTGGGAGGAAGCGGAATTTTTTTTCAATAAAAAATAATAATAAAAAAAGACACAGACTATTAGCTAATCTAATATCTAACAAAATAAACTTCAAACTAAAATTAATGAATACATGGAAGAGGACATTTCATAGCCCATCAAGATCAAGTCTCAATTCTGAACTTCTATGCTCCAAATACAACATCACCGATATTTGTTAAAGACGCATTACTAAAGCTTAAATCACACATTAAACTCCACATACTAATGGTGGGAGCCTTTCACACCCCACTCTCACCAATGGACAGGTCTATCAGACAAAAGTGTAACAGAGAAATAAAGGAACTAACAGATGTTATTACTCAAATGGACCTAATAGACATCTATAGAACATTCTACCCAAATACAAAAGAATATTCTTTCTTCTCAGCACCAATGGAGCCTTCTCTAAAATCTACCACATACTCAGTAACACAGAAAATTTCAACAGATACAAAAAATATTGGAATAATCCTGGCATCTTAACGGATCACCATGGCTTAAAGTTAGAATTTATCAACAACCTTAACTGCAGAATGCCTGCAAATTCATGGAAATTGAACAATGCTCAACTGAATCATCACTGGGTCAAGGAAAAAAAAATAAAGAAATTAAAGACTTCCCGGAATTCAATAAAAATGAAAACAAAACATACCCAAAGTTATGGTACACTTGAAAGCAGTGCTAAGAGAAAAAGTTCATAGCACTAAATGCCTACATTAAGAACACAGAGAATTTTACACTAGCAACTTAATAGCACATCTGAATGTTCTAGAACAGAAAGAAGCAGAATTGCCCAGGAGAAGTAGCTATCAGGATATAATCAAACTGAGTGCTGAAATCAATAAATAGAAACAAAGAGAACAATACAAAGAATCAATGAAACAAAAGAGCTGATTCTTGGAGAAAATCAACAAAGTAGACAAACTCTTATCAAAAATAATCAAAACGGTGAATAAATGAAGAAGGAATACCCAAATTAGCAAAATCAGAAAAGAAAAGGGCGACATAACATCAGACACTGAAGAAATCCAGAGAATCATTAAATCATACTTTGAAACCCAATACGCAACAAAATTGGAAAACGCAAAAGAAATGGACAATTTTCTGGATAGGTACCATATACCAAAATTAAATCAAGACAAGATAAACAATTTAAATAACCCCGAAGGAAACAGAAGCAGTCATCAAAAGTTTCCCAATTAGAAAAAGCCCAGGGCCAGATGGTTTCACTGTAGAATGCTACCAGAATTTCAAAGAAGATCAAATACCGATACTCCTCAAATTGGTCCACACAATAGAAACAGAAGGAGCACTGCCAAACTCTCTTTTGCAAGGTTACAGTTACTATAATACCAAAACCAACAAAGATACAATTAAGAAAAAGATTTACAGACCAAACTCCCTCATGAACATTGATGTAAAAAAATATTCAATAGAATACTGGCAAACTAAATCTAAGAACACATTAAGAAATAAAATCATCCACCAAGATCAGGTAGGCTTCATCCCAGAGATTCAGGGATGGTTCAACATATGAAAATCTGTCAATGTAATCCATCACATAAATAAACTAAAAAAATATATTATTTCCTCAGATGTTGAATGAGCCTTTGACAAAATCTAACACTCCTTCATGATAAAGGTTTTGAAGAAAGCAGGGATACAAGGAACATACCTAAACATAATTAAGGCTATATACTGCAAGTCAACAGACAACATCAAACTAAATGGAGGCAAACTCAAAGTGATCCCACAAAAATTAGGAACAAGACAAAGCTGTCTACTCTCTCCATATCTATTCAATAACTATATTTGAAGTTTTAGTTAGTGCAAAAAGACAATAAAAGGAGATCAAGGGAAACTGAAAGGAAAGAAATCAAGCTTGCACTATTTGCACATGATATGATAGTATACAAGAGTGCCTTCCAAAATTCTACCAGGGAACACCTATAGCTGATAAGTACCTTCAATAATGTTGCACGATGCAAGAATAACTCAAAAATGCCTTATACACAAATGATAAATGTGCTGAGAAAGAAATCAGAGAAATGTCACCCTTTACAATAGCCACAAATAAAATATCTTGGGGTAACTCTAACCAAACAAATGAAAGACCTGCAAAACAAGACCTTTAAGTCTTTAAAAAAAAGAAACTGAAGAAGATATCAGAAATGGAAAGATCTCTTATATTCTTGAATAGTTAAGATCAACAAAGTAAAAATGGCAGTACTACCAAAAGCATTCTACAGATTCAAGCAATGCATATCAAAACCTCATCACAATTCTTTACAGACCTCTAAAGAACAACAATCAACTTCATATGGAAAAGCAAACAAACAAACAACAGAAAAAGAACAGGATAGTCAAAATGATCCTGTACAATAAAGGAACTTCTGGCGGCATCACCATCCTGACTTCAAGTTTTACTATAGAGTTGTAATAATAAAAACAGCTTGATATTGGCATACAAATAGACATGTGGATAAATGGAATCAAATTGAAGACTCTGATATTAATCTATACCCCTATGAACACATGATTTTTGACAATGAAGCCAAACATGTACATTGGAAAAAAGAAAGCCTCTTCAACAAATGGCGTTGGTATAACTGGATGTCAATCAGTAGAAGAATGAAAATAGATCCATATCTATCACCATGCATAAAACTCAAGTCCAAGTGGATCAAAGACCTCAACATAATTCCAGTTACACTGAACCTGATAGAATATAAAGTGGGAAGTAGCATTGAACACACTAGTACAGGAAACCATTTTCTAAATATAATATCAGTAACACAGACACTGAAAGCATCACTTAGTAAATAGGACCACCTAAAACTAGAAACTTCTGTAAGGCAAAGGACATGGTAAATAAGACAAAATGGCAGCCTACAGAATGAGAAAAGATCTTCACCAATTCCACATGTGACAGAGTATGATCTCCAAAATATATAAAGAACTAAAGAAACTAGGTATCAAAATACCAAATAATCCAATTAAAAATGGGATACAGATCTAAACAGAGAATTCTCAACAGAAGAAACACAAATAACTAAATGATTTTTAAGGAATTGTTCAACATCCTTAGCCATCAGGGAAATGCAAATCAAAATGACTTTGATATACCATATTATACCTATAAGAATGGTTAATATCGAAAACACAGATGACAGCTGATGCTGGAGA
Source organism: Microtus pennsylvanicus (assembly GCF_037038515.1). Lineage (NCBI taxonomy): Eukaryota > Metazoa > Chordata > Mammalia > Rodentia > Cricetidae > Microtus > Microtus pennsylvanicus. The sequence goes on from NC_134601.1 coordinate 139,115,267, forward strand.
GGACGTAGAGTAAGGGGAACACTCCTCTACTGCTGGTGGGAGTGCAAACTTGTACAGCCACTTTGGAAATCAGTACTGTTTCTCAGAAAATTGGGAATCAATCTACCTCAAGACCCAACATGCCACTCTTGGGCATATACCCAAAGAATGTACATTCATACCACAAGGACATTTGCTCAACTATGTTCATAGCAGCATTATTCATAATAACAAGGTCCTGGAAACAGCCTAGATGCCCCTCTACTGAAGAAGGGATAAAGAAGATACGGTACATTATGCAATGGAGTACTACTAAGTGGTAAAAAGCAATGAAAATTTGAAATTTTGAAAAGAAATTTTGAAATTTGCAGGCAAATGGATGGAACTAGAAAAAAAAAAACATCCTAAATGTTGTACCTAAGACCCAGAAAGAGAAATGTGATATGTACTCACTCAGAAGTGGATATTAGATGTAAAACAAAGGGTAGCCAGATTCCAATCCACGACCCCAGAGAAACTAGGTAAAAAGTAGGACTTTAAGAGGGACACACATGGAGGGCCAGGAAGGGGAAATAGTTAAGATCTCGGTTACTAGGAGAGGGATGTAGAAGGGTGGGCATGGGTCATGGGACCATGAGGGATCAAGTAGGCTGATTTGGGGGAGCGATGGAGTGGGAGAGAATCAAAGAGAGATCTTGATAGAAGGAGCCATTATGGGTGGAGGAACTTGGTGCTATAAAAATTCCCAGGAATCCAGAAACATGACCTTATCTAAGACTTCAAGCCATAGTGGAGAGGGTGTCTGAACTGACCTCCCCCTGTAATCAGATTGGTGACTACCCTAATTGTATCATAGAGCTTTCATCCAGTAATTGATGGAAGCAGATGCAGTGACCCACAGTGAAACACTGGGCTGAGCTCCTGGAGTTCAGCTGAAGGGAGGGAGGAGGAATCACATGAACAAATGGGGGAGGGGGCAGGTCAGGACTTATCCCAGGTGCATGAACTGGCTTTTAGAGCCCATTCCCTATGGCAGGAGACCTTGCTCAGCTGTGATACAGGGGGAGGGACTTTGTTCTGTCTCAACTTGGTATGCCAGACTTTATTGACTCCCCAAAGGAAGCTTACCCCCTCTGAGGAATGGATTGTGGTTGGGAAGGGGGAAGTTGGAGGGGAGAGGGGAAGGCAAGGGAGGAGGAACTGGGTTTGGCAGAAGAAATGAAAAATAATTAAATAAAAAAACATGTCAACTGAATGGAAATGTAAGTGAAAAGTGAAATGGCATCCAACAGGAAGATACTGGTAACGCCACCATGTGGTCTAGACAGAAAGCTGATCAGCTATGGCTGTTGAAAAACATTGGAAGGAACTGCAAGACACTTTTGGTAGCTCTGGAAATAATTTCTTCTTTTAAACAACTCCAGCAAGCAATAAATCTACAGTGAAATCTACAAAGTGTTTGGAAAAAATAACTGCTCTATGGGCGTTACTCGCTTTCTTCCTGGTTTCACTTCTAGCACAGCAGAATGTGTTGCAGAAGCACATTTTGAATACATGGTTCATAAAAGGGTCTTTTGTCAGTATAATGCAAACTACACTGGGGGAAAATAAATAATAAAATGCAGAATCAGCGCTCCCAATTGCAATGGCTGGAAACAGGGCGGGGCAGTAAAAAATTGAAATGACACTTAAAAATAAATGCTTGAGTGCCTTCCAGCCCATCTGATCCCTATTTCCTCAAGCACTGATCATTTGCTGTCCCAGCTGAAATGGATGGCTTTTGTCTTGCTGGAGCTCACACACATGTACATTTGTTGATTCTCTGAAGGCAATTCTTCATCATGAGGTATTGGAAACAGATACTCCAGGGAAAACATCTGTTTGGCTGCAATGCTAGCATCTGCCCCATAAGGTGTGTTAAAGAAAATAACTTTATCCTGGTGGCTCAGAGACCAGAACTCTGCAAGTAGACATGGTACCAAAGACAGACGGAGTACATATTTGCTTCATTGCTCCTGCACAATTGGGAGCAATATTCAGAGGTCTGGTTCACCTCTGGCTGTGCCAGACACAGGACATGGTGAGATGGCATGGTTCCCGGGGTCACTTCTAGAGGCAGAGCTCACTTAGCAAAAGAGCCTCAAGGCACAGTAGACACTCCCTGTGCATTAGTTTCGTGAGCTGCTTTTCTTATACTGCAGCTGGCTGCATGTTGGTGATCCTCAGGGCGTGGGCCCAGCTCAGTATGTGAGACTTGTAGTATAAACATTAGTAACATGAGCACTGGGCCATATTTCAGACTCTTGGCCCTACCACTGCCTGGGTGAGCATGGGAAAGCGACTTACCTTTTCTGATCTTCGGTTTCGTCATGTGTGAAATACCAACAATTACTGTTGCTTTCAGTAGGTAGACTGTAATACATTAGTGTTTGCTATCCTTTCTACGTAAAAAGTTTCTGAATATGAGATCTGGATTTTTTCTACTAAATATGAAAAAAAAATGCAATGTCCTTCTACTTGCCACCTGGGATTTGAGTTACATTGCTTGACACCAACACAGAGGTCACTTGCTTCATCCATTTTTTAAAAGTTAAATAACACTGGGCTATCCACTGGCCACTTAATCCAGGCTAGTTGTCGCCAACTAGCAGCTGCTTCCCGCTTAGCTTGTGTACCCACTAATAGTGGCTAATTTTTGACACAAAAGGAGCTTTCCGAAATGATGCTTATAAAATCATGTGGATTATTTTTATTATTTTTATTAATGATGAACCATGATGAAAGTAGTGGGGTAAGGGTTAGGAACATGCAATATACTTATGGAACACCCTGAAGTCTAGCAGACTTAACTATCTGGAACAAATGTTTTGGCTTTGATAGGTTTGAGTTTAAGCATTTTACTTCAACTTTGCCTGCATCTTCATCCTCTTATCTGTAAAGACAGAAGAACATTGCTCAGAGTCATTGTGGGAATCAAATAAACCATAGTGCTTATCATATAGTAAGTGCTCATTGAAGTACAATTAAAATTTTGAAAGAAAAAATTTTAACCATTACCACACTGTGTTTAGAGTACCAGAGTAGCAAACTGAGGATAAATTGCCCCAGAACCACTGATTTTCAGAGGATAAACAGCTGCTACCCCGAGACTTAGTTATCTGAGGTTACTTGCCCTGCCTTTTGCTCCAGAACAACATAAACCAATACTGTCAGGCAGTATTATTGATTTTAAGTACTCTGTAGATAACAGTTTCTATGATCACCAAGTTCTGAATCTCCTGGAAAATTGAGAGGCAAGGCAATTTGCTGAAGGAATGGTTAGAGAGACTGTAAGACTTTAAGCTTATGTCTCACCTTCCAAAAGTCTGGATTTTATTGTCTTTCTGGCATTGGTGCCTGGAAGTCCATAACTTCAGATGGGTTCTAGGAAGTTTTAGTCATTCTTAAGTGTCTGGCTGGAGGGCAATCGACAGAGTGATTAAAGCAGCCAGGGTTATAATTCATCCTTCCAGGCCGTGGTTGAGGCATCTGCTGCATCTCTTCCCACTGACACAGTACTCTGCAGCCATTGCATTATGCTCTGACACCTTCAATTTGGATTTCTAACTCCTACAATTATGAGAAAATACATTTTTGTAGTGTTTAAGCCATGAGGCTTATAGTTTTTTTTTTCCAGCAGCCCCAGGAGATCAACACTTTGTTTCAGTGCATGTCCGTATGCTTGCCTTCAATTGGTAGCTCTGTATCTGTTTTACTTGAGGCCTTCCCCTGGCTTCCATTTGAGCAGCCTTGGCCAGTTTTAGTAGGGAATTACACCTGTGTTAGGTTTCTGTCACTTTGAAAAAATACTTGACATAAGCAACTTAAAAGCAAGGAGAATTGATTTTGTTTCAGTGTTTCAAAGATCTCTGTCCATGGACGGTTGACCTGTTGCTTTTATGGGCCAGTGTGAAGTAGTGTATCACATGTGGTAGAATGAAGCTTAGAAAATGGCAGTCAGTAAGTGAAAGTGAGAGAGAACTGAACAGGAGTCTTCTCTTCTCTTCAATAACATGCCCCCAGTGATCTGATTTTCTTGCAGAACACTCCCCACCTACTAAAAGCTCTTCTTACTCTTACCAATTCCACAGTCTTTTAAGCCAAGCCTTGACCATTTAGGTCTTTGGAGAATGTTCAAAGTGCAGACCAGAACAATGTTTCTTGCTTTGGCAGCTCTCATGTAAGGGCTGGAGGGAGAAACCACTGTTCATAAACACCAGCATCCTTTCCCCTAGGCTTAGATAATTGCAGGGGCATGGTATGCTGGGTCCTGGAATTTGGTTCAGTAATGTGCCACCTCCATTAGCTTTCCATACTCTGTGCTGGCATCCCTGTCTTCCATAGTTACAAAAGCTTCCAACTTGCCTATAAGATTTACATGGCGGAGGCATGTATTTTAGGAATAAATTCATTTCATGATGGCACGTTCGGAGAAATGCATCATTAGTTGATTTCTTTGTTGTGTGGATAGCATTGGTCTCTGTTTTAGTGTTGTGATGCTATAGGCATTTTCCTGAGCTGTTTTAAGAAAAATTGCCTGAACCTGACCTTGTACCAATAGAAATCTGCAGTAATTAAAACTGATCGTTGTGGAGATGTATTTGTTCACGGGTTTCTTTTGAAAAGAACTCCAGATCTCATTCAAATTTTGATATCCAATATATCACATCATCTAGTTTTATTTTCCTAGTACAGAAGTATCTTTTAATAGTAACGGAAATGTAATTAATTGTACAGATATTGTACTTCAACTTCTCCACGATGTGTTTTCACTTGGTATGCGCCTCCCTTTCTTGGTTCCCCTTTTTGATTTGGGCAGTTCTAGTCATCCTTTGTCTTCATTTAAATAAGCAAACCACGAATCTCCAAGTGGAGGAAAAGATAAATATTTTCTCTGATAATAGTTTTCACTGCATGCAAACAAAATGGCCTTATGTGAAAAACTGCTGTGACGAACGGCTGCTTATTGGTGCTTGTTTTAAACATCTCCAGATGTTGGCTTCTTTTTAAAAAAGACTTGAAGCTACTAACTTCGTTGTTCTTTAAAAATCTCTTCTCAAAACACTGGGACAACAGACTAAAGGTGAAGTCAGCAAGTTTACAAATGAAGGGTAATAAGCTTGAGAGAAGTTTTAAAACGAACAGGTTTTAATGCACATAAGCCCTGGGCAGCTGAAATGTTTGAACCTCAGAACTACCTGGAAATAGCCGAGCAGCTCGTTCCCTGGAGAAGAAATTACATTTTTGACCTTTTAAAAATGCACTGCCCACATTGATGACTTTTTTCTTAAGAGAATGCAGGAAATTATGACAAGTAAATAGGCTATTTCGAGTTTGCTAAAGAAGAGGGCAGCTGACCATGGAAAAGCTTGCTCAAGTTACACAACTAAGAGAGGGCTGCTTTGCTCCTTCTCAAAGCAGCAGACTAGCTTTAAATTCTTAGTGCTGTTTCTTTAGAAAATTCTATCAGGAAATCTTTATTGAAAATTCCTGAGATCTTCAAAATGAAGTAGATAATCCTTGCTTCCATTTATTCATTTATTGTCAAAAACACCATTCACTAGAAAAATATGAATGGAGTTTATATTAATATAACTAGATAGTGCGTTAACTTTAATCTTTAATAAAAACTTTGAGAGTGTAACAACAGGCAAGTGATAATGTTTGAACTGAATGCTCATTTCTCTTTCTCTATAGCAGAAAATAAAGCATTTTTTTTCTGAACAGGAGATTGTTTGCTGACATGTGGATTTATATGCAATTTTAAATGAGCTTGAAAAGCACAAAACCTTGGAGACAAATATCATATAAGAAAATTAAACTGAAATATTTTGTGTTGGAGTAAGATCCTGGAATTAAGGAATTGAGTGACCCAAAGATGAAAACTAAGTTAAAATTCCCTCATTGTGTCTGCTTCTGAAGGCTGAAAAAAATTTCTTCATTTAGAATTCATCAAATGTACAGGTGCAGATAGGTTTCCAGTTGAGGTTATGAATTGAATTTGAAGAGCCAAAATACTTTATAATTAACTTTTAGATATTTTATTACTTTTAGCAACAATCAGTTCAGATATAACCAAAAGATAAAGGAAACCCATAGTTTTTCTTTGCTGCAAAAGTGATTTCACATGACTTTTTTTCCCTTCTAGACTAACCTACTAACAGAATGCCTCTGCCAATAATCTTACGGTGGTTTCCTACATTTCTTACTTGAGGTGTAAGGACAGGACACATCTTCTCAGTCAGTCTCAGGAATGGGGGGACTGATAGCCCATGATAATCAAATAATTCATAGAGCACTTGGCAGTGCATTATGCTGCATTCTTACACAGATCTGTTTAATTGGGTTGCGTGTTCTTAGTAAGATTGTGACATCTAAACTTGACCTTTCAAAGTGGGGCTATGGGTGCTAGCTTGCATGTGTATAATAAAAGGCCGTGTCAGTGAAGCACGGAAAGCTGGCAAGAGAAAACGGTTCAGAAAGAACTGGTGATCCCAACCATCTGGATTCCCAATTATTGGCTGTAGATTTAAGAGTAGCAGGACTCATCTAGCCACCTAGCAAAAGCGCTGAGATAGCAGGCAGGATCACCGTTCTCCACTGTCTGTTACCTTACCAGGATCAGTGCATTAATCAAAATTCTCCTGTATTTGGGCTCTAAACACAAGGCTCTTGGGGGCCATTCTATATTCAGTGGCACAAGAAGGGAGACTTAACAACCTCTCAGAGTAATGCATCCGTTTGCACATTCTTTTATGTAGTTTCATTGTTTCTGTGATGATATTTTACAGGGGAGCTAGTGTACGTTTCTTTGCACAAAGAAGACCATATTGCCTGACTGTGAGAGATGGAGGCTGCAGGGAACTGAATGGACAGCTTAAGCTTGATTTTCCACAGGACTCTGGTGTTGAAGTCATGCATGAGGAAGAAAGGCTTCTTTCTGGTCAATACTCAACACAAAAATCTCACTTCATTTTAAGTAGGCTCTTAAGAGCATTTGAACCGTCACAAGTGTCTGAATGGGATTTTGTCACTGTGTGCCACTTCTCAGAAGGTTTGTGAAGAAGGGAAAATGAGCAGGAAAGCTAAACACACCTGTGCCCTAGTCTTTGGCAGATGGCAGTGATAAGCACCCATCTTTTCTTTAGCCCCTGGAGAGAATGGCAGGGTGGGGATGGAGAGAGCTCTGTGTTCTTGTCATCAGCTTTGCTCCTCTGTTGAATGCCATGCCCCAGCCTCCAATAGAGCAGCAAAGTTGAAACGAGTTTGAGCATAGAAAACGGCCTTCAGGGAAGTGGTGGTGACGGGGTGGGTTGTCTGGGAGATTTACTCACAGCTCCCGTAGTCAAGTAAATCTGTTTGTAAAGAGCAATTGATTTTCGAGCTAGTGTGGCATACCACTATTCAAGGCATTTCCAGACACAAAATGGATAAGAGCTTAAATAAGTCAAATATACATGAATCTTGTTCCACTATAAATTTAAGCCTTTTGATACTAAACACATCAATACCTGTGTTTGCTGAGAAGTATTCTGTCCACAACACTATGATCGATGACATTTTTATAATACTACCTAGCCTGGCCAGTGTCTTCCATATTTCTTGGGGAGCTGAGTTGCTAAACAGTGGAAATTGTACCCAAATGGCAAATTGTGTGCATGGTGGCCCTCATGACAAGGCTCCAAGTTCTGTTTATCCCCAGGATCAGACAAGATAAAGTACTTTTGCCTCACCAAACTCTGAAAATACTGTCAAAGTATAATTTTAATATGAACACATGTTGAAGATTTATTAACTTATTAATAAGAGAATCTGTAACGTGGTAAAAATGGGCTGAAAAGCCTTTTGCAGGCTTTAGTATTTATAGGTCTTTTAAAAGGATATTAAAATAAATTTCTATTAGGTATAAAATTGATTTATGTCCTATAGGAAAACTATAACTTTGGGGATTAAAAAACTGGCTAGGAATAATTTTCTTTGTTACCTGAAAAGATCCGCAAGGTGACAGATAACTTCAGACAATCTGAACCAATGATTACTAGTAAATAGCAACTCCAAACAAAGCTATATTTCTGTAGATAATTAATCCTTAGTGAAATTTTTCCAACATTATATTGAAAGGACTTTTTTAAAGTGTGGGCGGTTTGAACACCTTGTGTCACATGACTATTGATAGTATGAAGATGGCTGTCATTTTCTTCCTAACCCCGAGGCAGTTTGGAAGTCTAGTCTGAAAAATTACCTTCCTTTTCTGCCTGCAGGGATTGCAAGAATTTACCAAGATAGGAGTTGGACTTCTTTTCCTCTGACTGTAGCCCTCCTTGGCTGGGCACCGTGGCTGGCCCTCTGGCCTTTGCAATTCTCTTGTTGCTGTCCAGTTGTTCATAGAACATCTACAGCTTCTAAAATCATTCCTTCTGGTGCCACTGAGCCCTTAGTCTCGCTATGGAGGGCATGCTGGTGTCTTCTCATGTGAGTCTGCATTGTGCTGATAAATGTTTAACAAGTGATTCTCAAAAAAAAAAAAAAGAATCATGGTTGATCAGTTTCTGTGGTGCATGTACTTTTCCTGTGGTCAATTTAAAGCTGCCAACAGGATGCTAAACAGCTTGCAGAATTCCTGAGAATGTAATCAGCTCTAACAAACCAGTGCAAACCAGCTCCAGCACACACCTGGCTGGAGGCTTGCAGGAATATGTTCCTGACTCTGTTCCAAGGGTTTAATAAAACAGCCCTCAACATTTTTTTCTTACAGTGTTTCAAATTCTTCCCAGTAAGTCACTAGGAAATCTGAAGTCATTGTAGAAGTGCTTCCAACAGATTCCAGAGCAATCTTGTTCATGGCTTGCCCAGCCTGTCTTCCATTTAATTCACTGCTGTGTCTTGAGTTGAATATGGAAAGCTGTAAGAAAAGAAATTGCTCAGAAATCTTTTCATTAAATCCAAGAAAATCAGCTTCAGAGGCACTACTGTGGAATCTGTGAATAGTCAGAACTTGCTGGAACCTGTTAGAAACTGGAGGGCATTGTTATATGGTTTTAAGATTTAGTCTAGGAAACCTCAGTCTCACATTTTAAATACTTGGTTCCCAATTAGTAATATTATTTTAGAGAGAATGGGGAACTTTAGGAGGTAGGACCCAGCTGGAGGAATTAGGTCAGTGGGCAGAGGTCCTAGGGAGTGTCTGCCCTGACCACTTCTCTACACTTCCCAACTCTCATAAAAGTAAACAGATCTATGTCATGTGCTCATGCTAGTATGATTTCCTGAGCACATGGGTCCAAACAACCATGAACTAAGCCCTCTGAATCCATATGGCAAAAGCGGTTTTATTTCCTTCAAGTCATTTATGCCCAGTATCTTGGCCTCTCTGGCTTTTCTCTAAGTGAGAATTGTGTATTTAAGGTAAGTTCAGAGGCCAGAGACCTAAGAAAGCATCTCGACATTTATGTCCTTCTACTGTATCTAATATCTAAATCTTCCCAGGTTCTCAATAACATATTAGCCAACAGAATTATCACAATGAATATGGCCCAAATTAGCCCTTCTAAGAACTGCCTGTCAATCATCTTCATCTTTCCTGAGCATTTGCTCAATCAGAATCCTGTTTCATCACGTCACCTGTAGCATCTTATTTCTTCTTGATCATTCCATACACCTTGGCTTTATTTTTATTTTGTGTATTTTTGTTTGACTGGTAGATTTTTGATACATTATGTAGCTCAGACTAGCCTTGAAATCATTCTTCTCACCTCAACTTCCTGAGTGCAGGGTAGAGGGAAGTGCACTATCATGTCTGGTTCAACTGCTCCGGTGTTGTGACCAGAGTTACAAATACTGTGCTTGCTAGGCACAAAATGCATTTGCTGGAAAGATAGGCAGAATTTCTGCTTTGCTTTATAGACTTGAATTGCATGCTAGTTTCTTTGTTTAGCAGTAATATTCCAAATCAATGTCTATACATACCCACATGTTTGGGGAATTCTGTTTATTATATTCCTTTTAAAAATAAGAACCTATCTATGACCCTCGAGAACTCATTTGTTCAAAACAGAAAGATATTTCTTTCTTTGCAGGAAAGCAACCATGGCACAAAGCTTGTTGGATTGGATATAAGTTGGATTTTTGCTTTAATTCCTGGGGCTCTGAATGCATTCACCTTCTTGACCTTTTGACACTAATCATTCATCCCTATACACTGTCTGCTGACTCTAAACCAGAGCTTTAGCCACTACAAGACTCTCTCAAACAGATTCTTTTTCAGATTCTTCTCTGGGGAGATCCTCCTACAATAATCCATATTTTGGAACTTACAAATTAAAAAGTTGAGCTTTCGCCTCATGAAACAAATAAGCCCCCTGTGTGCCCTAACTCAGACCTGTAAAATAAAAAATAATGTCCATAAAAACCACATAGACCCTAAGATATTTTTCATTTGAAATGTAAAACTTTTCAGCTAAAACATAGATAGTAGCAAAATATATAATTAGTGGTATAGATGCAATTTGTGGTATATTGTAAATAGTAGTATTGAAATGTAAAATGTTTATCTCACCTTTTTGAATTAACCTGAATGCTACCTAAATCTCACAGTGGCCTTCCACCAGCCCCCACCTATTGAAACAATACAGGAAGAAGCTCATTGTCACCAGGGAGAAAGTTTACATCTTCGTCTTGTTGAACTTCTTGGTCCATTCTGCTCTTTTGTTCAAATGTTTTGTATTTTAATGCTTAGAGGAATTTTATGCATCACTGTATTCTTCTTCTTCTATATAACAAAATATACAAAAATTGGCATTGTTATTTTATTTTCTGTGACTACAAGTCTTGAAGTACTTACAACATCTTCTGAATTGAGTAATTGTTACCAAAAAAAATGAGTTGTTCTGAACTGACTATAATGATAAAAGTATACTAGAAATTTTGATATTCATCAGGAAGAAAATTGAAAACATATTTTAGTAATGATGCATGCATCTTTAGATAAATATCTTTATTGCCGGAATGAAAGACTGCTTATGATGACTATATTCTATTTTTAAAATTGATGTGAACCACAAATAAGAAGATAAAGGGAAGGTATTTATTATCTCAGTTTCTCTTTGCTTGAATTACTTCCAAGTTACATACTGAACACCCACCCAGGAATCTGTTTCCATTGATAATCATCTGATAACCCATAATCTGAATAAAAGATCTGACCACCCAACTTGCAAGATTTTTGAGAGTCCTTCACTTTTCCAATACCAATCCTGCATAGTTTAAGGGTGAACCTTCATTTATCATCGTAGAGGCTTTCAAATCCTGCGGTAATGCACTCAAGAAAGATTCAGCAATGAAAGAGGTACCTATTTCTTTTGTAAAGCAAGGAGAAGTGATGTTTTGAGGAGAAGTAGGAGAGAGATTAGTTCTATTACTGGCTTGTTATGAAGTATATCATATTTTTCAAAACGAGGTTTCAGGTGTTGTTCCTCTGTTCCTGTGTCTCATGAATTATGTTCACGGTAGCCCAAAATATGTCCCAGTTTGAAGGCTACCGTGCCTGTTAGGTACAGTTACCACTAGATTTAGAGATTAAAGTCCCAGACAGTTAAATCTGATTTCACATACACAATAAATGCACAATTAGGATGTCTCATGAACTAACTCTGATATACATGCATCAAAAAAGTATTCATGGTTTATACGAAATTCAAATTTAATTGGGTATTCTGTATTTTACATGGCAACTCTACTTTCCCTTCTAGGGAAAATTGTTCCTAGGGCTCTTGGGAGGTGGCCTCTTTCTTTCAGATGATGAAACTCCACAAAAGCATTTCATATCTAACTCATCTTTTCAGTTTCAAGGAACACCTGCTAGATCAGTGGGTACTCACCAGGTGTTTCACAGGTGATTACTGAGGGATGAGAAATGACCTAACCTAGTCTTGGCTTCTGGACACTAGATTTCTAGGGTGGACTTTCAATAACATTTGGAGTCCTCCATGAAAGCAACCAATTGTTCTTGACTCTTCTATTCATCTAGACTTCTGCTTGTGCACTTAATTGCAACATTCCTTTTTAAAACTTTCTTTTTATTTATTCTTTGTTTCTTTCCTCCTGAACCCACCCATCCTCTCCCCCCCAAAAAACAAAACAAAACAAAATAAAATTTAAGAAAAAAGAGAGGAGGAAAATTCTTGACATGGAAGCTGCAGTGTGACACAGTGTTTCATGCAGTAAACCCCTTTATCCAATACATCTTTATGTGCAGATGTTCATCACAAAGAATCATTGCTCTGGTTCGAGGCCCCTGGTCTCTGCTATTCCATCGACACTGGACCTTCATTAGGACTCTTCCTGTTGCTGCACTGAGTCATGAGGTCCTGCAGCCCCGGGTCTACAGGACCAACCTCACCCCACTTCCATGCTCCAGCAGATCACAGATGGGGTGGATGTTGGGGTGATCTCGATCTGGGCCTGGATACTTGCAGGGTTGGTCAGCAGGCCAGCTCTCCCATCTTCACCACCAGGGTGAGCTCTCCAGCATTGCCCTGGCCAGTTCACCCCTTGAAGCAATGAGCAAGGGGCGGGGCCGGTTCTCCCACTTTCACATACTCAGGGTTGGTTCTCCCACACCTACATCTTCAGGGCCAGCTCCGCTGTGCTGCATAGGCGAAGTGTAGGGCTCACTCCCGAGTGCTGCAGCTGATGAAGGGCAGGGATAAGCTCTCCCACCTGCCTCAGGCACTGGTGGGCATGGGGGTATGTCCCCCGTGCCCATGCTGCCACATAATAGATAAGTAATGAGGACAGCTCTCCCGTGGTCACAAACATCGGGGCTGGCTCACCTACACCTATGCCAACAGGATTGGCTCTACTGTGCTGCCCAGGTGAAGTACAGGGTTCATTATGGGACAGGTGGTAGGCACAAAGGGGGGACTTTTTAAAAAGATTTATTTAATTATTATCTACACATCTACATGTATGTCTGCTTGCCAGAAGAAGGTACCAGATCTCATTTCAGATAGTTGTGGGCCACCATGTGGTTGCTGGGAATTGATCTCAGGACCTCTGGAAGAGCAGCCAGTGCTCTTAACATCTGAGCCACCTCTCCAGCCTCTGCATACATTCTTATGCTCACATATTTTTTTACTTAAGTCTATGTAACTAGAGATAGTTATTTCACTTGATTTCATGCCCTTGCATATGGAGGAAAATGCCAGAGCCTTTCAAGCTCAGTCTGTATAAAATTCAGATTGTTTGCAACAGCGGACAAGGCTGCGGTAATCTCGCTGAAGTCGGCTCACTCCATCCTTACTTCCGCTCTAGCCACACTGATTTGCGCCTCAACATTTGCATTAGCTGTTCCTTAGAACCTAAATATTTGCACAAGGTCTTCCATACAGTTCTTTGTTTATATGCTGTTTCCTTGGGGAGACTTTTTTTTTAACATCCTAATGGGAATAGTTTCTATCCCTCCCAAGTTCCACGGAGTGTCTTGGATTCTTTTGATTTTGACCAAACAATGGCATTTTTTTGCTGCACATGCTTGGGGAAAAATTCAGTGACTCTCCATCTGAGCTTGGCAGCTGACGCAGCAGGGGGCTCAAAAGCATAGCTTTCCTTTTATTTCTTCCTTTTAAATGCCATTTGAATAGTGACAATGTAACACTTAAATCCTAGCTGCAAGAAAGTCTGAGAAATGTAGGTAGATTTTCCCACTTCAGTTAAAGTAATCAAGATAGTGTTCCTACAGGCATGTCCATGTCGCACTACCCAGGTGATTCTAAATTTTGTACAATTGTCAGCTACCACTAACCATCACACCTGCTTAGTCCTCTTTGAACATACCTCCAGGGACACTCAGAGGTGCATTGTGCTGACCTTCTAGGTGCTTCTCAATCCAACGAAGTTGGCAATCAAAATTAATCATAACAACTATAATCAATAAGAGTTAAATTCTCAAATTCAATTGCCTCGACACAAATCCAGGCTACCTTACTAATTATAACTATATGACTATGTCTGATAATTTTGTTTTGTTTTTTCAAGACAAATTTTCTCTTTGCGACAGCTCAGGCTGTCCTGTAACTCATTCTGTAGACCAGGCTAGCCTTGAACTCACAGACATCACCTGCCTCTGCCCCCTGACTGCTGGGATTAAAGGTGTGCGCCACCACCACAGGACCATTTTTTTCAAGTCTACAGCTGAGGCAAAGGTTGTGTGTATGTCTAAAGAGATGTAAACAAGTATGTGCTTACCTCTCCAATGACAGCCCAAAGGAACAATTCCACTAAGGTCCAGCTTGCTAAATCAGTGAGTCTATTTGGCCTACTTCCAGAAACATAGAAGACTATAAGAGCCATGTCACAGAAGTCTCAACTCGATATGGAACTTCCCAGCAGCCCTCTGAGAACAGCAAAGTAGAGGCCTTCTTTGTACTTAAACATGTGACTTTGTGCCCAGTGTCTGCTAGGTTGTGGACTAAATGTGGAACCAGTAAAAGTTGAAACCTTCCTTTGCCTTCATATTAATTTGTTCCATCTAAGTCTTTTCATTTTTTAAGCCACAGAAAAGAATCTCTGTCACTAGGGCTGTTTGTTGGTAAAAGCCTAGAGGGAGGAAAGACACTGTAATTCTCACCACCGTGTTGATGATTTAATTAAACATGTATGGCCCAAGAAAATCTCAGAGATTAGCGATGCTTAAAAAAAAGGTCTTGCAATTTTCTCTGCCCTTCAGTTTGCCTTGTTAGGGATTTCTTATTGTTTACTTCCAACATAGGTTGTGAGAGCTGAGAATTAAGACTACTTTTTGACAGAAAAGAAGTACACTTCTCATAGTGGAAGCGATATGGTAATAATGGATGCCAAGAGAACAGGTATCAAATAGACTTATTGAGTCCTATTGTGCTTCTTAGGCAACACCCCGTGGCTACACAGAAGAGCCAGAGTATGCAATTAGTAGCAGCATATGATGTCTGCCCATCCCTGGACCTCATTGTTACTAATTCGGTGCATATAGCTCTTACCCCTCCATCATTAATCGACACTTATACACCATTGTCAGAGGTCTTCATCTGGCTATTAGAGCTTGGTGGCCAGCATGTAAGGTGGTGTGGACATGCTGGGGAACTCACATTCTCTAGCAACAGCCATCAGCCACTATTGATAGAATCTGGATCTCTTTGTCTGGTCCTGGAGGTCCTCATTGGAAGTTAAAGTCCCAGCTGGCCACAATAGTAAATATCTTGATCATAAGCCTCTGATTGGCTGCCAATATCTTTCCTGTTTGCATTTCCTACTCCCTTGTGGATATTTTCAAAATCCATTTCCCACATAAATGATTGCCACTCTGGCCATGAACTTTTCTTCTAGAGAGCTGGAGCTAAGATTCAGTCTGTTGGGAGAGGAAATTGCATTAGCAAGTGAAGAAGGCTACAAGAAGGCACAATAAGCTTCCAACTACAATCTTTCTGCTTAATTTCTCTTTGTCATATCCAGGATCCTCTGTGATGAAGAAGGGATATTAACAATAAATTGACTTGCTACAGGAGCAGAGAGCTCTTATATGGTGGATTCAATAACCTCAGGTACTTACTAACTTGATATGTTAAGGTTTTTGTTAGCTTTAAAAATGAAAAAGATCCTAAATAATAAAATTGTGACTGTTTTCCAAACTGTCGATGGCCATTACAAAAGTGCTCTCTTGTGTTAATAGTAAAACTCCTCCCAGTTCTCTATTTGTGTAAAATCTGAACTGTATGGGTGTGGGTATATTCCCTAAAATCCCTTAAGTTTATTTTTGCTCATTGATTTTATGAACATCAGTGAGTGTCTCAAATTGAGCCCTGTTCATTCTCTGCAACATCCCTTGGCATAGAGAAATTCCTAGTGGCTGGACCCAGAGGAAGTAGGCGCTAAGAACATCTGTGGTAAAGTGCACTAAAAATCTGACTGAACTTAAACTTGCCAGGCCATTCAGCTGTCATGGACTGGCATCTCATTCTCCTCCCTCTCCTCTGGAGGAAAGTATTAGTCTCAGGGTTCCACTAGGTACTGGGAAAGAAAAAAAACCACTGACTTTGAACCTCTATTTCTTGTCTTGTCTCATTGTAATCAGTTATATGGCAGCTTCACGGCATGTTCGGAGAAACAGTAAGGATCCAACACCAATAGTGTGTTGGTGTTGTTTCATTCGCCATGTTCCTCTTAGAGTTTTCCTTTCTGACTAAGAGTTGTTGATGAAGTACATTTTTTACAGGAAAAGTCATAGACATTTGAATGTAACAGATTATGAGTAATGAGAACCCTGGCTACCAGAGCCTGTTGGCATTGCAGAAAATAATATGATTTCTGAAATCATTGTTTAAGAAATGAATAATTTTTTTAAATGAGGACTCTACCTGTTATAAAAAGAGAGTGGAGGATTTGTGCCAGGAAATGAATGGCTAGTGAGGGAAATTAATGATGAATATGTATTCTTAAGAAGCCGCATCTAACAGTGGGCATAAAGCTGGCCTTGGAGGAGGGCCAGCTTAGAAGAAGGAACTGACTGTACTCTTCGCCAGTTCCAGTGGGCAGAGCTCATGGAAGAGAAGCTGAGAGAGGGCAGTTGGGGAGGAGAAAAGTAGACAGAAAGGAGACTATTAATTCAAAGTCTTTAAGAATAATTTGTGCTTTCACGCTGCAGCTGTTATTTAAGTTAAGGGAACCAAAGAACGGAAAAGAAAGGACAGAACGACAAGTCAGCTTCCAGAAGCGTTAGTAATAAAGAGCACAGATCTTCCTCTGGCGTTTCATTATGAAGCGTTACTTGTCCATGGAATGATTTAGTTCTGGCCCTTGTTTCTCTAAGAGCATATCTGACGCATCAAGCTATACTGCTGTGTTCTTGGGTCATGGACAGGTAGTGTCTTTGTGTTTGAAAGGAAACCTTGACTTGAAGAGCTTTTTCATCACAGGGGGTAGAAAACAATTAGCTACCAGGCTTTCTATCTCCTCTCCTGTTAGAGATGTGACAGTTTCCAGTTAAAAAACTGCTTTTTTAAATCTAGATTTCTGTTAAACTGATCATCATCTTGTAAAAACACATGGATTATAAATGCAAAATATTAGAAAAGTATGAAGAAGTGACACAGGAAAAGATGCAAGAGAGAACAGCAGAGGCAATATGAGGTTTTGGACACCTTCATCTGAACAAGCTCCATGCTTGGGTAAAGGCATCTTAAGAGGTTGCTGGTTTTAGTGGAGCATGATGGTATAGGCTGGCAAACCCAGCACTGAGAGACAGAGACAGGAGCATTCCAAGTTTAAGACCAGAATGGACTACATTGTGTGACAATGTGAGACCCCATCTTAAAAACAAAGCAAAACAAAACAAGAGGAAAAATTTACAAAGCAGCTGCAAGCTTGGGGAGTGTATAAAATTTGAATTGATTGTCAACTGAAGATCTAATGAGAAAGTTGTTCAGTTCTTGTAGGAATTTTCTAGGATGCAATTGGTATGTCCTGGAAATTTCCTGTGCTTGTGGTGCTTTGTCATGTGACCACCTAACATAACTTATACTTCCTGGTACTAAGCATGGCACAAGGGACACCAAATTTAAGTGTGAGGTGAGCATGTTTATTTAAGATGCTTTTAGATAGTTCTACATTGCTAATATAACTTCTGTAACACTGGGGATACACTAGAGCTCTGCTTTTCAATAGATACCCACTAGCGAAATGTTTTTGAGCACATGGAATGAGGCTAGGTTAACTGAAGATGGAATTTAGATTTCATCTGATTTAAATTTAAATTGCCATATATGCCTAGAGGCTACTGTGCTACCCAGTACTGAAGTAGACCTTGGAAAATAGCAAAATAAAATAATTGACAATATTTATCTTTAACTTGAAAGAGAAGTCCATTAACTTTGGGTCATCCATTATCCCTTTATAGCTCTTGTCCCATTGGTGGAGTTACCTTGTCTTTTTTCTCAGCCTCCAGACAGTAGGCCTCAATTCCCAAAGCTTTATATTAGCTTTGGATAATAGTGAGTACCTGGAGTTTATCCAAATAACAAAAGATTTCCTTGAAAAGAAGACATTCTCTAGACACTGGTGCATAAATAAGACTGAGTTGCTTAAGCAGCAATAACAGCAGACTTTCCTTCAGCTCTCCCTGGGAATGACGGCACTAGTGGTTGGAATATATTAAATGTCAGATCATTCTGTCCACACTCCAGGCAAACCATATATATATATATATATATATATATATATATATATATACATATACATATATTTAATTCTTTGTCTTTGGTCAATAGCAAAAGGGAACTGGAATGAAATCCCATGTGAGCATCCTTAGAATTTAAAGCCCACTTTCCTGAGACAGGATTAGGCAAGATAAAGGCAAAAGCAAGAAAATGAGCATAAACACAATTAGACCAGACCAGCCCTTGAGTCGAGTCATGTGTAATTTCCAATAGAAAAAGATTTAATTATGCCATCATGACTAAAATCGCTTATTAAGTGCCCATTTACATGTGTTGCTGGACTGGGAAGATATACAGAAAAGCCAGACTTGGTCTCAGCCCACTAGACAGAAAATAATGAAACAGAGGGATATTCAGGATGAGAATTAAATACATTAATGAATATTTACATTCAGTGAAAATGCAATCCCCACAGAGCAATCTTGAAACTCAAATTCCAGAGAACAAAGCTCTGGACTGTTCTTCTTTAGATATACTGGATTCAGAGAGTAGAGGGAGGATGAAGAAGACTCTTTGGATCTGTTTTCTCTCTATGCTGAATGTGAAAATAACACGTATGGGACAAGTGTGTGCATTTTGAGGGCTGTGGGACAGGAGAAGAGGCTACAGGTTATACAGTCTAAAAGCCATTCCAGAAAAACCTAGTTCAGTGTGTATTTCTCTCTGCAGCATGCATTAATATAGGTCACAAGGGGTGTGTGGAAGGGGAAGGGAAATAAAATGACTAAGGCAAGCAGCACATATGCATCATCAAAATCTCAGCTGGGAGTGGCCAAGGGTTTTCCTAAGTAACAGTATAGAAATGAACGATGAAACATAATAGGAAAGGGAAATATGAGGCTGAAGCTAAAAGAATGAATCCAAAATTTTGCCTAAAGCAAAGGGATTAAGAGTACAGGGTACCTATGAAGTATAGAATCAAGTATCAAGAAGCTAGGCAGCTGGGCAGTGGTGTGCACATCTTTAATCCCAGCACTCGGAAGCCAGAGGCAGGTGGATCTCTGTGAGTTTGAGGCCAGCCTGGTCTATGGAGAGAGTTCCACTACCACCAGGGCTACACAGAGAATCGCTGTTTCATAAAACAAAAACAAAAGACAACAAACAAACAAAAAGAAGAAACTACGTAGATGGGAGAAATAAAGGTTGAACAAAAATGGAGAGCTGTTTGGGTTCACAGTATAGAGCAGCTTCAGCAGTTTGAAGTTCGTATTTAAGGTGTCATGTGCAGGGCTGCACAGATAGAATCTGGGAATAGTAGCTGGTGAGACAAAAACTGCTGACCACATGACAGCAAAGAAACCAGTAGTAAAGAAAGAGTTAAACTTATAGAAGCAAAGAAGTGAGTGGTAGCTGCAGTGACTGGGAGACAAGGCAATGTGGAACTGCTTCTTTATAGTTAGGAACCTCAGTTTTGGAAGAGGAGAGAGTTCCAGAGATCAGTAAAATACGATGTCTACAGTGATACCACTGGCTTGTATACTTCAAAATTTTAAGAAAGTGAATCTCAAACAATCTTTAAAAAGTTGAGCAAAGAAATAAGAAAATGAACCCAAAGACAAATATATAGTCATCCTTCTGGATATTAACCTTCATCAAGCAATGAAAGGAGACAGAGTCCCACATTGGAGCACCGGACTGAAAACCCAAGGTCCAAATCAGGAGCAGAAGGAGAGAGAGCACGAGCAAGGAACTCAGGATTGCGAGGGGTGCACCCACACACTGAGACAATGGGGATGTTCTATCGGGAACTCACCAAGGCCAGCTGGCCTGGGTCTGAAAAAGCATGGGATAAAACCGGACTCCCTGAACATAGCGGACAATGAGAGCTAACTGAGAAGTCAAGAACAATGGCACTGGGTTTTGATCCTACTGCACGTACTGACTTTGTGGGAGCCTAGGCTGTTTGGATGTTCACCTTACTAGACCTGGATAGAGGTGGGAGGTCCTTGGACTCCCCACAGGGCAGGGAACCCTGACTGCTCTTTGGGCTGATGAGAGAGGGGGAGTTGATTGGGGGAGGGGGAGGGAAATGGGATGCGGTGGGAGGGAGGAGACAGAAATCTTAAATAAATAAATAAATAAATAAATAAATAAATAATAAGTTGAGCAAAGATTTAATGAGTGATACAAAGCACTTCATAATACAGATATATGGAAGCACTAAGTGTGAGAGTTTCTCAAAATGGAATTAATTTTACGACTATGATCATGAACATACAGAAGCTCTGGCACCAATTGGAGATCTGCACACATAAGACAGGAATATAGGTGGGGAAGCATGGGTCTGTATGCATGGGATACATGGAGTATGGATAAAATAGGGTAAGAGGGTAAATGTGATTGCAGTTCTAATATATATATATATATATATATATATATATATATATATGATATTGTCAGAATTAAACATGTGTGCACGCATGTGCACACGCATACACACATATTCTATATAGGTCATAAAATGTGATAATTATCTTTCTTTCCTCCAAAGTTATACCCCTGTAGACTCATTTCAAATATTTTGTTTTGCTCTCATTTTAATCAATTCTTTTATAATTTTATACAGTGTATTTTAATAGTATTCATTACACTCCCCAACTGCCTCCAGATTCCTTCCTTCCTTCACTACCTGCTCAACTTTGGATCATCTTTTAAAAATTATATATATATATATATATATATATATAGTTAAAATATAACAAAATAATTTCCCCCTTCTCCTTTCTCCCACTTTGTGTAAGTACTCTCCCACACCTTCTCAAATCATGGCCTTTTTCTTCATTATTATTGCATATTGTATAAATGCATATATGTGTTGTGTTAATTTGATAAATTCGACCTGTTGAGTCCACTTAATATTACTTGTATATATGTATGACTTCAGCGATGCCATATATATATATATATATATATATATATACATACATACAAATACATGTACAATTGGAACTATGAGACCAATTGGGAGGTCTCATATTTGGATTTGGGGATGATGAATTCTCTCTCCCACCACCACCCTGAGCAGTTTTTAGTAACCTGTAACCCCATTAGAATTCTCCCTTCCATGTTAGCAAGTCTATAAGTGTTCAGGTCCTGTTTAGGGACCCATATCGTTAAGTATCAGGAGTATAGAAGTAGCTTCCCTGTCTTTTCTAGGAACAAGATACCACATTGGACTTCCTGTTCCTCTGGCTCTCAAAATCTTTCTGACCCCTTTTCAGATATGTGTCCTGAGCCTAAATGTAGAAGCTGTGTTGTAGATTAATCTAGTTACCTCTGATTAACTCTTTATATTTTGACCAGTTGTGGTGTTTTGCAATAGCTCACAAAAGCTGGGAAGTGAGAGTATACTGAACAGCCTGGAGGCAGCTCAACAAGTTCAAGTTTTCCTTCTAGTGCCTTAAAGATGATATGAGTAAATCTGTTAATGAAATCTCTGGGGGGGAAAAAAAAACCTCAGACAAACAGTGGAATGAAGTGGGAAAAAAAAGCTGATTAAGACCAGGAAGTAGAAACAGAATCAATGAAGAAATCCAAACAGGGGAAAATTGGAAATGAAAAATTTAGGAACTTAAAGAGGAACCTCAAAGGGCTTCTCAATAGAATGCAAGTGATAGAAGATAGAATCTCAGGCACTGAAGACAAGATAGAGAAATGGCTAACTCAATCAAATAAAATATTGAATAAAAATTCAGGCATAAAACATCGAGGAAATCTGGGACACTATGAAAAGACAAAATCTAAGAATAATATGAATCAAGGAAGGAGAAGAAACTCAAATCAAAGGCACAGAAAATATAACCTAAAGAAGGAGATGCCTATCAACTACAAGAAGAATACGGAACAGCAAATAGACTAAACCAGAAAAGAAATTCCCCATGACACATAATAATCAAAACACTACATATACAGAACCAAGAAAGACTGCTAAAAGTTGCAATGGAAAAGACCAAGTGACTTTGAAGATACAGATATAAAATATACATGATTTCTCAATGGAGAACCTAGAATCCACAAGGATCTGAATAAATGTTCTACTCTAAGACACCACAGATATCAGCCCAGACTAATAGCCCAAGCAAAACTTTCAATCACAATAGATAGAGAAAATAAGATATTCCATTAAAAAAAAACAAATTCAAGCAATATCTATAAGTTCAAGTCAACAGAAGGCACTAGAAGGTAAACTTCAACTTAAAGAGGTTAGCCACACCCAAGAAAACAAAAGGAATAAATAATCCCAGATCAGCAAATTAAAAGGGTGGTGGTGGGGGAATCCACAACACAACAATGACATAATGGAAATCAGCAATCCTTGTTCATTGATATTTCTCAACATGAATGGGCTCAATTGTCCAATAAAAAGGCACAGACTAACAGATAGAATGTGAAAACAAGATCCATCATTCTACTACATTCAATATTAACATCACAGATAGATATCACCTCAGGGTAAAAGAATGGAAAAAGATATCCCAAGCAAATAGACCCAAGAAATAAGCCAGTATAGTCATTTTATTATCTGACAAAATAGACTTCAAATCAAAACTAATCCAAAGAAATAAAAGGGCACTACGTATTCACCAAAGGAAAAATCCACCAAGAGGATATTGCAATTTTAAACATTTATGCACCAAAAGAGGGTACCCACATTCATAAAGGAAACACTACTATAGCTTAAATCATATATTAATAGTCACATACTAAATAATAGTGGGAGATTTCAGTTCCCTATTCTCACCAACAGACAGATCATACAAACAGAAACTAAACATTAAACTGCAGGACTTAACAAAATGACATAAAGCAAATGGACCTAACAGAAATTTATAGAATATTTTACCCAAACACAAAAGAGTATACCTTCTTCTCAGCACCTCATGGAACTTTATACAGAATTGAATATGTATTTGGATAAAAAGCAAGTCTCACCAGATACAAGATAATTGAAATAATACCCTGTATTTTACTACCCTGTATCCAACCACCACAGATTAAAGCTGGGCATAAGAAACAACAGAAAGCATACAAACTCTTGGACTGAACAGTTCTCTACTGAATGAAAAATATAGCTGGATATGAAATTAAGAGACAGAAATTAGTAGCTTTCCTTTATATAAAGAACAAATGGACTGAAATCAGAAAAATAACACCTTGCACAATGGCCTCAAATAATATAACATACCTTGGGCTAACTCTAAGCAAGCAAGTGAAAGACTTATATGACAAAATTTTAAGAGATTAAAGGAAAAAATCAGGTGATGGAAAGATTCCCCCATGCTCAAGAATCGGTAGAATTAATATAGTGAAATGTCCATCCCATCAAAAACAATCTACAGATTCAATGCAATCACCATCAAAATTCCAACAAAATTCTTCATAGATCTTGAAAGGAAAATTTTCAGTTTCATATGAAAACACAAAAAGTCCTATGATAGCCAAAATATTCTGCATAATGAAAGAACTGCTAGAGGTACCATCATCCCTGATTTCAAGTTGTACCACAGAGATAGAGTAACTAAAACAACACGATATTGACACAAAACAGACACATTGGTCAATGAAATAAAACTGAAGACACAGACATACATCCACACATCTATGAACACCTGATTTTTGATTTAAAAGAGCCAGAAATATACTCTGGGTAAAAGACAACATCTTCAACAAATGGTCCTGGACAAACCAGATATCTGCGTGTAGAAAAATCCCAATAGAACCCTGCATATCACCTTGCACAAAACTCAACTCCAAGTGGATCAAAGACTTCAACTTTAAACCAGATAGACTGAATCTGATAGAAAAGAAAGTGGAAAATAGCCTTGAACTCATTGGTACAGGAGAAAAATTCCTAGACAGAACACTGTTAACATCAGGCACTAGGAACAATAATTAACAAATGGGACCTCATGAAATTAAAAAAGATTCTGCATGGCAAAGGGCATAGTTATTTGAACAAAGCAGCAGGCCACAAAATAAGAAAAGATTTTTACCAACTACACATTTGATATACAAAATCCGTAAAGAAATAAGTAAAACTAGATATCAAGAAAACAAATAACTCAACTTAAAAATGGGATACAGATCTAAACATAGAATTCTCAAAAGAGCAAATTCAAAGATCTGAGAAACACGTGTTCAACATCCTTAGTCATCAGGGAAATGCAAATCAAAACTACTTTGAGACTTTAGCTTATACCAGTCGTAATGCTTAGATCAATAACACAAGTGACAGCTCATGCTGGTGAATATACTGACTGAAAGGAACACTCATCCATTGCCGGTGGGAGAGTAATCTTGTCCAGCTGCTATGGAAATTATTGTCGCAACTCCTGTGGAAGATGGGACTTGATCTACCTGGAGATCCAGCATTATACTTCTTAGCATATACTCAAAGGTCACTTCATCCTACCCTACCACAGAAGCACTTGTTTAAATAGTTTCATTTGCTGTGCTATTCAAGATAACCAGAAATTGGAAACAACTTACATGTCTCTCAATTGATGAGTGGAAAAATAAAAGATGGAACATTAAAAATAAAATCATGAATTTTTCAGATAAATGAATACAACTACAAAATAATTCATCACAAGTGAGGTATCCCAGACCCAGAAAGACAATATGGTTTGTATTTGCTTATATGTGAATATTAGCTGTTAAATCAATGATATCCAAGCTCTAGTCCATAGAACCACAGAAGGTAGGTATAGAGTAAGCGACTACAGGGACCAGATAGATCTCCTTAGGAAAGGAAAATAGAATAGATCATTGCACATGGATGGAGGAGGACTGGAACAAAAGAATCAAGTGAGGGGGGGCAAGTAAGAGAATATGGGCTGAGCTGGCTAAAATTAACTGCTATTTAAGGAGTAGTATGGACACTATCTTAATCATTGAGCTGTTGTTGTGAAGACACACCATGACCAAAGAAACTCTTGAGAAAGAAAACATTGAATTGGGGTTTGTTTACAGTTTCAGAGGTTTAGTCCATTATATCATAGTGGGCAGCATGGGAGAATGATAACTTGTAGGCTGAAGCTGGAGCAGTAGCTGAGAGTTCTACATCCTGATCCATATGTAGACAGATGCAGTCCTGACACAGGCTTTTGACACCTCAAAGCCCACCGCCAGTGACGTGCTTTCTTCAGCAAGGCCATACCTACTCCAACAAGGCCAAGCCCCCTAATCTTCTAATCTTTGTCAAATAGTGCCACTCTCGATGACTAAGCATTCAAATATATTATCCAATATGGGCCATTCTTGTTCAAATCACCACAGAAACCTAATATAGAAGAAATTTCCTAAAATTATTCATATTTGAAGATGATCTCAATGAAACCACCAAATAATAGGGGAGACAGAGCCCCACTTGGCCATCTCTTCACACCCAATGAAACTTGATTCCTAGGATTGGGTTGCATCTAATTGAATTGTTGGCCTAGCAGGTACCATGGGAATCCTCAAACAACACAGGCTGTTCTGAAGAATATAAGTTTCTTTCCCCAAACTGATGACATGGCCCCACTGTTGAAGATAACACCTACACAAATCATTGAACACGGAGAAATTGAGCTTGTGCCTATATAGAGCCTTCACCCCTATTCCCTAGTGTCTTTGGTACAGTAAGTTACTCAGCATGGTATTAAAGGAGAAGACAAAGACAAAACTATCCACAAACCCTTTGATCGACACTGGTGTCCTGCTTGCAATATTTGCTAATTCAAAAAAACCCCCACAAAACTTGAGGGTGTAACCAACTACTATCTAATTTGACTAAAGACCCACTTCCTGAGATAAAATCCTCCCCAATACTGCTTGGGTGGCCCAAAACCTGAGACTAGAATCCAGGGATCCAGGGAAAAACCAAATACTACTGCTTTAAAAAAATGTAGCAATATAATGACTCATAATGATATTCTGCTATACTTGTAGATCAGTGCTCTGCTCAGCCACCATCAGAGAATCTTCCTCCTGAAGCAGATGGGACCAAATACAAAGACCCACAGCTAAACAATATGAAGAAAGTTAGAAACCCTTGAATACTCAGCCCTAAATGTGATGTCTCTATCAATTCCCTCCCCTCACAGCTTAGGGAACTCCTCACAAGAGGAGGCAGAAAGATTCTAAGAGCCAGAGGGCATAGAAGACATCAAAGACTGATTAATGTATGAATTCACAGAAACTAGCAGCACACAGAGGTCCTGCATGAGTCTGAGTCTGATGGGGTAGAAGTAGACACAAGCTGACATCCCTACCCCAGAAGCTATCTCCACTGATAATGACTCACAAATGAAAAGAATTTTTCCCCAATGAAGTCTTGCTGGGTATATGAACTACTCTTAAGATCAAGCTCATCCTCAGAAAGAGATGGCCAACACAAAATGAACTCAGTGGTATTTTTGGTGAGTGTTTTTGTTATTGTTGTTGTTGTTTTTCTAACAGTGCTTTGTCTGGGCTTACTCCCACTGAAGATCTTTTGCTATATATTATGTTTCTTTCAATTTTGAGTTTTTATGGAATTTCTGCATTTGCCAATGTGTGTGTCACAATGTCTATATGTGTTTCTTGTGCTTTTTCTGTTCATTTATTTTTGTCTTATTAAATTCGTTTTATTTTATTATTACATTTTAAGGTACTTATTTATTTTCTAATGCGAGAGAACAAAAAAGGATATGAATTTGTGTGGATGGGGAGGTGGGATGATATGGGAAGAATTGGGGAGGGAGAACCATAATCAAAATATATTGTAATCTATTTTCAATTCAAAAGTTTAAGGATATTATATAATTCAATATAGATGCAACTATGTAATAAAAATAATGTAATAAATATGAAAATTAGACCTTAACCTTATATATAACCATATATATATATAAAACCATATATATAACCACATATATAAACATAGTAACCTTATATATAAACAGTTAAATATACTAATTAACTAGTATAAATACAAAAATACAATAATTGAAATATATACATTTAATTAGAAAATTAAACACAACACCATGTATATATTGACTATTAAAAGCTAGAAAAAGTTATACAATGCAAGCATGTTATTAAAGAGCAGAAGTGATTATATTGTTGTCAATTAAATTGAAATTCAAATAAATAAGAGTGAGATAATAAAAGAATCAATCTATCAAGAAGATAGAATAATTGAATGAATATGGAGAAAATGATAGAGATTTTTTAAATGTGCAGTAGAGAATGATTGAGATGAAGGAGAATTTAAGAAAAGTCACGATGAGAATTGTATACTTCATCACTCCACTCTCAAAATCTAATAGAGCTGAATTAAGAGGTTGATAAAATACTATGTGTCTTATAGTTCTCTGGAAAAATAGGACCAATAGGGTCTCTCTGTCTCTGTCTCTATCTCTCTGCCTCTGTCTTCTCTCTCTGTGTATGTGTATAAATGTAATAACTACATACACACATGTATAGAAACTGAGAAATTGAGATCATGTGATTGCAAAGGCTTAGGAACCTCAAAATCTGTGGTTAAAAACTTGGAGACCCAAAAAAGTTTGGAGATGAGATTTAAAGTCCTGAATGCTGGTGAATTCTTGTTGGAAGATTCAGTATAGATGTGGCCCAGTTCAGCAGCTAGGCAAAGAGAGCTGGAATTAATTCTTAAGCTGTCTTATTCTTTGTGCTCTTCCCTCTGTGGTCAGATGATGTCCACCTAAATTGAAGATGGCCATTTACTATACTTACTCCACCAATTCAAATAATAGTCTTTTCCACATACGCATATCCAGAAATAATGTTTAATCGGATAACTGTGTATTCCATGGCCCAGACAAATTTTATCCCACATAAAATTAACCATACTATTGTGAAAAACTATGAACTCATACATATGACAGCTTAGATGACTCAGTTCATCAAAAGCACAGAAGTCTTTGAGATGAGATAGTGTGAGGAGACTTAAAACCACTAAAGAAATAAAATTCATAACTGAAGCCTTCTAAAAAGAAAAACCTGCAAACCTATAAGTTTTCATTAAAGAATGTTGCCAAACATGAAAAAGAACCAAGACAAATTTTACATGATTTCTTTAGGACACCAAATGGTTACAGTTGTTTTAAGGCTTGAGCTTTGGCATATGATACTAGATAAGAAGAAGTAACTTAGACATTGATTGCATGTATCTCTTGTCAAGGTGCTGTTCAATTTCAT
Organism: Microtus pennsylvanicus; assembly: GCF_037038515.1. Classification (NCBI taxonomy): domain Eukaryota; kingdom Metazoa; phylum Chordata; class Mammalia; order Rodentia; family Cricetidae; genus Microtus; species Microtus pennsylvanicus. Next base: position 139,143,721 of record NC_134601.1, read on the forward strand.
AACCCATGCAAATCCAAACTGAGAGACTTGGCAAGAGAGCTAGGATTTAATTTTAGAATATTAAGATGGTCTATCTCTTACTAATCTCTATGCTTCTTGTCCGTTACATTTCTCTGTTACTTCTGCTTCTAAATGGCTTATTTATAAATTCCTATGATGTGCATAATTAAGAGTTAACCTGAAAGTGTATCATAGCTACTGTCATCCAAATTCCTTTGTCTGTCTGCCTTATCTTTCTGATCTACTGAGTAGAATTTTTGCCACATATTGTATCTATACATGCATTCTTTTATTACTTTTTTGTTTCACTGGGTGACTCTAGGTTGGTGGTTTCTGCATCTGGAATGTATTGAAGGAAATAACGAAACACAAGAAACTCACTGCTGGTTCATTCCTCAAGTTTAAAAGTTATTTAAAACTCTATCTTTGTTTCATCTGAGCCTTCATCTACATGGTCATTATATTATGTTATACAGTTTTTAAATTTTAATTGTAATATGAAACACCTGGGATTATTGGAGCTACTTCATTTTGGTCAGAACTAGAAGTCTGTTATTTAGTTTATAAGTCTATAATTTAATGAGGATTCATTAAGAAGGAAGACTGCTATCTTAACCTGTGGTATGCACTGGGGCAATTCAAATGGTAGTGAAGGAGCCATTTTGAAGACAGTTTACTCCCATGGCTGTCAAGTTCATATTGGCTTTTAACTAACACCTGAGGGATCAGGAATGATGCCCCATATGGGTCTGTCCACATGAGCTGGGCTACTTCAATCTGCTGGTTTTATTCTAGGGGCAAGAAAAAGACATATATAAATTTTCTATGAAAAAAGTTGGGTATAAACTACAATTTCTCTTTAAACTAATTTTTACTAGTATAGAGGTATTTGGCTTCATTATGGAATTTTACAAAAAATTTTGCTTTTGTGCTTTCATTCTCAGCCATATCTCATTCTCTTCCTTGTATACTTCTATTCCCAGTAACTTCTTTCAGTTCATGTAACATATGTCCTTTTGAACTCTTTTCTCTTTCCCTAACACTGGTATTTCTCTCTTTTCACGATGTCCTATCTAACTTTTCAGCCCATACTCTTCGATTCTACTCAAGAGATGAATGAATAATGCAACTACATGCATAATAGATTTTTCTGAGCTATAAATAAGAATAAAATTTTGATTTGAATGAAATGGTTGTATTTAGAAAAAAATTATCTTAAGTGGGGTGATCCAGAGTCAGAAAGACAAAAATCACATTTTCTCTCTCATGAAGATTCAAAATCAATGTTTATACCTACAAGTAGTATCTTTATAAAGCACACAACATGGCCTTTGACACAGTGAAAAGTAAACCCTGATGTGGGATGCGGGAATCAGAGAATCCTATTTGTGAAATCTTATTTTAAAAGGTAAAGTGACATTGAAAGATATTGTTGTAACTACTTTTGGAACAGAGTGATAAAAAGAACAGATACCTTGGCAAGTCAAGGACTGAAGAGACTTCATTCATCCCAGCCTGCCAGAAAAAACCCTTAAGTGAGAAGCACTTACAAATTATTATTAAAGTACCCATTAAGAACACGGACTTCATTCGTCCAAGCCTGCCACAAAAGATTTTTAAGTGAGAATCACTTACAAATTATTATTAAATTATCCATTAAGAACAGGGACTTCAGAATTATATATCATGGATTCAAATCTGTTCTTTATCACTCTTTTATTTTATATTTGTCATTAAGAAAATTTATTTATCTTTCTGTAGTGTGGAAAGTTTTTCTGTATATGTGTTGCTTTTATTGGTTAATGAATGAAGCTATTTCAGCCAGTGGCTTAGTATAATAGAGCTAGGTGGGGAAAACTAAGCTGAATGCTGGGAGAAAGAAGGGTAGAGTCAGGGAGACGTCATGTAGCCCCACCAGAAGCAGATGCCAGATGGAAACTTGCTGGTAAGCCACAGCCACATGGTGATACACAGATTAATATAAATGGGTAAAATAAGATGTAAGAGCTAGCCAATAAGAAACTAGAGCCAATAGGCCAAGCAATGATTTAAATATTACAGTTTCTGAGTGATTATTTCGGGTCTAAGTGACTGGGAACAAATGAACAGCCTCTCCCACTACAGAGTGGTACCAACTTGGATAACTAAATCCACATAAAACCTGAGAGAGTTTGGGAAGTAATTCTAGACACAAAAGAATTCTAGACACAAATGGTAGCAGCATTTTCTCATGTGGGCTCTGTTTGCTAAAGGCAAGCATGTCTCATTTAAGAGAGGTTTCCTGCCTCAGCTTTAGCTGAAAAACTTTGCAGTTCTTTTTAAGAGACCCTGTCACAAAACAATTAAATGTTTATGAATAGCTGACAGCATGTTTCTTGGTGGTAGCAGGGACCTTGAAATGCCATAGAGTTGTGGCAATAAACATGGTTCCCACCAGTACATCTGCCATGAAGATACACTCTCAGAAAGACAAGGAATCAGGTAGATCCAGTCATCAAAGCCGTGACTTTAATCCTAGCCACATCACTTAGCAAGTTAGACTCAACATCAGAAAAAGATAGATATACAGTAAAGATAGATACAGATGAAAAATCCTCCAAATGGTTTGCAGTGTGTTTAAAAATATATGCAGTCTTGGAAGAGAAAAGAAAAAGGATGAAGTTCTTTAAAGAGAAAGAGAGAGAGAGAGTAGTTGGGTGTGTTGGCACACACCTTTAATCCCAGCACTTGGGAGGCAGAGGCAGGCAGAAGTCTGTGAGTTCAAGGACAGCCTGGTCTACAGAGTGAGTTCCAGGACAGCCAAAGATACACAGAGAAACCCTGTCTCAAAAACAAAAAATAATAAATAAAAATAAAAGAAATAGAGCTTAACATAGAGCCATGTAAACATGGAAAATATACTAAGAATCTGGGTACTGTATGTAATTGTGTTGTCTGTGAATTGTTTGAATACTGAGGAAGGAGCAACAGCTGCTAAAAGACATTTGATTATAAATGTCGCTGGATTAATCCAACATATATATTTTGAAAATGCTTGACTTCAAAATTTAAGTCAAAATATTTGCTACTTTGGAGAAGAGGTTTTGCTTTTGTTTATGAGGAAAATGAGAGGCTGTGGATTCATTCTGGGTTAAGAAAAATCAGGTTTGATTAAGAAAGACCCTCTGAGAAATCACTGATAGCAGTAGATGGCCAAGATGTCTACGTTCTACATCTAAAAGTTTCAAGACTGCTGGCTGTGATGATCAAGCCTCACAGAATACTTCAGTCAGAACTTAATCACAATTCTAAATTTTCTTTAGGTCCCCATAAGATATTAGCTCTTCCAATCAACAGGAAGTAGCCTGGAAAACTACACCCACATCCCTTCCCCCGAAATGGATTATGGATGTTTGTCTTTGTTTAGAGTGTTGGTTACAAGTTGTTATGGATAATGGTCAGGAAAAAAAGCTAAAAAAGGAGATTAGATTCAGAGTTTTTGTTTTGAACAAAAAGTGGGGGGAGTGCTGTGGGACAATGGTTTTGTACCCTGTAAAGATTTGTCAGTTGTATTGATTTAATAAAATGCTGATTGGCCAGTAGGCAGGCAGGAAGTATATAGGTGGGGTGACCAGGTAGGAAGTAGAGGCCGAGCAACCAATGTAGGCATCTGTGTGCTTCTTTGGGACTGAACAGGGGACTAGGCAGGACGGAAACCTCTGTCAACATTTCTTGGTCTCATTGTCCTTTGTTTTGCAATGATAATTCTTGTATAAAGACTTGATAACTTTAAGTGAGTTAATAAATTGAAACTATTTAGGTTAGGTCATGATACACACAAATTAATTTAAATATAGTGGCTATCAGAAATTTAGATACACATATTAATGTACACATCTCATGTGCATTACTAAGATTTTTCACATTAATTTGTGAATATACAAAGGAGTACATATTATATTTTAATTGATATTAAAGTTGGATTCTGTTATTTTCAGTATACATTCTTGTGTTCCTCATAGTATTTACTGTTGATGAATCCCTTTGGGTGTGATTAAATATAGCTAGCCTGGACAAAATGTTCCAAGATAGCAATTACTTCCAAATTCTTGATGCACTGAGAGGAAGTGATGATGTAAAGCCCTTGTATAAAAATGCCCACCTATGTATAATCACCTAGGCATTCGTGGATGTAGTACACCTTCTACTATTATAGCACCTACAGAGAAAAGATGTCTCATTAAATGGGCCTATGGCTTTACCTGGATTCTTCTTGATGATAGTCTTGTAGAAAACTCAAGGTTGGAGATTGTTGACAATTATAATTTCCCTGGAATTGTTAGTCAAGTAAGTTCTTTTCTCCTTAAAACAAAAAAGAAAATTATGATCACTTAAATGGATGTTTTAATTGCTAAACACAGAGAGAGAGAGACATACCATTTGTTTGTGAAACTGAAGTCTCAATTTTTATCTAATATATACAGAAGAAAACCTCAGCAAATGATCACTCGATGAGAAGGAAAGACACATTGAAACATTCACCCATATACCAGAACAGAATGGCTATTTTCCTTCAAATAATGGTCATAGCATCCACTACAGATGGCTTCTGATATGTTATTGCAGTTAGGACATCTATTTTCAAACAAACAAACAAATAAACCACGAGGGGTGCGTCCACCCACTGAGATGGCAGAACTGACCAAGGCCAATTGGACTGAAACTGATGGAGCATGTGATCAAACCAGACTCTCTGAATGTGGCTGATGGTGGAGGCTGATGGGAAGCCAAGGACAATGGGGCTGGGTTTTGATTCTACTGCATGGATGGGCTTTGTGGGAGCCTAGTCTGTTTGGATGCTCACCTTCCTAGACCTGGTTGGAGGGGGGAGGACCTTGGACTTCCTATAGGGTAGGGAACCCTGACTGCTCCTTGGACTGGAGAGGGAGGGGGAGGGGGAGTAGGGGGAGGGGAGGGAAGTAGGAGGAGGGGAGGAGGTGGAAATTTTCAATAAAAAATAAATAAATTAAAAAGAACAAAAATGCTAGAAGGTTATATCCCTATTTTTATCCCAGTGTTTAAAGGCAATGCCAGAACCACTCTTCCCCAAGGATGAATAAAATCACTATATTAAGGAAAGCAATCATTAGGAAGCTTTAAGCCTGCATTGGATCAACCCCTCTGATACACTCCTGTGGGTGGGATGTTTGTTTTGAGATGATGTTCTATAAAGTTATGTTCTTCCTTACATTTAGATTCTTCTCAGGAGGCCAGGATTGGGTAGCATGGTTAATGGAAGATACTCAGTTGTATCTGATGTAGATAATTCTGAGTGATGAACAGACAGCATCATACATTGTGAAAGGCAGTGTCTCACATAGTATGTATGCTCACCAGTAAGGTGAAGTCAAGTTAATCAATTTAATACTTAATCTTTGACTTAAGTAGCAAAGAAAACAATTCAAGCAGAGATAGAAATAATTGAACTAATAATCAAGAGAAATATTTAGCTATAGAACATGCATGTCAATATCACGTTGCCTGGGAAAGCAAAAAATTAAAGTTAAATTCTGTGATGTCAGTAGACTTCTCTTATTACCCTCTGTCACTTAGAAAGTATAAACCTTATGGCAGAAACAATATAAAATAAACAGATATCTCCATAAAATTATATGTTAAAAAGTGAGAAATCATAATCTATTTAGATGAGGGGAGTAAATCCTTATGATGTCACCTGGATTTCTGTTACATGATGTCTCACAACAGAATAAGGAATATAAAACTATTAAAGCTAACTAAAAAAATTGAAGTGTTGTTATTATTTTCAGAATCCAAAACATTCTTCATAGGAAAGATCTGGGTAATAAGATTTTTTTAATCAGAAGAAATCTATAACCCAGCTATGCCTGTGTTTGCAGAAGGCCCAGTGTCTCGGCTTGCAAGATAAAACAAATACCTGCAATTCAAATGCTCTGAATAAGGAGCTCTCTGGGCACCTGGTTATTCTATTGCAGGCCAGGATAAGTCTCCAGAGCTGTTTCCCTTTCCTGCAAAATAACATTCTCCTTCCCCACCTCTCATCTCTCTTGCTGAGTGGAGAAAGTGATATCTTTATGCCCCTAGGAAGCAATGTATGATTTAGAATTGCTAAGTAACAAGAGCCAAAAACAATGGCTGAGATGCACTCACCACCTTCTAATTTATTTCCTCTCCATATAATTGCAGACAGAAAATGAAATGTTACTGTTTATTTGAAGGAACAATATTTTTATAGCTCAAATTTACCAAGGTAGATTTTGAGTCTGTTTAACATAAATTTCTCAGAGTTTAAACTTCAAGTCTATCTATGATTTCCAGTGTAGAAGTATAAATTATATGAAAGTTTCAAGGTAAGAATTTTCCTAAATTTATATATTTTGAAGGTTCTGTTGAAGCATCAGATCCGCTGGGCCAAAATACTCAGAAGAAAGTGATAAGCTCTCTCTTTAGCCCCTCATCCTGAAGCAGGACTGTTGATCCTCCAAGCTCTTCATGTTATGGGACGTTTCCTTCCACTTCTAGACTTTTCCCCCTTGTTAAAATTACTGTATATGTCTAGCCTACAATTGTAGTTTGGGTCACCCTCCTTCTATCTACCAGAGACTCTCAAAGAAGGAGATTTAGAGAAAGCTTAGTTAAGATGTGACTAGGAAATTCTGTGAGGTAAACAAGAAGTAAGAAGAGAGGATACCCATAAAAGGAACAGTAATGAGATGGTTATATCCATGAAGACATGGAGTGCGAACAGCTACTGTAGGCAGACATACAGCCATAAAGTAACTGCCCATCTGAGAAGGTCAAGGGGATCTGAGTGGAACACCAACAGGATATTGATACTGACAACACAACCTTTCTTCCTTTATCTTCTCGCCATTACATTTGCTATACCAATATCATCTCAGATCTTAATTTGCTTTCCAAATCTATTTGAATTTTTTCAACCTTATCCAGAAACATTCCCCTATAGTCTCCCACCACTGAAACTCACATGTTTAAATTCATGTTACTTGCTCAGAGCCTTATAAGGAGTTACTTTGTTATCACTGTAATAAACACAAGTGTGGGCATGGTTACTACATGATACAGTTTGAGGGAGGCAGAAGTAAGTGGTATGCTGCCTTTGGCTAGGAATAACAGAAGTTGAAACTATGAAGGGATATTGGGAGCACACCACGAAGCTTTGGAAATGATGGGAGCTGTTCAGTATGTACCAAAATAGATCATAGAGTATGATGTTTAAGTAGTGTGGACAGAGGAGCACTAAAAGACATAATTCTGGAGAAATATGGTAGAGATAGTGGTTTAATAATCTCTCTTTCCCTCTCCCCCTTTGTCCCTCTCTCCTTCCTTCATCCAAGTTGACCCTTATTTGAGATCTGTCTATACACAGAGAGAATGAACACGTTATTGAGGGAGATGCCACAGATAAACTATAGTGGATAATTTCTTGCGTTATTTAGCTTAGACTGAAGTCAACAGTTATTTAACCATAATCTAGGTTCTACTATTGTCAGGAGCCAATTTCCTCCTAAAATCATGGCAGGAACCATCACCCTGGGGAGTCTGCAGAGAACCCCACACCCCTAATTGTGTTAGGAATCAAAGCCTACCCCACACCCAAATTGGCTGTTAATGAGAGCTATCTGTTAGCGGAACCCACCCCACATTCCAAACTATCTAGGGAGCTAGGTGTGTCAACTTCCAGGCCTACAGTGACCTGACTGAAGATAACCTGCTGCCTACATGACCAACTCGGACCATGTGACCAACATGAACCACGCGGCAAGAGCCCAGGCCCCTGTGTCCATCCCCCAACTCTTTACCATATATAAAGCTGTACCCCATCTGTAATAAACGGAGGCTCTGACAAACTTTGCATGGCCTTCTTCCTGTCTCCTAGCCCATATCTTACAGGTAGTGCCTCTCCGTGACCCTGGAATAACTGAACTGCCAGGCGGGCTACTAACCCTAGACTAAGTAGCCCGCCAAGGCAATCAACATACTATAAAGATGGTTTGTATACATAATCAAGATTAAAAAACAGTTGGCTTTGAATAAATGAAAGTATTTTTTATAATCTGGATGAATTTGACCCAATTAGCTGAAAGGCCATAAAGGTAGAAATGAGGATTCCCTGGAGTAGAAATTCCGCCTGTGGACAGCAGTATAGCTCCTGTTAAACTGCTCATGAGTTGTGACTTACCAGTTTTTATAATTTAAGCTGATTCCATAAAATAAAAAGCTACCCACCCACTCATTTATGATGCTCCTACGTAGCTAGAGGTCTTCCAAGGTTCTCGCATTGGTTCCCTTTCCTTTCTGATTTGGTTATGGAGATGCTAGTAGCCTACTCTTTTCATGAACACTGAAACACATCACTATCCTTTGTTAAATAGGTTATTGTTTAACGTAAATGACCAATTTCTTCATTGTTGAGACACAGTCTAGAAGTTGTAACTTTAACTCTGGAATAAGAGTATTTCAAAATACCGGTTTCACAGTAACTAGCTAAACAACCTTTGAAATATGCGTAGCCATTTTGAACTTCAGGGTTTTTTTTTTTTAATTTGGAAAATAGAGATAATAATTCAGTGCCTCAGAGCACTCGGCCACACTACCGATGAGATCATAATAGTACCACCTATTGAAGCTATTGTGAATATTAAGTAAGTAATTCTAAGTGAAATGCTCACAACAGCTCAATGAAGGGGTCACTAAATATTGGCAGCTACAACCATAGTAGTTATTAATCTTACTTCGTCCCTTTCTCTTACTTGATATGGAAAAAAGCAACGTGACTCAGCACTGCGTTTAGAACATGAAAGACAATTTTCATTATAACCAGCTGCGTTTTTGACACCCTGTGCAAAATTATTTAGCTGAACAAAAAGAAACTGAACACTTTAATCGATGCTGAGATATTCCCATGTTCCTTCCAGTGGCTGCACCCAGAGTGCTAGTGCCAGGAATCTTAAATCTTCTTTCTCCTTTCCAATCCTCAACAGCCAAGCCAAAGATTAAATTATGCTCTCTACCCTCCAAAAGGCAAACAGGATTTTTGTTTCTCATGCTTGAATGCGTGAGTGTGTGGTTGAAGGAGAGACTTCTAATCTCTGCAATCTGGTTTCGTATATGGCTGATGGTTTTTGCAAGTCCATTTTCTTCTCAGCATGTTTTGTTTCATGCCTGAATGAGATGAAAAATCTAGGGGTTTTACAGTTTGCAGATCTGACATTAAGATATTCTGGAGACAGTACACATAAGGGATAATAGACTGGGAATCGTGGTTCCTACTCAGTGATGGTACCAGAATAAGAATCCTGCTTAGTTGAGGTTATTTTAGTTGAAAGTTACAGAAAGCCACTAGAATTTGTTTATGCTCCAAAGAGGAATTTATTGTGAGAATACATGGATAATCATAAAGTTCAAAGGCAAAGTAGAGCTAAGCCTTTTGGAGACTTAGATTCATGAGTAGAAAGTTATAGCAACAGGTTGAGGTAGTCTGTCTGTCTGTCTCACTGCCAGGTCTCTCCTGGCTTCCTCACTCTGCCATGTGCATGGCGTCTTATCATCATGCAGAGTCGTAAGGACTGATTTGGAGTTCCCATGTTTACCTACCCTCCATTCTAGATAGAAGAGAAGACCATCTTGTGTTATTTGAACTCTCAATTGTACCTTCCAAAGGAAGAGACTGTGATTTGCCCAGCCTGGGGGTAGTGTCTCCCTTGTACCTAGTAAAACTTTTGTTCACATAACACAAACATGATAATGCCCCACATCCGTTGATTAAGGAAGTCTGTCTTAGAAAGCCAAGGGAGGTTAACTTTGCCACTAAGAGACATCCTTAAATGTCTCTCCAGCTTATTTTCCCTCTTTTCTCTATTTCCCCCCGATTTTCTCATTGTAAAAACCAATTTGTCTGAGTAAAACAGGGATGCTTTTTGCTTCATTTTAACAGTTTCTCCATATTCCTACAGTTAACTAAATTAGACTGATCATAGCGTACACTTTAAATTCCTAGGATCTTGGCAATGTATTGAACTAAAGACTAGATGTTAAGGGTTTCTTGTAATTTAAAATCAAATCTTGTGGTTGTCAGGTTGAGATCTAAGTGTGCATTACAAACACTATTGTCTTTGTGAAGAGTTCAATAATCTTAGACTTCACTGCATATTCCAGAATTAGCCCGAGGGCATGTTTGTAGAGTTACTGACATTGTGCAGTCTGAAAAGAGAGGTCGGGCTCCCATTTTGAATTGCAATTACCTTCTGAGTCTAGGATGTTGTAACCTATTAATGGAATTATTGTAGTGTGCTCTTAGGAGTTGGCATGAGGAATCTATTCTTGGCCAAAGAAGCAAATGAAAATTCCTCGGTGGTGAAAGCAATGGTAGCAGCAGCAGCGGAGATAGCAGCAGGGAATAGGGAGAGTGTCTGTAGGATGTATCAGATGCTCAGAAGTGCTGGCAGTATGGGGTATTGTGTGCGCTAATGAGGACCTTACAAGAGTCTAGAGAAATGACAGAGCTTTTCAGATGAGGCTTCATTTTCTATTTTGACAGAGCACAGTGTTCCTGTCATTTTGCTAAGTATGAAGTCCAGAGCGCTGGTGTTGTCCTAGAAGGACAATTTCTTTCAGAAGAAAAAAAAGGCCTAGGATATGGCAGGATAACAGCTCTGATGGTTCGCAACAGTCCAGCTGGACATCAGAGGCAGAGATACTAAACATTTTGGACAGAAAGACAAAGAAACCACTGTGATCTCTCTATGGGGACACTTTTTCATTTAGAAGCTTTCCCTTGATAGAATCATCTACAGTTTAACAAATAAGGCAGATAACATTTAGATACTATGCATTCAATAGATATTTTATTTTTGTCTTTCCTTATTCATTTTCATTGTTCAAATAACAAGCTTTGAAATATCATCGATGTCAGAGACATATGCCTTGACCTTCACCGATGTTCCTGGAAGCCCACAGGGAGAGTAGAAAACACTGTAGGCAGAAGCTCAAGCCAAATCAGAAATTTCATTTATCCTTTCTGGAACATGAACTGCAGTGGATGCTAAGGGTAAAAGGAATGAGTAGGTGTGGATGTTTCTTGGTGACTTATATCAGATATGTTTTCTTACTGGTCAAGCAAGTAAAGTCACCATCCAGCACATGTAAGAAAATAAACTCTAAGTTGCCAGGAAAAACAATAAAGTATAGAATTTACTTTCTCTTCTTACTTTCCACATTTTCTTCACTATGCTTGGGTAGGAGAGTGTACAAAAGTTGTATCATTCACCTCATTATTTAAGCACATTTTATTGATCACCAACTCTGTGAGCAAAAGATTATTTTCAGTCTGATGTTAATGAATACCAGGAAATGGGATGGTGCAAAAAAATGGAGACATAATATTCTAAATAAAGGCAAGAATATGGGTATTTTTATTTCTCCCTCTTTTATCTCAGACTGATTCATTGTCTTCACTTATCTGAATGCACAGACTAGTAAGCTGACAGCTAGCGGCAACCCACCAGGTCTAGGCATAACTGAATTAGAAAAGTCCCCTTTGATGCAGGAAGCATTTGAGTTGAATCTTGTGTGTTTACACCTACTTCACTAATGCACCAGTCTCTTGAGCATAGTCTTTGGAAAATCTTATCCATGAAGGAGGCCATCACCGGTTGATCCCATTTTCTTACTCCTTCCAGATAATGACAGAACTATCTGCAAATCATTTTCATCAAGATACAGAACATCTTCAGCTGTTGACTTTTTGAAGCTTATTTCCATTGGAGAATACTGCCTTGACCAAGATCTCACTTCCTTCCTGAGGAATTCTGCATCCTGCAACTGAACTCTCAGAACAGCAAAGGCCTTAGCATTTCACTCTGTCTTGAGGACATACTGAAGACGATTCTGTGCTCAGAACTATCTGAGGGGGTGGCCAAAGCTTTGTTGAGCTTATTTCCCAGTCAAGGAACTCCTTCTGTTCATCCTGGATTCTTTTCTCTCTCCTTCATGGGCACGGATTTCTACAATTATCCCAATGTATGTACCAGCATGTTAATGTGTGTATCAAATTCTGCTTCCTTGGATCATAAACTATAATAATAGTACTCCAAAACAAAGCTTAACCTCAGAGTCAGAAGACTATGAAGCTGCAATGGTCATAATAAACTGTCTACACAGAGGGCTTGGGGACAGGTGAAACAAAATGTCACAGAGATAGATGATCCCAGTGGTGTGATCTGGAGGAATGCCAGTGTCTCTCTTACTCGCCTCTCCCCAACCCCATATAAGTGTGTAAATGGTGCATGGTATGCACACGTGTGTGTGTGTGTGTGTGTTTGTGTGTGTGTGTGTACTAGAGAGTGGTGAAACATTACTAAAGCCTTTCTCTATGTAGGAAACAAAGGAATGCACTTATGTAAGGTCATAAATGTACACTTTCCTGGTATAGTTTCAGACACTCTGCATGCAGGCTGCCTACCAAAGGTCAGCTCTCTGTGTTTACCTTTCTGGCTGATATATTTGACAGCTTTGAGCATTGTACATACATCCTGATATTGGCATGGAGAAAGTGCCTGTCAAAATTATGACTTCTAAGAGAGCATGAAGGATTTCTGGATGCAATGGCAAATTATTGAGAGAAAGAATTGTTCCAAAACATGAAAAAAGTCCAGAGAATATCACAGAAAACAAACTCAAACATGTGCTATGTTAATAACTGCCTTAAGGCCAAAATCAGAAAGTATATGATGGGCTCTTAAAAGAAGAGATATACATGTGTGTCATGGAACGTGGAATGAGTCCACACTGTTGGGAAAGTAGAAGCTAACTTGCATCTTCTCATTTCTCCATGACTAGTGTATGGCACTGTGTCTGGTGTATGACTAGCTCTCATTGCATGTGTATAGTGTGAATCAATACTGAGAAAGTATGGATGTATAAGGCCTGAGGGGAAGACAATAATATATGGTGGGGGTGATTCTATAAGGTTTTGTAGACTTTGAGATAGGCATATTTGAAATAGTCAGAAATGGGAGGTAGGGACGCAAAGAGAGAGAATTTTATAGTTCTGAAAGCTGAGCCAGGAAAAAGAGGGGGCAAAGGGCACAGAGAGACCAGTTGATGGGAAATCTTATGTGCTCCATCTGACCTAGCTCTGATGGTCAGAGGAACCATCTAGGGCTCTTACATGGGGAACATAAAATGAAATTCTTCAAGTAAACGTATCTTTATATTTCCCCTTAAGATTTGTGTTTCTAGCTATCATTCTTGTCAACATAGCCACTTCTAACTGATAGTTGATATTCAAACTATAAAAGTTAAATTCTCCTTTAAATTTGATGAATTTATCACATGTATTTGCAACCTTTTCCTCCAAACACTGAAATAATGTGATATAATAAGATTGTGTAAGCTCATCACAATGGAGAAAATGGTATAGCAAGTACCATTTAGTAGATGAGATAGTTCAACAAATTTCTAGGAGACAGAAAACAAACGCAAGGGTTCACACTACCAAAACAGGCAAGTGGCACCTAATCCATAGCGTGCATGGAGAGGTCACAGGTGAGGAGATTACAGTCTGTTATTGGGAACTATTGACATGATTATAGAAGATGAGGAGAAGATAAGAGAGTGTAATTGGAAATATGACTATAAATAGAAAATTCACTTTCATTGTGAATGTTAAGGATATAGGATACACATCACTCATGAAAACATTAAAGGATTTTTCTAAATAACTCGACTGTCCCAGAGAGAAAGATTTCTGCAGTTGGGTGTGGTGAGACACTCTTGTAATTTCAGTATTCTGGAGACTAAGGCAGGATGGTGGTGTATTCAAGGCCAACCTGGCCTGAAAAGTGACACCCTGTCTTAAAACAAAACCAAAACTAAAATTAAATAAATCTGACATTAAATGTCCATATAGTGAGCAACACACAACTATAATGAGCTCATATAATCTCCTACAATGCCATCTCCTCTATCTCCAAACATATGAAACTTCAGTAATTTATTCACCACCTCCCATTGGCATTTAAAGGAAACTCTTCATTGTGAGACAGAGAAATTTAGATAAGTAAATGAAAAAATGTAATTCCAGAGGTCAGACATAATTTTAAGGAAAATGAGTTTGAAATCAGAAGGAATAAATATTTTGTCAGCAAACTAAATAGAGGGTATTGTAAAAAAGAGAACAACATTATAATATGAAAGAACATTTAGAAGTTTAAAAATTGTGAAATGGGGGGGACCTTGGACTTCCCACGGGGCAGGGAACCCTGACTGCTCTTTGGACTGGAGAGGGAGGGGGAGTGGGGGGAGGCAGAGGGAAATGGGAGGAGGGGAGGAGGTGGAAATTTTTAATAAAAAAAGATTAAAAAATTGTGAAATAATTTTAAGAGTTAGAAGATTAAGTGAAGAAACTTCTCTAAAGTAGAGTGCATTTTTCATGATCCTACTGAAAATGCAGAATCAGTAGGCAATAACTGCATCTATGTACCTAGGGTATATCTATGGGACTGTGAGGTGGCTAGGCAAGTCTAGCATCTCTAGGGCAAGCCATGAGGAAATTGAGACTGGTACTCGTGTGCAGTTGCTGTCGTTGTTATGCACAGGTGTGACTTTATTTTCCTTTCCTTTGCTTGTAAGGACTTTAAATGAGTTGGATTAGGGCCACACAGATTATGAAAGATAACTCTCATTACTTTAAGTCAACAAACTAGATGTTAGCCACATCTGCAAAATGCTTTGACAGATGGATTAGCATTGGAGTGAATACTGGAACATTATAATTTAGCAAGTTCTCACCTAAAGTGCATATCACAGATAGAAACAAGATAAATGGCAAGAGTGTGGCTGGTGATAATGGCCAGTGGCTAAATGGGTTTGCTGCCCAGCCTGATGACTAGAGTTTGATCCCTGGGATCTGCAGAGTGAAAAGAGAAAACTGACTCCCTTGGTTCTCTTCTATGACCGTGTGTTACGGCACACAAGACAAATAAATATATAAAGTTTTCATGCCATCTAATCCACATATCAATCTGAGAGTAAAATTCAGGCAAATTCAGGGATTTTAGAAACTTTTACTACCATATAGAACATCTTAGGTAAAGCAAAAAGTTGAATGAGGGGAAAGGAAGATATGGCGCTCAAAAACTGGGGGCTTCCTGGGAGAGCCGGTGTATTAGTCAGGGTTCTCTAAGGGGCCAGAACTGAGGGAATATGTATGACATAATATGGTCTAGGTATAGGTCCAGACAGCAATATCTGTCATCGCACTGGAGAGATACAAAACGTGGCAGCCTCCCATCCATGAGACTGAATGTCTCAGCATTCTCAGTCAGTCCATGATCACTAAGAGGATTCCTGGAGAGTTTATCTTGGAGTCCTGAAGAAGATGGCCTTGTTATCAGCAAAGGAATGCCCCAGCAACAGAATAGATACACTTGTTGACAAAGAAAAGGTAAAGTTTCCTCCTTCCGTGCCCTCCTATCTGGGCTGCTGCTGGAAGGGGCTGCCTATATTTAGGTTGGGTCTTTCCATTTCAAATCATCAGACCAAAAGACTACCTAATAGGAATGCCCAGTGGCTCGCATTTGAATTAATTGCAGATCCAGTCAAGTTGACAACCAAGATTAGCAACACACCAAGGAAAGGAAATGCCAGGCTGATAGCCTTGTTACCAGGCCAAGCAAGATGAAAGGTTGAGAGAGGAGAGTTCTTTTGAAAACACACAAACAATACTATGCAGCACCATAGGATGGAGATTTTCAATTGTTTGCGTGAAGGACACAAGATAACAGAAGTGGGGTGAGGAAGATGTCATTTGTAGTACAGTTTGGTTTTGCTTTAAATGTTCATGAAATATGATACATGCTGCAACACAGATGAGCCTTGAACACTGCTAGCCACTGACGATTGCATAATGTTTGATTCTATTTATATGAAATGTATGATTCTACTTAGGTAAAAAAAATCTTGGATAGGTAAATCCAAGCATACAGAAAGCAGATGAGTGGTTTCCTTGGATGGGCAATGAAATGGGGAGTGATTGCTGACGGGTTTAGGGTTTCCTTCTGCAGTGTAGAAAATCTAAAGTTGACTTTTAGTATGTATGTATACACTAACGATCATTGGATTGTACACCTTAATTTGGTAAATGCTACAGAATGGTATGTAAATCATATGTCACTAAAGCTGTTTTTTAAAAGCTTATAAAGTCTAAACAGAAGCTTGTTAAAAAAGAAAGCATGCTATTGTCTTACTAGACTCAGACAAATTTTAGAAAGAGCTTTTTATGTCTACCACCTTTTGTTTTAACCTAGGCTAGTTTTCTTCTCTGAGTCCCTGCCAGCAGTTGTTTTGGCTACTCACAGCAGATCTGCCCCTTGGCTGAACTCTCATATTGCAGCCAAGCCTTCCCTCCAGCTTGTCTCTAGATCCAGGCCATGTTCTCTCATAGCTCACAGGAATGCTGTGGTCCTGCTCCTCATCTCAACTGAGCCCACTGCTGCTTATGCTTTTCCTGCCTCACTCTGCCTGGCAACTTTGAGCTCATTGTGAAGCTGGGTTCCTTCCAGCCAATGCAGACTATGTGCCTTCAAGTATAACATCCACCTCTCTTCACACAGGTAACCCAAGGAGACAACTGGGGAGATTCTGGAAAAGGAGAGTCCCTTACTGAGGACTTCGATTAGAATGGGTGATGTTGAAAACTCCCTGTGCCCTCGAATCAGCACTATCAACAGGAGTGCCTGTTTAAAATGGGGGTGCTGATTCAGCAGCCTGGGATTCCAAATGTCTAAAAAGCTCCCAAATGCTGCTCTAGCTGCTGTTGCTGGGCTCCTACATTGAGTATCAAGGTGCTGAGGCCCATTTTGACTCCAGCATTCCATTAGACCTGACCACACTGACCATAGGCGTCCTGGCACGGCTAGCTAGCACAGATATCGAACTGTTCCCTGCAGAGTGCTCTCTCTGGAGGTCCTGCAAGTGCAAGTTACAAGTAACTGAATCGAAAGTAACTTTTCCCATATGCAGGGTAATACTGCTGGCACTGAGAAGTCCATCCGTCAGATACAGAACGTGAAATATAATCAAAGTGCTATAGGGTCATCTCTGTTTCTCCAAAGTGGATTAACTTCTAAGGAGTATTTTTATTTAACATATGTTTTATCTCTGAGTGGATGGTCTATGAAACCTATTTCAGATGTTGGCAAATGGTGCCAAAGGAAGCGAGAACTCAAAAACACTATGATCATCTTGATCTCAGCCATTGATTCACAACATTTGGAGGTCAAAAGGATAAGATCTTTAACTTTACACAAATTGATAGTATCACTGCTGCTGTTAGTTTTATAATTTTTCCCCCCCTTGAAGACAGTGTTTCTCTGTGAGTTTTATAATTATAATTTCTTTAATTGGACTAATTCAGAAAGATGGTGTAAAAAGTCAATTATTTGAACTGGAAAAATATGCAACAAATACTGTCCCAATCACTACTCTTCTTCCATGCTCCCAAATCCAGTAGAGATATTTTATAACTCCTCTCTTTCTGGATGCAGGTTTATGTGGATGCACCTATGGGTTCAGGTACATGTGGAAGTATGTGCTTGTGTGTGTGTGTGTGTGCCAGTGTGTGTGTGTGTGTGTGTGTGTAGACCAAACGAGACAGCTTTGTGTGTCATTCTTCATGAATCATCCACTTTTTTCATAGAACAAGGCCTCTCCCACTGGCCTGGAGCCTGCTACTTAGGCTAGGCTGACTGACCAATGAAACCACCTATCTCCACATCCCTGGAGCAGAGATTACAAGCCTAAACCACCATGCCTAGCCCTTTTACATGGGTTCTGGAGATTAGAATCAGGTCCTCATGCTATATTGCAGGCACTTTACTGACTAAGCCATCTTTCTAGGCCCTCTGCCATTTCTTAGTGCAAATTAATTATATAAAATAATGGATTTAATTGTGAAATGTTCATACATTCATATCACATACTTGGGTCCTATTTATTCCTCATTATTCCCTTAACCTCCCTTCATTCCATCCCTCTCTTCCCATTCCTCTTCCTTAACTATTCCTCGAGTACTCATGTTTCTTTCTTCCCCCTGGATTCCATAACTGAGAGAATATACATGCAGTACTTGGCCTCTAAGTCTCATTCGTTTCACTTAACATGATTTCCGGTTTCATTCATTTTCCTGAGAAAACACATGATTTTGCTTCTTGTAGTGAAATAGTACTCGTGTATGTGTTGAAAAAGTACATACACACACGCACGCACATACACACACACATCAAATTTTTTAAACTTTGTTCATGGATAGTAACCTGTGTATCAATTGTGTAAATTATATATTGATTTCCTGCTATGGTAAATGTGAATTTCGCTCAGTTCTGTTTTTCTTTCTTCATCCAACCAATATATTTATATCCCTCTTCCACTTCCACTATTAGTCACTTCTGTGGCATTCAATGCTGTATGTAAATTATTTTCTTGTCAGCCAAAGTATCATATTTTTAATATTAATCTTAAGTACAGTAGCCTCCTCAGCTCATCTACATTCCTACTTACTAACTCTGGGCACCGTACAGTTGTTTCTATTTTTCTCATCTTTGAAGTTTGGCAATAGCTTTGAATACAAAACTTAGTGAAATAAATCCTTGCCTTTTCTGTGTCTTGATTCTGTGAGAAGAAAATGATGATGTTTACATTATTATTACTATGCAAATACTGTGTGCTATCAGGTATAATAGTATACTATACCACTTCCTCTCTATAATGCTATTCCTTGAACTTTCTATGGTCTTTTTATTGCAGTGATAAATGAAATCCTATACTGGAGATATCCTCAGTAAAGGTACACCCTACTATTTAATAATGTCAAAAACAATTGTATATTTGAAAATCAGCTAGTAGGGAGAATTTGGAATATTCCCAACAGAAGGAAGTGATACATTTCCGAAGTGATGCACAATTTCCAGGACCTGAACATTGCACATTCTAAACATAGTTCGATGCTGCATTATACATCACAAAGCTGTATAACTAATCTATGCCAATCAAAATTTCAAATGAATTGAATATGTTAAACGTTTCAGAAAATTCTCAGGTAAGGTAAGATATAAAATGGTATTACCTTACCACAGTGTTCATGCATGAGGCATCCTTGTCTCTGACTCCTAGTAAGGTCAGAGCACAGGTTGCTTCAGGACACAGAATAATTAGGAGTCCCTGGCTCCTCAGAGTTTTCTTCAGATTAAAAGACCAACAAACAGAAGATTTATGTAATTGTCAGAAGGTCAAGGCTCCCCTTTCCTATGCCAGTATTTTTAAACTTTAGCTCACAACTCAACATTGGACCATGAAGTCAATTGACTGGATCACAACTAACATTTTTAATGAAATAGAATAAACATACCTCATTATTCATAGGAATTCAAGCATTTTTATATTAATGTGCATGTGTCCCAGTTGCATGCAACATAGATCTTTTACTTATTTTACTGTTTGTTGCTCTAATGAAGTCTTGGCTGCTCTAATCTAGTATACCGAATGGTCTCCTTTGGAAGTTGCCTTCCTTGTCCAGTGTATAACTCTCTTTAATATTAAGACTATGAGGTTTTAGTATGTCTAACGGGGCTTCTGACTCTGATCCTTTTTGCTTGGCACACAGCTCCCCAAAGGGTCTCCACTTGAGATTCAAGGGTGTCAGCAAGGTGGATTGCCTTTTTGGTAAAACATTTCTTAGAAGAATTATTTACAACATCAAAAGACTGCATCATAAAGCATGGTGGGGGCTCTGACTAGAACTCAGGCACATATGGCAAAGCACGAGTTCCTTAGAGGTATCAGAGGAGGCGGGGATATGCTTCCAGGTTCCTGGGTAGTCCAAGGATCTGCTTGCATTCAGGCTGTCTCTGATTCCCCAAGGGCAGGGGAATGGCAGAGATGGGGTGATCTTACAGTGCCAGGAAGGAAGGAATCTTGTTAATGTGTAACTTAGAAGTTGTGGGAAAGTGGGGGATAGATGTAAGTTTCGTTGTATCCATTATACAAATGGGGGATATACCCAGGATAGCCCTCTGATGTCTTAGAGTCTTGTAGCTGGGTCTATAAATTTCCTTGCAGAATATAGATTTAGTGTGCCATCACTTCTTGAATCCAGGCACCTGCGGAATTTGTTAGAGTGTTTTAGATTTACGGACAGGTCCATGGGGGACTTACCATTCCTCACTTCCTGCAGAATTTAGAAGGCACTGCAAGTGGTGGCTCCAAACCCAACACTTCTCAGCTAGGATACTGAGAGATCTTATGTCTCAGGCTATCCCTGGATTTCTAGGACTAGCCTTTACTGGGATTCCTCTGAAGAAATCACTGCTTGCCCTGGGTCTTTTGCCTGCCATATTGACAGTAGCTTGTTTCCTGACCAAATTATTTTCAAAATAAAAAAAAATACCCTCTAGAGAAGAAATACAGACATTGATCAGTTTCTTGAACTTTTTATATATTATTGTAGTAAAATAAATAAAATATAAATGAAATATGAAAATCAGATGATAGCACACAAAATCTACAGAATAGCTTTTAGTTACATTTCTGTCATGTTGGGAAATAAAGTGGGAATACATGGAAGCATCAGGTTTAGAGAGGGATTTCACTGGTTGATTGACAGGATGGAAATGATGTGGGGGTCCCCTCCCCTATGTGTGCTGTAATTACCAATAATGAATAATGAAACTGCCTTGGCCTGTTGATAGGGCAGAACTTAGGTAGACAGGAAAGACAGAACTGAATGCTGGGAGGAAGAAGGGTGCAATCAGATAGACACCATGGAACCGCTGGAGATGACATGCTGAAACTTTAGCTGGTAAGCCGCTATAATGTGGCAATACACAGATTACTAGAAATGGGTTAAATTAATATATAAGAGTTAGCCAATAAAAAGTTAGAGCTAATGGGCCAAGCAGTGATTTAATTAATACAGTTTCTGTGTGATTATTTTGGGTCAAAGCTGGCCGGACGGTCGGAAATGAACAAGTAGCGGCTCCCCCAACATGGAAAGAATTCTTTCTGTTATTGTTTACCTTTTTTAAAACCATTTGAAACATTTAAAACAAAAATGTACTGTTTCAGTGTTGAGATGAGCCCAAACACAGAAGGTAGAGACAGCAGTTTTCTTTAATGTGATTTCCAATGAAATTGCCTGGCATGAGTGAGAAGGAAGCTTGGAACACGGAACAAATCCACTTAGGAGTTTACTAGAGGAGACATGTACAGGCTTGGTGAAGTCTGTGTGCAGAGAGGGCTGAAGATGGCGCATCCACCTTTTAAAGGCTGCCTAGCACATGAGCACAGGGGGATGATGAAAACAGCTCGGAATTGGCATAAACACAGAGATGTTGACCAGTGGAATCGAATCGATGACCCGGATATTAACCCACAAACCTATGAACACCTGATTTTTAGCAAATGAGCTAAAATTATACAATGGAAAAAAGAAAGCATCTTTAACAAATGGTGCTGGCATAACTGGATGTCAATCTGTAGAAGAATGAAAATAGATCCATATCTATCACCATTCACAAAACTCAAATCCAAATGGATTAAAGACCTCAATATAAATCTGACCACACTGAACCTGATAGAAGAGAAAGCGGGAAGTAGACTGCAACAAATGGGCATAGGAGACTACTTCCTACATATAACCCCAGTAGCACAGACAATAAAACAACAATGAATAAATGGGACCTCCTGAAACTGAGAAGCTTCTGTAAAGCAAAGGACACTTGCTTTACACTAAGACAAAAAGGCATCCTACTGACTGGAAGAAGATCTTCACTAACCCTATATCAGACAAAGGTCTGATCTCCAAAATATATAAAGAACTCAAGAAACTAGACATTACAATTCTAAATAACCCAATTAAAAAATGGGGTACTGAACCGAACAGAGAATTTTCAACAGAAGTTCAAATGGCCAAAAGATACTTAAGTTCATGTTCAACTTCCCTAGCCATCAGGGAAACGCAAATCAAAACAACTTTGAGATACCATCTTACACTTGTCAGAATGGCTAAAATCAAAAACACCAATGATAGCCTATGCTGGAGAGGATGTGGAGTAAGGGGAACACTCATCCATTCCTGGTAGGAATGCAAACTTGTGCAACCACTTTGGAAATCAGTGTGGTGGTTTCTCAGGAAATTGGGAGTCAACCTACCTCAAGATCTAGCCATACAACTCTTGGGAATATACCCAAGAGATGCCCAACCATAGAACAAAAGCATTTGTTCAACTATGTTCATAGCAGCATTATTTGTAATAATCAGAACCTGGAAACAACCTAGATGCCCCTCAATGGAAGAATAGATAAAGAAAGTGTGTAACATATACACATTAGAGTACTACTCAGCAGTAAAAAACAATGACATCTTGAATTTTGCATGCAAATGGATGGAAATAGAAAATACTATTCTGAGTGAGATAACCCAGACCTGAAAGTATGAATATGGTATATACTCACTCATTAGTGGATTCTAGTCATAAGCAAAGGACATTGAGCCTATAATTCATGAACCCAGAGAAGCTAAGTAATAAGGTGAATCCCCCCAAAAACATATATAGATCCTCCTGGAAATTGTAAGCAAACAAGATCACCAGGCAAAAGTTGGGAGTATGGGGGTGGGGCAGTAGAAAAAAGGGGAGAGGGTGAGAGAGAAGGGAGAAGGGAAGGGTTTGGGAGAGGTTGGGGAAGTGGGATGGTTGAGATGGAGGAAGGACAATATGGAAGCAGGGAAGGAGATATCTTAAATGAGGGAGCCATTTTGGAGTTTGCAAGAGGCTTGCCTCTGGAAGGTTTCCCAGAAGTCTACAGAAATGACCCCAGCTAGGACCCTGGGCAGTGGAGGAAAGGGTGCCTGAACTGGCCCTCCCCCTAGTCAGACTGATTACTATCTTGCATATCACCATAGAACCTTCATCCAGCAATGGATGGAGATAGAGACAGAGACCAACATATGAGCACTGGACTGAGATCCCAAGGTCCATTTGAAGAGTGGAAGGAAAGAGAAGATGAGCAAGGAAGTCAGGACCACAAGGGGTTGCCTTCTCTTAGGACTGGAAGGGGGTTGGTAAGGGTGTGGGGGGGAGCTGGAGGGAAGTGGTAGAATGAGAGGAAGTGGGAATCTTGATTGGTATTATTTATTACATTTATTATTTATTATAAATTAATAAAAATATATAATAAAAGAAAAATCTTCTAACCAATAAAAGTTTGTACACAAGGCAAAACATTACTTTTGTCTTTCACATAGTAGATATAACCGGAGAACAGGATTAAAGTTTACGTTGACAGTTATTGGTCTTGTCTTGTTGACATTTGACTTCTCTAGTAACATCATTTGAATGAGGCCAAGTTAGTTTATTTGTACATTTAAACTAACTAGTTTGTTAGATTTGAGTCATGAATTAAAAGGAATTTAGATTAAATTTTCACGTTTTCTTAAACATAGAGACCTATTTGAATCAAACCCTTTTGTGGAACTTATCATGTTAATATATCATATAATATATATCTAAAGGGAGCAAGGGGACAGCTTCCTAGCTAGGCCACCAAACACTGGACTGGGAAAATGGAGCCCAAGGAGGAGTCTGGGGCAGGGGAGGTTTAGTAGACCAGAACTGAAATAAGAGTTTAAAGAATGGACACTGTGTGCAGAGACACACACACATACATACAGAGACAGACAGACAAAGAGACAGAGAGAATGAGTGTCCCCTCCAAGCAGAATAATTCTGTTCTTTTATAATAATAAAACTCCCTTAAGGATCATTTGTGTGGAGGTCTTATTTGGATTAGTAAGAGATAAGTGAGGGGAGCTTACTATCTTATTATGAAATAAGTTTATTTGCTAAAAATTTATGTTTATTTGTTACCTATATGTAAGTGGAGGCCACGAGACAACTTTTCAAATCTGCTATCTCTTTCTCTTACCACACACGACCCAGGGATATAACTTAGCAATGCAGGTTTACCTACAAATATCTTGATCGGCTGAACCATCTTGCAGGTATTAGGAAGCAAGTTTCATGACCCACCAGGCTCCTTCTTGAGCCTGGCCATTTGAGGTTAGGCAACAGAGTTCACTAGGAGTTAGGCTTTTACTGTTTATATTAGGCATCACGGGTCACTGAAGTCAGGCTCCAAGCAGTTAGGGTTCCATTGCTAGGGTGCTTTTATCTTCAGCTTTTTTATCTCTACAGGCTGTACTTGACCAGTCTCTGGCTTGATCAGTACGAAAGGGGCATGAGGAATTTGTGCTTGGTAGAGAGACCTGATCGAGGGAAGGAGAAAGACAGACAGATGAGAACATGTGCCCGCTTTTAGGTTTAGGAGGGCACAGAGGAGGAAACTATTCCTGAGTGGGCTGCCATCTCTTCCCAGCCTTGGTAATGAGCGATGCCCATTGCCTGAAGGAATTGCTATTCTTAACAAATTCACTCAGAATGACTCACTGGTTTGAACAAAACTGGGAACATTTTCTGCCTTCTATCCAGAGGACATCATCAGCCCACCTGTGTCTCTTAAATAAGATTTCCAGAGCCCTGGCCTTATGCCTCCTAACAGGGTTGAGGCCCTACGTCTTTCAAAGGCATAAACAAGCAGTTTCTTTGCTCATACTCTCTCATAAAACCCTGTCCCAAACACACAATAGATTTTGTCAACCTGATGTTTCAAGGCTATTTCAGGACCCACAGTCACAGTACTGGAAAAGGCAATCTTGTCCTTATAGATAAACAAATCAGATATTTACAGCATTGCGGGCAGCATAAGACAAAACAGAATCTGGCTTTCAGTTTTAAAAACTGATTTTATTTCCTATCTGCCTTTTTCTTTGTCCTTCTCTTCCTTTATGTCCCCTAAACAACAAATTATATAAAGGAAAATTCAACCATTTTGGAGCCTTGGACTATAAGATTTGACAAACACAAGTAACTACCATGACATAGCATGTCCGACAGTCCAATAACTACTGTGACTAACAACATAGACATTTCTAGTGCCACAAGAGACTCCTTTCTCTCCCATCCCTTCCCCTGTCTCTTGCTTCTTCCCCCACCCCTCTCCCTATCCTCATCCCTTCTTCTTCCCTTTCTCCCATCCTCCTCTTTTTCTTCCTGTTTCAGGCCCCTAAATGCTGAAATTATAGGAGGACACCACCATGCCCAGCTTTTTGTTTGTTTTGTTTGTTTTTTCAGTAGTAGGGATGGAACCCAGAGATTATGGCAAGCTAAAGCAAGTGCTCTATCACCAAGTTGCATCCCCAGAGTCCTGGCTTTGATATAGCAGGATTTTTGTTGTATACTAATTTTATAAAGTAATGGGTTTCATAAAGATGTTTGTATACAAGTTTTTTTTTTTTTTGAATTTTCGAGACAGGGTTTCTCCATAGCTTTTTGGTTCCTGTCTTGGAACTAGCTCTTGTAGACCAGGCTGGCCTTGAACTCACAGAGATCCACCCGCCTCTGCCTCCCCAGTGCTGGGATTAAAGGCGTGTGCCACCACCGCGCATTGAGTATAAGCTGTCAATCTATAGTTCTATGCTAGGATTAAACCTAGCATTTTGTACATGCTGCAACAGAATCTTTAAGCTCTATTCACAGAACTCTTCTTACTCTTTCCAGATGAAGGGTCCCCTAAATTGCTCCCTAAATTGCCCAGTCTGGACTAGAACTCGTGATCTTCCTGCCTCAGCCTCTCTTACTGGCTGGGATTACAAACCTGTGTCACCAGACTCACCTAGACTTAAAAAAAAATCTTTGTAAATTAAATGTACCTGGTGCAGCTTATGTCACAGCCAGGTGAAGGGGTGACGGGCTGGTTGCTAAGGAGGCCTTTGTAGTGTGGCTATCCACTCCGCAGTGACAACCAGCTAGGCAGGCAGCGGTTCAAACACAGGAAGGCTGCCGGCGGAGCGGAAGGGACCCCATTACCATGAGCTTCGGGTCTGGTGGACTTTGAGGCCCATGAGAACAGAGCAACACCCTTCATTTGCTGGGTTTCCACTACACCACACAGTCAACTGCGGGACAGAAACGGACTGAAATTGGACCACATGGGGCCACCCCTCTACAGCAGAGAGAGGCAGTTTGACCTGAAGCACCACTTGGAGGGTCAGAGGGAATCAAGCTCCAGGCTGCCACCGCCACCTCTGCAGCTGTGAGTTGACAGGCGCCATCACTTTGGGCCTCTGCCTCTCAACACCATGGCAGAGGCTGAGTCGGCCTCCACACCTTACATCGAAGATGATTTCTACTGTCCGATCTGTAGAGAAGTTTTCAAGATACCAGTTCGGGTGGCCGCCTGTCAGCATGTTTTCTGCCGAAAATGCTTCCTAACTGCAATGAAAAAGAGTGGGATCCGTTGCCCCTTGTGCCGTGGAAATGTGACTAGACGAGAAAGATCACGTCCAGAGAGGGCCCTAGACCTAGAGACAATCATGAAAAGTTTTCATGGTAGTTGCCGATACTGTTCCCAACGTATTGAACTGTGTCACATGAGACAACATTACAAAACTTGCAAAAAAGTATCAAGATGAGTTTGGAGTTTCTTCAACTCTTTCAAGCTTCCAACTGTCTCATGACTCCGTGGGCAACAGTAAACAGCGAGACAACCACCTCTGAAAATGCCGAGGCTTATCTAGAAGACAATAAAATCCCATCTGATCAGCCTTCTTTTCATTGTCCTCTGTGCGAAGCAAACATGACCAGACAGCGTTTGCATTGTAACAGCAACCACAGAGCTCATATTGTTCCAGCCATTTGCCCAAGTTGTCTGTCTCTTCTATGGGGTGACCCTACTCAACTTGCCAGAAATTTCATTAGTCATCTAAGTGAGAGACATCAATTTGATTATGGAGATCTGATGAATCTGTAACTGGATGAGGAAACACAGTACCAGATTGCAGTTGAGGAATCTCTGCATGTCAACATCTAGAGACTCTTCTCAGCTCTACAGTCACTCCTAAGGGTCAATTTACATGAAACCATTCTTTCAACAACTTGGTGTGCTTTAAATAAAAGCAATCAGTCTGACCTGTTTTAATATTTCTTTTGTTGAAAATCAAAGGTGCGTTACCTTAAAACTTAGTCCTTTGAACAAGAAGACCAGGGAGTGTGGGTGGAGGGATAAAGACTATAGAAATGTGGGAGAGTAGAAAGGAGGTTGGGGACCAGGAAGGGGGAGGAACAGAAGAAGGAATGGGAAGGGTGAGGGGAGGAGGGGTAGAGGAGGAGGATGGGAGAGGAGAGGAATATAGGAGGAGGGGGAGGGACAGAGAGGTGGGAAAGGAATGGAAAAGGGGAGGGGTATTGGGAAGAGAGATGGGAGAAGAGGGAAGGGTGGGGAGGGAAGAGGTGATTGGAAAAGGAGAGGGTGAGCCAAGGAGGAGGGAGGGAGATGATTGAGAACGGGAACGAGGAGGGATGAAAAAGAAGGCGGACGAGAGGAAAAGGGGCAGGAAGGAGAAGGAAGGGTGGTGGGTGGAAAAGGGGAGGAGGATGGATGAGAAAAAATAGGGATGAGAGGAGGAGGGGTAGGGAGGAGGGAGGGTAGTGAGTGGGAAAGGGGAGGAGGAAGGTTGAGAAAGAATAGAGATGAGAGGAGGGACAGGGAGGAGGGAGGGAAGTGAGTGGGAAAGGGGAGGAGGAAGGTTGAGAAAGAATAGGGATAAGAGGAGGAGGGTCAGAGAGGAGGGAGGGAAGTGAGTGGGAAAGGGGAGGAGAAAGGGTGAGAAAGAATAGGGATGAGAGGAAAAGGGACATGGAGGAGGGAGTATGTTGAGGAGGAGGAAATGAAGCTGTGCAACAGCATACAATGAGTGATACTCATAGCTAGGATCTTATTTTGTTTTGCTGAGCTCTAAATCAGGGCCCAGGTTTATGTTCATAGAGGGTTGACTGTTGGCAGGATGAAGTGAACACAGGCAAAGGGATTTGGCTACACATGTTCAAGCATGCACATAGATACCAAGGAAACCATACCACTCTCCAATGACCTTAGAATAGATGAAAGCCTAATCCGCATCTTGGGGTGTGTTCCTCAGTATGGTTGGAATTTCCTTGACCTGCTCACTCCTCCACTGCCTCTCTGCTTCCCATCTCCATTTTCAGCTTTGCCCCCTAGTTATAAAACAGCTACTGAAAATCTACATTCCTCAAAATCTTTCATTAAAGCTAAGACTCTCTTTTGCTTAGTTTTCCCTCGCTTTTCACACAGAATGCCCTGAGACTCACTTAGTCTGTCCTTGGTATTGACATATGCCATCCCAGCTCACTTCCTTTTAAACAGCGAGTCCCCTGACTTTGTGCATTTGAAGATTATTCACTTAGGTCCGACAACCTGAGCTACTATTCAGAGTCCATAGGTCAATTTCTTCCTGGATTGGAAGAAAGACTTTTACAATGGTACAGGGGCTTGTTGCTGTTTAAATCATGTCAACGGTGACTCTCTTGACTTTAGCCCACTTTTTCATCTTATTTTCGCTTAAGACTCTCCTGCCTCCATTCCACATAATAAGTGAGCTGGGCTTCATTCGTTCCTATATGCTGCACCTCCTCTTCTTTTCTGTGCTTTGTACATTGCTCCCTCCCCACCAACCCCCTTTCTGTCGTAGTGCCAGCATGACCCTGTGCTTCCAATTCAGCTTCAACTAGTGAGGAAAATCCTACCAGCTTTCAAACTTCAGTTCACTTCTGGACTTTCAACACAGCCTATTACTCCAGCAATTTTTGTTCGTTTTTCTTCTTCAGTCCTCAGTCTCTTACTGTGTTATTGCCCATGTGGCTTGAGTAGTCACTGAATATTCACAGATAGTCACTTGGGGGATCTATACAGTTGATAGAATAGAAATCACTTGTGGAGAGAGTCTCCTCCTCCTCCTTCTTCTTCTCCTTTCTTCTCCTTTTTTTGTTTTCAAAACAGGGTTTCTCCATGTAAACAGCCCTGGTTGTCCCAGAGTCTAGTAGACCAAGCTGACCTCGAACTCAGAGAGATCCACCTACCTCCTGAGTGCTGGGATTTGAGGTGTTCGCCATCACTGCCCAACTGAGTTTATATATTGTCATGCCATAGCATACAGCACATAGGATAGTAGATGTGTGGCAACTTTGTTTATAACTGATTATAGGAATAAAACCTGAGACACAGAACATAAAGTTTTGAGCAAAAGTTTTATTGGAAGTAAGATCCTGAAAAACTATAATTTCTTGTCTCCATGATGGTTTCTATTTCAATTTCAAATATACTTGAGCAAAATATATGTCCAGTAAAATTGATTAGTGAATAAAAATTAAAAATAGAAGTCTCAAAACATGCTCTTGAATTAATTTGAGCATATGCATGTTTTCAGAACTATTATTTAAAAATCTGCCTTGATTTCATTAATATAAAGCAAAGCCTTCTGAGATAATCAGAAAAAGACGAATACTCCAATAGCTCCAATTTGGAAATGATGTGAATATTTTTAAATGCTTAATTTAGCTTATTTAGCTATCTTTTATATGAAGTTCTTTGACAATCAAGAAATTCAAACTGAAACAATAGCAACAAATTATTATTATTATTTTTGCCTAAGTGGTACAGTTTTGTTTTTTGTTCTCTTTTGTTTGAGACAGGATCATTTACTATGCAGACCAGGCTGGGATGAAAGTTGTAGCAATCCACCTGCCTCAGCTTCCCTGAGCACTATGACTGAAGGTATGCAACCATGCCTCGCCTCTTTTTAATGAGTTATTCCTACTATAGTGAAAGGTTCCACATGGAATCTCACATGCTGTTTGGGTTATAGGTTGGGTTGGAATGCAATCTGTGTTGAAAGTAAAAATGTGTATAGTCTATGAGTACTTTGAAAATCCTTTTGACAAGTCTCCACTGAAGTTGAACATGTGGCCATCTTTTGGGCCTGGCATTTCTCCCCATAGCTACATGCATATTTAACAGAGTGTTTATATATGTCACTGAGAAACATGTTGTAGAATCTTCATAGAAGCACGACTCTTAGTGTGACACCTAACTGAGAAGTGCACAAAAAAATTCCTATTGACAGCAGAGTAGATAAAGAAGCATAGCATGTGTCCAGCATGGAATACCACCCAGAAATGAGAATGAACACATGATCACTACCAGCTACAGGAAAAGTTGCACAAATAGCAGTGTTGAGTAAAATAAGCTCAATTAAAAAACAAGAGTACATAAAATATGAATTTATATTGAGTTAAAACATGAGTAAAATAAATTTATTGTGTGAAATGCCACTTTGATGACTACTTCTGGGGTGGTTAATAATAGAGAAAATGGCTTCATAAGGGCTGTTGGTGTTTTGTAATATAATATTTTATGGATTCGTAGAGACTTTCATATAGCATATCTGGATTATATTCATTTCCCAACTTCCTGCTCCTCCCAGACTCTCGTCCTTTTCTTGTTCTCGTTTTTTGCTGTTTGTCTTTGCCTTTTAAAGAGACTATCTTGCAGCGGATGTCTAGTCTTCCATCTCTGAGTTGGGTAGTAGGGTCTGTTCCATAGTTATGCTCATCTTGTAAAAATTTGTCAAGCACTCTGCTTATGGTTTGTATACTTGTCAGTGGAAACCTTTAAAGTTTGAATATTCTTTCACTAAGTAAATTTACTAGTATTATTTCCTGTGAAATAATAAATGTCATCAAAGAATTTGTATTCAGTGCTTTTCATTAAAAGTTCCTTCCAACAGTAAGAAATTAAATATGGTAACAGTTTCAGACATAAGTGAAGTGGTCAAATACAGTAAGACAAGACATTGCATCCCTAAAAGATCATTTTCACACAATGATAAGTTTTCATGTAATATGAAAAAAGTGCTAAACTATATACAGAGAATGATACAATGGAAAAACAAAACAATAACAAGAAATATTTTGAGACTGATACATTTCATTAAGAAATTTTATAATTTCATAAAAATACATCTATGTCTAATGCTAGCATTGTTATTCAGGAATGATAACTTATCAGGTAATTTTATTGTCTTCTTTAAATTTTAATTTACATTCTAAATTATACATAATGATTATATGATTATTTTATAAACTATTATATATATGTATGTATGTGTGTATATTACTGTATCATGGTTCAAGTGAGTTCCTCCAGTATCCACTTATGGTTTTTCAAAGCTAATGAAAGCAGAAAAGTCAAAGAAGAAAAAGCTATCCATGTGGCCTTGGTATTTAAGCCAGTTCTCTCAAACTGTCTCTCTCCTCTCTCTTGATCCTCTCTGCACTCTCCCATCTCCTCCTCGATCCCTGGCATACTGCTGAAAGAAGTACCCAAAGTCCATGGAGACCCTTATACATTCTGAAGAGAAATAACATAAATTCACATTCATTTTGAACAGTGACTGAGCTCGCTGTAGGAGATCAGAAGTGTGGGAAGCAGGGAGCTGAGAGAGTATATGTTCCTCCCCCTTTCCAGACTTATAAAGAAATTATTGTACACAAATTGGCAGAAAGCACTTCTGTGCCAACTCCAAAGCTTGATAGTGTTAGTGGAGGACAAACCCTGAGTTTTCTTTATATTCATGGAACTGTCTTTTTTAAAAGAAAAAATACGTGTGTGAGTGTTTATTCCACGTATACCATGTTCACAGAAAGTCCTGAGGGTCCAGAGGAGGGTGTTGGAGCCTCTGGAGCCTGAGTTATAGATAGTCATAAGCTGCCCTGTGAGCAGCATGGATCAAACTCGAGTGCTCTGAAAGAGCAAGTATTTCTAACACTGAGCCATCACTCCAGACCCATAGGAGGTTTCTTCATTTAGATAACATTCTCAGTACCCATAAAGGCAATGGACATTTCTTAGACTTTGGCCATCATTATGTTATCAATTGGTCTATGCTGTAAGTGAAACATTCTATTTTTAAACTATAACATAGTTTATTTTAGTTCCAGAAACTCATCCACCACCTTTAATATCAGTTTAGAGAAGTGCATAATTGTTTTTCAGGGAGCACATTGTGCATAAACATTTGTTCTGTGGTCAAAGAGACACCACATGCAATTTACTTCAAAGCGTTCAGGTCGCAGTTCTTTTGCCAAGTAGTGAGTCTTAGCCAAAAGTGCCATAAAATACCCAGACCAGCTCTGTTCAAATGTCCAGTATTTGTAATTTTGCTTAATAATGGCACTATAACATTAGATGTTGTTGAAAAGATGTAGTTATGTGAACTGTACCTCAAAAATTGGCTAACTCTCTACTCTGTGATAGTTGAGAAAATCTGAACACAAGGCTGTTACTACATATGAGCAATGAGAAACCTCACAGGCCCTAGAAAACCTCAAGTATAATCAGTTATCTGTAATAGAGAGGCTGTCCTATAGCAGAAACAATCATCTCATGGGTTTATGATTGCTCCCCGCAAGGGACGACAATGGCAATAAATTTTTCAGGTCACCTTTCAGTGACAGATTGACTTAACAATCAATGACACTACACCTTGACAAGAACTACCTAATTATGCCTATCTCTTCTGCTCCTGCTCCAGTTCTTCCTCTACTTAAATATAACGCTGACAATAGTACCTCAAAGACAAACTTGGGGTCACTGGATTGCTTTATCTCTTCTTTATCACATTCCCCCTTCCACTATTGTGCATCTTTTCAATTGGTGTATTGAGACCAATGCCTAAACTTAGCTGTTGATTTCAAAGAGACTGATAATTTTGACCTGAAACTTCATTACATCTTATTAGCTGGTTACAGCAAGGACCTGGTTATGTCACTAAAACTGTGTAAGCCTTTGCAGCTGTAAGACACAACAACCACCAGCCTAACATTAGCGGGGTAAGGTTGCCAATGGTAATTTTCTTCTTTATTACATAATATAGATCAAATCTCCACTTATTGAAGTTTGGCTAAACAACTAACTCAGCATTTTGCCTTGCAACTCAATGCCAGACTGCTAAATCTTAACACTGAGAATATCCTAATGGCCTCCATTTCTAAGCCACTGCCTAAGAATAGAGCCTCTGGAACAGCTCTTATGTCAGAAAAAGACCTAAAGTTCCCATGCATTAGATTTAAATTCTAGTCAGCCTCACTTGTGGTTTATCGTAGTTATTTGGGTTCTTGAATCTACTTCAGCACTATGTGAGCCATAGCAAAGCTCTCAATTGTGGGCTCAGCATGTGACACAAGTTTCTTGTATTGGTGATCATAGGTATGCTATAGGGGACTGGGGCTTAGCAGAGTCATACAGTGCATGACTCCAGTCCAGTGACTCAAGGCAAGGTGTGTGGGCCTATCTAAGCATCAGGGAGCTATTGTCAGCACCGTACCACTCATTTGAAGTATTTTCTTTCATCCTTGGTGAAGCCACTAACTAGGAAATTGGTTGTCCTCTACTGCTGAAATTGTGACAACACACAAAGGAAGATTTTTGGGGAAAGATGGACACAGAGCCACATTTGTTTTGGGGACACTAGAAATATCCTGAAATACTTCAGGCTCAGAGGTAATCTCCTTTGAATTTTCTGAAAATAGAGGTCCCAATAAAGACAGATTGTGAAGACTGAAATATATAAATTGAATAAATAAGTAGGAAAATATCGAATCTTTTAATTTCCAAATGATGTCACTCATTAAGCATTATGAGTGTCCAGGAGACCTAAGGGGCAGAGTAGAAATCTAGAGACTGACCCCATAGTAACTAGTACAAGTAAACATGGAGTTTAAAATCGCTATTTTAACACAATTCAGAGTTTCAAGAAAATACAGATAATGTGTCAGTCCTTAAACACAGACTTAACAAAAAGATGAAAGCAATTTTGAAAAGTTAACCAATGTAAATAAAGCAGCTACTTGGACAGCAGTATGGAGGGTTCTTCTACCACTCTTAGGGATATAGCTGCAGGACTCCAAGACAATGTATCACATGGACACTTGTGCATCGTTGTTTATTGCAGCACTGTTACTTACAGTACCTAATTGTGGGACTGACATGGGCATCTATCAACAGAGGAATGGACAAAGAAAATATGGTACACATATACAGTGACTGTTCAGTCACAAAGAAGAAGAAGCAGTTATGTCAATTTGTATGAAAACGGATGCAACTAGAGGTAATATTAACGTAATTCAATCTCTTTCAGTAAGACAAATAACACATTGTTTCTTTCCCTTTGGGCTCTAGGTTTATATAGATATATAAAATCATGTATGTGCATATGACATGAAAGAAGAAGCAAAGCAGTCTAGAGAACAAAGGGAATTATTGGGAGGAGCAAGCAAGGTAAGGATAGTGAGTGCAGTGGTTTGCTCAGAACGCATTCATGCTTTCATGTGTGTACTTCTTCTTTCTCAATAAGAAGTAGAATAGAAACAGAGTCACCACTTATGATTATACAGACATAGGATCCCTTTCACTACAGGAAAGTTTCTTTGCCTCTAAGGACATACATGGCCTGGAGTGAAGGGACAGAATAAGACATTCATGCAAACAGAATCCAGGAGAAAATAAAAACAATGCTGTACTTATATCAAATAAAATAGACAAGATGAAAAATATGGAAGATCTTTTTATTATGATAAAGGGCTCAATTCAATAAAAAGTAAAAACTAAATATATTTATATATAATATGTGTGCATATATAGGTACACACACATATATATGTGTGTGTATATATATACACACTCTGTATCACAGCATCTAGATATATACTGAAAATCTTAGGATGTAAAAGAAGAGGCAAATTCCAAGAACTATTTGGGGACTTATAAAGCTCACTCTCATAAGAAAGCTCTTCCAGTCATTTCTATGATGGATGATGCAATAGGCGACAAAACAAATCTTAACAATTTTTTTTAAAATATTGAATTTTTTGTGAATCCTTTCAAATGGCAAAACAATATTACCTGTAAAAATTAAGCAATCTACTCTTGAACAATCAATGGTAAAGAAACAAAGAAAGAACATTAAAAAAATTTTTGAAACAAAAATAAAATACAACACCCTAAAGCCTTGGAATATAGAAAGAGTAAGTACGACAATAAAAGTTCATATGCATTAATGAGTACACCAAATAAGCAGAAATAAAAAAAATCATTGTTGTATTGTTAGGAACTAGAAAAAGATAAACATGAAGCAATTCTAGATTAATAGATGAAAAGAAATAATAAAATCAGAGACTAGGTAAGTATAATAGAGACTATAAATAGGAAAGACCAATGAAACAATGAGAGCAACATAATCAAGAAATCAACAGAGGAGGCCAGGGAGATGGCTCAGTGGGTAAAGACACTTCCTGCTAAATCTGCCTACCTGAGTTTGAGCCCTGAAGGTCACCCACATGCTGGGAGGGGAGAACCAACTCTCATGAGAACTTATACTCTGACCCCCTCGTGTAAACTTTTCACAAATATGCCCACACCCACACCCACTCCTAATACATAAGTAAACACACACATAAAGCTACACACACACACACACACATTTAATAATTGAATGTAAAAAGTATAAACCATAGGAAAAGTACCAGCTAATATTTTTGATGAATATAGATACCAAAGTCCTCAATAAATTGACATTAAATTGAATCCTACAGTTTATTAAAATGATCATGTACTGTGTTCAAGAGGGATTCATCCCAAAGACAAAAACATGTTTTAGTTTACACAAATTAATAAACTTGATATATCACAACAATGGAATGAAGTAATAAAACCACATAGTCATCTTAATAGTTGCAGAAAGGAATTTTTAGTAAGATGCAACTTGGTAAAAATGCTGAATGAATTAGGTATAGAAGGAA
The DNA here is from genome assembly GCF_037038515.1 of Microtus pennsylvanicus. NCBI lineage: Eukaryota > Metazoa > Chordata > Mammalia > Rodentia > Cricetidae > Microtus > Microtus pennsylvanicus. The sequence continues at coordinate 139,179,588 of NC_134601.1, forward strand.
CAGAATAAGGACCAAATAAAATAAGTCAACAACAAACATAATGAAAAGGGAAAAGCATTTTCTATAAGATCTAAAACAAGTTGATCATTTTGTCATTATTTTGTTTTGCTTTGTTGTGTTATGTTTGTTTTGTTTGAGACAGGGACCTCACTCTGTATCCCAGGCTGGCTTTGAACTCACTATGTATCCTAGGTTGGTCTTCACTTCATGGTGGTATATCAGAGAAAGGCTAATCTTTTTAGTAAATGGTACTGGTAAAATTATATAACCACATGTGAAAGACTGAAACTAGACTTGGGATTTTTACAGTTACAAACATCAATTTGAAACAAAGAATATGTAAATATAAGAGCTGGCACTATGAGACTAATAGAAAGGAACATAGAGAAAATATTCAGAACATTGAGATTATTAAGAAATGTTTGAAGGGGAAACATGGAAAGAAAAGCCATAGTGAACAAACGGGATCCAGGAAACTTAAAGCTGCTTCTAGCAAACAGAACACCTGAAGGAAGAGGCATAATGGCAGTAATATTTGAAAATTATAAAGTTGAAGAGGGGTCAACAGTCAGAACATAAAAGGAACTCCAAAATGTAAAAACAAAAGTCCCAAAGAGTATAACAGCAACAACAAAAATCTAGTAAGCAATTGTAAGGGTAAATGATTATTCATCTTACAAACCCAGGTTACAGTCTAATGTTGAGTGGAAGTTTAGCCAGTAGGAAATTAAAGCAGCTAGTCACACTGCCTTCACAGCCAAGAACACAGATAAATGGATGTGTGCATGGATGTTTGTTTACTTGCCTGTAATTGCTTCCATTCTCTACTCTTGTCACTTCAGAATATCCTGCCTAAGGAATGTTATACCCACTGTGGGCTGCTTCTTCCCACATCAATTAACTTTAATTAAGGCATGCCCTCACAAGACATATCCATAGACCAACCCAATGTAAATAGTACTTCCCTGAGACTCTCATCCACACTGATTCTAGGTTGTGACAAGCAGAGAGTTAAAGTGAACAACTAACAACCAAACGTCTGAAAATATACTAATTATAGAACTAGTAGTTGAACTAAGTAGACATGCCAGGAGTAAAAACAACCCAGTGACGAATATATATATATATATATATATATATATACATATATATATATATATATTCATATGTATATGAAGTGATATTTAACATAATTAGTAATCACATAAATACAATTTTGAACCAGAATGAGATGCTATGTCACTCAATGAAGTAAGAAAGGCTATTAACTGAAAGACTAAAGAAAACCAGTGCTGGAGAGGATGTGAAGAAAATGAAACATTTCACATTGTTAGTGTGAACATAAATTAATACAGTCATTATAGCAGCTCCTCCAGCAAGTAAATTTAAAACTATCATATGATTCATTAATCTCATTCCTAGGCATGCAGCCAAAGAATATCAGTATGTTAAAAAGATGTCTGTACTCTAATATTTATTGCGGCAATATTTACAAAGCTAAGAATTGAAGATTGCAGAAGTATCTATCAATGATGAATGAGTGAAGGAGCCATGGAATACTATTCAGCTATAAAAAGAATGAAATCTTGTCATTGGGGACAGAAGTGATAGAACTAGATGGTATTCAGTAATGTGAGACAAGAATAGGCAGTTACTGTGTGATCATAGGTGGAACACAGAATAGTTGATCTGTTACCAGAAACTGAAAAGAGTATGTGCGGGAGTAAGATGGGAAAGGTTCCCTGATCTTCTTTTGCATCTTCCCTGCTGATCTGGGATGAGGCCATTCACCATATTCGCTCCTTTTCCTTAGGGCCCTGGGTGAGTGATTTTTCTTGTTACCTTCTTAATACCTGGACTTATCTTAAAGAGTGATCATTGAGCACTCTGAAGCACGTACACTGAGGTCCTTGTTATCCTCTCCATAATCCTGTCCTTTGGGTTACAGGGGCTGTGAATACTTATAAAGGAAGACATGACACCATCCCTTGCCCTCAAGTGGACTTAAGCGTTTTGCATCTGTGTCTGTCAACCAAGACTCCTTGTTAATCTTAAAATCTAAACATTAAATCAGACTAAGGGAAAACACATGTTATATATATAACCTGAAGTCACTTAAGAGCACTTAAGGCTTAAGTGGTTTTCAACCAATGGGTCGCAACCCCTTGAGGTTGGGTATCAGATAGCCTGCATATCAGATATTTACATTATGATTCATAAGGGTAGCAAAATTACAGTTATGAAGTAACAACGAAAATAATCTTATAGTTGCAGGTCACCACAACTTGAGGAACTGTATTATATGGTCTCAGCATGAGGAAGGTTGAGAACCACTGCTGAGGGCTTTTAGAATTATCTGAGAGAAAAATTGCTATATTCACTGTGGCTTTAGCAGTCAGTATACATTTCTTAACAGTCAAAACCATTCAAAATTTGTAACCACCAAATGCCATATCCCACTGTTTGGTTAACGAAATTGTCAGTGAAGTATGAGAAAAATTAGATGTGTAAATCTTACCCCAGATCCAAGGGCAAAAATTTCAGTCTTAATCTTAATCTCTCTCTCTCCCCATCTCTATTTCTCTCATTCATTTCTTTATCTGTATATCCCTAATCCAACTGTTTCTATTTCTTTATCTCACACTGTTGCTGTATACAATATATTTATTCATATGTATATATGTAGTACACTCATTTAAATGTATTACAAAAATTTCTAATCATATACAAAAATAGCAAAATAGTATTCTCCATGTGCTTCCTCATCCTACTTGAACATTTAGCAATGCGCTGTCATTTTAGCTTTAATTCATCTCTACCCCTTCTTTTACCTTCTTTATTCTCCATTGGCATATTTTCATAATGAAATTCAAGGTCACAAATATAATCTTAGCATTTGGGAAGCTGAGTCAGGAGAATGTCATAAATTTGAGGCCAGGCTGGATTATAATGTGAGTTCTGGGATATATTTGAGATATTCTTTCAAAGATAATAAGCTCTTATCTCAAAATTTTATGAAAAATAAAAGAAAAGGAAAATCAATGTAATTTCTTCCTGCCAAAGTCTATCAAATTTCTATACAAGGACATGTTAAGAAAACATGACCAAACCCTTGTTTCACCTCAGCAAAGTTAGCAGTGATTCTTTATTACCTAATGTCTCATCTGTATTTAATTTTCCTTAGTTGTCTTAACTATTTTTTGTATAGCATATAAGGTGAGAATCTAAAGCACCGCTTTTATGGATGTATTTCCCAAGTCTCTTCCATCTACGATAGCACTTCCTACCTTTCCTAACATAACATGTATATTTTTATCCAATTAGCAGTCTATGAAAATATTGTTGTTCCTTTTCATAACTGTGTAGGTCTCTTTTGGGTGGATATGTCAAATTTTATTCAATCCTTCTGCTGGTAGTATATATTTCAGTTATTCCTAATCTTTGACTATTCAGAATAGCACAGTAATAATTATCCTGGTGGTGTCTTATATTTTTCCAGTGTGTTTTTATTTCCTATAGATAGGGTGGTTAAGTCAATTGTTCCATATACATATGTTTTTTGTTTTATCTACATTTTGCTTCGCCATCAAGAGATTTTGGTATTTTGATTATACTTCATGTTCATCTCGACTCCAGTACTCTTCTGTGGAGAATGTTGTCATCTGATACTTCTCTGCATTCATTTCTCAGTTTTCATTTTGTTCTTTGTGACTTCCTTTTATTGGGAAATAACTAGCTTTAAAATCTTGAGACCTTTTTTCATAGAAAATGGGCTAGCTTGTCTTCAGAATCTGAAAACCATATTGAACCAAATTCCAAATTCATGCATAGTGCAGTTTACTGGAACTGTTGAATTACATGTGTTATATATTCTGTTCGAAATTTTCTAAACCCTAGTACCTAAAATTATTGTTTTTAATTTTTTGTCTATAAACGGCAGTCCCATGGGATCTCTTACAAGTAAGTTAATTGCTCCCAGGAAATCTGTAAGAATACCAATCATTTCTACTTTGCAGTTCTGATCAAAATAGAATGGTCCAGCAAACTTGGGGCGGGAAGGTACTCACATGTCTATTGTACAAATTAGAATGATGATTGACAGCATGCAGCAAGCAGTGCTTGACTGTCATCACAGACTTAAGTGCAGGAATGGAAGAATATGGAAGAACTGTAGTAGTCATTAAGTTATTTAACAATACAAACATCTGAAAACAACAACATACATGTCAGAATCTCCATGTCAATTTTTTTTCAAGTCACACCAGCACTTTCTCCAGATCTATAGCAGACTGGGCCAAGTTACAGTTAAATGGGCTAAATAATAGACACATAGGTGGATGAGTGGGCCTTGTCATGGCAAATGGTGGCAAAGAGTCTGTGGTGAGATTTTTCAGGCAATGGTGATGGCTTTGGGGCATAAGGGACAGAAACATTCTTTTCTAAGTTGCCTTCAGCCGGAAAATGGTCTATTGTTTCCGTTCTAGCCTCATTCTTTACAGAAGTCATATTGAAATCTTGGTTAGAGACGGAATGTGAAGGCTTTGTAAAGTAAATGTGAGTTTGAGGTCAGAGGGACCCTGAGTTAACCTCATGCTCTTGGCAGTTCTGCGAGCTTGTCCACAATTTTAAAACTTTCTGCTCAAAAGGAGATACAGAGTGAGAAGTGTAAGGCAAGGCTCAGTATCACACCCTGTTCTGGTGTCTAATAGGCAAGGCTCAGAATCATGCCCTATTCTGGTGTCTAAAAGGCAAGGCTCAGTATCATGCCCTATTCTGGTGTCTAAAAAGCAAGGCTCAGTGTCGCACCCTATTCTGGTGTCTGTAAAGCCAAGAGGACTTGGAATGGACTTCCTCCAACCTTCCCCTCATAACTCACCTAGGCATGGTCACCTAGAGAAACACTTCTCAACGTAGGCATAGCTCCTACCTTAGTGCCAGGGCATGGTTTCTTCTCTGTCAGCTCACAAAACTGTTCAAGTAGCCCAATTTTACAATCCCTTGGGAACCAAGGGGTCCCCGTTATAAATGTGATACCACAAAACCTGTCTCTTATAGCCCTAGTGTTCACTTTGTTCATGGCTATAACCTTCATACGATCTTGCACAACACTTCTCCCCTGGCCTATGAGTATATATAACTAATGAACTGTTGCCAATTCATTTGTCTACTTCTCAGGTTTCATGAATTTGGTCATCCTCATTACCCTAAGTGAAATGTTTGGGAGAAAATATTTGGGTCATTAGTTTTGTTGGTAAATGCATTCAAAGCACTGGAGTTCATCATTTAATCTACAAAATGGGAATAACACTGCCTACCTCTAAAGGCTGCTTAGGACATTTATATAAACAATGCATACATCTCCCATTCCAGCCTCTGACATGCAGAAGAAATAATAGGCATTTCCAGTTAAGAAAAAATCTATTTTATGAACTACAAAGCTTCTCAATTTATTTCTTAGGATTTCCTTTTGTGTTCCTCTTCTGTCCAGGAATATCTTTTCCAGGAGAACTCAGCCAATTAAGATAAAGTGGATCTCTTTCTACTGCACTATGCTTCTCTTTCATCTGGGAAGTGAGCATATGCTACCCAAATAGCCCCTCTGTGTTACACCAGTGGCAGGCCCGAAGATCACCAAGGGAGCATACAAAATTGTGTGGAGATAAACAATGTTGCCAGCCCTGACACATTTCTTAAGTGGTTATGACTGGTTAATCCATGGATTTTATCTGCTTTCTTCTTTGTTTTATTTTTTTCTTCTAAAAACTTCTCTTAGAGATTGTGTCCTCTTGTTGATGAGGAAAAAACACATGCAGTGTTTGGAGTGCAATGCACTAAAAAACCACCCCTGTCTAGCTCTTGTGATGTTCTCTCAAAAATGATCCACATGCCATGGACTTCATGAAAGAATCATGTTACTATGAATTTGGGTAGAATTAGCAATCATCTGCTACTTTGGTTTGTACATTCTCACCAGATGAAAGAGAAGCATGATGCAGCGGAATGAGACCCACTCAGGTGTGAGCAATTTACAAAATGCCACTTAATCTCTAGGAATATTTTTTTTCTTCTGTGAAACAAATGGTTGGGCTTAACAGAAAATAAATATTCTTCAAATTTCTAACAGGCTGTGAACAGCAAAGTCAGTTAAAATACTGGTTTTCAGGTTTCCTTTGCCACTCGGCTCAGCACCAAAATGAACTCTCTTTGAGGAGAAGATGCTTACACTTCCATGAAGCCCATGGAAGTTATGGTCATTTACTGGGGCTCAGTGACAAGTCGTCCTCCATTAACTTCTTTAAAATGATTATAAAATCTGATCACATTTCATTTTTTCTAAGGAACCATCATCTCTGGCAGGGACAATTTCAGTGGTACCTTACACAATTTCTGTAGCTTCTCTTTTGTCCTCCCTACTTCAAACCATCAGCTTTCAGTGCATTAACTTGGATGGTACTTTGGAAATCTGTCTGATCGTAGCATTTTTTCTATTGAAAATTCTCCGAATGGGTTCCATCCCACTTAAAAGCAGTGTTCAGTTCCTCTCTATGACAGTCTAAGTATGTTCCCAAAGGACTTCTTCACATATCCTGTGAGTACATTTCAATTTCTTTTAGAAATTTTATTTGAAATTTCTATCTTCATTCTGGGGATTTTTTTTGTTTTCTTGCTTGCTTGGTTTGTTTTGTTGTTGATTTACTCTAAAATAAAATCCCCAACATGTGTATTTTTACTCTTTGTTGCTCTTATTCAGTTTTATTTTATCATGACATTTATTATAACTTTCTGCCCTTCTCTGCATAGCTTGTAAGCTTCATGGAAGAAGGAGCTTTCCTTTGTTCACTTAGGTAATTACATTTTCTAGGATAGTACCTGGACACTAAGAATGCAAAGTTACATAGAATTCATGTGAGTTTATATATACATATATTAAACGAACTAGCCTCAGTTGGGGCTGATATTACTTCCCCCCTGAGAGACATAGATTATTTGGCAAAAACCCTAATAACAGGCATGAGAATCCTCCTCTGAAGTTGTTGATCAGTGGCGTCAAGATGACTGAAAAAACAATATGGGCTATTGCTACTGACTTGGTTGCCTCGTAGAAGCTGAAAGCAAGTCTGTGTTGCTGAAAAATTTGGGTGTAGGGCTCAGAGAATTGGAACTGGAACTGACCAGAAAGATTCCTCTCTGAGGACTAGCTTTCATAGAAGGTGCTTTGCAAGATGATAAGGGAGGAAAGCAATCATTAATTCTAGCCAGTTGCGACACACCTCTGAAGCACAATAATGACCAGTGTGAAAAGATATCCTGAAAGGTGCAATAGTGACACTCCTATCTTGGTGGTAACCAACAGCTCTCTGATTGGATTTGAAAATCACCCAGCAGGAGGGAAAGCATAATTGCTACTGAAAACCTAGTTAACTACCAATGACGAGAGAGGCCATAGACCAGGAGAACCTCTTACTGCCATGTTCCTAAGCCAAAACATTTTCTCTTTTCTAAATAGTCTTGACAACACATGAGTGTAGATCTCACTTCTCATCATAGAAACTTCTATGTTGTGTGCAGCACAAGAAGACCACTATGGAAAACCAAAAATTGTAAAAATGCAGAGAACAACTGATCATGGTGGTCCTGTTGCAGTTATACAGCTACAGCACACCTCCTGTACCTAAGGCTTAGGGAACATTGCAGAAGAGTAGTCAGAAAGATTTTAAGAGCCAGACGATCAGAAAGTCTGCTGTGAGATAGCACCTTTTAGCTATGACTTTGAAGTTATAACCTTGAAATCACAACAACATTGCTGCCTAGGAAGACCCGAGCAATTCTAACAACAGTTGGCATCTCAGTGTAGATGGGAGAAATTTCATGGGACCTCACCCTTATACTAAAAGCTACAAGCAATTAACAACTGCTGAGAGAGGGAGAATTCGTTTTTCTGCAGGGAAGAGCCCCCTGCTGGATTATCTGATATAAAATGCCCTGCCTGAAAAATATACATACAAACAAGAGAAAATGAACTCAAAGGTTGCATTTGTACACAGGGAGAGTGGGGAGGGCATAATTAAAGAAAAAGACACTATGAATTTGAGTGGAAGCAAAAAGGAGGGAGAAACGATGCAATTATACTTCAAACAAACAAACAAATAAACAAACAAATGAACAATAGTATCTCGTGCCTCGTGGTCCCATACTTATTTGGCAACCAAGTTAATATTTAGCATAGTTTTTAGACACTCAACATGGGCAACTTTTCAACTTACCTCTTAGAATAAAAGTATTAGGTATCTTTTAGCCATGTTATTTGACTAAACATTAGTGTAAGGCAGATACCTGCTGCAGATCTGATGTGAAGAGGTGATTACTAATTGTTATTAGGGAAAAGACCTAGAAAAGTTGAAAACCAGCAATTATTCTTGAGTGCACTAGAGAATGGCTTTAGGACAAGCTGTCACCCTAGAATCTGGAAACACAGGCACATCTAAAGTCGCAGTTGAGCTATGCTTTCCTGGAGCAGAGGCCTCTGGAGAGAACAACTGAGAGGAACATGTACACAACAATTTTTAGAATTTTGTGAGGCTAAATGGGGAACAGCATGACAGTAAGAGACTCGTGGAAGGACAGCATTCAGAGGGGTTTACCTCTAGCAACCCACCAGATTTCCTGGCAAATTTATAGAGAGTTCACTTGGTGCTTGGATCCAGGAATGAGGTACATTCCTCCCAAGGCCTTCAGCATGAAAAAGCCCCATTCTTCCAGAGAAGAAGCTTTCCAACATCTTATCACAGCTAGTCAAAGACTATTCCTTCTACCATAGCCAGCCCCTAGACAAGAGGCTGTAACATAACATGAGTGGAAAATAAACAAAGAAACAACAACAACAACAACAAAAAAAGAAGAACGAACAAGGTATACTATTTGACCAGTGTGTCTCACTCATATATACACCTCATACCAATCTGGCACCACTATAGTTAATAATAGCTCATATCTGGGAAAAGCTTCAAGATCCAGACTCTGTCTCAGGGGAAGTACTTTACAATTCACTAAGTCCAGAGAGTAGACAAAGACAAGGCCCTGGAGGATTTAGAAGTCTCAGCAAATATTGTTACCCCAAATTCTAACTGCATATTTCCAATCAATTTAACCCCAATTCTTAAACTAGAGACTTACCTCAATTCCAATTCCCCAATATAACACTCTGATCTTTAATATATGCACAAACGTATACCTGTATGAGTACCTGTATACCATGTGCATACAACTGACCACAATATGTACTGGAACTGTAGTTAAGGACAGTTGTGACTTGCCTGATGTAATTATGGTGCCGAACATAGGTCCTCTACAAAATAGTAAGTGCTCTTAACTGCTGAGCCATTTCTCCAGTTCTAATATTCTGATTTTTAACAGCAAAAGATAAGGAAATCACATTCTGGAGAGAGAAAGACATCATTGGGCAGATCCAGCTACGGAACTCTTGGCCAGTGAATTAAAATGATTAACAAAAGAAGACAGACAAATGTCCAAAATAAACATGAGAAATTGCTGAATATCACTGATCATCAGAAAAATGCAAATCAGAAATTACTTTGAGACATCATGTCAGCCCATTAAGAAGGTATATTATTAAAAAGTCAGATGATTTTTTTAAAGTATTTGTGAAGATTGCTGGCATTACTGGTAAAAAAGTTAATACAGCCATTATAGAAAATGGCATGCTTGTTCCTGAAACAACCAAATTAGAATCACCTTCTGATCTAGCCATCTACTGAGGAGATTTGAAACCATTATGTTGAGATGTCTGAACTTCCATGTTCATTGCAGCACTATTCACAATAGCCAATAAGAAGAATCAACCCAAATGCCCTTCTCCAGATGAACAGGTAAAGAAAATAAGATATGCCTCTGAGATGAAATACTATTCTAGTCTTTTAAAAATGAAGATTGGTCATTTGTGATAATATGAATGGAACTGGAGGACAATATGATAAGATAAATAGGTCAGATACACAGGGAAAAGTCTGTGTTCTAACTTACATGTCTAATTTAAAACAACTAAGCTCAAAAAAGGAGAGTTGATTAGTGGAATGACTGGGATGGGAAGATGATAAGCAGAAGACACAAGGCTACATTCGGAAAATGGTTGGTTTGTTTGAAATATGGCATATGGTGTTGTGAGTATGCTAAGCAATAAAGTATATTTCAAAAATACTAAGTTAATTTCTAATGTTCTCACCATAAAAATAAGTGTTTGAGATGATGGATTTATTTTAATTAGCATGGTTTAATTTTTCCATATTGTGTTAATACATCATAAAATCACTTTGTACCCCAGAAATAGATGTGCAATTTGTCAACTTACAATTAAAAACAAAACTTAAAAATAACAGTATGCCAATATTGGCTCATTAGTCTTGACAAATGTGTTGTGTTAATGTATGATGTCATTAATAGGGGACACTGAATGCAGAAAGTATTGCACCAGAGTCTCAATTTCTCTGTAACTTTAAAACAATTTTAAAGCTTAAAAGGGGTTCTTTTAAATTGCAGTGCTGAAATAAAATATTCAATTACTTTAGATATGAGACCTTCATTTTTGAGCTCAGAGGAGGCTGCTCAGGCATCTACTGTCTGGGCCAACAATTGGCATTTCAATGGACTGGCATTCTTCATTAAAGCCCAGATTTTATCAACAAAGTCTCCCCCATTTTGTTCTGCTGCCTGTATTAGCACTTGCAACTCTCTCAATTTAGCATTGTTTGCAATGTCATTACCATGCTGGTTATTTCCTCTTCCAGATCATTAAGTTAAAATAGACCATCTACGACACCACACCCTGTGGCAGTTGTGAGACCTTGTCCTCAAATGGCTGCAGAGCTGTGAAGTTAGAAACTAGCTAAATAATAATTATCTGCAAATGGCAATTTCCTAACTTAATTGGTTGAATTTCATTCTGCAGGTGGTGATATTAAAGCAAACACTTCCCTGCTGTCCAAACAGATACACTGTGCTGCTGAATTCTTCTGGCAAGGTAACCAAGCGAACTTATTGTAGGGTGTTATTCGTCACTCTCCAGGGATAATTGTTTATATTTATGAAAGAAGATCATTGTCAAATCGATGTTTCCATGGCTTTTCTTTATCATTTTGTGCTACTTTTCTGTATGTGGTTGGGTTTAATTTCCCCAGAAGTAGACACTAAACCAGATGTCAGACATCAACTACTATAAAAGGTTCCTGAAAGATACGGTAGCATAAAAGTGATATGCATTTATTAGATAACAAACTTCAACATTTGGATTTTGATAGTTTGAGGGGGGAGCCACCTGTTTGCGGTGGATCTTGTGTCTGTGTCATGGTGCTACCAGGCAGTGAGTGACAGAGAGTCACAGCTCACAGTCATTTTCTGCAGTCATGCAAAAAAGAACTCTATAGTATGCTGTGTCACTAAAGTCGGGAGTTTGCATTTTGGAGTCTCAATAGATTTGTATTTATGGAGGGTATAATCTCATGATAAATGGAGGAGCGTTTATACGTTCTACCCCTGACTTATTACCCATGTGGAAAAGCATGCCCATTCATCACAGTTGTACATACCAATGAACTCCTGTAAAGTGAACACTATTGTAATCTGGACCCAGGCCAAGAAACAAGATTACAAACATCTAGATGATTCCCAGTGCTGCCTTCCCCTTGACCTCAAAAAATAACCACTGAAATCCCTTAGTCTATTTATTTCATGTTTAAAATAGAAATGTTAAAAAAGTTACTATGTATATCTTAGGGGTCAGGGTTCTTTTTCTAGGCACAATATTTGTGTTATTTATCTATTAGTTGCATGTAGCTGCAGGCAACTTATTTTCGCCCATGTACGGCATTCGCACTACACGCATCTTTGTATCACAATTTGCTTATCTGTTTATCTAATGGTGTGCATTTGGGCATTTTCTAGTTTGGGATCTTATGAATAGTCCACCTACTTTACATCCTAGTGAATATGTCTCCTTTAGGGACCATGTGAATGCACTTGGTGAGTATTGTCTAGTTGTAGTAGACCACATTTAAGCAATCTATTATTAAGTACATGGAACTTAAATCCAGGTAAGCTTAGCTTTAAATTTTAGCTCTACTATACTAGGAACTTGAACAAGTTACTCACACGCTCTGAACTTCATCTTTAAAAATCTGTCAAATGGATGTTCAGATAATGCTGTTGCCATTCAGTGTAAAAGAAATAGCTACATTTAAACTTTTCTACAAAGTTTGATCCAAAGCAAGTAGTCATTTAATATCAGCTATTGTTATTTTAACACTATTTATTTATCATTATTTTGCTTCCTGCCATAAATAAAATAAACACATTATTCAAAGAAGGTCTTTTTTTTTAACTTGTTAAGGTTCTGGGAAAAAAATGTACACAGAACCCATAAATATTATTCTGACCTTTGTCTTTTAAACAATAGCACCCTTGCTATTGTTTCTTGAACCCTCAAATTCTTAGTATAAATGCCATGATCTCAGTTTAGCTATCCCTATGCCCGGGGCTGCCATGGAAGTCAAGAATAAAACATGGGGGTAAGGTTTAATTTCTTTCCCAGGTTCTTTGGAAAGAACTGAAGGGATATTTCATACCTGGGACTCATTGCAAAATTTATGTCCATTTTGAACTCTTTGTCTTCTTTAGAGTATTTGAGCCAGCTATTTGCTATTAAAATATATATTTCATAGCATTATACAAATACTATGCAGTTCACGTTGAAAATAAAAAATCCAATATAAGAGATACCCATATATCCCTTGCGCAGAAAAAAATGCTCATTTCTCCTTTTTCTTGACAATAACTCCTGCTTTTTGTAGAAATACCAAAACATATGAGAATTATCTGGGAGAAAATATTTGTATTTCTGTTTGGTTAGGGATTTCTAAGTAGGCTTTTAAGTTTTACATAATTTACATGACAGAAAATGTAGAAAAATTGCTAAGACATAGAAAATCAGAATGAAAGATTCAAATGAGAAATTCTATGTGCTGTCATCATTCTGAGATGTCCCAGGGTTTTCCTTCCTTCATCCGACCCCCCCCCCCTTTGAAGAAGTTTAAAAAACACATGACTACTTGCCAATATAATTTACAGTATAGAGCCCTATCTCATAATATCAAATAAATTCTACATGAGCTGAAGTCCAATGTTAAGGACAAAAACATTCCAAAGGGGCAGAGGGATGCTTTGGTCTCCTCCCAGATGCCCTGTGCTGAGTCAGGTGGGGTTGTAACAAAAAGCATGCTTGTTGCTACAGGGGTGCAGGGTGGGATGGGGCGTGGGATCAGGGGTGGGACTTGGGGGAGGAGACAGCAAGCAGAGAAGAGTGTTACAACACTGTTTGCTTGAGAACACCTAGCAGAGAAATTCTTTCCGCAAGAGTCCCTATTGTTTATTCTTTGGTTTGAAAGTGACTGTAGTAGGAAGTCTGAGAATTCTGAGAGAAGACGCAGTGGAGAAGCCCAGCTGACTGCCTCACTTTCCTCAGTTGATGTGGAGATTTGTCAGCTTCTAATTTGAATGAGTTATCTTTGCTTTCTCAATCAGGCTTCACCACTGTTCTCTACTGAGTGTTGCAATCTCCTGGTTTGATGATGTTTTGCTACTTGCTGTTTCTAGCTCTCTGCCACTTATGATTTGCTCCTTTGTTTTCTATATACTTAGTAAATGCACTCATTTCAAACCCAAAGGATGGCTACTGTAGATTATTCTCCAGACAGCAGAGAACAGTTCCAAACTTGATTTTCTCCAAACAGTGAATTTCCCAATTTTCCCCCGAATTAAGTAGAATATCTAATTCTTATTGTTTCATGATTATTTCCTCTTCATCACATTTAAAAATATACTACATAATGAGATTGCTTTTTGGTTATTTCTTTGCCTCCAACACTTTGTGTTTTTTTTTGTTTGTTTGTTTGCATATATATCAACCCAGACCCAGTGGCAGACTCTGGGACACACACACAATGCTGAACATGATAAATACCTTAAGCTCCAGTAGGACAGGGGCCATCTCCTTGCATATGTGTTACCATTCCACTGATTCCAGTTCCCATCCATTTATTACTTTTTAAAGTTCCTTTTCTTTCTCTCTACTCCGCACATGCCCACCATCGATTCAGAAATCTTTAAAAGACAGGAAACAAGTCTTTGCTCATTTTCTCCTTCATGGTGTGTTTTCCAGCACTCCAGTGAAGCTATATAGCTTGTGAAAAAAATCAGTCAAAATGGCGTTGAGCTTCTTCCCTGACTTAGCAAAAGCTGACTCTCCTTTGCTGCAGCAAGTGAGAACATTAAACTTGTAGGACCCAGTCAGGACAAGCTCAATAGAGGCCTGAGTCTCAGTAGTTTTCCCTAAAGCAATACCTGGTTGCAAGAAAGACCATAAACTGAGACCACCGAGGCACCACCCAGGAACAGACCATCCAAAGGAAATCCTATCATTCCAACCATTGTAGATAGGATCATCTGCCAGCACACACCCTGCTAAAATAACTTTTCTGGTTTTTGCCTTTAAATAATGCCCTCTAAAAAGGCAGGGCACCTCCTCTTGCCACTTCTGTATCAATGAGGTCCCTGCAGGCTTGTATGTGCACACAATAAACCTTACTTTTGCATTTCGGTGAGTCAATCTCCCTGGTGGTCTTTTGGGGTCCCCACTGACTGAGCATAATAAAACCTGAGCCAGATAATTTGGTTTTGGATAGTTCTTAGGTGTTAACATGAGGTTAACAGCCTTCCAAAAGTATCCTTAGTTCTTGGAGCCTCAGTTTTCGCATCTTTAAAATGGAGTTGATAGTACTGAACTTTATCAGCATCTTTGAGGATGACAAGAGGCAAACAGTAAAAGTTAAGAAAGCAGAAAATTTGATTATTAATTTTAGTCAGTCTAAAGTACAAATAACCTGGAAGCAAGGCATATCATATTGCCTTTGTGACTCCCCCTTTCTGAAGCTTGGTATGTACTTAGTACTTATTTTTGAAAGAAGTCCTTTATAAATATTTATTGAATTTGTAAAAAATTCTCCAGCTCAGATACATGCTGTTCTAATATAGTCTAATGGAAACACCCCCTGACCAGAAAGTCTAAGCAAAGAACTCATTATTTGTTATGGAGTTTGGTTGTCTTTGGTAGCTTATATAAGTATCATGATACAATTTGGAAACTGTCATAAATACTGTTTAAAAGAGTAGAAAGGATTATTAAACAAGCACATTAATCCTGGAATATTTGAGAGAGATATATTCCTAAACCCTCACAAAGTTACAAATTTGAAAATGCTGTTGTGAAAGAAAATGGAGTAATTAAGGATACTGATTTCCAAAGTGCAGTAGGGACACTGTGAGGGGAGCTTACTTTTCATTTTTGCTAAAGATGGAACCAAAAGATGTCCTAATCAACTTGGAGAAATAATCAAAGTTGACATCTCTTAGGCAGGAGACTGACTACCTTAATTGATAAACCAATAGTAAAGGGTTTACAATTTGGAACTCTCCTGTCTTTTTAATAGACTGCCTCGGGAAAGAACTTGCAGGAATCTCTTATTAAAAAACTTGCTGCAAATTGAAGAGGTGATTCAGCAGATAAGAGCACTTGTTGCTCTTGCTAAGGGCTAGGTTTGGTTCACAGCATCTGTGTGGTGACTTAGAATCATCCATAACTCCAGTTCCAGGAAATTTAATACTTCTGACCTATGTGGTCTCCTGCATGCCTTTGGTACACATGCGTACATTCAGACACATACACATTCTGTGTGTGTGTGTGTGTGTGTATACACATACATGTATATGTTCCAATATATACATGGTCTCTCTATATAGAATAAGCATGTATGTATGTATGTATGTTCCAAACTTTTTTAGCCCTTGAATGTTATTCTTTGTTTCTGAAATAAATGCTGTTTCCTTTGACCACTATGTTAATCCTATTTTTAAACTAACATTGTGATAGTATACATTTTTATCAGTGAATATATGAAGGTTTAGCTACATTTTTTTGCAACTAGATTTTTAGTGATTCTGTAATTCTAAAGACCTTTGCTTTTTGTTTGGTTTTTTTGTTTTTTTTTTCCCCTTGGCCTGCCAGGGGACAAATCCCCAAAGTTCTGACTTGTTTGAACACTAAACCTGGATGAACAGAGCTTATCTATAAATTGATGCCCATCTTCTATTGTAAACATTTTCTATTAGAACAGTTAGAAACTAAACCAGTGCTGGAGAGGTGGCTCAGCGATTATGTGCACTTGCTGTTCATTCAGAGGTCTAGAGTCCAGTTTCCACCACTCACATTGGGCAGCTCAAAACTTCTGGCATCCTCTTCTGGCCTCCTCCATACATGTGTCAGGCTTGCGCGCGCGTGCACACACACACACACACACACACACACACACACACACACACACATTTACAAAGAAAGAGAAAGGGAGAGAGAGAGAATCTGTGAACAAAGTTGGTGAGGTAAAATAAATAGCTAGGACATTAGGGAAACTGGAAGGCTATAGTTTAGCAAAGTTGAGTGACATATGTCTGTACTTCCCATCTTAGAGGTAGAGGCAGGAGGGTTGTGAGGGAAGACCATCCTGGACTACGTAATGAGACCATATCTCACAAAATGATTTGTAAACCTTAGTTTACAGATGAGAAAAATAAGCATCAAAGCAGATTTGATAATTTACCCAACATTAAAGAGCTGAAAGATTCATATTCAGGACTTTAAATCCTTTTGGAAGGTTGACTCCCAGTTCCTGAGAAACCGCCACTCAGGAAACTGAGAGTCAACCTACCTCAGGATCCGGCAATTCCACTCTTGGGAATATACCCAACAGATTCCCAATCATACTACAAAAGCATTTGTTAACTATGTTCATAGCAGCACTATTTGTAATAGCCAAAACCTGGAAAAAACTTAGGTGCCCCTCAATAGAAGAATGGATAAAGAAGGTATGGCTCATATACACTTTAGAGTTTTACTCAGCAGTAAAAAAAATGACGTCTTGAATTTTGCATGCAAATGGATGGAAATAGAAAACACTTTACTGAGTGAGATAACCCAGACCCAAAAAGAGGAATATGGTATGTACTCACTCATAAATGAATTCTAGCCATAAACAAAGGACATTGAGCCTATAATTCGTGATCCTAGAGAAGCTAAATAAGAAGGTGAACCCAAAGAAAAACATATATTTATCTTCCTGGATATTGGAAGTTGACAAGATCGCCAGGCAAAAGTTGGGAGCATGGGGGCGGGCATGGGGTGGGGAGAAGGGGAGATGGGGAAAGAGAAGGGAGAAGGGGAGGATTGGGGAAAGCTTGGGGGAATGGGATGGTTGAGATGGAGGAAGGGTGGATATGGGAGCAGGGAAGAAGATATCTTAACTAAGGGAGCCATTTTAGGGTTGACAAGAGACTTGGCTCTAGAGGAGTTCCCAGGTGTCCAAGGGGATTTCCCCAGCTAGGTCCTTGGGCAGCAGAGGAGAGGGTGCCTAAACTGGCCTTCTCCCGTAGCAACACTGATGAATATCTTGCACATCACCACAGAATCTTTATCTGGGGATGGATGGAGATACAGACAGAGACCCACGTTGGAGCAATGGACTGAGCTCCCAAGGTCCCAATGAAGAGCAGAAAGAGGGAAAACATGAGCAAGGAAGTCAGGACCGTGAGGGGTGCATCCACTCGTGGAGTCAGTGGGACTGATCTTATGGGAGCTCACCAAGGCCAGCTGGACTGGAACTGAACAAGCATGTGATAAACCGGACTCTCTGAATGTGGCTGACAATGAGGGATGACTGAGAAGCCAATGATAATGACACCCGGTTTTGATTCTACTGCATGTACTGGCTTTTTGGGAGCCTAGTCTGTTTGGATGCTCACCTTCCTAGACCTGGATGGAGGGGGGAGAGCCTTGGACTTGCCACAGGGCAGGGCATCCTGATTTCTCTTAACACTGGAGAGCAAGGGGGAAGGGGGGAGGGGAGGGGGAGGGAAATGGGAGGATGGGAGGAGGTGGAAATTTATAATAAATAAATTAAAAAAAATAAATCCTTTTGAAATCCATATTTTAAATTCCCAATCTTATCTTGTGGCAGTAATTCTTGTGATTCTTTTGAAGACTATTATTGCTCTTACTAGATGCCCAGTAAATGCCCAGATAAATTCAGGAACTGTGAGGGAACAAGTCAAACTTCCTATGCCATTGCAAGATGAGGTTTATTCTGCCTTCACTGTCTCTGTGAACAATAGGAAGAATTAATGGATAAGCAGCTAGTCATTTGGACAGCTGAGAATCAGACTGAGCAGGATACACAGACTGGCAAATGGCTATGAGGATGAAACTGGGTATTTAACGCTAGCTCTATCTGACTACTTGGTGACTCCAAAAGTTCTGATCCTTGTAGCTCCCAGCATGTCCACTAATATCTTTAATCATCCCTAAATGTATCCACTGATTTCCAAGTATTTCCAGTCATTGTGCATATAGACATTTGCTCTGAAGAAAAATATGGAATGAGTAATGCCTGATTTAAAGTCCCATCAAAGAAGGGGCTTATTTTTTTCTTCAGTCCCTTAAGATTCTTTTGTTTTTCTTCTTGTGACCTTTTTGTCCTGTGGGAGATATGAGTATATGTATCCATTGCAATTCCCTCCTCCTTACGCCTTGTCCTATGTCATGAGTTCACTCATTCTATTACCTTACTTAGAGTAACTTTGGTAGGACCATTTTCCCACTAACTCCAGCTCTACTGTTAGGAAACAAAACCCTCTCAAACATAGCTTTTTTTTTCAAATTTGGAGCCACAGTATTTTCTAAATATTGCAGGAACTATTTCTAGACCATCAAGATCTGTGTGTGGTCTTTATTGTGGTGCACTGGATGCATATCTTACTAAATGCTAAAAGGCAAGTGTAAAAATCACATTCAATCAAAGCTAGGGCCATGGCTGAAAATCACCATAATAGAATGAATTTCTACATCATAAAGATATATTTGAAAACAGAAAATACATATTATTAAATGTCTAGAAGAATAAATCAGAAACATTATTTTCTCATGTATTTACAGGATTGGTTGTGGGGCTGACTCTAGTGCATATTTGTATTAGCAAATGGGCACTTACTTTCAAATGAGACTGATAGATAAAAAGATAGTTTGAAATGTTTTCTGTAAATATAGAATTCTGTGGCTAACATCACATTATTAAGCCTTCCTTTCTGTCTACTGGAACCAACTAAGGTTAAGGATATTTCTTCTGTAAGTCTTGAACTTAAACAATGGACCATGGTTGAAACAGTACCTTCCAAATGAAGTTCTGTATTTCCTCAGAAAAAAGCTTTCTTAAGGTTTCTAAGGATCAGCAAGTATTAAATGTTTTAGAATGTATAATAGAATTGTTGCCATGAAACAGTCTTCAAGGACTAGCTCATCCCTGGATTCCAAGTAGTCAGTCCTTGACACATGTCTGTATGAGCAGCACCTAGGTGTGTGTGTGTATGTGTGTGTGTGTGTGTGTGTGTGTATGTGTAAAATTCATGGTGAGGCCAAGCATTTGGGAAGGAAAAACATGAACATGAGAAGAGTTGGAGAGAGAGAGGGAGTGAGAGTGATGTAGATTCAGCACTAATGTACAAAGTTCTCAAAAAAGAAATTTAATTAAAAAACTTCTGCAAGATATTAACATGTATTATACAGTCTCTATTACTTGTGCTATATTGTTGCTAATTTAAGGTTTAGGAAACACTAGGCTTAGAGAGGAGTTCTTGTTCCTCTTAATCTTATCCATTACTAGTTTCTTTTCTATTTTTTTTTTGATTTTTTTTTTGAGACAGGGTTTCTCCGTAGCTTTGGTTCCCGTCCTGGAACTAGCTCTTTTAGACCAGGCTGGCCTCGAACTCACAGAGATCCGCCTGCCTCTGCCTCCCGAGTGCTGGGATTAAAGGCGTGCGCCACCACCACCCATTGAGTATAAGCTGTCAATCTATAGTTCTATGCATTTAACTACTTGGACTCTATTAATAATTGTTTTTAAATATAAATTTAATAGCTTTCACACCATCATTAATTCTAGTAGTGTTTTACTTGTGCAAAGATAAATATATGTTCATAGTTTATGGAATTTCAATATAGGAAACATATGAGGCTTTTTAACTCTAAATTATACCTGGAATGTCTACCACCAAGTAATTAGATTTTGAATGAGAACATTTTGATAATATCAATGAATCAGTGAATACACCTCATTCATTTCGTAAATGTTATGTTGAGTGAATCTAAGAGCAGCCTGCATGTCATATGATCATTGATCACTTATAAATATGAAGACACCAAAAATTGCTTAGCTGCTTTATGTCCTTCCAATGATGCGAATTTTTGTCTCAACTGCTGAGTTATCCATATTTGCTTCCAAGTTTAGATGGTTGCAGAAGCAGATTCAGTCCAGCTCTCCATAAAGGGTGGTGTAGGAGGTTCTTCTGTCTATGTGTTGCTTTCATTGGTTAATAATGGAACTGCTTTGGACTTATAGCAGAGCTGTAGGAGAATAGAGCTAGGTGGGGAAAACTAAAAGGATTGCTGGGAGAAAGGAGACAGAATCAGAGAGAGATGCCATGGGGCTGCTAGAGTCAGACATGCCGAATTTTTACTGGTAAGCCAGTGCACGTGACAATATACAGATTAATAGAAATAGGTTAAATTACTATAAGAGACAATAAGAAGCTACAGCTGATGGGTCAAGCATTGTTTTACTTAATATAGTTTCTGTGTGGTTATTTTGGTTTTGGGCAGCTGGGACGAACAAGCAGCCTCCTCCTACAAAAGGGTTATTTCAGTCAAGCTCTACTTCAAAGGGTCATTTCTTCACTTGTCCTTAATGTTCTTGCTAACTAACTCCAATTCTACTGCTGGCTTGCTTTCACAGGACAGAAATTTCTTTCTTGATGGCATGGAGCTAAGGTTTCTAAGTGCATATGAGCACTCCTGAACATAAAATGAGGGCACCTTATTTTTTTTTTGCTTGGATCTACGTCTATTATCAAACTCTCATCTCCGTGTCCCATCTTACTGCATTTTATGTTAATTGACACTGTTCAACAGGTACCTGCCCATATACAGGAACTAGGCTTGTTGGTGCAACATCTTTGGCCCCAACCCACTTCTGTACCTTATTTTTTTGTTGTTGTTTCTAACAAATGGAATGAGGGATTTCTTTTCTAAAAGTAGTCATTGATAGGATTCAGGCATTATGCTGGACTGCCCTGTCTGGCACGATGTATCCAGGCACATCTTGGCCCTGCCCCTGGAAACCTGGCACCTAACCTCTGTGCATGGCAAGCAGATCTCTGACTGTACACAGGTACAAACAAAGGTACTTTTAAGAGACAAGCTCTACCCACTCCCCCTCTTCTTCTGCCTTTCTGCCATCTTCCCTCCCTCCCTTTCTCTCTTTCCCTCTTTCCTTCCTTCCATCCTTTCCTCTTCCTTCCCTCTACTCTCCTCTTCTCTCAATAAACTCCACACTTGAGCTCTGTCTGCATGGCATATTCTGTCATCTGCCTTAGTATGGAACAATTCGCTATAAGGCACCACAAAGGGTTCAACTGTAATCTGTAGGCCTGGTCTGTCTCCTGGGTGTCCCTTGGGATGGTTGGGATAAAGGAAGGGTGGATATGGGAGCAGGAAGAATATATCCTAATTAAGGAAGCTATTTTGGGGTTGGCAAGAGACTTGACTCTAGAGGGGCTCCCAGGTGTCCAGGGAGATGTCCCCAGTTAGTTCCTTGGGCAGCTGAAGAGAGGGAACCTGAAATGGCCCTATCCTATAGCCATACTGATGAATATCTTGCATATCACCATAGAACCTTTGTCTGGCGATGGATGGAGAAAGAGACAGAGATCCACATTAAAGCACCGGACTGAGCTTCCAAGGTCCAAATGAGGCGCAGATGGAGGGAGAACATGAGCAAGGGATGTACCCACCCACTGAGACAGTGGGGCTGATCTATTGGGAGCTCACCAAGTCCAGCTGGACTGGGACTGAAAAAGCATGGGATAAAACCGTACTCTCTGAACATGGAGGACAGAGAGGGCTGATGAGAAACCAAGGACAATGGCACTGGGTTTTGATCCTACTGCATGAACTGGCTTTGTGGGAGCCTAGCCAGTTTGGATGCTTACCTTCCTAGACCTGGATCGAGGGGGAGGACCTTGGACTTCCCACAGGGCAGGGAACCCTGACTGCTCTTTGGACTGGAGAGGGAGGGGGAAAGGAGTGGGGGGAGGGGGAGAGGAGTGGGGGAGGGGGAGGGAAATAGGAGGCGGGAAGGAGGCAGAAATTTTTTAATAAAAAAATAAAATAAAGTAAAAATCAAAAAAAAGAGAGAGAGAGAGACAAGCCTTGCCGACTCCCAACCTTACCCTTCCACCAAGGCAAACAGATCTCTCTCTCTCTCTCTCTCTCTCTCTCTCTCTCTCTCTCTCTCTCTCTCTCTTTCTCTGCCCTTCTTCTGAAGAGGCAGCTTTTACCATTCTCTCTTCTCCCCCACCCTCCCCATGTCCCCATGTCCCCTTCCCCTTTCCCTCCTTCCCTTTCCCCTCCATAACCCACTAAATGAATTAATTCCATACCCAAACTCAGTCTGCATGTCTATTCTATCTGTCTGTCTCCCACTGAGGCCTCAGGCCATCCACCAGGGGACCCCTGAGGCCGCGGGTGACCCTCCACTGCCCCTCATGGTTCTGGTCTCAGGTCACTCACCTCTTTGTAAATGATAGCACCAACTTCTGCTGGTTCATAATAGTCATAGTGTGCTATAACTTATTCTGTTCTAACAAACTTTTGAAATCTTTTTGCTAGACCAGATGGTAAAATTCAAGAAGATTAATTCCTCATGTCCAGACTCACTCACTGCACTATATGTTGATGTAGGATTATTATTATTTATTTAGTATAGCATGTTCTGGACAAAATGGATTTTTCAGACTTGTCTCCAAGGATGAAACATCTTGAGGTCTGTGAAAATTGGGAAATCACCAAAGTTACATATTTCCAGGAGAGACTGGAATTTTACTAGTGTCAGAAATAATTTCCAGATGGAAAGTTTAAAAATATCTAAATAACAAAAGAAACCCCATTTATTTTCTTCTCTCATGTCTATCAGAGTCTCTTTTGAAGCAAAGCATATGAAGAGCTGAGGTCACTTCTCCATGGCACTCATACCCATTTTACTCCATGGGCATGTAGATTGCTAATTGCACAGAAAGGTTGTGAGAACAAGTTGCTTTCTTTGATGACAAATGATTAGTATGATAACTAGCATGTTACATTTCTAGAAATGACCCAAGGTGTTTAGATACAAATTAGATATGACCCAGTTATGGTGGTATATGCCAGTAAAATATGACAGAAAAGCAGAAGCAGGAGAACCATGAATAGATATGAATTCCAAGTACTGGGTTAATTTGAGAGGTTGTTCTGGGCTCATACATGGAAGCAAATAAAACATCATTGCTGAGTAATTTCCAAAATCCCAACGGTGCTTTACACACAGTTCTAGTAGTTTCAAAGAATGAACTACAACTTGTTTTCCTTTCCTCTCTCCTTCTTACCTTTCTTGCTTTCTTTCACTACATTGTTTATTTCCTTCTTAGCAACAACATAAGATAGTCAAAATGCAGTTGCTGAGAGGGTGCACCAGAACACCAGGGAAAAGAACTATCTATTTGGCACCATTAAAGAGGTCAGAACATTAGTAGGGACAGTACTATATTGGATGGTAACTTTCATTGAGGGTCAACCTGTTAGGTCTCAGGTGGTCTAAATATCCAGGACTATAGGAAGGTTTCTGGTGATTAGACAAAATGAGTATTCCTCAGTGAAATGGATTTCCACCCACCAAAAAATGTCATTTCCTTTCTGGCAGAAGAGACATACGGCCCTCCACCAACACTTACCTGTGGCTGCATATTAAAGTCCATGCTAGCATCCAGGATCCCTCAGCATGTATTCACGAGTACTTATCGTCCATTTCCAAATGCCAACACCAATCTCCTGGTCCTCCCCACCATCATCTACTCATCCTCATGCCACTAGTCTCACTATTCTCCTCTCTCTCTCTCTCTCTCTCTCTCTCTCTCTCTCTCTCTCTCTCTCTCTCTCTCCCTCCTCTCTTCCCTCTTTTGATATCTCACTCCCCCCACTACTATCTATTCCTTCCCTCCTTCCCTAGCTCTAACTTTCTCCAGCACATTGGCCATGTTCAGCCCACTTCTTTCGTTCTCTGCTCTGGACATTTTCAGATGCCTCTGAATGTTCTCTCTGTCTCTCTCTCTGTCTCTCTCTGTCTCTCTCTGTCTCTCTCTGTCTCTCTCTGTCTCTCTCTCTGTCTCTCTCTCTGTCTCTCTCTCTGTCTCTCTCTGTCTCTCTCTCTCTCTCTCTCTCTCTCTCTCTCTCTCTCTCTCTCTCTCTCTCTCTCTCTCTTATGCACAATAAGAAACCTTCCTTAATAATGGGACAGTTATGTCAGCAGTTTCTTTACTGCTCCCCTCACATACACAAACCTCAGTAGTAACTAATGTAGGTAAAATGATCTTTTGAGCATCCGTTAAGACTCCCTGATAAGTGTTAAAAAGAATGAATTTCCTGGTTAGCCCCAGTAGGGAGCTCTGTGTTTCCCTGACTGGGACCCTATTTAGGTAGAGCACTTGACCCTCCCTAAGGGGACTCAGCTGGTTCTGCTCCATATCAATCACTGCTTCAGCTTAGTCCTCTGCTCACTCTTTCTGCTGTCTGGGAACCCTCTATTGTTATACCCACTTAGTGGTTGATTAGTCTATTCTTGCTGCAATTCCTTTCCCTACCCAGAATCTTTCAATCAACCTTAACTATTGAAAGCTATTTCTTCTGCTATTTACTGCTTCTAGTTTTTCTTCAGTCATAGTTTCTATCCATAGTAAGTTTGCTATGATATTTTTAAAAGGAAAATTGCCCTTGTTAGCAGAGACCCATATTTAGCAAATGTTTCTCAAAGACAACCCAAATGATTTCCCACTCTATACATAGTTGTATTGTAACTTTTGAAACCAGGAGTTATTTTGACATGAAATTATGGTGTAGATATTACATTAATGGGGGAAAAGCTTTAGCTCAATGCCTGGTTATTTAGTTATAATTTCTGTCATATATTAGGTCATATTTCCGTGGAGATAATGCTGCATAAGAAACTTAATCATCAGTAATTATTTGCCGGCTGCCTGAGAGAACAGTAAGTAGGTGCAGAATATTGAAATATATATATATTGTGGGTACCAGCAGAGGACAAGTAGAAGACAAAACCCCCAAAGTGGAGCAGGTAGCAGGTCTAGAAGGCTCTCATACAACAGTAATGGGAAATCTGGAAATTTTTAACTCCAATATTCCCCATCCCCACCTTACCCCCAGGAAGATATGTTCTGAGTGTCAGTAGAGTTCTGAGGCAATAGCACTGGACTCTCTATATACATGTGTGTGTGTGAAAAATTCTAATATACAGATGCATATGCAGCATAGATACTCTCAACAAATGAATGATTCATGCCTTGTTTAAGATGGAGCAGGATGTTGTCATGAAACTCTGAAACACATGCAATTTAAAACATTTGAGTTGTTATTTCTGGAGTTTTCCAATTAATATTTTCAAGCCACAAGCTGACTGGAGGTAGCTGCCATCTCAGAAAGTAAAATTACAGCTCAGGAAACTGTAAATAAACAGCCTGATTTTGTTCTTTGAGGACAACATGGATGCTATGTGGAGGCTGGACTGGACTATGAGTCTACTGAAGTCAGGTATCTACCCACCTGTATGATTATCTCAAGATTTGAGACAAGAACTAGGGAGCTAATGAAATACAGCCCCACAGCACATTATTTATTCTAGAAAGACAAATATTAGTAGTTCAATGTGGAAAGTAAGGAGACAGAGAGGCTAGGATAAAACAAACATTCCAAGGCCATTTCAGAAGAGGATGGTGCAGCCTTGGGAGAAAAACATGAATATAACAGAAAAGGTGAGAAAGGAAGATCACTGATATCCTGCACTGACTCCTCCATAGAATGAAAAGTCAAGCATAGAAATTATTTCCTGAGATACACAAATAGTTCAGGATGCAGAGCTGTGATGATGAAACCGATGATGACAAGAGAAATTCTCATTGATGGTGTTGAGAATGGTCCAGGTATTACTGCACACGTGTCTTACATTCTTTTTTTTTTCTGTTGTGGTAACAAAATACTTTAACACAAAAGCAACTTAGGGGAGACAAGGCTTGTTTTTGCTCACAGTTCCAAGTTACAGTTCAGCATAGCAGAGAAGTCAAGGCAATGGAAATGTAAAGCATCGGTCACATAGCATCCACAGATAACAGCAGAGGACAGTGGTTTGCATATATGCTAACATTCTTGTCACTCTCTTCTTTTAATTCACTTTAGAGTCACGCATGTGAAATGATGTTGTCCACATCAGGGTAGGCCTTCTCATCCCAATTAAGAAAACCTCTCCCAGGAATGCTCACGGGTCAATCTGGCCTTGCTAACCCTCATGGAGACTATTCTCAGGTGAGTCCAGGCTGTGTCTAGAATTGTAACAATAGGCTCGGCTTGCTTGATACTCCCAACAATTTTATAGCATATTCACTTCAGTATTACTGCTCCATTTTGCAGGGAGAGAACCTAAAATGCAAAGTTGGTGAGGATCCAAAAGCACATAGCTGATAAATGAAGTAGAAATTTAATCTTAAGTATGTTACTCCACAGTTGGGCTGATACTCAAGTAGGGAAGACTGGCTTAGACTTACAAAGGTTATTTCAAACTTCATTGATATTGGTTTGGAATCATCTTAGCAATAAAATGCATTGTCTTTAGTTTGCATAATTATTAATGGTTGATTGTTTGCAAAGTTATCATGACAATCATCTTCCTAGATAACATGAGTAGAAGTTCACACCCTACAAAAATCTTTGGTATGCATCATCCTATTCAACCTGCTGAGGGGAACTTAGGCAAGATATGATTGTCACCCCTTTCCCAAAATATTAAAAGGCTTTTTTTCTTAAAGGGCCATATCAAAATATTTTAAATCTTGTGAGCCATGTAGTATCTGTGGCATTATTTAGTTCAGCTGCTGTAGTGTGAAAACAGTCATAGACAATACGTAAGTGATTGAGGTTGGTTATTTACAAAAATAGGTGACATGGTAAATTTGATATATGGACAATAGTTTGACAACACTTGTTCTGGATGAGCAAACTTCTTTTCAATGTGGTGTGATGATCATTCCACTTTCTCATATCTTCTAGAAGAATGGAACTCAGACCTCCTGTCTTATCCACTTAATAAATGTTTAGTGAATGTGTAGTTTATGTGAAGCACTCTTCTAAGTATTAGGGGAGACATTCCTACTTCTATTTACTTATTTCTTTGAAGGGAGAAAAATGGTGAAATGGAGCAAAAAAAATCCAGAAATTTATAAGTGTTATGCAGAAAACAAAGCTAACAGAAGATGCCTTTAGCTACAAGAATCAAAAAAGACCAATATGAAATAGAAAATTTTGAATTGAAATTTGGAGGAAGAGAATATTAGTTACACAGAGACTTGGGAAAGATTATTACAAGAATAGAAAACCTACTGTGTGGTGGGAAACAGATATGGCTCTATCAAAGAAATGGGGCACAGATTAAGGAAGTAATTATGTCATATATATGATGGTCAATATTGATTGGCAATTTATCTGGACATTGGGAAAGCACATAGCTGGGTGTCTGTGAGGACAGTTCCAGAAATGATTATATCAGAAGGGTTCAGACTTTATTAGCAAATTAATGAATTGATTAATCAGAATAGGCTATGGGTACATTGTGGCAGGTGGAAGCTAATTGGGGGAAGTGAGTGGCTGGAGGCATCATTTTGAATGATGTGTCTTAGTCCTGGTGTCTTTCTGTAGCTCCTTTCTGCTTCCTGGTTGCCATGAGATGAACAGCTCTGCTCAACCGTGTTTTTCTGCTAGGATGTTTTGTATTACCACAAGCCCAGAAACAATACAGCCAGCCAGCATGGAGTGGAACCATTGAAATGGTGAGCCCCAATAAAGCGGCCTTTCTTTTCATTGTTTCTTTCATGTTTTGTTTTTATAGCACCAAAAAGTCTAACAGACAGAGTGGCAAGGGATTTGGATTTTGTTCTAAGTGAAATAGGAAGCCAATATTTCCTTAATAATAACATGCTGTCCTTAACTTTCTCTGTGTTGCTGAGCAGTGGTGGCATGCACCTTTAATTCCAGCACTTGGGAGGCAGAGGCAGGAAATCTCAGTGAGTTTGAGACCATCCTGGTCTACAAAGAGAGTTTCAGGACAACCAGGACTGTTAGACAGAGAAATCCTTTCTTGATTAACAAAAGGAAAAAAAATTCTGTGTTTCCTTTTGCCTAAAGCATGTATGAAATGATCTTATAATGTATTAGTTACTTGGTATGTTCTGTCATTTTGTTTCCTTGAAAGTACACAAGATCCATCAACATGCTTAGATAATTCAAGATCCTCGTGAAGGAACCATTTTAATAGATCTTTCATTGATTTGCTCCCAATGACTCCATTTAAGGCTTTTGTCCATGAACAACATGGAGCCCTTTCTTCTCTCCTAGGGGGATTCTGGGCACTATCCAGACCATCTGCCTTGGCTGAGGCTCCCTGAACATAGTGTCTGCCACTATTTGTCAAAAATGCTCCAAAATCCAGGAATGAGATGTGTTTGATATCACAGCCATTTGGTCAGAAAGAACCATCATAGTGAGATAACAGTTTTATGGTGATCCAGTTCTACATGCCCAATTTGTCATCTGTAGGTAATTGGTGTGTGTTTGCATTTTCTCCCCTGTAAACACAAGTCGTGTTGAGATGGCGAAATGAAACCATGGAAGCTGAAGCTCTGAAAAGCCTCACCAGTTGCTGGTGGTACAATGGCCAGTGAGAGTCAGTTCTCTTTCTTCCTCAAATGCTCTGCTATTTGGTAATTAGTGGTCCTGCCCATAGAGAGCAGGGATTCCCTTTACATTTCCATTTTATTAGAACTTTAAAAGAACTGAAAAAAAAATAACAGCAAGCCTTAAAGTAATTGGAACTATAGGGAGGCATTTTGACCACCTCAGAAATAATTGAGTTTTCACAGCAAATTGCCATCAAGGATACTGGAGGCTCACCTCCCCATATCCTATTTAAATGAAAATTGGTTGCCACAGTCACCAATGCTGTTGTTTGACTTCAGTCCTTCACGTCAACTATTTCAGAAATTGCCTCAGGCTGTAGAGTGTCTTTAGCAAGTCACCTCCCTTCTCAGCAGGCCCACTTCTAATTAGTGACTGATGAAGGGCTATAAATATTTTACTCTTATGGATCAGTTTGAGACAACTTCAAAGGCCCTAGAGCCTCTGGAGGATCTTGGTCAGATAAGGCCGCTATTGACTCAATAGCATAGCTTGACTTCTCCATCTTTGCTAGCTCCTTCAGTGGGAGTTCCACTCCAAAAGCCCTTCTTAAACAGCAGTGTGCATGCTAAACTCCATCCTCGAGTCTCCTTTGTAGACAATGCAACCTGTAACAACTGTGCTCAGATACTTTGCTTTCTTTAAACGTCTATTAATGAATTTAGTGTTTATGCAAAATCCTTCTCTACAACTGTGAGAATTTATGTCTTTAACTGTCAGAAAGTATGTATATGACTCAGGGTTTTTTTTTTTAAAAAAAAAAAACTTTTCTTCTATAAAGTTTAAGAAATGACAGAAAGAAATAAAATATTCACTCCAATAAGTAGAACATATAACCTCTCTGACTAAAATACTCTTAAGGGATCTCTGATACTGAATGCCTATAAATTGAATGTGGATAGCATGAAAATGTTCTTCAAGTGAAAGATTAATTTCAGAGTTATCTTTGAGATCATATATCATTTTGGCCTGCAAGGAAAGCAAAATAAAATACTAGCATTTAAAAAGTTAATTACAGATTAGGGCAATCAGTAGATTTAGGAAAGTATTATAAAAGATAGAACATTATTTGTTTGGATGGCACATAGTTCAGAAATTAAAAATGCTTTTAAATTCTTGTATATAAAACTATGTGTCCTTAGCGAAGAGTGTCTTCTGGCAAATTTGCCTTAGGTAAATTGAGAGTTCTTTTGTGATTAAATAAGACAATGGATGGGTGGAACAAGTGTTCAGTAAAAGTTAGCTACTGCTGTTGCTATTCAAAGTGCTGTCTGGTTAGTATTCCCCAGAGAAACTTCACTCAACATCTACCAAAAACAGTTCTAATGCCAAAGTGGGTGGAAGGGGAATCAAACTCCTGCAAAGGAAAATAAGACTGGAGGTACTGGGTCGGGATCATGCGATTATGGGGGACAGAATATCAAAGTATATTAAACCAGAAACAAGCTTTATTCCAGAAAAAGAAAAAAAAATTACTGCCCGACACACAAAGCTTATCAGCTATAGCTGTGACCACAGCCAGGGATCCGGCTTCTGAAATGGTGGCAATGGGGGTTGATTTGAACCTCCTCTTATAGTAAAGCACCAGGTGAGGGTCAAAGAGCTTTTACAACCTTGAGGTCAGGCTTAAAGTCACATTACATTTTAAGTTTTACAACTTTTGCTTATAGGATGTTAGGATGTTAAGTTAGGATGTTTGTGAAAGCCTGTGGCTGACACAGTCACTTTTCATTGTCTCTGACAGAATGCATGACAGAGAGTAGAATCACATAGGGGGACAGTTGAAAATTAAGGAAATACAAGCAGAGGGTCCCATAGAAGTGATAGTTAGAAGCTAACCTTTGTCTGCAGTACCTGCCTAGCTGGGAAGCTAGAGGGCAGGAGACAATTGTTAAAAGTTCACCTCTGTACACAGTGGCTGCCAGGATGTCTGCTCTTAAGACAGAAAGTGTTTGTTAAAGGTTAACAGTGGTTGCCAGCTTTTTTTTTCTCCCAAAATGTGTTTGGGCTTACAACATTATATTTCAATATTCTTGGACCGGACCCTTTATTTCTATCTTCTCTTCTTGGACTCTTCAGTGGAACATAAACTATCACAATCTTGAAAAACCTGGAATGAATCCCAAGAAAAGATCTGGGTTCAGACACACAGAAAATGCCATAAAAGACTGAAAAATATTTGACACCTCAGTCACTAAGAGTTCAGGATAAAGTAGTTACATATTGTTTAAACAGGGCTGCGGTAAAAAGACCCCTGGTAGCAATGACTGCTGGGATCGTGCATTTTTGTAAACCTGAAGGTCAGGTAGAAAGGGTCAAGTCCTAAAGAAACTCAGGACAAATGGCTCCCTGTGGTGCCTATTAGCATAACAAAGCCTGCAATAAACTCTAAACTGTGGTGTGACCAACCCTTCTTGTTCCACCCCCACCCTAAACTGTCCAGCTCAAGGACTTCACTCTCTCTTTCTCTTAGTCCACTTGTCCTCTCTCTTCTCTCTCCTTCCTCTTTCACTCTCCACTCTCATCCCTCTCATGGCTCCCTTTAGTCTGGACTCTGCTAGATGCCTCTGGCTATACTCTCTCTCATATCTGCAATACAATCCTTCTCTTCAACTACACCTTGGAGAACTCAAGCCTCATTTCATTTAGGAAGAAGATGGTGGAAAAGGACATTTCACCACCAGCAAGGAACAGTTTGCATGACCAAGAACTAACTAAGATGAATAGGAAAAAAAAAAACTGCAATGGAGACTACAAAGCATATTCTAAATAAGGGAAAATAAACGATACATAGAAGGATAAGCATCTTTTGTCAACTAAGTAAATTCACAGGAAAGTTTCAGGAAATTATCTGACTTTTGCAATAGAGCACAACCAGATATACTCTTCATGAAATACCTATAAACTTTTAGAAAAGCAATATATTATTTGAAAAATGGATTATAAAATTAAACTACAATGTCATTTTTTCCAAATAAGAAGTTTTAAAAGTTTTAAAAGAAGATGATTTAGCTGTTTAATTATATTATTAATAAAAGAAGAATGATAAGACTTCTGAGTGAGGGTCAGATAGTAAGACTGTATTATATTACTTCTTCACACAGGGGAAACTCAGATAGCTTCTTCATTCATGCAGAAAAGAAACATGGCAGAAACCAACTCAGTAATAATGAATGTATGTAAATGAAATATTTTAAAATTTAAACACCTGTATCTTATTGTCAAATGTTATACTGCTCTTAACTTCAAATTCCAAAACAATTTGGGTTTCTTGATTATAAAGTCAATTCATGTGGCAAGAATCAATGAAAAGAGCCTCCATTATGTATATAGAATTCACTTGTTCTGTCAGTTTTCCTGTAAATATGGTCAATTCCATTCTAATGAAAATATAATAAAACTTGCTATTATTTGACAAAATGACTGTAAAAGACATTTTGGGAAAATAAGAGAAAACCAACAACTGGTACAGGAGAATTATCTGTATTCTGTCAATCAAGTATTTTAATAAAACACGGATTGGCCAGGCAGGAAGTATAGGCAGGTCAACCAGACAGGAAGTAGAGGTGGGGCGATGAGAACAGGAGAATGCTAGGAAGGGGGAAGCCCATTCCTCCCTTTCCAACCCAGACCACTGAGAAACAAGATGTAACCTGCCCAGTTGACAGGTACTGAGCCATGTGGCTAACATAGATAAGAATAATGGGTTAATATAAGCTACAAGAGCTAACAAGAAGACTGAGCTAAAGGCCAATCAGTTTTATAACTTATGGAGATCTCTGTGTGAGTTTCTTTGGGGCTTGCCAGCTGTGGGGTACTAGGCTGGACAGAAACCCCAACAAGCAGGCCCCTCATGTTACAAACAACAAAGAATTAAAAAATAGTATGAGTCATTTTCTAATTTTTATTTTCTGAACATTAGTTTTTCACCTGCAAGCATGTTTGTGTGAGGGTGTCAGATCCCCTGGAACTGGAATTGCAGACAGTTGGGAGCTGCCATGTGGATGCTGGGAATTAAACCTGGCTTCATTTGAAAGAGCAATAAGTGCTCCTAACCTCGTAGCCATCTCTTCAACCCCCAAGTATGAGACTTTTGAAGTTACAATACTAGATAATAAATTATTCTGAAAATTTCTGACAATTAGAATCATATTAATATTCCAAGAACATAAAGAGAGCTTTAAAATCCAAGTATGTATGTTGCTACTTTTTTTTTCAATTTGTCAATGATTGTAGTCCTACTTACTCAGGAAAGTATGTATTGTTAAATAAATGATGTTAAATCACTTGAGGAACACAGCTAATTATAAATTTATTGAAACCGAAATTTAAAAGTAAAGTCACAGAAGAATATAGAAAAGAATTGAAAAAATAGAGTATAGAGAACAATTTACACATGTATTGGAAGATAATCTCGAAAATGTGGCACCCATGGCTTTAAATAGAAACTCGTTCTAAAATTTAGAATTTACCATTCACTGAAATACTGTCCACAACTGTTTTTGTCTAAGAATATAGTAGAACAACGGAGACATGGACCATTTGGCTGAAAAAGCCTAAACTATGTATTTTCTGATTTTCTACAGAAAAAGTTTGCTGACCCCAAGTATAGAGCAAAGTAATTTTATGTGGTCAAAGCTGACAATGTGAACATGGAAACTAACACTGTAAACAAAAAACAGGAAATAAGATTTATAATAATTCTTACATGGCAAAAATCTTACACTATATGGTTGTTATATACAGTTTTTGCAAATTATTAAGAAATGTTATATTCTAGAAGAGAAATAGGCAAAGACAGAAACAGACTGTGCACAACACAGGTGATGCAGTATTATAAATAAGCAACAAGCTGATAAAAATGCCAACTCTCTTTTAGTCAAATAATGCATTTCAATGTCACTAAGTATTATCAGGAAAATCAAAAAAAAAAGAAAGAGAAAAGAAAACTATTCAGCCAAAATATGGAAAACCAGATTCTTATGGACTTTTATTGGATGTGAAAGGAGGATTTGTAGCTACAGGAAAAGCTTTAAAATTGTTGCCCCTTGATATCCCAAGTAGATTGAGTCCAGAACACCTCCCCCCATCCCCCCACAATACCCAAGTCCAGGAATGTTCAAGTCTTTTAAATAAAATGGTATCGTATTTGCATAAAACCTATGCATTTTCTTCTGAAGGCTTCAAATCATTTCTAGATTATTTATATCATGCAATATAATGCAAACACTGTGAAAGAAATCATCACACCGAATTGTTTAATAAATAATCACAAGAAAGAAAATCTGCATGTTTTTAATACAAATTCACTTTCTCAATATCTTTAACCCATGCTTGTTTACCTGTAGATATAGGGAGTTGTCAACAATTGGAGAAAGCAACACTATGATTCTGACTGATCCTAAGAAAATAATTAAGTAGAACCAAGATTTAGTTCTAAGGATTCCATCACAAGATTGCATGTAATGGTTAAAACAGAACAAATAACTTTAAATATAGAAGGATGAAGCTTTGGCCAATTGGGGTAAATTGCCTACTCCTAAAGAAACACATTAACTTTTGAAAGCTATGTTTTATATTTTGTTAAATGCAAAAATGTCTAGAACATAGCGTTAAAGA
This sequence comes from Microtus pennsylvanicus, assembly GCF_037038515.1. Taxonomy (NCBI): domain Eukaryota; kingdom Metazoa; phylum Chordata; class Mammalia; order Rodentia; family Cricetidae; genus Microtus; species Microtus pennsylvanicus. Next base: position 139,214,254 of record NC_134601.1, read on the forward strand.
TAAAAAAATTTGAAAACATACATACAACATAATTGCATATTTGAAAAGAAACTCACTTTAAAAATCCCCGACAAACACTATATTCGTTAAAACTATCTTGTGAGATGACTCGTTTTTTTTTTTTTTTTTGCTTATTCATGTATGTTTTTTTGAAATCTCTCTTTGCTCTGATATACAAAGGGAAGAAAATAAGTTTTATTTTCTCACTCTCAGTCCTCACTTTCACATTTGTGGCAAAGTCCATTCCTGTTGGGTCGCAGACAATGAAATTTTGAGAGGATTACTTACTTTGCTTCTGTATATGAAGAATCTCTGTCCGTTTCTCTTATCCTCCAGGGCAACTCTCTGTACTTGAGGATCTGCCACTGTTGTGGTTTGACAGGAATGGGGTGAGTACATGGGATGTGGCAGTCTCCCCGGGCAGGTCCTTGTGCTTAGCTCCTTTCTATTTGACCTAATGTGGGTGGAGGCTAGGAAGAAAGTCTAGGAAAGGCAGCCAGTCAGTTGCCCAGCTGTGCTCCCTTGCTTTAGACTGTTGCTACTTTTGTGAAAGATCATCGCTACCTACTTTTCTTTTTATGCTTCTCTTCCAACCCACACTTACTCCAACCATCACCATTATGGTTCTGACACGGGCAAACTTTATTATGCTTTGCTTCCTTTGAAGCCCTTCATAGAGCCCATGTGAAACTCAAATATGAATAACAAATCCAATGGGGAGGCAGTGCTTGCTGGCTAGCAGGTTCTGCGGTCTTCTATACTGCCTTTCTCACTTCAGAAGGGGCTGCAAGTCATTTCAATAGCTACATCTCAAAACTAGACCTGGCAATAGTCCTCCTCGCTCTCAACATCCCTGCCCTGACCCCAGCCAGTATCTCTATGGTGTGCTTCCCCTGGAACCTTTCTTCTGCTTTCATTTTAATTGTGCTTTTGTTCAGGTTTGGCAAAAGAAAGTGCTTTGCTCCATTACTGTGGAGAGAAGAAAGCTCTCTATTTCTTCTGCTGGTTACAACTCTTTTTCCCCCTCCCTGCCCCCTCCTATAAACTGGGAGTAATGGAATTGTTAAAATATTAGTAGATTTTTCCTATGGACGTTAGAAGAAGTTCATTCTTAAGAATAAATTAGTAATTAATGCCATGAACTGTGAAGGTGTGGGGGGTGTTAGAATGACTTTATCAAATGTCAAAAAATTTTAAAATTATTGTTTCTTTATGACTAGAAATACATAGTCATCAAGAGAACAGAAAAGAAAGCTCTCAACAGATTCTAGTGTGAAATAACTCAGTACACTCTCGATGAACTATCACAGACTAATAAGAAGGGGTGCCATAGTCAACAAAAGCATTGAGAAAATTGTTTGGGAAAACACTGTGTTACATTCTCATATTATGCAACAAAATGGTTTGGTCTTAAATATATGTCTACAAAAACACTCAAAAATCAAATAGATAACTTTGAATTGATTTTTAGTTGGAAAAATATTTTGTACCCTTGAAATCATTGGAAGAGAAGAAAGAAAAAGGTGCTTACTTTGTGTTAAATGAACAGACACATAAATAGGTCTGGAACAGAAGTAAATGAGATATGTTGAATAAATCATGCTAGAACAGGACAAATAATATGCTCAATTAGCAACCAAGGAATTAATGTCTCCAAAAAATATGAACTGTGAAAATGGACACTTATTCACTATTGAAGGGAGTGCGAATTATGTTGTGTAGCCATTCTGAAACCACTTTGAAAATTTCTCAAGAAATTAAAAATTGCCATATGACCCAGATATTTCACTCCTGGTGATATACTCAGAGAACCCTATACCATATCATAGACATATTGGCACCTCCATGCTTATTGCTTTTTTATTTACCATAGCAAAGGATGGAATCAATTTCATTGTTCATCAACAGATAAAAAATAATGAAACATAAAATTTTAGTATAGATACATATATGTGTGTGTTTGCTTGTGTCAAATATATATATATATGAATGATACTCAGCTATAAAAAATGAAGCTAAAATTTTTAAAGAAAAGTATGTACTTAGAATATATAATATTAAATGAGGTCACACAATCTCAGAAAGAAAACACCACATGTTGCCTCTCATATGAGGAATCTATACAAAATATATATGTCTATATAAAGAAATGTACATGTTGGTACATAACATTAAGAAAAGAGAACAAAAAAAGCTAAATATAAAGGGATGAGGAAGGACATTAGTCATGAAAAATGATATAAAATTAGTTAATTTTCTAGGTTTAATTATGTCACAGTTTTTTTCCTTTGGAGTAACAGATAAATATGGAAAATATATTGGATACTGAAAGTATAAGATTCAATGTGAACCATCACATCTTCTATTCCAAATGCCCATTCCAAGTTTATGAAAGCTTATTGAATTGTATTGATTTGGGGTCTGGTTAATTTTAATGTGTGATGTTTTTATTTCCTTGCATTTTGTTAAATAATAAAGTTTATAAATTAAAAAAAATAATGGCATATGAAATAGTAAAAATAACTTCATTTTAAAAAAAGAAAAATGGAGCATGACATGGACCGTTATGAAAGATGAACATATTCTACATAAATCATACAAGATCTCCCTAGTAATAAAATACCACAAATCCAAGAAAAATATAAGATGGCATTTTACCAATAGAAGAAGAAGAGATATTTTTAAATGTACAAAGATAATGAGACTACAGTGGGAAAATAATTTGGGCCCACAGAAGGCAAGTAAGCAGACTGGACTAACCTTGTAGATAGATGGCTGAGGTTAACGGAGGCTGATATTCCACTTAGCTACACAGATGTACAGTGTAATATACACACTAGAATATTAATAACATGCTTATTTACAATTTCATTTGAAAATAAATTATTGCACACCGATTGAGAACCTGAGCAATTATATTGCACAGTTTTAGTATCTGTGACACAGATCAAACTCTCCATGTGTTAGAGAATTTGAAGTGGCATGAGGAAGCTGCTTGTGCAAGAAGAAGATAAATAGAAGATATTTATAGCATGACTGTTATTTCTTTCTTTGTTAAACTTATAAACATGTCTCCAATTGCCCTGTGCATATGCCTGTTAGATTGTGCTTTTTCCGTATGTACAAAAAAATCCACCCTTTCTGAGGCATGTGTGTTTCAACCCCCCAAAAGAAACAGTCTACATGACAGCTACAAAGTCGCTACCACCCCGTCACTCTCCCCACATTGAAGAAAATAAGCATAGCACAATTGGTGTATTATTATGAAAATATATGGTCTGGACAGAATGATGCCACCAAGCTCAGATTACTTATATTTAGTATATTTGCTTTTACTATTTTGAATGTGTTCAAAATTTGCTACAATGTGTGCATGTTGCTTTTATGATCAATAGTCTTTGAGGGAAGGCTACTACTGGAAGAGACTAAGGGTAGGTAGTAGATAGGTTAGAAGTTTCTGTTTTTTTTTTTAAAGAAATACTTTCTCTTGAGAAGATTTGAAGTATACCAAGAATAATTCAGGGCAGTGTATGCATGTGTGTGTGTGTGTGTGTGTGTGTGTGTGTGTGAGAGAGAGAGAGAGAGAGAGAGAGAGAGAGAGAGAGAGAGAGAGAGAGAGAGAGAGAGAGAGAAGGGAAAGAGTGACAGAGAAAAGACAACCTTGAGTAGTATTCCTTCTCAAGAATTTGGTGTAGGATGTCCTTCTGTCTTTGTGTTATTTCATTGGTTAATAAAGAAACTGCTCTTTTGGCATGTTGATAGGGCAGAACTTAGGTAGGTAGGGAAGACAGAACTGAATGCTGGGAGAAAGAAGGGCAGAGTCAGAGAGACACTATGGAGCCTCCACCAGAGTCAGACATGCTGAATTTTTGCCAGTAGGCCACTACCACATGGTGGTATACAGATTAATAGAAATGGGTTAAATCAAGATGTGAGAGTTAGCCAATAAGAGGATAGAGCTAATGGGCAAAGCAGTGATTTAATTAATACAATTTCTGTGTGGTTATTTCTGGGCTAAGCTAGCCAGGTGGCCAGGACCAACAAATGGGCCCTCTCCTTGCAATAAGAGCCGTCCACGTTGCTTAATTTTAAGTTTTATTTGTTCTTTGAAAACTTTATACATATATACAATGTATCTTGATTATATACATCCCTGGATCACACCTCCATCTACCCTCAGGAACCTCCATCAGATTACCCTCCTTCTCATTATTTGTTGGTTTTTAAACCATTGAATCCAGTTGATGCTGTCCATATGTGCATGGATGTTGTGTCATCCATTGAGGCATGGAATACCTTCCAGTGGCCTCACCCCTAAAGAAAACTAATTCTTCCTTTCCCAGAAGCTATCAACTGCAATAGCTCCATAGATAAGGGTGGTGACCCATAAGCCTCTCCTCCAGCCATGCTGGAATCTTTAACTGGCTTGATCTTGTGTAATTAAATCAGCACTGTTTTGATTTCATGTGTACAAAGCCATGCCATGCCCAGGGGACAGCATGTCACAACACTCCTCTCCAACCTCTGGATATTACATTCTTTCGCTTCTCTCTTCTTCAAAGTTCCCTGAGCCGTTGGTGGAGGGTGTAGGGAGATGATGCATATGTGCCATCTATTGATGAGTATCCACATTGCTCATTCTCAGTCCTGTGAGAAGTTATGGGGCTCTGAACTAACCACTGTGATAAGAAACTTCTTGGACAGAGGTTGAACACAAGCACAAATCTATGGGTATTATCATAAATATGTAGAAAGCAGTTTAGCAACACAGCCAATTAGAAAAAGAATAGCAATAATAACCCATAAAATAAGGGTTTATGTCTTCTCTAGCAGTGAGCTTTGATCATGGATTCATGGAGCATGTCTCAAATCCAATCAACAGAGTAGGTGGCTATCCTAATAATCAGTCTTTCTATTTTTGTACCAGTGGGTGCATGTCTATACCATAGTATGCATAGTCCTATACCAAATGAGACACTCATATGTTTTCTTCTCAAACAGCCTATGTAATGGCACCTTCAGGCACCATTCAAGTTAACCAGTGGAGAGAGGTTCCTGGTTCAAGATTGATTTCTCTGTGTTCGGGAGCCAAAGTGTGGTGTCTTCAACAATAAGATCTTATTATCTAGTTGGTAGGCAACTAAGAACAATGGAAATAGCCTGCATTGTTTTGGGTGTCTCTGGGACCACTCTGAACAATAACTTACAAGGGGGTAATTCATGGGCACTGGGATTTTCATTTAACAAGCCTTGTCTTCCAACTTGCAAATTAATGGGACTTCATAAGGCTTCCTCATCCATCTTCAATTTTGGTTAACTCCTCAACTGTAGTGAGAACAGTGGGCTGCATTCCTGCCACCTGGCTCCTGGCCACCTGGCTCCTGGCCACCTGGCTAGCTTATGCCCTGAAATAATTACATAGAAACTATATTCTTTTAAACACTGCTTGGCCCATTAGCTCTATCCTCTTACTGGCTAACTTTCACATCTTGATTAACCCATTTCTATTAATGTGTGTAGCACCACTGAGGTGTTGGCTTAGCAGGAAAGATTCAGCATGTCTGACCTGGTGGCTGGCTCCATGGTGTCTGCATCACTTCCCTTCTTCCCAGCACTCTGGTCTATCTACTCTGCCCACCTAATTTTCTGCCCTATCAAAAGGCCAAGGCAGTCTCTATATTAACCAATGAAAGTAACACATAGACAGAAGGCTCACCTACATCATTTCCCCTTTTCTGTTTGAATAACAAAAGAAAGGCTTTCACTTTAACATAGTAAAATTACATATAACAAAACAGTTATCAAGCAAGAATTAGTTACAATATTTATACCTACTTTATCTTTTATCATAACCAAGGAAAACTATAACTATCTATTTATCCTTCAACCCCATCAAAGACTCCAGAAAGATATAATACTATCTAAATAAACAAGAAATAAGCAACTTCCAAAAGGGGAAATGATGTAGGTGGGTCTTCTATCTATCTGTTGCTTTCATTGGTTAATTAATAAAGAAAACTGTTTGGCATGATAGGTCAGAACATAGGTAGGTGGGGAAGACAGAACAGAATTCTGGGAGGAAGAAAGCAGAGTCAGGCAGACTGCCATGGAGCCAGCCACCGGGTCAGACATGCTGAATCTTTCCTGGTAAGCCACTGCCTCATGGTACTACACAGATTATTAGAAATGGGTTAATCAAGATGTGAGAGTTAATCGGTAAGAGTCTAGAGCTAATGGGCCAAGCAGTGTTTAAATGAATACAATTTCCATGTTATTATTTCCGGGGTTAAGCTAGCCATGTAGGAGTCAGGTGGGATGAAAAGCAGGCCTGCTCGCCTGCTCACTAAAAATGGCACCAAGGGCGGGACAAAAAGCAGGCCCACAAATGGTGCCCATAGGTGACTGTCCAGACAGCGAATGTCTCTGTCATTTCTAGAGTTTTGGAAGTTGCTTACTTCTTATTTACTTAGGTAATATTATATCCTTTTGGAGTCTTTGATGGAGTTGAAGAATGGTTAGTTATACTTATAGTTTCCCTTAGTTATAATAAAAGATAAAGTAGATATAAATATTGTAAGAGGGGGAGAGGAATGGGGGGAAGGGGAGAGGGGTGGGAGGAGGGGAGAAGAGTGGGAGGAGGGGGAGAAGAGTGGGAGGAGGGGGAGGGAAATGGAAGGCTGGGAGGAGGTAGAAATTTGTTTTTTTCTTCTCTTTATTCTCCTTTTATCAATAAAAAAATTAAAAAAATATTGTAACTATAATTCTTGCTTGATAACTGTTTTGTTATATGTAATTTTACTATGTTAACGTGAAAGCCTTTCTTTTGTTGTTTAAACAGAAAAAGGGGAAATGATGTAGGTGGGCCTTCTATGTGTTACTTTCATTGGTTAATAAAGAGACTGCCTTGGCCTTTTGATAGGGCAGAAAATTAGGTGGGCCGAGTAGACAGAACAGAATGCTGGGAAGAAGGGAAGTGAGGCAACCGTCATGAAGCTCCGTCCTGAGATGGACGTGGGTTAGAATCTTCCTGGTAAGCCACCACCTTGTGGTATTACACAGATTATTAGAAATGGGTTAACCAAGATGTGAGAATTAGCTGATAAGAGGTTAGAATGAATGGGCCAAGCAGTGTTTAAATGAATACAGTTTGTGTGTTGTTATTTTGGGTGTAAAGCTAGCCATGTTGGAGCCAGGTGGGATGAAAAGCAGGCCTGCTCTCCTCATCACTACACTCAACCATTCTTTTTCCTAGCCCTCTTCCCCACCTCCATTTAAATTGTTACATTCCAGTGTTCTTGACCTCTTATTCCATTTCACATATGTCCTACTATCCCCTATTATTACATTGTAAGGTAATATTATAGGTTCCCAATTAGCTCCTCTATGCATACTTCCTTTTGGTTAAGCCTTCTCCTGACCCCTCATTTCTCCCACCCTCATCACTTCACCATTTACTTAAAATCATCTGTCCCCAGTTTTTCTGTTCTCTAATTTCAGTTCACCTATATCATTATTATCCCTGTTCCTTGAATGCATTTTCTGCCAATGGCCTGGTTCTTGTTTTCCTGCTTCCACATGAAGTACATGTTAAATACTCCAAACAAAAGCTTTGAACCTAGGACACTCATTTGAGAGGAAAAAATATGGCATTTGTCTTTAGGGTTCTGGGTGACTTCAGTATATTTTTTCCCTGTTCCTTCTTCTTAGGATCTGGAGCTTGCCAATTAGGATAGAGTGAGTAGCCTGCTGGCCATCCTCAAAAACCTGCTTGCCTCTCATTCCCTGGGAATGGAACCACAACCCCAAGCCTGTCTTTTCACATGGATCCTGAAGGATTGAACTTAGGTCCTCAAGCTTACGCGTTTACAAACTGAAGTATTTCCCCAGCCTTCAGGGACATTTTTTGTAACACATTGATGGTAGAGTTATAAAACAAGTTATGGAATGAATGAATTTGGTAGGATGGAATAAGGAGGTCATGAATTCAGGTGAAAATATATCCTTGACTTCTTGGATGTCTCTTTCTTTGAAATCAAAAATTGTAAAGGAAGAGGGAGAGATGTTAGACAAAGAAGCAGTGAAATCAGTATACAAGTTAGATAAGTTAGAGAAGCACTCTGGGATGTAAATTAGGAAAACCTGTTTGAAACAAAATAAATTGTGTTTTTAATTAAAGCTATCACCATTGGTAATATTTTGGTACATAGTTAATTTTTGTCATACTCCAAATTGGATTATCACACTTGTTCCATATAGTTCCTCTCTGAAGGAGTGTTCCTTGGCATATTAAGGAAACACTCTACTACTGAGTTGTATCATCAATTCTCTTGCATGGAATTAGTTGCCAATATCATTCAGTTCCCATTTTGTGCACTTCTTGTAGTTTAAATGGTTCCCATGTCTCAAATCAAATATAAGAAGTAGTGACATGTTGAAAAGGTGACGAAGTTTTCCTGTGCATACACAGTAGTCTGTAAAAGAGTGCATTACTAAATAATTAGTTTGAGATTCTTACAAGTAGAGACTATTCAGAAAAGGTGCTGCTAGCATCATCTGTAATAGATACTTGAGCAGAACATGATTTGATCAGTAGTCTAGAGTCTCTAAAATGGAGTAAGAGTATACTCAACTAAATCATATCACAAATCTGGAGATGTCCTCAGTTCTATGCAGATTGGGTAACAGTCCTAAATGGGTGTTATCTAGTGGAAACTCTTCACCGTATTATGGTTGCTTCCTTTAGGCTCCTTTATGTTTTATAAAATCCCTAAATAAATTAACATTTCCTGTCCTTGTTTGTGGTATTTTCTAAAGTTTCGGAGAATTGCTAATTTTCAGAAAGGGCATGGAATTATAGTTTTCTTGCCATCACTATGCATTCCTTTGAGGACTGAGCTCCAGGGATAGTATATAATTGTTTTTCACTAATTGTGCAAGTGAACAGACATGATGAACTAATATTAAATAGCCTTGATATGCATTCTCATTAACTATAGGTAGAGGATTTACCAGCTATGATAAATATCATAGTAACTACTATAAATGTGGTAGTTATTGTATCATTCCTATGTCTGTTATCTTCATTTCAGCTAGCTTCATAATTGAAGCTGATTTCTCTTCTGGAAGATGGCAAGGTGCCATCCTGCTGTTGATTCACATATTTCTTTGCAGAAGTTTCATATCTTTTCAGAAGAATTCCTCTTCAAAGGCTTGGTAAAGGGACTTTCTGTTGTTAATAGTGATACATCATTGAAGTCACTTGACACATGCCAAGGTGATATTATTGTGCCTGGCTTTATCTGTTGTAAGTTTTCAGAGATTCAAATGGATTTTTATGGCAATTCATTGTGATAAGTATTCCAAATGACACAAATAAAAGAGATTTTTTTTTCCTTTGGAAAAAGAAAGCGGTCTAATGGAAATAATAGCTTCCCCCTTCTAGAATGTTGTCACTGGTACCCTAGCACTGGTTTATTCAGTGTTTTAATGAAGATACGTACTTGAGTTCATCATGACTCAAAAAAATTCACTGTGGATTAAAAAAAATTCACGTTTATTCTCTTACAGGTGCTACATTCCATCCTCTACCATGAATACATGGGGCGAAATGGCATCCAAGACTCCAATCCCTTGAGGAATTGAGAGTCGGAGCTCAGTAGTCTCCTATTAAAGGTAGAAAACCTTCTTTAGTTATTGGAGTAGGGTTTTTCTATTTAGTATGATTCCATTCTGATAACTTAATTGTTCCACTGATTTGTTTATAATATTGAAATTACCTCTCCGCTCTGTCAGTAATGATTTATTTTGATATTATAAAAAGTCATTAAAAGTAAGATAATACTCCTTCTTTTCCTTTGCTGGCTTCCTCAAGATAATTGCCTTAGAATTTATAGTTCTGCTATTTCTAAAATAGGAACATTTGCCCACACAAAGCTATTTGCTTAGCTCTAATAAAATATTATCTACTTAGACAGTTTTTTTCCTTTCTGAAAAAAAAGGTCTGTTTGAATGTTGAGCATTTTAATCTCTACTGCAAAGGAAAGATAGTCAGTGTGAAGACCTGGAGTTAGTGGGCAAAGGCATGACTGGTGGTAGCTGAAATAGGTAGATTTTTGTATGAGGGTTACCATTTTAGTTCCTTTTTATTCCCACAGGCTACTGGAAGGTCTGCATCACTAAAATTGTTACTGAATGTTTGGAACATGGGCATTGTCAGATCCTCATCCTCATCTCCTCATCTTTAAAGATTAGCTATCTCAGCCTCAATGCCTGCAACAGTGCCTTGCCTGGGGCTATCTTTTGCTGCTAAAGCCAACTCTGTCCATAGAAGGACAAGAATATCCAGATATTAATGCTCCCTGGGAGTATTCCTCTCTTAGTGACTGATAAAGATGGCTAAATACATTCCTCAGCCTCTTTTGTCCCCAGGGTACTGTAACACTGCTTACTATACCTGGAGTTGCCAAGGGAGACTGATTTCACATTGTCCCCTGTGCTAACTTGAAGGCAATGTGCTTTGTGTTGCATTTTTTTCTGTATTATTCTTTCCTACACCCTTACTGGTCACTTCTGGAATCATCTCCAGAACTTCTGTCTGTACACTGGCCCCTGACTCAAGATTTGCCTCTGGAAAAATCTGAGCAATGATATCTGGGCATTGAGATTTTGTTCATACAAGTAGGTTAGGGAGGGAGATGAGAAGGTTTAGCTAGTAAAGGGATCATGGATTCAGAATGTGCATCTTTCCATGAAGGCCATGATGTTTTAAGCAGAAAGGAAGATAAGTTCAAGTGGTGGTAGGAGGGGAGATGAAAGAGAAGTTGAGTAGAACTTGTAGCAGTTGAGTAACGTTGCATGCATGGGAACACAGGCTCATGTACAAAAAGAGACAAGTTGCTTGTAGTGCATTGCCCCCTTCCTTTAGAGATGATACAGCAAGAGCCTTTGTGAGTTACCAATACTTCTGCCTCTTATCAGTCCTTTCACAGTCCTCTCTTCCATTTCCCATCATTACCAAGAGTTCATCAGAGACAGAGAGAAAATTGGTTAATATAGCCTTCCAGTTATCTCTCCTTAACTATGATGTGTCGGGAAACAAATGTAGAGAGACCATTATAGTGAGAATGAGAAACCAGAAGGTAGTTAATATTCTCAGCTAAAGCAGAGAGAACAGTAGAGTAAGAGGTGAAAGATGTATGACATTTAAAAATAGAGTTAACTTGACCAATTAGTCTATTCTGCCCATGGTAACCTTATTCAGTGTCATGGTAGTAATAGCTTTGAGAGAGCTGTGACATGTTTTATAATTGAACTGCCAGGTTCATACTTAGTTATAATTCATTCACAGATAAGTGTGCCTTGTTAACCAAATTATGTTGACTCCCTTGGAAAGCTGGTATGAAGACTTTCCTGTTTCCTGTCTTTGTGTGCTATGCTTTTACAGGCTCATGACAGACCATTAACATGATGAAAGACTGATTATTGTCTTGGGTACCAAACTGTAATTTAGCCCTATTTTCATTTTTCTTTCTCATCAACTGCAGAATCACATGCATTTATCAAAATGGGTGTCATTTGTTTTGAAATTCATGAAGTGAGATTGCACACTTGTCAAACATTTTTTTTTCTGACATTGACAAAAAACATCAACATCAAGCTTTAGCTAAGTGGTTTGGAAATAGAGATGTCCAGGTGAAAGAATGGTGGAATCAAAATGAAAGACTAGGGGGTTGGAATGGCTCATTTATTCTATGAATGATTCTTTCAATGCATTCAGGGAATGCAGGAAATTGTCAGACTCAGGCTGTAGTATGTGAAGAGCTGGAAAGACATTATGCTAATCCATTCATTCAAAAAGATTTCCTTCCCACTGGTCTTGACACTGTTCTCTATACTAAAGAAATTAATAACAAAGCAAAGTCCCTTCCCTCAGAAAGGATACATTCTAGGTAGTTAATATAATTTTAAGTATATATGATAAGGTAAGGACACTAAACTAAATTATAGAGCAATGAATAAACAATGCTTTTCAAAGGCAGGTGATCCAAGCAAATACTGTAACAGAACTGGCTATGCTAAGTACTTCATAAAACTTAGACCAGTGATTCTCAGCCTTCCTAATGAACTCTTCAATGTAGTTCCTCATGTTGTGGTAATCTCCAACTGTTAAATTATTTTCATTGCCATTTCATAACTGTAATTTTGTTATTGTTATGAATAAAAATGCAAGTATCTGTGTTTTCCAGTGGTCTTAAAGGGATCACGACCCACAGGTTGAAAACCACTGACCTAGAGGAAGTCACTTGCTTGCTCTTACCTGTTTGTTGAGCTGTGATTCAGCTGAAGTTTTGCTATTGATTATAAATGCTGACCATTGATGCCTAAACTTCTTCATGACTCCATGAAGAAGAACACTGAAGGAAGACAGTTGCTGACTGCAGCCTTAGAAACCTGAAGAAACTCTCATACCAAAATGTAATGAATGTTTCTTTGAGATTTAATAATGAAATAAAACGTCTTATTTTTACTGTTTGGATTTAATGTGACATTAAAACATGTTCTACAGTCCAATTGAGATTCTTTTGTTTTGAATTCTGTGTTTAAAGTTGTATCCCATTTTTAATTGGATTATTTGGTTTTGTGATGTCAAGTTTCTTGAGTCATTTATATATCTTGGAAATCAGCCCTCTGTCAGATGTGGGGTTAGTAAAAATCTTTTTCCATTCTCCAAGCTGTTGTTTTGTCTTATTGACAGTGTCTTTATTGACAGATTTTTTTTAGTTTCTGTTGGGCCAAAATTTTCTCAGGGCTTGTATCGTGAGGCCTATAGGACAGAAAATAGCCTGGCTCGAGTTCAGAGCCTAGATTTCAGGGCCTGTAGGACAGAGAAAAGCCTGGTTCAAGTTTGAGTGAGAATGAGACAGTAAAAACTAGGTAGATGCCCCTCCAGTCAGGAAGAGGGTTTGACTGTCTCTTATTGGCTGAAGGTACCCTTACATCACAGGGTGTCGCTTAGCCTTAATAAGCGGACACTCACAGTAATAAACTGAGTTTCTGCTTTGACTCGACTCCATCACATCTGATCGTCCTGCACTGTCAGGCTGGATTGTCCTGTGTTGTAGGACTTTTAGATGGACGGATAGTGCACTCACCTTTCCCTGGAAAATAAGGGGCTCAAGAAGCCTAGCAAGTTTCACTAGGTCCCATTTATTAATTGTCGTTCTCAGGGTCTGTACTACTGATATTCAGGAAGTGGTCTCCTGTGCCAATGTATTTAAGGCTACTTCCCATTTTCTCTTCTCTCACGTTTAGTGGGGCTGGATTTATATTGAGGTATGTGATCCACTTGGACTTGAGTTTTGGGCAGGGTGATAGATATGGATCTATTTGCATCCTTTTGCATGGTGATATCCAGTTATAACAGCACCATATGGTGAAGATGTTCTTTTTTCCATTGTATAATTTCGGTTTCTTTGTCAAAAAATCAGGTGTTCATAGGTGTGTGGATTTATGTCTAGGTCTTCTATTTGATTATGTTTATCTACCTGTCTGTTTCTATGCCAGTACCATGATGATTTTTATTACTATATTTTTGTAGTAAAGCTCAAAATCAGGAATGGTCATTCCTCCAGAAATTTCTTTATTGTACAGGATGGTTTTAGGTATTCTGGATTTTTTTTTGTTTTTCCATATGAAGTTGAGTATTGTTCTTTCAAAGTCTGTAAAGAATTGTGTTGGAACTTTTAGGGGGATTGCATTGAGTCTGTAGACTGCTTTCCATAAGATTGTCATTTTTACTATGTTAATCCCACTGGTCAATGAGCACGGGAGAACCTTCTGTCTTCTGATATCTTCTCTAATTTCTTTCCTCAAAGACATAAAGTTCTTATCATATAGGTCTTTCACTTGCTTGGTTAGAGTTACCCCAAGATATTTTCTATTCTTTGTGACTATTGTTAAAAGTATTATTTCCCTGATTTCTTTCTCAGTCTATTTATTGTTTGTATATAAGAGGGCCACTGATTTTTTTTTAGTCAATCCTGTATCCAACCACATTACTGAAAATATTTATCAGCTATAGGAGTTCCATGGTGGAATTTTTGGGGTCACTTATGGGAACTTAAAGAATTGTTCAACATCTTTAGTCATCAGAGAAATGCAAATCAAAACAACTCTGAGATTTCATCTCACACCTTTCAAAATGGCTAAGATCAAAAACATTAATGATGTAGAGCAAGAAGAACACTTAATTTATACAGTCACTTTGAAAACCAATATGGCAGCTTCTCAGAAAATTGGGACTCAATCTACCTCAAGATGCAGCTATACAAATCTTTGTCATATACCCAAATGATACTCAATCATAACATAAGAACAATTTCTCAACTATGTTAATGACAATGTTATTCATAATAGCTAGAACCTGAAAACAACCTAGATGCCTCTCAACTGAAAACTGGATAAAGAAAATGTGGTACATTTACACAATGGAGCATCACTCAGCTGTTGAAAGCAATGACATCAGGAAATTTGAAGTCAAATGAATAGAACTAGAAAAACATCATCCTGAGTGAAGTAACCCAGATTCAGAAAGACAAACATGATATGCACTCACTTGTAAGTGGAAATTAGCTGTAAATTAAAGGATAACCATGCTACAATCCACAGACCCAGAGAGGTTAGGTAACAAGGAAGCCTCAAAGTGTATGCATGGATTTCCCTGGGAAGAGGAAATAAAGTGATCTCCTGAGTAAACTGGGAATGCGTGGGGGTGGGAACATGAGGGATGGTATTGGGGGCAGGATAGAGGTAGAGAATAATGAAAGACATGTCTTGATAGGGGTCATTTTGGGGTCAGGTAGAAACCCAGTGTAAGGGAAACTACCATAAATCTACAAGAATACCCCAGCGAGGACTCCTAGAATTAGTGGACAGGTAACCTGAACAGGCCATATCCTAGATCCAGATTGGTGACTACCCTAATTGTTATCAGAGAAGCTTCCTCCAGTAACTGATGGAAACAGATGCAGAAATCCACAGCCAAGTGCTGAGCAGAGCTCAGGGAATTCTGTTGATGAAAGGGAAGAAGGATTGTAGGAGTGTGAGTGTGTGTATGTGTGTGTGAGTGAGTGTGTGTGTGTGTGTGTGTGTGTGTGTGTGTGTGTAGGAGTGTCAAGGTCATCACAAGGGAACCCACAGAGACAATAAACCTGGGCTCATAGTAAGTAACTTATAGACATTGGACTGACAGACAGCTAAGGAGCCCGCATGGAACTGACCTGGCCCCTCTACATATGTGTGACAGTTGTCTAGTTTAGAGGGGCCTGTCCCTGCCTGATACTTGGCATGCTTTTGGGAACCTATTCCTCACACCGGGTTGCCTTATGAAGCCTTAATACAAGGGGAGGAGCTTATTACTACCTCAACTTTTTTGCTGACACCCATGGTAGGCTTGACCCTTTGATTGGGAGAAGTCAGAAGGGAGGAATGGAAGGAGAGGAGGGAGGGAAAACTGTGGTCAGTATGTAAAGTAAATAAATAAATTTAATTAATAAAACATAATGGAGAACATTTAAGTTATTTAACTAATTTTGCTAGCAATTAAATATATTTGAATAAATATTATTCATATACAAACAAGTCTCTAAAAATTGCAAAAGACAAGGAAGTCAAGTTCAATTTTAAAAACTGAATGAAAGAAGTTAAATTGTCATAATTTACATACAATTTAAGTGTTTACACAGAAAATATAAGAGGGTCAACAAGCAATTAGAAGCAATAAGAAATATTAACATTAGCGACTGAAAATAAAATTTGAAAATCAGCAACAGCCAATTTTTAAAAAGTAATTTAAAGACTTTTATTCATAAAATGGGTTACTTTTACATATGAATGTATTTAACAAATAATATAGATGCAACCTAATACAGAGAAGCAGACAGAAGTTGCTACCTGTCTGTGGATGTTATTTTCATAAAAATGCCCTATAGTTTCTTTGTGTGTGTGAGTAGTTTGATAAGATGACATTAAAATTCAAATGAGATGTTTTAAAAGCTGGAAATTAAAAGATGGTTTAAAAATAATAAGTAAAAGCCAGGTGGTAGAATGTGCCTTCACAGATATCTATTACATTATATTATACATACATTACTTGAAATTGAAAACAGACTGCCTATCATGGGAAGGTACAAACATTTCTGTGGTGTGTGTGTGTGTGTGTGTGTGTGTGTGTGTGTGTGTGTGAGAGAGAGAGAGAGAGAGAGAGAGAGAGAGAGAGAGAGAGCGCTATTTTAAAATAGGGTTTTTCTAAACTCAGCTCTCATTGAAGCATGAAAACACTAAATCCTGTACTCCAAAGGCACCACCATGCAAACCCTTCAGAGTGAAACTATGAGAATTGTTTATTCAGCTTTTAAGCCCTTCCCTTTCACAGAGGACGTAGACAGCAGTGGGGACTTGCAGGGGGATTTGTGAAGAAATGTCTTTGACAGTTGTTGGCTGTCTCCCCACAAATGCCTTCTGTGGTAGGAGGATTAGGGCTGCTCTCCCTTTAACTCCAGTCCGAAGAGAGCAAATGATTATGAGACGCTGGGAAGCAGGTCCCACAGCTAGGAGGACGAAGTTGAGTGAGGTTAAGCCTCCTCAGAAGTCTAGAGGCGCTGTGAGGAACAGGAAGCTGCTTTGGAATAAAATACCATTGCTCTGTAGTGAGCATCCAGCCCTGGAGTTGTCTGGTGCCCTGAGGTCAGAGATTTTTCCGGGGATTAGATGAGACTGCAAGGCAGAAGAGATAGCCAGCCTGGAGCTATGCACATTTTTATCCTAGAGAAACATCATTGACAGCAAAAGAATGTGAGCCATCCGGGACCTATAAGGAGTGTCCTGTACTTGAGGCAGTAGACAAATACTGAAAGGAAGCAGTCAGGGGAGGAGCTACATTGGTCTGGTTCACAGAAAGTTCAGATTAATGCCTCAGGGGAAATCTCTGTAAATGTTCTGAGAGTAAAAGCTAACTTTAAGGGCCTGGCAGGCTTCCTGAACACGAAATCCTCTTTCTCTTACTCTGCTCTCTCCAGTTCTATTGGAATCAGAAAGCCAGTGAGGGAGGCAGCAACCATGGTTTGGAAGCTTTAAAGGGAAGACCCATGGTTTGGAAGCTTTAAAGGGAAGACAACAAACAGAAGGATTGTACACTGTTCCCACAGCACAGCCTTCTCATCCACACAGGATCTAAGGAGGTAGGGAAAAATATGTCAAGATTCAAGTTAAATTTGACATATAGTTAAATATATACAAACTTCTGCTGAATTATCAAATATGTATTTCTGAAATTTTTTTCATGCCAAAGAAAAATCACACACTATGAATAACTGGCTCCTTAGTGATAAACAATTGGGTGAAACAACTTAAAGCCCATGGTCATTTCTAGCAAGACTGTGAGCAAAAACTGTAGAAATCCTAATAAGAATGCTGGCATAGTTCAGTCTCCATTAAAATTTACAGTGAGCCTTATAACCAAGTGATCTTTGCCCACACTTTCACATTGTGCCTTTGAGACTCAAGACTAAGGACATTGAATTCTGAGAAGATATTTTTGTCCAAACTATACATCAGCTCCAGACTGCAAGCATTTTAAAAGCAGCAGCAGCACCCTCCTTCTTTCTTTCCTTATGGTGGGCAAGTTTTAGAAAACATCTTGTTTTGGGCAAAAACAAAACAAAAAACCCAGCCCCCACAGTACTGAATTTTAGAAAGTTCCAAGAAACCACTTAATTAGAATTATTGAAGAGAAACTTTTCAGTACCACCATAAAAGCTGCTAACCAACACACTGGTTTGCTTAGACTCCTAAGCCAACCTCATCACCTAATCAGACTCTCAAATGCCTAATACAGTTTGGTGTTAAATTGAACCTTTTCTTTTAAAATTTACATGGTGTCATTGCAGCTGATGCAGCCACAACACGGGAACAAAGAGGACAAAAAGGGGCATAATAGAACTAGAACCCAAATCAATCACTTTCATGAAGATCTCACCTTGGTCACTGAGTAGTAAGTAGATTGAAGTCCAGCTGAAAGAAGGAAATGACTGGCAAACTAACTCACCATGCCACAACTATGAGAAAGAAAAACAATTAAATTTAACACCAAACTCTACTAGACATTTGAAAGAAAACAAGTAGAGATTTCTTTACCAGTGATCACCAATTATGGGTAGTCATATTTATTATAGTTGGAATCTGAACTGTTCTTCAAAGACTTATTTGCTGGAGGCAAACTATTAGGAGGTGGTGCTTGTGAGAAGCTAAGTCACTGAGGTTGAGATGATGGTGATGTTAGGACTCTAGAAGTCATTCCTATTCTTCCTCTTCCCTGTCCCCCAAACCATACTGACATTGTGTGAGAAACTTTGCAAAACCATGCACTTCCCTCCATGATGGGCCATCTTTATTCATGGGCAAAGGGATCAATAGAGTGAAACCTCTAAAATCATGAACCAAAATAAATCTTTAATCTTTTAAGCTGATTCGGTTAGGCATTTTACACAGTAACAAAGGTGAGCATTAATGGCAAGAATGAGTCAAGAGGAACTGGGCAATGTCACACATATAACAAATAATGCAGCTAGAATCAAGACTGTTCTCAGTTGTCTCCAAAGTATAGTTGCCAAGAATATTGTTATTAACTTCAGAATAAGAAACATTATTTACTAAAGAAATTATGGCATTTAAGGTGAAATATGATTGTGAATTCATAGGCATTGCATAAAATGAACAGATCCCTTATTACATAACGAAAAATTAGGTTTTCTGTAATGATCTTCCCTGCTATGCAACCTTGGGACATTTCTTTAACTTTTAATAGGTTCTCTACCCATAGGAAAGAAGTAATGACTTTAAAATCATGAAGTTGTGAAACTAAATGAAATTATGTCTCTAAGTTTCTCTATATAATGCTTGTAACATCACCAAACAATTGAGTAACATTTTTAGCCATATATATATATATATATGAAGGGGGCAATTTCAGAATTTCTTTTAATCAGAATGGGCTAGGTTTTGCTGTCTAATGAATAACCTGAATATGTCAGTATGTTACAACAGAGGTTGGCTTTCTCCTCCTAACACTTGACCACTACAGGTTGATTATGGTTCTGGTCCTTATCATCTCTGAGATCCAAAATTTCAATGCATCCATGATCTGAAACATTGCTAGTAGCTGTGAGCATGGGGAGAAGACACTTTGGTATAAATGGTCTAGGTAGAACCAACATGGGTCACTTTTGTTCTTATTAATTGATCAATGCAAGTCACATGGCTATAATTAGGTCTAAAAAGGTGGAGAAGTATTCGTCTACATGAATAATACTGTTTTGATATAGGGTAGACTGCTTCAATTGTTTGCTTATTTCCCAGCTTCCTTCCCATGAACTCTCCAGGAGAATAGGAAGAAAATATTGAATCACAGAAATATCAATTCATGGAAAAACATTTTTATATAGGCATACCTACTTATCTTTTTAAACTTCAAGTCAAATACAATTTCTATGAAAACCTTAGATTTTCTTTTGCTAGAAATTTAACTTCCACTGTGGTTATGACGCTTTGCTTTTTAGTGCATAAAGCCATCTGTTATGTTGCATTAAGGGCCAAGCACCACTAATTTGAACCCAATGTCTACAATGCTTCAAAATATGAAACTTTTCCTTTGGGTTTTTTATTCTTTGATAAATTTCATACATGACTACTGTCTCTCCCTAATTGGTTAGTCAATACCATGTAGTCACCTGAAATCATATACAAACAGCACTAAACAGACTCAGCAGTTTATAATTAGATATTTATGTACACACACACACACACACTGTGTAACAATAATAAAGAAAAAGAGGCCCCAGTTTTAAAAAGAGAGGTGGGGTAACATGGGAGGAGTTGGAAGGAGGAAACGTAAGAAGGGAAAATACATAATTATATTCTAATTTAAAACTTAAAATCTTAAACTGAAAAAAGTGGAATGTGGATCTGAACAGAGATTTATCAAGAAAAAAAGAAATGAAAGTGGCTAAGAAATATCTTTAAAAGTGTTCAACATCCTTAGTAATTAGAAAAATGCAAAAATATAAAACCTTCTGATCACTAGCATGACTCTATAAGTAGGAAATTTTGACAGATCGCATTCAAGATGCAAACATATTAAAAGTATCCTATGAGGCCAATGAGATAACTGGGAAGATAAGGCATTTGTTGAGGACCTGAGTTTAATCCAATGATCGACAGGGTGGAAGGAAAGAACTGACTCCTGGAAGTTGTCCTCTGGTCTTTACATATACTGTAACATGAACAAATGAGTGCACATGGCACAATACACAAATAAATAAATAATAAGTGTGATGAAAATCTTTTAAAAATTAAAGTTGTTTTTATGAACTTAACTTGAGGCTATGGTATCTTGTTCATTGTTACAACCCTTATATAGTTCAGTGTCTTCTACATAATTAATTCAAATATTTATAGAGGTAAAATGGAGATGAGTGTTAAGAAGTGCATATCAGGTTGATGGGGGTAGTGGAGAAATTTCTCCTCTTGAAGTCAAATATGTTTTTTTTTTTTTGGAAATCCTCTGTAGTAATCATGGAACACTGCCTGGGGAGATTGGAATATCAGTTGAGACTCCAGAGAAGCACTCTTGAATGGTTCAGGAGTGGCAGAAGCTGCTAGAGAAAATGAAAGCCACCAGAGAGCTATCTAAGTGGATTTATAATTAGTAATTACTTCAGGAAACATTTTTTTCTATTCTGATGATAGAGATTGCAGAATTGTATGAGAGTATTTGCCCACACCCTTTCCAGGATACATTAAGCCCTTATAAACAGAAAGAGAAATAACCTTAACATTAGTAGAAGCAGCAGGAAAGCAGGCTATTTGAAGCTATCCCCAGTCCACAATACTAGACATGTGACATTGTATGCTTATCACGTGGGTTAATCATGTCTCCATGTATGTTTTTATCCAAAAATCTAGTACTAAGTCAGATCTGTGGAAGAACTAAGGGAAGAAGATGCGTTCCAAGTGACGAGTGATACCATGGGATCATTTGTATAATTTAAATTTAATTCTGGGCTATTGAGAATCTGCTATGCACCAGACACTGTGATCATTAGAATCTACTCAGTCATTGAAACAATTTTCATCTCCTTTTCAATATATCTTTATAAATGCTTTCCCTTTTTCTGAAATATTCTGATCATTTTATCTTCCATAACCTCTGATTTCAGTTTACACATCATATTATTTGGGAAGCATTCATAGGTCTCCAAGCAAAGATTTACTTTCCTTTCTATGTGCTTTCACAACAGTAGAAACATCCCTTCTATTGCAAGTATATTGTACTCTCTATCTTAATTGACGGTAGCTTCCATGAATCTATCCACTCTGGGAAGGCAAGACCTATTTCTTGTCCATTTCTGTATTCTCTGCGCACTGTGATACCTGATGTAAGCTAATCAATTCATCATTATCTTTTTATAGCTATTCTATGGTCATATTGGTCCAACATCAGCTGATGTCAGGGGCCTAGGATAATGCTAAGTGATTTATACATTTAAGGGATTTATCTGCACATTACTAACTAGCTACAAATGTTGAAGAGCTGTCTTCAGAATGTTGGTGGATGGCTTTGCCAGAGGAATTTGAGCACCATTTTTTTTCAATCAAATTAACAAAAGCAGAAATTAAGACCCATGTTTTGACTTGGCTCTGTGATTATTTGGCTTTGTGTTCTTGGGGGATTTTTTCACCTTCCTAAACTGTTTTCTTTATGTAAAACAAAGTAGCAAAATATGAAATAAAAAGTATGACAACTTTAACACTCTTTTATTACAACTATGTGGCAGTTTTAAAACTGACCCTGAATAATCTCTGACTTTTGTGCATTCCATTGATGGAGCCTGTCTGCCGAATTGAAGCTGGAGCCCATGTTCCACAAGGAAAGTGGGCTTTGGGGTTGCAGGACAGAGGAAGCACAGTGGAAGCAGTGCTGGGCCAGTCTCAGGCACAGACTGAGAAACTGACAACTTCAACTTCCTGTTTCTTGGACTTCTCATCTTTGAAGCAAGCAGTCATGCTACAGGAAGGCCAGGCACCCTGTGGAGAAGGCTGCTGTGGAAAGGAACTGCATTCCTTGTCCCTAAGTAAACCTGAGCTCTCCGCTAATACTCAACAGCAACTGAGCAGCCAAGCTAGGAAGCCAGTTTGAAACGATTTCTTCAGGCTCCAGGTAAGCTATCCTATTGGATGCTGCCTAAAATACAAAGGAGTTGGCACTGCCTAGCCCTTCTTAAACTAAAGAGTCAAGAACAAAATAAGTAAACAATTATTATTTTTAAATCACTAGGTTTTTTTCACATCAATAGATAATTGATATATACCTTTTATTATATTATAGTGCCTCTGACCTTTCTTCTGTTCTGATATTGTGGTGTGTGTAAAATTAGCTCCAGATTTCTGACAAATCAATGGATAGCAGGAACAATGGCAGTAAAGAAAGTATACCATGAAGCCATCAAATGGAAGGTGAGTGCTATGCTTTTTATATTTCTCTGCAGAGGTTAATGGAGAGAACTTTGGTTAAATTAACTGACTTAGGTGCCACTGAGCCAACCACTCCCCACTGAAATGGCAGTTCTTTGAATGTCGCTGATTCTGTGAAGGACTTTATGGAGATTGTCATCAATTTTGAGTGGGTCCCCAAACCACAGAAAAGGCTTTCTGTTCAGTTATTTTGTGCAGAGTGATTGTCCCAACGTGAGATACTAAGGTATACATTCATCATGGTCTTTGTCAGTGGCCTGAAGTTTGAAATTCAGAGGATTTCTGTGAAATGACATTGTACTATATTATAAAACAATGCATTTACATCCAGATTAATAAACTGTACCCAAACAGTCCAGGGTTTATATTGAATAAAAGCTTTTTATTGATTGCTAAGCAATCAACCTTTTTGTGAACTTGGGGTATGAGGACTGATGCTGATATCTTTGTGCTATTAAAAGACTCCCAGAGTAGGGAGATGAAAGACCCAGATAAATTCAGACCCCTCTAGCAGAAAGAGTAGAGTCAAAAAAATCTAGCAGGGAAAGAAGAACCAAAACTCTAGGAGAGCCAGTTCAGTGACTCTGTTCCAGGAACTAGCTGACCATAACGTTAGATTATAATCTTGAGAATAATCTTAAGAAACAGAGAGTTACCCCCTTGTAATTATCACTGGTATTTTCAGAATTTTCCAATGATGCCCTCCCTACCCTCTTTGGGTTATTGGGTTATGGTTTCTTCCCTTAAATACCCCTTCTCCCAGCTACTCAGGGTCAAACTCTCTACCCCTGCATGGGAAATGAGTTTTGGCCCCAGTGCACTGGTTCCTGTCCTATCAATAAATCTCGTGTGATTGCAGCAAGGACGGTCTCTCGTGAGTTCTTGGGGGGGGGGTCATGTTATCCTGAGACTTGAGTGAGAGTCTCCCCACTCTGGGTGTCTTTCATTATCACTATGACTTTGGGGGAACTAGTGACTACTTAGAGCCTATGACTAAACTTCTGGCATAGCATTTCTATGATAGCGCAATGCCTTTTCCTGCTTGGGTCAGACCTATAAACAACTCCCATGGAGCCAAGAATTGGCATGAAAACCAAGTTAATTAGTTGTTTGATCAAGTCACTAAGATTTTATTTGTCTTGGTTTCCTCACTCTGATGAGCATATTAGTGACATTCTGTAGATTTTGTTTTAAGTAAAATGAGTTAATATGTATAAGTACTTAGAACAATTCCTGCAGCATAGAAGTTTCTGTATGTTAGCTGTTATTACAATCATGGTTACCAAGGCCACTGGTTACTACTATTATCACCCTCTTACTGGATAGTTGAGCATAGCCTAGAATTAAATCCTTTGTGTGCTGCTACAGGAGCCCACCATACCCAGAAGACCTTATTTTAATTGTGAAAATGTCGAGCATACAATGTGAATAGGAAGAACTTTGACTATCACACCCTTTTCTCTTATTTATGGGATTTTAACATATACACACTCCTAAACACAGCATTGGCCCTACAATTCCTCCTCATCCTCCATGGTTACTCATTTCTTTTTCACCTTTTCTAGCAGTTTGCACACAGCTGCCCCAGCCCAGGGGTCACCCTCCATAATTTAGAGCTCAGATTCCCACAATATAGCTGGGAATAGAAAGTTACACTTTGGAGGGGATTAATAGTTTACATATATCAATGCAGTTTCCTGTACTGCCATGCTGAGCATGGGATCTTACCCTATTTTGCTCACAATACACAAATGCCTGGAAATTTGTTGAGGTTCTGTGTGTGTGCACACTTGCAAACACACAAGAAATGGGAAGGGATATGCGATCATGCTCAAAGAATATGATGGTTCTCAAGGACAACGCCATTGCAAGCCAGGTCTAGAGTGACATAGCTTTCACGGTAGTTTTAAAGCGTGTTCACAGTTTTAGCTTAGCACATCTATCCTCAAGGATGTAGGCTAGAACTAAAACCTAGCAAACTCACACAGCAAACTCGTGAGCTTTTTGTTCAGTTCTAGAATCTAACTCCTCAGGATCACATTTTATTGCAATGTGTTTCAAAGCTTTATGCGCTGGGGGCCTTGTCTCTGCTGTGGGGATTAGTGACTCCTGATTAGATGAGAGAGACGCTATGCTGTCCTCAGAAGGGGTTAATCCTGGTCTCTCAGACTAAGTTAGTTGTCTCAAGGTTACATTAGTGTAGTGTGTGGCCATCCATTGCATTCAGATCTTTCTGTGGATACCTGCTTCCCTTTCTCTTTCTCTTTCATATTGTGATAGGGCCAGAGGAAGAGGTGTGCCCTTAACCAGAAGCTGCACATACAGAGACACTTGAATATGGACTTTCAGCTGCCCAGAATACCAGCTAAGTTTCTTTTCCTTTCTTTTTAAGTTACTAAGCCTTGGTTTTTTTCTTACAGTAGTCAGAAACAAAAAGACTATGACATAGAGAAATGTAGGGGATGGCTGAGCTCCCTTTCTTCTCAAGACAAAACAGGAAGGAAAATAGAGAAACTAAAAGGATTACAAGCCATACCATTGTGAATCCCGGATATCCCTTTCTCCCCCTAGGGCTCAGCGGAAGGGAGGGGTTTTCGAGATATTAGGCAAACACCGAGAGTGAATGAGACACAGTGTGGCTAGGGAGAGAAAATTTTGGTCTTAACGTTCTGGTGGTCCGAGGATTTAATCACCGCTCATTGCAGACAGAAGTTCTGCATCCATGGACTTTTCCTAGGGATTCTCTGTGACAGGATAATAAATCTTTCACCTGAGGTTTTTGGTACAGCAGATAGGACGTCAAGAGCACCTGTCAGTAGATGGCTCAGTAATCCACGAAGGCTAAAATGGAATCAAGAGACCACTGTGCTTGAAACTAAGTCAGGCACATGCAAAAGGGGAAAAGTTGTACCCCTTTTACTGCTGTACAGGCAGAAGGCCCTGTGCACCAGGACCTCCAGCCTATATTCCTGTTGGAATAACATATTACTCTCTCTTGCCACTTCTGGACTAAGCTATATTAGATATTCTCTCCAGTGCCACCCTCTTCCAGTGGTAGAGGTATCACTGGCCTTTGGAATTCATCCTCCTCTTTACTCTTTCAGGCTTCTGGGTAGCAGAACTCCCCAGCTGTTGGAAATCTCTGCTGCTTTCTTAGCTCCACTTTGCTTTGTGAAGCGAATTTACACCATGGCAAAACAGACTCTTATTTGAACACACCTTTTTGAGAGTGGTTTGTTTCTCTGCTCCGTACGATGACAGTCTGTTCGCGTTTGTTGTGGGCAGCCCCGGCCTGCTTCAGTCAGTGTAGTCTGCACAGATCCTGCGTCAGAAGCTGTCTTTGGATCCCAGACTACTACAAGCCTTGGAGGAGAGTGGAATGAAGAGCTGTGATGCCTTCCATTAAGCCATGCTGAAGCAACTGATTGACTTCCTGCTAACTCACAGGTGGGTGTCGGATTAATCATAGGCACAATCAAAGAAACTAAATTTTATCTACACTGGCAGGTTATGCTGTAAATTATTTTTCAAGTCCTATGGCTCAATTGTCACTACTGGGGGACAGATTCTATCTTACGAATCTTTGCCAATTTACCAATACCTAATGTCCTGCTTGGACGAAAGCTCATAACCACTGTCTGAACAATAAGGGAGTAAAGTGACCATATTCAATCAATGTGACAACTCATTCACACATAGAGGTAACCATGGTACCGGTTCTTGGTTCTTTTTTTTTTTCTTTTTTTTTTAACATTTTTTTATTGATAAAAGAAGAATAAAGAAAAAAAAAACAAATTTCCACCTCCTCCCAGCCTCCCCTTTCCCTCCCCCTCCTCCCACTCTTCTCCCCCTCCTCCCACTCTTCTCCCCCTCCTCCCACCCCTCTCCCCTTCCCCCCACTCCTCTCCCCCTCTCTCTCCAGTCCAAAGAGCAGTCAGGGTTCCCTGCCCTGTGGTAAGTCCTAGGTCCTCCCCGCTCCGTCCATATCTAGGAAGGTGAACATCCAAACTGGCTAGGCTCCCACCAAGCCAGCAGATTGCGTAGGATCAAAACTGCGTGCCATTGTCCTTGGCGTCTCATCAGCCCTCACTGTTCGTCATGATCAGAGAGTTCAGTTTTATCCCATGCTTTTTTTGGAAATAGTCCAGCTGGCCTTGGTGAGCTCCCAGTAGATCAGCTCCACTGTCTCAGTGGGTGGGTGCACCCCTCGTGGTCCCGACTTCTTTGCTCATGTTCTCCCTCCTTCTGCTCCTCATTGGGACCTTGGGAGCTCAGTCCAGTGCTCCAGTGTGGGTCTCTGTCTCTATCTCCATCCCTCGCCAGATGAAAGTTCTATGATGATATGCAAGATATTCGTCAGTATTGCGCTAGGATGGGGTCATTTCAGGTTCCCTATCCTCAGCTGCCCAAGGAACTAACTGGGGACCTCAGCTTGGGCACCTGGGAGCCCCTCTAGGGTCAATTCTCCTGCCCACCCTAAAGTGGGTCCCTTAACTAAGGATTGTGGTTCCGTGCTCCCCTATCCAACCTTCCTTTATCCCGATCCTCCTATTTCCCCAAGTCCCCCCTCCTTCCCTTCTACCTTTTCTCTCCCCATCTCCCCTTACCCCCTTCCCACCCCACCCCCAAGATCCCACTTTTCTCCCCGGCAATTTTGTCTACTTCCCTTATCCAAGAGGATAACGATATGTTTTTCCTTGTGTTCACCTTCTTACTTAGCTTCTTTAGGTTCGCCAATTGTAGATTCTGTGACCCCTATTTATGGCTAGAAACCAATTATGAGTGAGTACATCCCATGTTCTTCTTTTTGGGTCTGGGATACCTCACTCAGGATAGTGTTTTCTATTTCCATCCATTTGCATGCAAAATTCGAGAAGTCATTGTTTTTTACCGCAGCGTAGTACTCTAGTGTGTATATATTCCATACTTTCTTCATCCATTCTTCCATTGAAGGGCATCTAGGTTGTTTCCAGGTTCTGGCTATTACAAATAATACTGCTATGAACATAGTTGAACAAATGCTTTTGACATGTGATAGAGCATCTCTTGGGTAAATTCCCAAGAGTGGTATTGCTGGGTCCAGGGGTAGGTTGATCCCGAATTTCCTGAGAAACCGAAACACTGACTTCCACAGTGGTTGCACAAGATTGCATTCCCACCAGCAATGGATGAGGGTACCCCTTCCTCCACAGCCTCTCCAGCAAAGGCTATCCTTGTTGTTTTTGACTTTAGCCATTCTGACAGGTGTAAGATGGTATCTCAAAGTTGTTTGGATTTGCATTTCCCTGATTGCTAAGGAAATTGAGCACGACCTTAAGTATCTTTTGGCCATTTGAAGTTCTTCTGTTGAGAATTCTCTGTTCAGTTCAGTGCCCCATTTTTTAATTGGGTTAATTAGCATTTTAAAGTCTAGTTTCTTGAGTTCTTTATATATTTTGGAGATCAGACCTTTGTCTGTTGCGGGGTTGGTGAAGATCTTCTCCCAGTCAGTAGGTTCCCTTTGTGTCTTAGTGACAGTGTCCTTTGCTTTACAGAAGCTTCTCAGTTTTAGTAGGTCCCATTTATTCAATGTTGCCCTTAATGCCTGTGCTTCTGAGGTTATACCTAAGAAGCTTGTGCCCATCTGTTGTAGGGTATTTCCCACTTTCTCTTCTATCAGGTTCTTGGTTCTTAAAGTCGCCTACATGTACTTCACTGAGGGAACCACTATTGAAGAAAGTCTCTCTCTCTCTCTCTTTCTCTTTCTCTTTCTCTCTCTCTCTCTCTCGATTTTGACATGATTCAATCTAAATCTGAACGCACAATAAAATACCATTTTTATTGTTTGGGTCAGTATGAAATTCAGAGGTACATGATGTTTTTTGCGTTTTAAATCTTCCTACCTTGTCTTTTGTCCCTGTACCCAACAGAAGGCACAGCAGGCCTAGATTGAGGCCAGCCAGCTCTCTCAGATCTCTGGTCTACAAGCACATACTATGTGCACCAGGCTTTGTGCTAATGGACGTTTCCCTATATGTTTATGTTCTCAAATGTGAGCATCCAGTCAGTCAAGCAAGTCTTCCTGTATCTCAGCAATTATAAAAGCCACCGCCTCCACCTCTTTCCTCATCTTTCTTTACCTGAAGAAATAAAAGGCTCTCAATAAAACTGC
This sequence comes from Microtus pennsylvanicus, assembly GCF_037038515.1. NCBI lineage: Eukaryota > Metazoa > Chordata > Mammalia > Rodentia > Cricetidae > Microtus > Microtus pennsylvanicus. Next base: position 139,242,992 of record NC_134601.1, read on the forward strand.
AGTGTGTAATTTGAGAAGAGCACAAGCGAATCATACCCTCTCCGGATTTTGGCAATTTCTCAGAAACACAGCTATTTAAGATCTGTCTTTTCATTTCTGGGTAGTCTTCCACTTTCTCTTGGGAGTGCAGTTTACTGGAGTTTTGGTAGTGCTTAGTGGGACCAGAAGCTTCCTGTGTGTGCTCTGAGGCAGACTGTGGAGAAGCCTACAGTTGCACACTGGATCATAGCTCTTCGGTCTGCTCATGAGGAGCACTGCCCTGAGTGCTCTCTGATTAGACGGCTGCTCTCTTGAGCTCCTTCACCCTTGCATCAAGAGCCTCTTTCTGAAGACCTCAGACCTCTTTCATGTCACCTTTTCACTTCCGTAACAAGTACTGAACGTTCCTGCCTGCGATTGTGTCCCTGATATTTATGAAACCCTTCATCTTTTCTTTTTCTGCCCTTTGCCACAAGTAAGCCTGAGATCTCTCACAGACGCCCTGGTTTGGGATTCAAGCTCTGTAAGTGGGGCTCTACTTGTTTTCTTCACCCAGAAAGGACAAGAGAGTCCTCAACAAGGAGAACTGCTGTGGTGATTTGAACATCTGCTTGGCTCTTCTTTTAAAGTCACTCTTTCCATCGAATGGTGAGGTACAACTCTCCACTTCTTGAACATAGGCTGGCCAGAATGGTTTTCTAAGTAACTAAACCCAAACCTGGGGATTTTGCTACAGCAACAGAAAATGAACTACTACACAAAGGCAGACTGAAGAGACAGGCCACTTGTAGGCTTTCTAGTGGCAACTCCAGCTGAACTCTTAGCTTACAAATGTCATTAGCCATCATCCATATGAACAAGGACAACATGACTCAAAGTTCTGTAGCATCTTGCTGTAATCCTCCTTCCCATATAAAACAAGCTAGCAAAGCTGGGTCACACCCTCCCCAAACTATGAGGAATAATGTTAATTCTTGATTTGCTGTTTTAAGGTTACTTATTTTCTAGGTAGCTATAGGCCATTTAAAAAAGAGGCAAGAATTTTGAGAAAGTTCCCCAAGAGCCACAAAACTTTATAACATGCTGGAGAGTCAGAGCTTCTTGGTCAATCAAGGGAAAGATCAGCATGAAATTTAAAAATATCATTTAAGACATTCTAAAGGAGACTAAAGCTTCTTGATTTCCAGTGAGGACAGCATAAGAGGAGACAAACTCAAACTGCAGTGTGATGAATTTGGGATTGTTAATGAAAGTGCTGATGTTTGAGTGTGGGGGGAAACCACATGCACTCTTGTGGGGGAAAACCACATGCACTCTCTTTAAGGAATTGTGTATTGTCTTTATTGTATTCCTAGGTGGTTAGTTATCTGTTCTCCATGTTTACTAGAAACTGTTAATACAGTATTTATTCAATTTATATCAAAATTAAAATGATATATGCAAGCCCTTTGATTTACAATGTGGTTAAATGCTAATACACTATAACTTGAAAATGTTCTAAGTAAAAATATGCACTACGTGTGCATATATAGCAAGCATGCATATCAATGGCTTCTTATACTGAACACATGGCTAAATAGGAGCTGCAGAGTGTCTCCAGAGAAGGTCAGAACACATAGCATTAGCCCAGGAGAAGACTTAAATTTAGGGTTTTTTTAGGGGGAAGGGAGGGCTATGGTTTAAACTCAGGGTTTCACACATGCTAGGTAAGCCTTCTACCACTGGCTTTTGTTCCCAACCATGTTCAATGTTATATGGTTTCTACTGACTGCCTATCAGTTTCACACTATTCTAAACTCCAAAATTGATCAGTATAGCCACAATATAACCAAGTTGCATTATTATGAATCCCAAACTAGCTTTCCCTAGAATGATATAATTTCCTTGAACAGTATGATAGAATGAATACCCCATCTTAATTAGTTTGGAGCCATGTCATATAATTGGTCAAACAAACAAACCCATAGAAGTTGGTGGACTGGAGAAATTTTTCTCAGAAATCTCATTACATACATATTTTTCATGTTTTTCAACTTCACCATAGGTGGACTAGCAGCTCTGCCTCCTGTCACCTCATCTTCTTGGCAGTTTCTTATTTCTGAATAACAACTATCTCCAGCATCAAATAAAGTATTATGTACTTTAGCAGCCAATTCTGTGGGTGGACTGGATCCTATGGTGCCTTTGAAATTCAACCCCCAGACTTTGCTGCAGATGATTTTGTTATGGTTTGGTTTTTAAATGACTCTGAAAGGTATGCAATAGAGGCTTAACTCCCAGCTGGAGGCACGATTCTGAGGTAGTGGAAAGTTTCATTAGAAGGGAGTGTATTTCTAGGAACTAGATCACTGTGGGGAGGCACTACTCCAAAGGTAGTATTGGGATCCACATCTCCTCCCCTGCATTTTGTTTCCTGACCATGATCAGCTTTCTCTAGCCATGCCTTTCAACCAGGACGTTTCCTGAAGTCACGAGGCAAAATCAGTCTTTTCTCCTCTGAAGCTTTCTTTATTCGGGTGTTTTGTCATGGTGACAGGTAGCTAACCAACAGTGGGGAGATACATCACACTGCAGTGCGTGGCTCACCCTGGACTACAGGGAACATGAGAGCTTGTGAGAGGAGACATAATAGCTTGTCTAGATCCTCACTTCTACCTTGTCTTGAAACAGACTTCTATTTCCCCTTCCTATTATTTCCGTACTTATTTACCCACAACCACTTGGCCATGAAATTGAGTTTATGGGCAACTTCCAGAAAACCCATGGATAAACAAAGTAAAACCTGCTTCTAGGTTTTAAAATCTGATCATGAAAGCTCAGAGAATTTTTTTCCCTTTTGCTTCTGCGGTAAACTTTGGTGTTGGGGGCACTATTTAGCTTTTACTATTTTCTTGTTAAATAGTATTTAATCTGACTGTTGGGTGGACGTGGGTGGCACTCGCATTAGAGCAAAAAAACAAATTCAAAGATATTTCTGAGGCAAAAAATATAGTAACTATTAAATGGTCTTACATTGTACATTATTTATATATAATATGCAACTCAGAAAAGAGAACTAGAAAAGAGTTTCCAGAACATGCTGAAAACAAAATCAGCTCTGTGGTCACAAATTATGACATGTGTTCTCTAGAAAAAAAACACACATTTATTAGCTAGCAGACCATTCTTTTTCAGAATTAACCTACAATGTCATATTGGTGAAATGAGTCAGAGATTCTCTTGACTTGCAAAATGGAGGGCTCACCACGGAAGGGCCAAGAGAATTAAGGGAAAGTCTTAAAATGCTTAGAATATAAACCATAAGGCCATAATATGCGATAGGGTGGGTGTAGAGAGGTGTGTTGTGGGAGACATCTACGTGACTAAGGTCACTAGCCATATAATATAGTTCAGCAAACTCCTGTCAGCCCACATTTAGCATGTCATTTGCTGCTGTGGGGCATGCCCTTAATTGTTCCTAGGAAACAATTCTCTATGATAAGTGACTTTCTTTTTGGTTTGTGGGTCTCTGAAATGAAAATAATAACATTTCCTTTGTGGCATTGTTCTGAGAATTGCAGGAGGTAGCACATATAAGAAGGTCTGACTTCCTGCTTGGTACATGACACTAGTTAACTTCAAAAAGCTGTGATTATTGCTAGTGCTGGAAGGTGGTATAAAGCATAGAAGAGCATGTGTTTTGAGATTCTCTAGTATTCTCCTTAAATCTGAATTTTTTAAAGTACAAGTCGTACCATGTCCTTGGGCACATCATAAAATTGGAATAATGTCACTTATTTTATATGGTTTCTGTAAGGCTTAACTGAAATTACTTAGAAAAAGAATCGAGCGCTGTGTCCAGCACATGAAAATTGATGAGAGAATGAGAGCTAGCTCAAAGAAGTTGTCCTGACTGTTTTACTGTCTTATTCCTCTAGGGAATTTTATGGTGTCTGGTAGAAGATCTTTGGCCTAGTCCATGCCTGATGCTTTGCAAAAGTAGTTATTATGCTATAGGAGTCTTTGGCAACTATTGGGGGAGAAGATAAACATAGAGGAAATGAGAATTTCAAGGGGCTGTTTCTCTCATGGGTAAGAAGTGTAGGGTTGGGCATGGAAAGGGGGAGTTTTTCAGCAAGTTTGTAGGCCTGACCCATATGAAAAGGAAAAGCCTAAGAAAGATGGTTAGGTGGGAGAACCCCAGCCAGCAATACAGCTCTTAGAAAGATACTGGAGGGGTTTCCTGCCAGGCAGACATGGCCTAGTCATGCTTAGCAACTAATCGGACATAAGCCCAGCTTTGGTATGAATGACTCAGTGGATCAGAAGTTTCGGGAGCTGAAGACTGTTGGCAAGCTCTACCCCAGTAGAAACATCTGAATTCTGTACCATCATGACCACTGCAAAAGGCCAAGCTAATTTTCATTCCAGTCAGAATTGTTAATTGGGTCTCTGGAAGGCCCAATGGACTAGGGTCAACTGTTCAACCCAATGTTCAAGAGACTAATAGTGAAAAGCAGGAAAAAGAGACTTACTCAGTGTGGCATGCTGGATAGAAGAACAGATAAAAGGGGTCCAGTGATGCCAAGTCCACTTTTAGGGTGCTGAGTTAATCTTTGGGCTTGAACAAAGGAAGAATTGGGACAAAGGGTGGTAGATATGCACAATCTAGGAGTACTGGTCAACGTGGTCTGCTTGATCATTATCTCAGTTCCAGTTCTGCAAGGTGGCTCCTGGGACATGATAGCTCCTGCTTCGGGGTGATAGTATTATGGGTGATCTGCCTGTGAAGCTCCACTGGATCTGAGGTGACTTCATACATAGAAAGTGACAGAGACTTTCAGGTACCTTTTTAGGAGTCTGAAACAGGACTAAGTTAAAAGCTGAAAGTAAGATGCCTAAAGGAGAGAGACAGAAAATGAAAGCAGAGACACCAGGCTTTCATCCTGCTCTTGCGAGTCCAAGTGAGGAGTCAGTACTTTTCAGCAAAAGCAATTTCTCAATGCCTGCGATAAAAAAACCTTTGTTCTTAGTAGTTAATTCCTTGTCTATGTCAAGCCCTCATAGCAGACTCTAAATGTGGAATTGAATCAAATTTTCTAGTGAGTAATTGAAACATTCATTGAACAAATAAAATACTATGAAAAGACAACTCCGTTTCCATTTGGAAAAGAACAATAAGGGTGTGGATTTGCCCATTTTAGTTTATTTCTCCACTCTCAGTGTTTAGACAGGGTCTCATGTAGCTCAGATGTGTCTTGAAGTCATGATACTCCAGCCTCAGTCTCTCCAGTATGGGATTATAGGCATGTGCCAACAGACCCAACTAAACTAAATATTCTTAAATCATACTTTTAGTCAGACAGTTTCAGATCTTGTTATGGTTTCTATTTCTGTCTGCTTTGAACTATCCAGATGCACATAAAGTTTCTGTTTTGGAGGGATGCTAGGAATATAATAGTAGAGATAGATTCAAGTGACATAGTTCTTAAGTGATCCCACTGAGGAGCCTTTGCTTTTGCCCTATTGTTCCATTATCTTCCCTCTTGGTGATATAGAGGAAAGGTTTGGCTCTCTACCTTCTTATGCTCAGTTATTTGGGTCTATGAATTGAACTGACAGAACATAGATCACCAGGAGAAAAGTCATATTATTGTCACCTACATGCATGTATGTATGAGAATTCACATTGGATGTAACTGAAAGAGCAGCTGGACATTGGGACTTATTGTAGTAGGAGGAGTGAGCTGCTTGTTCCAGCCGCCTGGCTAGCTTAACCCCTGAAATAACCACACAGAAATTGTATTAATTAAATTATTGTCTGGCCCATTATATCTAGCCTCTTTTTGGCCAACTCTCACATCCTGATCTAACCCATTTTTAATAATCTTTGTAGCACCACGAGGTCGTGGCTTACCGGGAAAGATTTTAACCTACATCTGTCTCAGTCAGGAGCTTCATGGCATCTCAACTCTATCTGCTGCTTTTTTCCTCCCAGAATTCAGTTCTGTCTTCTCCACCTATTTAAGTTCTGTCCTATCAGGCTAAGCAGTTTCTTTATTGATTAACCAATGAAAGCAACACAGAAGGACCTCCTACACCATTTTCCCTTTTTCTGTTTAAACAAAAAGGAAAGGCTTTCACATTAACATAGTAATATTATATATAACAAAACAGTTATCAAGCAAGAATTACAGTTATAATATTTATATCTATTTTATCTTTTATCATAACAAAGAAAAATTATAACTAACCATTCTTCAACTCCATCAAAGACTCCAGAAGGATATAATATTACCTAAGTAAATGAGAAGTAAGCAACTTACAAAACTTTAGAAATCACAGAGCTATCTCACTGCCTGTGCAGTCACCCAAAGTTCCTCTGTACTGTTGGGGCATCCATCTTCAGCCTACAGGCCCATAGTATCCAGCAGACATTTCCATGAAGCAGGAGGTAGATAAGCCTCCTTTCTTTATATGTTACATACTGTCAGATGTTTTGTCAATGGAAAGAATAAACAGTGGAACAGACTAAGGCATGGTAGAACCTACTTTTAAGAAAGAAAAACAAAGAAAGATCAGAACTGTTTCAGTCAGAACATTATTGGATGTAGAATAGGAGTTGAACGGAGGCAAAGCTATGTGGATGGAAGAGAAACAATGAAAAATACCAGAGAGGATGTTGTAATAGGAGCAGCGGGACTGCGTCCCCAGCACCCCTGCCACCTGCTAGTTTATGCCCCAAAATAATTACATGGAAACTGTATTCTTTTAAACATTGCCTGGCCCATTAGTTCCAGCCTCTTATTGGCTAGCTCTTACATATTGAACTAACCCATTTCTAATAATCTGTGTAGCCCACGAGGTGGCTTACCAGAAAAGATCTTAACCTGCGTCTGTCTGGAGTGGGAGAATCATGGAGACCCCTTGACTCAGCTTCTTTCTCCCAGCATTCTGTTCTGTTTACTCCGCCTACCTAATTTTATGTCCTATTAAAGGGCCAAGGCAGTCTCTTTATTTAACCAATGAAATTAACACAAGCCAGAAGACTCTCCCCCATCAAGAGGAAATTCAGGGGCAAGCAATAATAACTGCTTTGTAGTTGGATAAACTTACTGCATAAGAATACCCAACAGTTAATACAAATGTGAGACCAATACAAGAGTCACAGTCTTGTGGAACTGACAAGGCCTAGTAAATCAGCAGCAAACCTTGAGAAATTAAAATTGTCAGTGAAGGTCAGAGCTAGGAATACAACTACTATGACCCCTTCTAAATTTCTTCTCAAGTAGAACGTGAGAATGGAAATGAAAACCAATAGCTTTGATGCCAGGATTTGGGAGAATGAGTTGAAAGTCTTGAGCAAAATACCAAGTGAGTTCTATGATTTCAAATTGTTTCTATATCTAAGCATCTCTGAGATGTGAGGGAAGCCATTTTATTTTAATGTGTGAGTTTAGTGACCTGACTGGGGATTTTTTTGCCTTTGACTAGAATGATGCAGAACTAATTGATTCACCCATATGTGTGCTATGAATATGTTGAAATAGTACCCAAAGTGGACAGTTGTTTGATAGCCTTTGTCAAAGGATATACATATATGATATGGAAATTGATTCTTATTTTTAGCAAATAGGCATGTATTCAATAATATTTGTTATGATTTCCAGTTTACTTTCCATTGCTGTGATAAAGATTATGACCCAGAACAATCTGGAGGAGAAAAGGTTTCCTTATACAACTCTCAGTTCATCAGTGAGAAAAATCAGAGCAGAAACTCAAGCATGGACCTTGAAGTAGAAACTGAAGCAGAGACCATAGATGAATGCTACTAACAGGCTTGCTTCTCTTAGCTTGCTACCTTTTTTATAAAGTCCAGGCCCACTCGCCTGGGGATAGTATTGTCCATAGTGGTATGTGCCCTCACATCAATTAGCAATTAAAAAAAATGTTTCATAGACATGGACAAAGGTCAGTATGCTCTTAGCTATTCTTTAGTTGATGTACCTTTTCACATGTAACTCTAGCTTGTGTCAGATTAACAAAAACCAACCACCACAGTTTGCCATTGTTTTACAACAAAAAGGTCTGTAAATCTGCAAACCTGAATATTAATTAATAGGGAAATTCTGCAGTTTGTTGTAATAGCATCATGCAATGTAGTTATGAAAATTTGATCTTCATCTACTGAGCTTCATAGATAACTATTAGGACAAAAATTGCATGCTGTTCAAAACCATTTTTCAAAATTCTCCCTTGAGAGACATTGAACCTTACCTTGTTTATAGCAAATAGGAAAATTATTAAATTATAGTTGTTTAAATAATGGTAGAAGCTAGATCTCCTTACTTTGTTTTTGGACCATTTGTCTATGTTGCAACAAAGTGAAAACCATCCTGAGACTATGATGAGAGGATAGTAAAGTACACCTTGTAAAAGTTAGAAACATAAGATGATTTGCAGAGTTCAATATACCATAATGGGTATGCTAAATTATTTTTTTAGAGTAACTACTTTTGAAATTCTTCTAGGACTGAGAACATAGCTCAGTGGAAAAGTGCTTGCCTAACATGTTTCAGAACAGAACAGGAAGTGCTATTCCTGAGACAAGGAAATCTATTGTTGCATGCTACTTATCAAATGCAAGAGTAGAGAAAGAATCAAACCTGGCTCATCTGATAGGCAAAGGATCATGTATATTACATCATATCTGGCAGATATGTGACAGACGTTGTGGTTCTAAAGTCATTTTCACATCCAGTTCCTCAATTATCAGAGAACTAGATATATGCCTGTTACTTCATAAGAAAAAAATTAAAGTAGAACTAGATTAGATCTGCCTAAATTCTGCTTCTGAGTGCTCACTAAATTGTATAATTGATAAAATCTTTATATGGAGTCACCCAAGAGAAAAATTCAATGTTTCTTCATCTAAGTTGGGATTGAGATAGTCTTTGGGGTAAATAAATGCATGACTGTGTTGTGGATCCTATCACTGTGGGGGAGTAAAGGCAGGAACTTCAAATAACTCTATCATATCCATTGTCAGTAGCAGAGAGAAATGAAAGCTGCATGCATCTTCAGTTGCTTGTGCTCATTTCGATTCCTCTATGCTTACACAGTTCAAGATGTCTTTTCCTATAGAATGATGCCACCCACAGTGGGCTGGGTTTCCACACATAAATTAATGCAACCAATAAAATCCTCCGCAATCATGTCCACATCCCAACATGCCTTAGACAATTTATCATTGAGATTCTCTTACCGGGTGACTTTACATTACATCTAGATAACAATTAAAACTTAGCCATCACATTGTCTAATCTCTGGCTTTTCTTAGTATTCTACACACCACCACCACCACCACCACCACCTCTCGACATATTAAAAATATTGGGAGAAATACCAGATCAGACAGCTAAAATAGAAAAATAGAGTGAAGAATTATTATTGAATCATGGACCTAAGGAAGATAGGCAACCATAGTGAACCAAAGTTTGGGGCTACTCTTCTCCTGGGTTATTTGTTATTTGCTTAGAATAGACTGACAACTTAAACGTTTCAAAAACTATGTTTGATAGCTTAACAAAGGCACAGACAGAAAGTTTGGCAGCCAGAGTTCTCTCAGGCCATGGGATGTTGAGAGGCTGACATGAGATTCCCTCTGATATTTGTACAATGATATTTGTAAAGTAACTTTAATATTAGAATGACAGAAATGAAAGGAAGAGATTTTAGGAAATCAGCATTCAAAAAATACCCTCAGAATATTTCAAATTAATGAAAAGATATCAAGAATAATAATCAAGTCCAAGAAAGACATATAAAATGAAATGAGAACCTAGACATGTCATAGTAAAAACTCCTAAAAACCCCAAATAAAGAGATGTCCTTAAAGACAGAATAAAATTATAAATTATTTTAAAGAAGAAAGAAACAGAATTACAACGGACTTACCAGCTACAGCATTACAAGTCCAAATATTTTGAAATTATAGCTTTAACATGTTCAAAAAAAGCAAGCATTATCTTAGACTTTTATACCCAGTGATCATTTTTCAGTAATAAATGTTGCTAATGAAGCATAATAGTATTATCAAAAATTTTAATATCATAAATACTTATTATTCTATAGTTTCTGTAGTCCAGGACTATGAGAATGTGTTTGATGGGTCCTCTGCGTGGCTGCAAAGAAGATATTGATGAGAACTTGATCCTCATGAGAGAATCTATTAAAGAAGAATATGTTTCCAAGCTCATGTGGTTGTTGGCAGCACTTCCTTCCTTCCAGGCTGGCAGAATGGCTGAGAGCCTCAGCTTCTTGCTGACTTTCAGCAGGAGGCTCTGTGTTTCAAATCACATGCTGTAAGAGGAAAGGTGAAAAATCAATAAGCCTAAGCATTCTTCTCAAGCAATTAGAAAGATGTTACTGGTTAGAAAAAAAAATTCCTGGGCAGTAGAGGCTGGGATAAGAGGCCTTTGGGTTCAAGGCCCGAGCATGGACTACAGGCTATGCTGTCTCAAAGGAGAAATAAGGGATGAGTATATAAACAAATAACAAAGAAGTGGGCCAGGCACAGTGGCACACACCTTTGGTTATAGCACTTGGGAGGCAAAAGCAGGTGAGTTCGAGGCCAGTTTTGTTACATAGTTGAGTTCCAGGCCAGTCATGGCTTCAAAGTGAGACCCTGTCTCACCAAACAAACAGAACAGAGAAAGGCACAACAGAAATAACGCCTGTAAGTTACATCATAAACTGTAGAAAAATGCGTTAAGAGACATTTAGACCCAACAGTAATAAACTTAAAATATTTAGTTGAACTACACAAAGTGATGTGAAGGATACATTAGAGACGTGACTCAAGAAAGAATCCAAAATCTAAAAATGACAAAGTCACCATCCTGCACTTAACTCTAAGGAAGCTGAGGCAGTGTTAGAGTTCAGAGACAGCTTGAACTGCATAGTGAGGTCTGGGTCAGCCCATGCTACAAAGTAATACCTTGCCTCAGAAAATCAAATTGGATTTTTAAATGGAATTTATGAGCTCTTTTATGAAGAAAATCCCCAAGTGATTTTATTAGCGAATTCTGCTGAACACTAAAGGAGAATAGAGTGCCAATTTGTCAGAAAGACATGCAAAACATCGAGAAAAATGAACTACTCTGTACTTTCAGAAATAAACATAGCCAGAAGTACTGAAAATCTAATCTACGTAAGAAGCAGTATCTGAAGTCAATATCACCAAAGAACACATGCAAAAGCTCAAGCAATATAATAACCACAGCAATAATGAGCTGACAAGTTGCGTTTGTTTGTAGAAAGTCTGGGTAGCCTTAACAACAGTGTTGTACAGTGTGATTCACCACAGCGATAGGGCTAAGCTTCGACAGATTGTATAAGCACCTCCACAGAAGCTGAAAAGCATGGTTGAAAAAATTCTATTGCCATCAATGGCTCTAAAAGCTCCACTAAACACAGTAGTAACAAAATGGAACTTTCTTAAACAGATACAATTATCAACTGGGAAATAAATGATAATGGCAACTACAATTGATAAACATTGGAAGCTCTCACTTTATGACTGAGACTAAGATAAGTCAACTTTGTCTTTTATTTTTCACTGGACTGGAGTATCTTGATAGCACAATGGGAGATAAGCTTAAATCTTAGGCAGAGAAAAGAGAAATAACTGAGTTCTACAAATTTGATTGTCCTTGCTTTATTTGGGAAAGGGTGTGCCTGGGGCTAACTGATTCTTCCTTTGTACATCTCTATTTACCTGTTCAGTCTCCCAAAGTTAGCTCTGTGAAAATCAAATAACCTATCTAGGAAAACAAATTTGAAAAATAATGTGGTTTATGGCTACTTGAACTGACTTCTGAAAGGAGTAAACACTTACATTCAGCCTAGGTCCATCAGATGGGGTTTATTGAGTGTGGTGGTTTGAATGAGAAAGGCCCCCAAGAGTTCATATATCTGAATGCTTGGTCTCCAGTTGATGGAACTATTTGGGAAGGGTTAACTGGTGTGTTCTTGTGGAAGAGGTGTGTCTTTGTTGGAGGAAGTGTGTCACATGGGGTGGGTTTTGAGGTTGAAAAAGCACACAACGTTCCCAGTTGGCTCTCTTTCTTTCTCTGCCTCATGCTTATTGATCAGATACAAACTCCCAGGTACTGCTCCAATGACACGCCTACCTGCTTGCTGCCATGTTCCCCACATGATGACCATGGACAGATCCTCTGGAACTGTGAGCATCAAATTTCATGCATTCCTTGATAAGTTGACTTGGTTATGATGATGTACTGAAGGTGTATTATTTTTAAAGATATTTTTTCTTGGCCTGTTTTTTGAACAAAATTAGCAGGGTGCTGACACATGTTTGAGTACTTCCAGAGTGACGGATGAATGTTGTGACTCACTTACTCTTAACAAAAATGACGTATAGTTGGTCACTGCATGTACAGGGAAGTGTCTAAGCATCATGCTAATGGATGAGTAAGCACAGCTGGCAGCATCAGAGTGACAATACAACAACTTATTTTAAGACTTGCTATTACCAGACAAGTTTAAAAGCAAGGGCAATCATGCTAGAATCAATACAGAACTTTGCATGATAGACAGACAAGCCATCCTAATGTGAAGGGAACAAGAGTTATCAGCTATTAAAAATGATATTTTCCTCCAAATCTCCCCAAAATGAGGATTTCTCCGTTGTTCTTAGATAGCTACTCAAGTGGCAATGGGGGAAAAATTGCCTAGGGAGTTACTAAGAAGGTAAAAATGTGAATATTAAATTGTGGCTTGTTCAGATTGGTACAATTCTACTCGGAAGTGTGTCCGTTTGCCCCCTAAGTAAATCTAGAAAACTTCCACAGATAACATTATCTCATTTTTAGTCTGTGTTAAGTGGTCCCAGCTAACCTCTGTTAGCTTTTTTTTTTAACTCTCATTTTGGCTGACGTGGGGTCAAATGTTTGTAATGTCAAAACAATGGAGTATTTTTTTAAAAAACCATAGTCAAAGTGGGTGGCTGCTTCTCATGACCATGTCTGCAAGTCTTCCACGTACTGAAGGTTCATGTTTTCATTTATTGCACCATTCTCAACTGCATGAAGTGTGTTGCTCCTGAGTTGACAATGGCATATCAGCAACACGGCACTGCAAGGATGCAAGCAAAAGCATATGGAAACAATTACCAGTAATTACAGCATGAATTAGAGTATACTAAGTAGGTGTTTATGTATCGAAGTTTTGATTTTTAAACGATTGTCCCTTTGAAGTAGCCAAATAGTCTTGTGATTAGATTTTCAGTGTGATTTCCAAATTCTAGCCAGGATACTTCTCCTTATTACACCTCCATCCTTTCAGTCTCGTCATTCGATGGTTCAGAGAGTAGCGTGCACTGTACTGGGTATCACAGGTAGACAGGAATGCATCATACTGGGAATATAATATAGCTTAACTAATGTTCGACTACTGGAAGGGAATGCAGACATTCCATCCCTGTAGGACAGGCCCCAAAGCTGCAAGAGCAAGCTATATAGACCCCTAGTTTAACATTTACGTACAGTACACATGTGGTGTACAATTGGCTGTGCTTCTCCCTGACTGCACTTGGAGTGCCCGGGTTCTAAGTTTCCTCCTACACTCCCAGCTTATTGCCTCAATTAAACTCAGAGTGGATACACTCCTAAAGGTTTTATGTACTGGGCAGAAGACAAATTCACAGGAATGTATTTGTGCACTTGTAGCTGCTGCCCCAAGGCTCCAGAAAGAGCTTTCCACTGAAACTGAATACACTGGAGTATGCCTTTCCAGTTGCTGGTGTTTTATTTATGTTCTAGTCAATAAGTTTCATAGTACTTTACTTTATGGAATCATTGGATGCTACAGCTTAATCCATAAAGATGGTGCCTCCCTGATTCTTTCTCTGTCTCTTTTGCTTCCCTATTTCTTCTATACAAAGATCAATTTTAGGCTCACAGGGTTGGGCTGAAAACGACACCTCCCCTTAAGATATAGACACTTCCCAATTTTAATTTCCTGTGAATGCTGAGTTTTCATAGAAATGGATGTGATTAAAATATTTTATTTTATTGAGCTAGGGTCTCATTATGTAGCCCAGGCTAGTGTGGAATGCCCATCCTTCTCCTCTATCTGTGAAATTCTCTAACGATTGTGCACCACTATACATGTCAGTGATTAATCATGAGTCACAGAGCTTGGATTACCCCAGTGTGGCCTAAATATAATCACACATGTCCCTATAAACAAAGAGGCAAAGCTGAGTGTTGTGCACAGCTCCTGTTTATTATTAGAGGCACAGGCAGGAGAATTGGCATGATAGAAAGGCCAGCCTGGGCTACATAGTAAGTTTAAGGCCATTCTAGGCTACATAACAAGACTCCATCTTAGGCACCAATATAAACAAACAAAAATGAAGCAGATGTTTAATAGTGGGCAGAGCCCGCTTATGTAGTTAGAGGAGTCCACAGACGAATGCTGTGTATTTTTGCTGAGAATTATCATAGTATACGCTAGTTTTCTATTGTTCCATACCAAATTACCACAAAGATATGAATTCCTAGAATGAAGGATCATGGAACCACCTTAAACCTTGTCTGTTGTAATGTATTTATTTAGTAGGTTATATGGAAAAATGTTGGTTTCACATGATAAATAAGTTCTCAATATCTAAGGTATAGCATGATGACAATAGTTCACAATATTGTACTGTATACATAAAGCCTCTAAAATAATAGACTTCCAGTGTCCCCATATCCACACACATCCAGCTTACTAAGATAAAGTACTATTTGAGCTGATGTGGATGTCAATTAGCTTGACTAAAATGACTAATTCATCCTGTATGTATATATCCACTCATCAAGATGTCCAATCTAAACATGTGCAGAGAGCACTTGACTTAGTTACATCCCAAGAAATTTATCATACATTGAAAATATTCCAAATCTAAAAATGTATTGGATGGATCTAATGTAGCAGCATCACAGAAGGGATGTTTCTTTTTACTGTGTGCTGCTAGCCCAGGAGAAGATAGCAACAACTCACAATTTGATGTATGGTGACTATTGCATGTGTATCACATTTCACATCATCACAAAGTTGAGCCATTTTAAGTTGAATCTTATCTATATAAATTTTTATCAATCATATCTCAATAAAGTTTAAAAATTTTTCAAGAAGAACCTTCCCCAATCCATGCAAAGTCTCATGTAGGATCAGCACTTCTTTTCCCATGCCAACCCTTATTAATACATTGTTTTAGTAAAAAAAAAAAAGCTCAAATGATAAAGCAAGGGATAGATATGTAACCTTCCGAGGGAAAGTGGCTGAAATGTGAAGGAATGGAGGCACAGTGTAGATTTATAAGCATTCCTTCCACTTTCATAACTTAATTTCTAGAGGCTTCCATGGTTTCTTGCCATATGGCCCTTCCTGTGGCTCCTCGCACAACATAGCTAATGCTAGCATTATTAGAACGTGTCTGGTTTGGGGAAAGAGAAATCTCAATAAATAAACCACCACAACTGAAAATATCTCCTGTTGGCTGAAATAATTCTTTTTATCAGACAAGATACTTCCCACACAGATTTTATAAATATGCATTTGTTGTAAGTCACGCATTCACTTGATGAGTTTAGAAAGCACAGGCTGCTTACTAGCCCCATGTGGGTGTCTCTGGGTTCTTTCTATTACATTGCAGAATGAGTTGTAATGTGTGATGGGAGATTCTTAAAAATAGTTTTAACCTTCAGAGCCCATGTTCTTATTCCTAGCTTATGCCTCTCTGGCCTCCTTCTCCTCACCTTAAAGGCCTTTTGTAGTGTTTGCTTTAATTCCCTTCTAAAATCTGAGTTGTATGTCCTTTAAGGTTCTGCATGGTTTTCCTAATATAACAAATTCCTAAAGACTTCTTGAATAATGAGGGTAGCCATATTGAAGATGAAAAGATGTTCTTTTAGGCTATGATCACATTATGTTCCCTGAACTTGAAATGCATTCTTGCTTTCTTTCAGCTCATATGCTCCAACTCAGTTTGTTAGTGTTTTCCTTTGTTTGGGTTATTTATGAATTTATATTATGAAACATTTCAAGCATAAAAGAAATATAGAGAGTAGCATAATAAACAAACATGTCCTTACCATCTGTCTAAAAAATATTGATATTGTGCCATCTCTACCTCAAATGTATATTTCTTTTTCATTTTTAAGCTGAACATTTTTAAGCAAACGAAAAGTAGTGCAACATGACAAACTCCTGTCTACCTGGTATTCATTCTCTCATTTTTTTCTATTCATTATCAGCTTTCTCCACTCCCCACATGCACATCTACAGTCCAAGTTGAAGATCTCAGGATGAAATTTCACTACTAAATACTTTCACATACACACCTATTAGGTATGAGGTTTTCTGCTACATAACTTCCATATAGTAGCTGTACACAGGAAATGATTCCCTTACCTTGTTTGTATTCAACCCATGTAAATGACAACTTTTTCCAATTTCTCCCCAAATATCTTTAATAATACTTACTTTTTCACATAAAACCAGTCATGTTGAACTTCCCACATTTGTTTTTATAAAGCTACCCTTATGCTTATTTCATATATCAGCTTTTTGAGGTCATCAGGGTAGTTATTTAGTGGCCTGTTTCATAATTTGAATGTCTTACAATTTTCTATCATGGTTCTATTTAGCATCTTCTCTTGTAACTTGTATCTTTCAAAAACTGGAAAGGATTTCTCTTTCCCATTAACTTATTAATTAATTATTTTAATGCAGATTGATGTCTGGGCCAATGATGTCACCGACAACCTATAAGCTGGGATTTTCTGTCAGTGGATCCTCATATAACAGTTGTTTTGTTGCAAAGAAAAGCATCCAATGAACTCCGGTTCATCTCTTAGAGTGGTTATTTCATGTTTTGCTTTAAACAAATTTCAGAATTCCCTGTTTGAGAATTCGTTACCCACCAGCTTGTCAGACATGCTTCAAGGGCTGCTCCTAGGGAATGTCAGTTCCTGGCATCATCAGCTAGACCCTGTGGGCAGGCAGAAGAGTCTCATTTTCTACAGAAAATCCCCAGGGATAGAAACATGGGTACTGGCAGCTGCAAGTCCATTGACAGCAGCCCATGACTATCCTCCATTTACGAAGCTCTGTTTATTCAGTGTGTTACCATCACTTCCTATGATCATCTGATACTTAAGGCCTGTCACACTTAGTCAGTGGGAACCTTTGAAAATGTGCTTGTCCTCGATTCTCTTTGGCCATGTCCTTGCTTTCTGGCATACAATGAATCAGAATAATCTTGTAGTTCCCCTGTCACAGACCTGGAAGTAAACACTTCTGAATATGATTGTATAATCAATTTCTGTTCTTTTGATTAGCTGAGTTTTACAAATTCATGTTGAAAATTTAATTTAAATTTACCAATAAAAATTTTTTACTTAATTTTTCTAGTATTTTTGCCCTTGTTTTCCCTTATACCAGTAATGTGGTTTCTTTTCTAATAATATCAACTTCTTCGAGTTTACCATATTACCATTGCTACTAAGAGGAGATTGTCATCTCTGAGAAATTGTTTTTCTTATTACATCACAGGAAAATGTATAACAAGTATACACTATTCACAATAACTTGAAATAATTCTCTGTTTTTTTTGTTTTTAAAGCACCTTGACATATAGCTATAATCATTTTTTTATTTGAGAAATTTTGTTATTTTTGGATACAGTAAAGTGCACAATTTATCAAAATGTATATAAGAAAATAAGCAGAGGAATCTGCCCTTTTGAATGTCCTAATTTACCTTTCTAGTGATTATTTTTGCACATGTATTTTTATTTTTCCTGGTTCTTACTTATGTGTTAGCCTACTATACATACCATATGTATTGTATATATTTCTCTGTATCATTTCCTTCTTACTAATATATTCTGGTGGTTACTCTACTTAATTCATAGAGATTGTCCCCATTATCTTTTAAAATTGTGCATTTATTCAGAGGGCCTAGGTCAGTCCCATGCAGGGTTGGTACAGTCTCTGTGAGCCCAGGTTGGTTGATTCTGTGGGGTGTCCTTGCACCGACTGTCTCCTACAATCCTTCCTCCCTTTCAGCAGTAGGATTCCCCAAGTTTGTTTGGCTATGGGTCTGCAACTGTTTCCATCAACTGAAGACATCATCAATCTATGAGCATAACAGAATATCGTTAGGCATCATAGAAATTGACATTTTTCCTCCAGTCATGTTCATACAGTATAAAAACACACTGCTATAATTTTCCTTCCAAAATCTTATTCTCTCCAATAGTTTGTTTTTGTCTAATTGCTTTGGTTAATCCTTCCAACATTATGTTGATAGTTCTGGTTTCAACAGTAGTGAGGGTGCTTGTAATAGAATCCCTATTAATAGACTTGTTTCATTTAATTTTATTTCACTGCGATAAGAAAGACTACTACCTATTAAATGCTGTTATAAGAAAGGGTTTTAATCATATATGCTTATTTAATGTCTATGATAATAATACATACTTGAACCTATAATAAAATGTATCATTATGTTAATGGATTTTTCCTTTAACAGCAGTCGAACCTTTCTTGCATTCCTGGAATGTATGTAAAGGAACATTGCTCACTGACATTCCAGTGAAAACACTTGAGAAGTATAAAAGCTCAACGAAAAAGCCTTAAAAGTCTTTGACTATAATATAGATGGTTCCTTCGCTTTGGGAAACAGTTTAGCAATTTCTTAAATGGCTGAATGTTGAGTTACCATAGGCTCTAACAATTCTGCTTCCAGGTATATAACTAAGGAAAATATAACATATGTTTCCAGGAAAACATTTATATGGACATTTATCACATAATTATTCTTAATTCCTGAAATTTGTAGCGGTGTAAACGAATGCAGACAGATTGTAACAATATATATAGCTTTAATGTCGAAATAGACTTACAGAACCACCGTTCCAGCGGAGACCAGGAAAGCAGCAGCAAGGCTGGGAGCATGCTTGCCAAATTTATAGGCAAACATTAGCCCGAGGCGAATGCGCCCACCAAGGGGCGGGACTTATCCCTACATCTCCCCTTTTTGTCTAAATAAGACAGAACCAAACCAAATACAACTATATACAATAACAACAAATAATAAATATAACAAACAATATTGAGAACAAAAGCTTTGCTAAACATTCTATCTCAAGGAGTCCAAATAATGTAGAGAGTAACTACAATTATATAATCTTCAACTCTGTCAAAGATCTGAGAAGGGAATAAACACTACTCAACAAACGAGATATATCCAAAATGTGCAACAATTGACAGAGACAACTGACTACCTGGGCAATCACCCAAAGTGTCGTTTGCAATGCTGAGTCAACCAACTTTGGCTAAGGCCTAACATAACTGACATACCATTATTAAAGGCAAGGAACTTTTCAAAACTATCTTACCCTGTCTTGGCAGGATATGACAGTCCTGTTTTATCCATTGATGCATGCTCTGTATCTCTGTCAGTGGTTGAGGTATGGGCATTTCTTTGCCCAAAGGCCAGTTCTGCCAAATAGAAAGGCTCCAGATGGAGTGTCTTTGGTACTCAACATTCTCTCGGGAATAGAGAGGTGTTGCCAGGAGCAATTGTGTCTCACTATCACGAAACTCTGAGTTAGATTAAAGGCCATTTTCTACAGCTCTTTGAAGAGGTCGAAGATTATCTATCTATACTGAGTATAATCTCTATATATCTAGAGAACTTGATTAGTCTAATTATAAATGACAAACTTAGATGACTATTTATCTATATAATTCTCAATATCTATCTAACTTAAAGATAAGACAATAAACAACTGTGTAACAAATAAGGATAATGACTTCCAAATATAAACACTGTACAAATATACATTGCAATATGGTAAATATATATCAATACACAAACATTATATAAGTATCTTAAAAAGAGGTAGAAATGTACACTGCAATATGGTAAATATATAAAATATATATATATCAATACAATATATGTCAATACATAAAAATGTTTTAAACAGACATAGAAACATGCATGCATATAATAGTCAATATAATTTAACTTTTTATCAATATACAAGAATCAATACCAATATATTTGTCTAAAAGCAGTAACTCACAATTATAAATCTATTATCCCATCATTCCCTATTTCTTTTTTTTTTCAAAATGATCCCTGAGCTTATAAATTTCCTCCACCAACCTCCCAACCCCTAAATGATGTCCCTAAACCCAGGGGTAAACATTACTGGGAGAGGGTATGTCGTCCTCTAGAATTACTTCCAGCTGTTATGGGGGTGACGTTCTTTCTGGGGGATCCTGTGAAAGTAAAATGATGGTTAAATTTCAAGATCAATGTCTTTTAAAATTGCAAATAGTCTCTGAGTATTTTGTGGAGGTCTGGCCAGAATGTTGTACAAGATGTGCACCATTTCAGCTAACCAAGTTGGGATCATCTTGTGCAGCTGGTATCCAAAACAGGTCTTGTAGTAGAGCTATCAGTATCATGACATCATATCAACCAGGTAGAGTTGTTGTTGAGGGGCCCCATCTTCTTCCTGGAAACTTCAAATGTCACTTCAGGAAAAACTCATTGTTCATTGTAAAAAACTTAAACATTAATCATATAGACCTATATAGACATACATATATATATATTCAATGAAAGGCATGATAGATATATTCGATGAAAAGTATGATAGATATGAAGAAAAGCAAAGATGTTTTCTAAACTCATATTTCTTTCTGTCCCATATCATGGCTCTTGACATGAGACAGAAACTCCAGAAACTCTGGGTTTTTCTCTTACTAACAGGCTTGGAATTGGAGAGGGACTGAGCCAGAGTCCAACTTCAAAACCAGCTCTATATATTTATAAAGAAATGTTTAATAAGACATATATATATATATATATATACATATATATATATATAAATTTATACTTAAAAATGTGTCCATCCATCAGTAATTAAATATTCAGGGTCCCTCAATTTCTTTGAAGATGAGTATTTTCCTGTGGAGATAAGAAAAGAACCCTGCCTCCAACCTATCTGTATTTCTTACTATCAGTATGTTCGCCATCCTTATGAAAGAATTGTTATTTATCATTTCCAGGTGGCTTCTCTTCTTCAAACTGAACCTTTATTAATTTTGACGGTATCCATAATATTTCCTCACCTGTGGAGATAAGAGCAAAACCCCTTCCCCAACGTAGCACATCTCCTGGCTTCCATTGTGAGGTCAGCACATCCTTGAAATAAACTGGTTGATTTAGTTCAGTAGACTTTTCCATTATCCAATGTCTTTCTGCAGCCTTTGTTCCCTTCTCATTAGCGTTGAGAAAATTCAAGGTTAACAAAGCATTATGTAACCTATTTCTGCGGGTGTTTTCCACACCTTTTTGTTTGTTCAACATATCCTTTATAGTTCGATTTGATCTTTCTATGACTGCTTGACCTATAGGATTGTATGGTATACCTGTAACATGCTTGATATTGTAATAATCAAAAAACCGTTTCATTTTCCTAGAGACATAAGCAGGACCATTGTCCGTCTTTATTTGTGTAGGTATACCCATGATAGCCATGACTTTTAATAAATGAGTGATTACTGAATCAGCTTTTTCTGAACTTAAAGCAGTTGCCCACTGAAAGCCTGAATAAGTGTCAATGGTGTGATGAACATATTTTAATTTGCCAAATTCTGCAAAGTGGAACACATCCATCTGCCAGATTTCATTCCTTTGGGTGCCCTTTGGATTAGCCCCTGCAGGCAGTGGCATTTGGTTATAGAAAGAGCAAGTAGGGCATTTCTTTACAATCTCCTTAGCTTGTTGCCATGTAATTGAAAACTCTTTCTTCAAACCTTTGCTATTAACATGATGTTTTTTATGAAATTCAGAGGCTTGTAGCACATTACCAATCAATAATTGATCAATTTCTGCATTACCTTGTGCTAGAGGACCTGGCAGACCTGTATGGGATCGGATGTGTGTTATGTACATAGGGCAAAGCCTGTTTCTGATCAAATCTTGAACCTGGAGAAACAATGAGGTTAGTTCAGTATCATCAGGTATAAATTCAGCAGTTTCAAAATGTAAAATAACTCTTTATGCGTATTGTGAATCTGTAACTATATTAATAAGTTCTTTAAAATCCCTTAGCACCATAAGAATGGCATATAATTCCGCCTTCTGGACAAAATTATGCGGACTTTGTTCCACCTTATCCAAGTCTTCTGATTTGTAACCTGCCTTCCCTGATTTATTGTCATCAGTATAGAATGTACAGGCTCCAGTTATTGGAGCATCACGGACGATTCGAGGAAGGATCCAAGAAGTTCTCTTTCTGAAGTTAAGCCTCTTGCTTTTTGGATAGTTGTTATTAATGTCTCCCAAAAAATTAGCACAAGATCTTTGCCATGGTTCATTATCTTCCCATAATTTCTTTAGTTCATCAGCAGTGAAAGGCACTATAATTTCTGCTGGGTCTATGCCTGCTAGTTGACGAAGTCTCAGCTTGCCTTTTATAATTAACTCAGAGACTTTTTCCACATAAGTTTTCAGTTTCTTACTTGGTTTATGTGGTAAAAAGATCCATTCCAAAATAATATCATCTCTCTGCAATAAAATTCCTGTAGGAGAAATTTTTGATGGTAATATGACGAGAATACAATCGAGCTCTGGATTCACCCTGTCCACATGTGCCTGTTGTAATTTTTCCTCAATCATTGTCAGTTCCTTTTCTGCTTCAGCTGTTAATTCTCTGGGACTGTTTAAATCTTTTTCACCATCCAAGGTTTTGTTCAAATGAATTATTAGATCAGGTGTTATTCTAATAGCTGGTCGTAGACTGGAAATGTCTCCTAACAGTCTTTGAAAGTCATTAGGAGCCCGTAGGCGATCTCTCCTAATTTGTGCCTTTTGTGTCTTAATTTTTTGCAAACCAATTTTATAACCTAAGTAATTAACAGAATCTCCCTTCTGAATCTTTTCAGGAGCGATTTGCCATCCCCATTTAGGTAAAAGTATCTTTATTTCTTCAGTCTATTCAAGGTATCCATGTTTGAATCGGATAACAAAATGTCGTCCATGTAATGGCATACTATAGATTTGGGAAATTTCTTGCATATTGTTTGCAATGGTTGGTTCACAAAATATTGGCACAGGGAAGGGCTATTTAACATACCCTGCGGGAGGACGGTCCAGTTGTACCTCCTCGAAGGTGGAGAATTGATATAAGTAGGCACTGTGAAGGCAAATTTTTCTCTATCTTCTTTTTGCAAAGGTATAGTGAAAAAACAATCCTTTAAATCAATAACTATGAGAGGCCATCCTTTTGGTAATAAAGAGGGCAAAGGAATTCCAGATTGCAGAGGGCACATAGGTTGAATAACCTTGTTGATGGCCCTGAGATCTGTCACCATTCTCCATTTACCTGATTTTTTCTTAACCACAAATACATGAGAATTCCAAGGGCTGGTAGATTCTTCTATATGTCCAGCATCTAGTTGTTCTTGTACCAGCTGTTCTAAAGCCTGTAACTTTTCCTCAGCTAAAGGCCATTGCTTTGTCCATATTGGTTTCTCAGTCAACCATTTTAGATGCAAGGCTGTTGGTATCTCTGAAGGGACATCAATTGCTTGTTCTTGTACAGCCCGAATGGCCGGTTTTCTCCGTTTGTAATATCTTTTAATATTATTCTCAGAAAAAAAGGCTCTAGAAGTAGCAGGAATGTTAATTTGGGTATTCCATTGTTGTAATAGGTAACAACCCCATAAATTCATTGCAATATTGGCTACATATGGCTTTAATTTTCCTATTTGTCCCTCTGGCCCTATACATTCAACCCACCTCGTGCTCTGCCTTATTCGAGATAGGGTTCCAATTCCCAGGAGCTGAACATTTACATTCTGAAGAGGCCAATACGGATGCCAAGATTTTGGGGTAATGATACTTACATCAGCACCTGTGTCCAGCAGGCCAGTAATAAAAATGCCATTTACACACACTCTCAGTTTAGGTCTTTGATCATTTATAGAAGTTTGCCAAAACACACGTAACTTATCTTTCTGATCATTATTGCTTGTAACAGTAGGCATGGGGCTTCCTAATTGTCCTGATGAGGCACGTTCTCTGCAGAAACTGGAAATGACTGAACCATGTTTGCCATGGGGGCCTGTGAGGCCCCCCCATCACGTTTCCCGACTGTATCAGGTTGCCTTGTCTATCTCTTGTAGACCTGCATTCATTCGTCTGCCCTTTCCACATCTTCTACATAAACCTGAAGGCTGAGTCCTCTTATTTCTGTTATTTCTAGAAGATGCATTATTATTATTATTTCTGAAAGATGCATTATTATTATTATTATTATTTCTGAAAATATGTTGTCTACAATTCCTTTTCATATGACCCATTTTGCCACAATTAAAACATTTGGTATTCTGGTGTCTCCTTTTACCATTGGAAATTGCTTCTTCTACCCATGCTTCAGTGCCATAATCTAATGCATCAACATTGAGTGTATGCAAGACCCATTCTTCCAAGGGCGCTGATCTGAGCTTTAAAGGCCCCCAAATCCTTTTGCATTCCACATTTGCATTTTCATAAGCCAAACACTCAATCATTGTACATCTTGCTTCTGGGTCAGATATCCCTATTTGTACAGCCTTAGTTAATCTTTGTAAAAAGTCACTAAAGGGTTCTCTCTGACCCTGTTTAACTCTGACAAATAATTCCATTCTCTGTCCTGGGTCTTGTACCCTGTCCCAAGCCCTTAAGGCTGCTGTAGTACACATGGAGAGTGTGTTTTCATCAAAATTAGCTTGTTCCCGAGGGTCGGAAAATAGCCCTTCACCTAGAATTTTATCTAGGGAAATCTCAATTCCCTTCACCTTTTCCTGCTGTTCTAAAAGTCTAGCCTCTTTCCTGAATAAGCATTTCCATTTCAATTGCGCTCCATTCTCAAGTACCGCAGAGCTCAGCTGGAGCCAGTCCGAGGGGGTTGCTCTGCTTGTTGTGGCCCAAGATCTTAGCATCTCTTTAACAAAAGAGGCTTGCATCCCAAAAGTCATGACAGCTTGTTTAATTTCCTTGAGGTCATTCATTCGGACAGGCTCTCATGTATCCTCCTTGATGACCCTAGGGTTTCTCGAACCAATCACCTTCTCTGTTATTATTACTGGAAAGGCAGGTAGAGCTTTGTGGAAATTGTCCCAGAGAGATTTACCCACAGATGTAGTTAAAATTTGCCTTTCTACCCTTTGCTCTTCTTCATCAGAATTTAGAAATTTTTCCATCTTTTCAATTCTATTCACCATTGCCTTCTGCAATGTCTGAATCTCCTGTCCAGAGTTATGTTCCAAAGCCTTCACTGAGGATTCTAAAGTATGAAGTTTGTCTAATAGAGATAACCTCTCATCTTTGGACATAATTTTTATGGCATAAACCGTGCCTTCTTGTATTGACAATCTTTCCGTCAATCTGTCATAAGCTTTAGACAAAATCCGATTGTCACATTCAGCAGTTTTGATTCTCTCAGTTAATGTTTCATTTCCTACAGAAAGGGACTGAAGCTTACAATCCAAATCAGCTGTTCCCTCTTCCATAGTAATGAATTTCTCCTTAATATCAGCCACTAATATTTCAGTTCCTACAGAAAGGGACTGAAGCTTACAATCCAAATCAGCTGTTCCCTCTTCCATAGTAATAAATTTCTCCTTAACATCAGCCTGGAGAACATCAAACTGATTCTTGAGAAGATTGTTATCAGCCTGGAGAACTTCAAACTCATTCTTGAGAAGATTGTTGTCATTCTCAATTGTTTTTAAGCGTTCAATCTCTGCCTTAAGAATCCTGGATTCGTCTCGTAAAGACTTTATCATATTTCTATTATCAAACCATTTGGTGCCAATGAAAACTACAAATCCCAGACGGATCCATAGATGTGGGGTGATAGACACCTCTTGTAAAATCTCCCACATGGTACAATTTAAAAAAAAAACTGTTAAATTCTTGAATACTAACGTGTTCAGACATTTTATTTATACAAGAAAATTTTTTACCTGCAATGATAGGTTCCTGCCAGTGGTGGTCTCTGTGTTTTTGGAGCCTGTCCTGGAACTAGCTCTTGTAGACCAGGCTGGCCTCAAACTCACAGAGATCCTCCTGCCTCTGCCTCCCAAGTGCTGGGATTAAATCATGCATTACCACCCCCTGGCAGGCCTCAAACTCACAGAGATCCTCCTGCCTCTGCCTCCCAAGTGCTGGGATTAAATCATGCATTACCACCCCCTGGCAGGCCTCAAACTCACAGAGATCCTCCTGCCTCTGCTTCCCAAGTGCTGGGATTAAAGGCGTGCGCTACCACTGCCTGGCCAGCCTCAAACTCACAGAGATCCACCTGCCTCTGCTTCCCAAATGCTGGGATTAAAGGCGTGCGCTACCACTGCCTGGCCGGTCTCAAACTCACAGAGATCCGCCTGCCCTTGCCTCCCAAGTGCTGGTATCAAAAGCGTGAGCCACCACTGCCCGGCCAAGTCACTTTGTATCAGACCAAATCTGCCACTGTGGCAGCTTTTGTTGCAAAACCACAGGTACTTGAGCTTCTGCTAATTCAGGCAGTGGGGTTCCGCTGCAAAACTTAGCCAAGGCAGGCAGAATGGGCCTGTGTGGCCGAGTATGTCTCGGACTTGGCACTGGGGCCGGAGTCACGAACTAAAAAACAGCACCTGGGAGGGTGCTGTGTTAGCTAGCGGGCTACCTGCTTGAGTCGGGGGCAAAATAGCCCACGTTGGACGCCAAAATGTAGTGGCGTAAACGAATGCAGACAGATTGTAACAATATATATAGCTTTAATGTCAAAATAGACTTACAGAACCACCGTTCCAGCGGAGACCAGGAAAGCAGCAGCAAGGCTGGGAGCACGCTCACCAAATTTATAGGCAAACATTAGCCCGAGGCGAACACGCCCCCCAAGGGGCGGGACTTATCCCTACAGAAATTAAAACTGGCTTGTATGTTCTTCATCTATTTTGACAAACCCATTTTGAATGGATAAACATAAGTGGTATGCCCAGACAAAGTAAAGTTACTCAGTCATAAAACATGACTTAATTTGCATTAAACATGACAGAATTTTAAAAGAAAATATCATATGTTATGTTATTTCTCTTTTTCTCACTTTTAGAAAATATCCACTATGGGCAGCTCTATAAAAAGTAGATTCATGATTGTTTAGGAACGAGGGGTGGGTGTTGAGGAAGCCAGGGAAGTGGTAACTAAAGGGTATGGGTTTCTTTTCTGACAAGATGAAATTTTCTAAAACTGAATGTGATGCTGATTTCTCACATTTGTAAGAATACTAAAACCCACTAAGGTATGTACTTCACATTGCTGAATTGCATGATGTATTAGTTATATGTTAGTAAGGTTGCTTTTTAAGTTTCCTAAGCTTTTATGGTTTAAAATATAGCCACTTATTATAAAGGGACATTCCTTATCAATGGGGTACACTGGTAAAAATCTGGCATGCAAATTTTAAGTGATGTAATATATTGAATATTATAGGAGTTTGGTAGGCTCAATGTCTCACACAATAGAAATTTATTTGTCCACAGTTCTAGAGGATAAAAGTTCAAAATCTAGCTCTAGACAGATTTGGGTTTTTTTGACACCTTGTTTCATGATTTGTAGATGGCCATCTTCTTCTCCTTCCTCTTTAGAATCTTTTCTCTCTTCATGTGCACCCCTGATATCTCTCTGTCCATAGTTTCTTTTTTTATCAAGCACTTCTGTGCAAGGAACTCATATGTTGTTCCAAATAGCAGACGTCCCTTTGTGTCTGGGATGACTCTGTGATTTTCTTAATTATGTGGAAATTTTTGCATGTAATGTAAGAAATCAGAGACATTGTAAGAAAATCCAAAATCCCCATGTGGATACTTAAGGAGAAAGAACACAAAAAGGAACACCAATGTACCAGAGTTAAGATTTCTTGAACATTCCGGTCAGTTCAGCGAATAGTTGAATGCAGCTCAGTGTAATATGTCTTCTACCACACACAAGAAAAAACTTCCTGGTTGAATCCTGTTTGATTTATTGACACACAAATTAATGAGAAACTGCCAATTATTGTTTCTAAAATGTTTTAAGGTATGTATACATAAAACTTCCCATCTGTATGCTATATGCATCTTCAATGTTTTAAACATTGCCATAATTACTCTGAAAAGTTAGTTTATCAATTTCTGTACCTAATGTTAATTTATAAGAATCTCACTTTCTCCCTAATTTAACTGACACTTGCCTTCATATGATTTTCTTAAACATATATGCATGTCTTATTTTAATTTACTTTTTCCTTAGAACTAATTAAAATATATATTTTTCTATGTTTATCAGGCACCCCAAATTCCTATTCTGTTATTTGTCTAGATCTCTGTGTGTGTGTTTCTACATGTTAATATGCATGCCTGCTTGCTCCCAGTTTGTGGCTGGGTTGTCTTAACCTTAATTCTACAGTATAGAAAGACTTCTTAATAAAAATATTTTATTTTACAGTTTATACATTTAGTGTTATGGTTAAGTTGCCTTTCCTTGCTTTGATTTGCTCTTATTAAAATTATGGGCCATATGATGAATCCTAAAGAAACAAAATGCAGTATAAAGCTTCATATAATATATGCATATATGAATGCAATTTAAATAAAATTGCCACATAATGGAGGAGACAAATTCCCAACCAGACATCTCTTGTCACCAAATGAAGCTTCTAATACATCTAATCAGGTTTTTTACCACAAGAGTCCCATGGGAACCCTCTAAACAGCCCAGGTGATTGTCAAGGCTGTTGGTGGCTCTCTGCAAACTGATGATAAGGTCCTATAGCTGGAGACAGCACCTATACAATTCACTGAGCATGGAGAAGTCAAGCTAATGCCTACCTAGAGACTTTACTCCTAAGAAAAAATATTCATGGTACTGGGAAGATACTCTGCATACTACCAAAAGAGAAGAGTAAACACCATCCCAGCCACAAGCCTTTCTAATCTAAAAGAGTGTTCTGCCTATAAGAAACCGTGAGAGGTGCACCCACACATTGAGACAATGGGGATGTTCTAATGGGAACTCACCAAGGCCAGCTGGCCTGGGTCTGAAAAAGCATGGGATAAATCCGGACTAGCTGAACATAGCGGACAATGAGGAATACTGAGAACTCAAGAACAATCGCAGTGGGTTTTTGATCCTACTGCACTTACTGCCTTTGGGGGAGCCTAGGCAGTTTGGATGCTCACCTTACTAGACCTGGATAGAGGTGGGCGGTCCTTGGGCTTCCCACAGGTCATGGAACCCTGATTGCTCTTCGAGCAGATGAGGGAGGGTGACTTGATTGGGGGAGGGGGAGGGAAATGGGAGGCGGTTGCGGGGAGGAGGCAGAAATCCTTAATAAATAAATAAATTAAAAAAAAAGAAATGCTATTGTAACAGTGGCACAAAGTTTGTGGGAATAACTAACCTGCATCTGATTTGACTTAAAGCCCACTCCATGAGATGAAACCCTTACCCTACCTTGCTTGGGTTGCCAAAAGCCTGAGACAAGATAGCTCAGAGACCTAGGAGATAACCAAGTACTACTGTTATGCTAAGGGAACATAGCAATCAAATGATTCCTAATGATACTCTGCTTTATTCACAGATCAGTGCTCTGCTCAGCCATCATCAGAGAAGCTTCCTCCTGCAGCAGATGGGAACAAATAGAGACCCATAGCCAGCTATTATACAGAAAGTGAGAGGCCTTGGAACACTCAGAGCTAAAGGGGATATCTCCATCAAATTCCTCCCCTCAGGACTCAGGGAACCCCGTAGAAGAGGAGGCATAAAGAGCTTTAAAACCAGAGGTGACTGAGGACACCAAGGAAAGAAGGCCTTCTCTATACAAAAGAGATGTAGAGATATGAACTCACGGAGACTGAGGCGGCATACACAGAATCTGCACCAGACCAGGTCCTCGAACTGAAAGAAGTGGATACATGTTCCCCCATCCCTCATCTAGAAACTATCTCCAATTAATAGTTATTTTCAGATGAAAAATTAATTTTATTTCAAGGGAGCCTCACTGGGGATACAAACCATTCTTAAGGGTAAGTCCTTTTCACAGAAGTAGATGACCAATACACTGTCATCTTTGGAGGTTCTTTGTTTCATAATGTTAAGTTAGGATGCTTTTTATCCTCTGATTTTGCTTTTGTTTCTTTTACCTTACAGGTCCTTTGCATATATGTTATGGTTTCCAATTTGTTTTTTTTAAAAAATGGGATTCTCAAGTGTGTAAATGCATGTATTTCTGTCTCTGTATGTGTTTTTTGTGCTTTTTCTTTGGCTGTATTTTGTTATTGTTTGTTGTTTTATTATATCCTTATTTATCTGGTTTTTTTGTTTATATTGTGTTACGATTATTTTTTTAGATGTCTGTCTTTTAAGGAGAGACAGAAAGAGTGTAGATACAGGAGGGAGGGGAGGGAGGAGGAAGTGGAGAGAGTACGGGTAAGGGAAATAATAACAGAATACATTGTATGAAGATAAAATTATTTTCAATAAAAGAAAAAAAGATTCACCAGGTAGTGGTGGTACACGCCTTTAATCCCAGCTCTTGGGAGGCAGAGGCAGGTGGATCTCTGTGAGTTGGAGGCCAGCCTGGTCTACAAGAGGTAATTCCAGGATAGGCTCTAAAGCTACAGAGAAACCCTGTCTCAAAAAACAAATAAACAAACAAAAAGATTCAATTTCTGTGTAAACAGAACTCAATAGAAATAAAATGCAGATATGCCAAACTATAGAAAGATATTTTTGTATTTAATTTACATGTCTTTGTGTCTTAGTTACATTTTGTTCTTGTGATAAAATACCTGACAAAATCAACTTAAGGGAGCTGGTAGCTTGAAAGAAAATGACCCCCATAGGCTCATAGGGAGTGGCACTTTTAGAAGATGTGGCCTTGTTGGAGTAGGTGTGGCCTTGTTGTGATGTGGGAGTCCCCTCTGTATGCTGCGATTACCATTAATAAATAAAGAAACTGCTTTGGACCTATAGCAGGGAAGAACTTAGAGAGGTGGGGAAAACCAAACTGAATGCTGGGAGAAAGAAGGGCGGAGTCAAAGAGAAGCCATGGAGCTGTTGGAGATAGATGCTGTGAATTTTACCCGGTAAGCCACAGTCACATGGAAATATGCAGATTAACAGAAATGGGTTAAATTAATATAAGAGTTTAGCCAATAAGAAGCTAGAGCTAATGGGCCAAGCAGTGATTTAATTAACACAGTTTCTGTGTGATTATTTTGGGACTAAACTATCTGGGCA
Source organism: Microtus pennsylvanicus (assembly GCF_037038515.1). NCBI lineage: Eukaryota > Metazoa > Chordata > Mammalia > Rodentia > Cricetidae > Microtus > Microtus pennsylvanicus. The sequence goes on from NC_134601.1 coordinate 139,274,354, forward strand.
GCCTGGAAGAACAAGCAGCCTCCTTGCAACATTGTTGGAAGAAGTATGCCACTGAGGTCAGACTTTGATGTTTCATGATGCTTAATCTAAGCCTAGTCTCTCACAGTCTTTCCCTGCTGCCTTCAGATCCAGATGTAGAACTCTTAGTTACTTCTCCCGCACCATGTCTGCCTGCACACTGCCATACTTCCCACCATGACTATAATAGATGACCTCTGAAAGTGTATGCCAGCTTCCAACTGAATGTTTTCCTTAATAAGAGTTGCCATGGTTATGGTGTCTCTTCACAGCAATAGAAACACAGGCTAAAACAGGGAGAAAGAATCTTTTATCAGTTCCAAGGTACTTTTCATCATTGTGGGGAAATCAAGGAAGCAGGAACTTTATGCAGCTAGAAGTATCATGTTCTTCCTATCATATACACAAACAAGAAGAGTGCAATAAATGCTGTCACTCAGTTACTTTTCAACTTTTTAGATATCCAAGTTCTCACCATGGGATGGAACCACCCATAGTAGGCAGGTCTTCCCACCTCAGTTAATATAATCAAGATAATCACTCATAGGCATGCCCAGTGACCTGTCTCCTGGGTGGTTCTTGATCTCATCTATATGTTTTCTGCTCATATTTTAAGCTTATACTTATACTTTTCTAACTTTTGGATATATGCTGATTTGAATACAAATGGTCCCCCAAAGCTCATATATTTGAATCCTTAGACAATAGGGAATGACACTATTTGAAAGAACTAGAGGGTGTGGCCTTTTTTGGAGAAAATATGCCACTGGGGGTGAGCTTTGAGGTTTCAAAAGGCTATGCCACACGACGTCTCTCTCTCTCTCAGCCTATGGATCAGAATGTAAATATTAGTTACTTCTCCAACACCATACCTACCTGATACCATGCTCCCTAAGGCCATGTTCCCTGCCAAGGTGATAATGAGCTAAGATTCTGACTCTGTAAGCAAGCTTCCAATTAAATGCTTTCCTTTATAGCAGTTGTCATGGTTATGGTATCTCTCTGAAACAAAAGAACACCTACTAAATCATCATTTAATGCTTAACTTTATATCTACTTAATATTTGAAAATATGGCTTAAGGAACCATTTAAAAATATTTTTTGTTTTTGTTAAAGTTCACTCCTAAAAATTTTAAGTTTCATTTATGGCTTGTCTTTAAATAAAATTCCATTTCCTGGTTAAATAAATTCTACATACTTTAAAAAATTCTACAGTTGCATTTTATTTTTAACATTAAGAAATTGTTTTTATCCACAGTTGTAGCTAATAAAATATAGTTGAAAATAGTATGAATTAGAATTTCTTTATTAGTAATTCTTAGTGGTAACAGAAAGAAAACTTCTGTTTGCTGTAGTCTTTGTGTACATGATTTGAAAGCAAGAACACAAAATAATCATTTCCTAGTGTGCAGAGTGACTGTCCCCGCACAGCTATAATAACACACTGTTCATAACTTCAGAAAGAAAGTTTCTCTGAATGTATTCTAAAAGAAAATATATTTTAAATTTTCTTGGGAACTAGGTCTAACTTTGAGAAAAATAATCATAAAAGGACTCTAAATATAGCAAACAGTACTTTTAATACTAAGATGTTTTTCTTTGTCATTTTTGAATTTCATTGCATTTTGGCTAAAACTACAATACGTACAGTACTTACACTACTTACTAAACATCCTGGTCTCTGGCCTCCATCTTTGGAGGCCCTGTCCTTGTACCTCCCAAGCCTTGACCCTTTCCCAGAGAAGGGTCAAGACAGCCTGCCAAAATCTTGACCATCCTCCAGTCTATTTAAACTGCTTCCCCAGAAAGTTTGCTTTTCTGGCTTCCTGGTTCCCCCTCGGGGCAACCAAAGAGCACAGGAATCCCATTAAACCTGGAGATTTTTTAATTTGGCTTGTTGTGATTTGGCTTAGTTGGTGTTTTTGCATTGGCAGAGAGCTAGGAAAATTCCTAACACTTACCTTTGGAAATATCATTCGTGGCCTAGTGGTCAGTTGGTAACTAGTCCAATTTGCTTAAACCATAGTCTCTGTTGCTTTCATTCTGTGTACTTTGATGAATTTCATAAAGTTTATCATGTACTTTGATGACACTCAACCTCATTCTCATTTCTCCCTCTCCCATTCTTTTTCCTACATAGTTTTGATTTGACTTTTATATAGACACATACACACACCAGAATAGGAATTTTTTAGTGCCTGATAAATATAGGAAAATATACTCATTTTCATTAGTAGATATAGAAAAGTCAATTAAAGCAAAGTATAATCAATTCAATTCAATGGAATTTTGGTAGGGTTTGTACTGAATGCGTAGATTGCTTTTGGTAGGATAGCCATGTTAAAATTATTAATTCTACCAATCTGTGAACATGCAAGTTCTTTAATCTTTAGTTTTCTCCAGTATCATCACCAGCATTTATTTGTATTTTTTAAAAATTACTATTTTGTATGTATGGGTGTTTTGTTTACATGCGTATCTGTGCACCACTTACATGTAGTTCCCAAGAAGACCAGAAAAGGACACCAGACTCCCTGGATCTGGAGGTATAGACCTTTGTGAGCTTCCATGTGGGTGCTGGGAACAAAACCCAGATGCTTAAAAGAGCAACCAGTGCTCTTAACCTCTGAGCCTTCTCTCCAGTCCCTTACCTGATTTTATATTTATATCCATTTTGAGTGGGGTAATTTGATTTCTTTGTATATTTTGGAGATCAGACCTCTGTCTGATGTGGGGTTAGTGATGCAGAGGACATGGTCAACAAGGCAAAATGACAGCCTACAGAATGGGAAAAGATCTTTACTAACCCCACATCATATACAAAGAACTCAAGAAATTGGTCATCAAAAGAACAATTAATCAAGTAAGAAAATGGAGTACAAGCTTAAACAGAGGAATCTAAAATGGCTGAAAGATACTTAAAGAAATGTTCAACATCCTTAGTCATCAGAGAAATGCAAATCAAAACAACTCTTAGATTCCATTTTGCACCTGTAAGAATGGCCAAGATCAAAAACTCTGATGACAACTTATGCTGGAGAGGTTGTGAGGAAAAGGGAATACTTCTGCATTGCTGATGGGAATGCAAGCTGGTACAACACCTTTGGATGTTGGTGTGGTGATTTCTCAGAAAATTAGGAAACAACCTTCCTCAAGACTCAGTAATACCACTTTTGGGTTTATATCCAAAGGAAAACTCAATTGTGCCACAAGGACATGTGCTCAACCATGTTCATAGCAGCTTTGTTTGTCATATCCAGAACCTGGAAACAACCTAAATGCCCCTCAACCAAAGAATGAATAAGGAAAATGTGGTAAAATTACGCCAGTGGAGTACTACACAGCAGAACAAAATAACGACAGCTTGAATTTTGCAATAAAATGGATGGAGCTAGAAAACATTATTTTGATTGAGGTAACCCAGACACAAAAAGACAAATATCACATGTACTCACTCATAAGTGGTTTTTAAACATAAAGCAAAGAAAACCAGCCCACAAATCACAATCCCAGAGAACTTAGACACCAATGAGGACCTTAAGAGAGACAAACATAGATCTAATCTACATGGGAAGTAGAAAAAGACAATATCTCCTGAGTAAATTGAGAGCATGGGGACCTTGGGGGAGGACTGAAGAGGAGAGGAGAGGCAGGGAGGGGAGCAGAGAAAAATGTAGAGCTCAGGTCTGTAAAAATCAATAATTAAAAAAAAGTTAAACCCACCCATGGGTTCTAGCCTTTGCTCTCTGCTTCCTGATCTGCTGTAATGTGAAGAATCCTCATTGCATGCTCCCAACACCGCCAGAAGCTCTAGCATGCCTCCTTGCCATCGCTGACTATCTCTTCTGTTGCTTTAACCAGGGGTTTTGTCAAATCAGTGCAAAATGTGCCTAATACATGTGTAAGTGTATATATGTTTGTGGGTATATCTAAAATCCTAGGGTGTTTTTTGCCCTAGGATTTTAGATATACCCACAAACTGGCTGTCAGTGTTGATGCAGCTTTAGAAATCCAATTTACTCTCTAGAGAGGCAATGCTTTTTGCTTACAGTTGCAACAAAGGGGACTTCAACCAAGTTAGAAGTAAATGTTGCTAAATAGAATAGAATGTCTTCAGAGTATCTCTCTGTCTCTGTCTCTGTCTCTCGCTCTCTCTCTTTCTCTCAAACATATAAACACACAGGCAGAGAAAGAGAGACTGGGACACACAGAGAGAATATGTATTGTCAGTGGATTTTGCATTTTGTCACAATTGTTGTGAGTTAGAGGGTGCGTCTTCCCTGTTGTGCCTGGAAAATACTCCTTCCCTGTTATTATTGACCACTTCTGCCTCTTACAAGCTTTCAATTCCTATCTTCTGAATCTATCCCTGAGTTTTGCAGGGAGAAGTGTGAAATGTATGCCCCATTTAGGGCTGATCATTCAATAGCCTCTTATTCTCTGTGTTGACCAGTTGGCTGTCTCTGTATTAATTGATATCTGGTGCAAGGAGAAGCCTCTCTGAGGAGGTTGAGAGGTGCTATCATTTATTGGCATGCCACCCTGAGTAAAACTGTTCTCATCTAAAGTACTTTAAAGGTAGTCATAGAAACTGCTAATAGTTGCTTCTCTTACTTCCCACTGGGTTCCTGTGGTACCATGTGTTAGATGAGCAATTTCCACTTGAATCTCACCCCCACTGTCTGCTTTTGGTAACCTATGTCATATTTTGATTCAAATTCCTACTCTGTCACTTAATAGCTATGTGACAAGCCATTAATCTCTTTATTACCCCTCAGCAAATCTGGTCACTTAGAATTTCATGAGGATTTTTTAACACTTAAAAACTTCATCACAAGGTGCCTAGTACTATGATGTAACACAGCATATGGTAGTGTTTAAGAGAGTAGCCTAGACTAGAGCTTGACAACCTCAAGATTTAACCAAGAGGCTCTACACAGATTCTGTGGTCCCAGTCATCCACATTATGGGAATCTGAACAGGAATTTGTTGATGTTTCAGCTCAAATTGGAGAGCCTGGGACAGGGAGCTCAGAGGTTCCTTGGCCCCCTATCCTTCTTGGGTTCTCTCCTCCCAGCAGCTCAAATTGGAGGTAAAAAAAATCCAAGGCACATGTGCTCCTTGAGGTAGGTCAATAGTGCCATTATTATGAATGAAACTCAGACCACTGCATTTTAGAGATAAAAATCTGTCAGTTTACCTTTAAACAAACAAACTGTGCTGCCTGATCCATCACTATCCCCACTATGAAGGAGGTGTGATGCTGTAGCTGCTATTCCATTGTATCCCTATGTCCAAAAGTGACAAGGACTTTTCATCTGGAAACTGAAGGCTGAGCATTGTCTCCCTCCTCTAGCTTTGTAAAGCCAGAAAGAAGCAGAGAATCCCATGGTCCAACTGTGATGGAGGAAGGTCATTGGCTAATAAAGGAACTGCCTTGGCCCTGTGGGTGGAGTAAACAGAACAGAATGCCGGGAGGGAGAGGAAGTGAGCTCAGACTCGACAGCTCTCCTCTCGGGAGCAGATGCCCCAGAGAGAAGCCATGCTACCTGCTCCAGGGAAGACGCACGCTATGAAGCTCCGACCCAGGATGGACTTAGGCTAGAATCTTCCCGGTAAGACCGGTGCTATACAGATGATAAGAAATGGGCTAGTCCAGGTGGGAGAGTTAGCCTAGAAGATGCTAGGTAGAAATGAGTCAAGCAGTGTTTAAAAGAATACAGTGTCCGTGTAATTATTTCGGGAAAAGCTAGCCGGGCAGGCGGCTGAAGTGTTGGGGATGCAGCCCCGCCGCCGCTCCTATTAATACACAACTGCACATCCTTATGAACAAAGATTTTTTTCTTCCAGGAATATTGGTTCAAATTTTTCATGAAATATTAACACATGCATATGAGTAGAGATCAGGCAATTGTAGTAGGCTAGAGAGAAAGATTATCATGTTATGATAATAAGGATATAAATAAAAAAATTCTTCCAGCTGAACAGGGAGAGGGAGATGACAGGATTCTAGACTTCATCCTCCAAAGAAAGAGCAAGAAATCTGCCTTAATGTGGGGTGTAAGGAAAGAGGTACCAGAAGTGAACCTACCAGATGAACCAGCATGGCAGCCCACATAGGGACCCCAAGAAGTTATCTCAGTTTCATTCATCTCACTGTCATAGCTATGAAAAAAACCCTAGAATTTTACTCTAGGCTGATATGATTTAGATTCAAATTTCACTCACAGACACATGTTTTGAGTAAGTGTTTGAAGGAAAGGTCTTTGGAATGTATTATCCCTGATTGCTTGTTGTCACACTTTCTTCATCATGGTTGTCCGCAAAGTAAAAAAAACAAAAAACAATGTCTTCTCAATCACACTTCAACCACTGTCTTACTTAGGGTTTCTATTGATGTGAAGAAACTTCATGACCATGGCAACTCCATATTGCTATGAAGAAACACCATGACCAAGGAAAACATTTAATTGGGAATGGCTTGCAGTTTTAGAGGTTTAGTCCATTATTGTCAGATTGCAAAGCATGGTGGTGTGCAGACATATATGGTGTTGATGAAGGAGCTAAGAGTTCTACAAACTGATCCGCAGGCAGCAGAAAGAAACTGGGTGCCACATTGGACATGGCTTGAGCATCGGAGAGCTCAAAGACTGCCTCTCCAGTGATACACTGTCTTCAACGAGGGCACACCTACTCCAACAAGATCACACCTCCTAATAGAGCCTCTACATATGGGCCAAGATTTCCAACACATGAGTCTCTGGGGACCATTCCTATTCAGACTACCACAGCCACCATGATATTGTGCCCAAGTTCTACTTCTAAAAGACCATGAAGTGAAACCTCTGAAAATTATGAGACAAAATAAACAATCTTTTTAGAGTTTAAGTAGTGGCTAGTTGAATGCTGTCTAGTTTCATGTCAACTTAGCACAAGCTACTTATTTTGGAAGACAGACTTTCAATTGAGAAAGAGTCTTCACCATATTGATTGATGGGCAAGTCCGTGAGTCATTTTCTTGATGTTTGATGTGGGAAGACTCAGATCACTGTGGACAGTGCCAGCCATAGGTTCTAGGTGCTACAAGAAAGTGGGATAAGCAAACTACAGGGAGTAAGACACTAAGCAGAACTACTCTCCATGGCCTCCATATCACTTCCTCCCTCCAGGTTCCCACCCTGTTTGAGCTCTTGCCCTGGATTCCGTTCATGATGGAGTATGATTAAAACACGCAAACTGAAATATACCTTTCCCCCATCAAATTGCTTTTGGTCATGATGTTTTATCACAGCAATAGAAATCCTAACACAAGCTGCTTTCTCAGGCATTTGCTTACAGCTAAATAAAAATAAACTAATATACCAGGTATAACACTTGATGCAATTTATTTGGTGCAGAAAAAACATTAAGAGAAGTTTGAAGTGGAGGGAAGAATTAAGAACCATGGTGGGAAAAGTTACAAAATATCTCAAAGAATTATGAAACTTGACATTTTAGGGCCCCGCTAAGGTTTGCTCTATTTCTGGGAGTGTCTGAGGAATGTTTCCTAGAACAGGCCCTGCTGGTTACACAGTTCATTCTGAGCATTTCTTGAGATTCTTGTGGAATTTGTGGTTAAGGCAACCTTTAAAACTAGCAGCTGAACCAAGAGATATGTGTCTCTTGACACAGTGATAGTCTTGCCAGGAAGGAATGATACAATGGTGTTTGTAGAAATAACCTTCATGAGGCTGGGAACACGACTCCATCAGTAAAGTGCCTTCTTTGTGAGCATAAGGACTTGAGCTTGTATTTCTGTCCCCAGCACCCATAATCAAAACAGATCATTGTCACTGACTTCTATAGTTCTTTTATGTGGTGGGCTGAGAGATCCCTAGAGTTCAGTAGCTACCCAGTCTGGACAATTGGTGAGTACCACGTTCAGAGACTTTGTCTCAAAAGATAAGGTGGAAAGTGGAGTGGATAAAGAGGACACTCAAAATCAACTTGACTTTCACAGTTATAGATACTCATGCATGTAAATCTATATACCTAAACATGCACATAGAGTCCATGCAAATTCAGACAGACAGGCAGACAAAGACATGCACACAAGCACACATGCATGCATATGCACACACACACACACACACACACACACACAGTTGTCTAGACTGGGTAACTACTGAACTGCAGGGATCTCTCAGCCCACCACATAAAGGAGCTATAGAAGTCAATGACAATGATTTGTTTTGATTATGGGTGCTGGGGACAGAAATACAAGCTCGAGTGCTCTGACTGTGCACAAAAGCCACATGTAAAACCTTCTTGAGTGTTTATGGTCTTTCTCAGCTTAAGAATTTCTTTTCAAGCTGGAGAGATGGTTCAATGGTTAAAAACACTTGTTCCCACTGAGAACATGGTTTTGTTCCAAGCACCTACATAGCAGCTCACAACTGTTTGAAAATCTCATTCCAAGAAGAGCTAATGCCCTCTTCTGACATTCTAGGATACCAGGTGTACATATGATGAATAGGCATGCATGCTGGCAGAAGTTATACACAATATATTTTTTAAATTCTTTGAGTATATAATGCAATGTGATTTGAACTTAGTGACTCCCTCTTCCCCAACTTTTCCTATAGCTACCCTGTGGGCCCATATTTCGATATGACACAAAAGCCATTAGCCTGGTCCGACCTGACCACGTAGCTCTGCAGACAAGCTGTCTCTGCCCTTAACAAAGGCCAGGATGCCTGCTCCTAGCTTCTTTTGTTAAGATGTGGATTACCTGAGAAGAGATGTTTGACTGAAGCTGATGACTTAAGAGCTCAGATATTTGGTGCTTCTTTCCTTTGTAATTTGGAAGGATGTCTTATAGAGATGCTAATTCAGGGCCTACCTGACTGCTAGATGCGGATGTGATTTGGGCCCAGGCACTTGGCTGCCTAAGGAATGGCGTAATGTGTTTTCCCCCTTCCCCGCTCAATTTGGTGTGGGTATATAAAAGGTTTGGACAATAAACGAAGAGACTGGCCATTTTCCATGATGACGGTGTAAGCTGTGTCGGTTCTTTTCCTCGCGACTCCGTTCCAGCCGGTTTGAGGAATTAGGGAATTTATGTTGGACCCTCACGGGCCACGACACTACCCATTCCACATTCCCATTACTTCCCACCCAATATTGAGCTGTTTTCTTTTTTCACTTCCTTCCCCATGGTGTAGAGTTTGTAATACCCAACTAGTCTTGGAGTGGGGGCTACATATGGTATTGGATCAACCTACCAGGTGTTAGGGCATTAAAGAAAAGACTCTTACTCTCCCAGAAGCTATCAAATGCTAATTACCCCTCAGATAGTGGTGGGATAGCATGTCTACCTTTCCCCCTCTCTGCTGGGATTTTGTCTGACTAGAGTTTGCACAGACCTTATGTATGTTGTCTATGCCATCACTATCTTTGTGAGTTTGTATGTGAAGCCATCCTGCTTTATCTGATAAGCATTGTTTCTTTGATGTTATTAACTCTAGCAAACTTTTTGCCCCCTCTTTTGTGAAGATCCATCTCTGAGACTTGGCAGAGGGCAGTGGTATAAATGTCCCATTGAAGGATGAACACTCCATAGCTTTTGATTCTCTGCACACTGACTGTTAATTGTCATCTACTAAAAGAAGCTTTTCCAGTGAGGACTGAGATGTGATATGATCTATGGCTATAGAAGCAATTAATTAGGGGTCATTTTAATACTGCATCCATTTAGATGAATAACAGTATTGGGGTCCCTCCTAGGGCATATGATCTATTTAGTCAGAGGTTCTTGTGGGTTTTATAATCAGAATATATTAAGGGTTACTTTTCTCCACTGGAAGCACAGATAGAATCTTCCAGCACTGTTAACACTAGCCATAAATGATGAAGCTTCTAGGTTAGTACCAGCTTGATTTCTTCACATTTTGTGACTTGAGTGTGCATTGCCTACAGCAATAGAATCTTATTGTCACTTTATAGACAATATTATTCTTGGGGGAGTGTATATATGATTCTATTGGTCAACAGCTCAAAAGAGGGACCCATTTCTGGTAGCGGGTTTTTTATTTGCAAGTACAGGATGTGTAGTTAAGATATTGTTCCTTATTTTAGGGTATTTACATTAAACTTCTTTTTATACTGAGGGAGCGGCGGGGCTGTGTCCCTGGTACCCGGCCGCCCGCATGGCTTATGTCCCGAAATAATTACACAGGAAACTGTATTCTTTTAAACACTGCTTGGCCCATTAGCTCTAGCCTCTTATTGGCTAGCTCTTACATATTGATCTAACCCGTTTCTAATATTCTATGTAGCACCACTAGCTGGATTACCAGGAAAGATCTTAACCTGCATCTGCCTGGAGTGGGAGAATCATGGCGACTCCTTGACTCAGCTTCTTTCTCCCAGCATTCTGTTCTGTTTACTCCACCTACCTAAGGATTGGCCTATCAAATGGGCCTAGGCAGTTTCTTTATTAATTAACCAATGAAAGCAACAGATCAGAAAGAAATCACTCCCACATCATTTTTAAATGTATACTCACATATTTTATTGATGCTTCTAGAGTAATAGATTCCCATATGGCTTTTTTTCGAAAGGACTTTAGGGGTGATTATTCCTTCCTACAATTCCTTCTCTATCCTTCCCTTCTATCCCTTTCTCCAATTTAGTTAGCCCCTCCTTTCACAAAAGGAATATTAAACCTATGCAACATTTATTTGTAATAGAAAAAAACTGGATAGGATCTAAGTTTCCAATAATAAGAGAGGATTAAATAAAATCACATCCCATTAAAGACTATTTGAAAGAATAAAATGTATTATCTGTTTTTACTGAAATGCATACAAGATGTGCCATCAGTTAAGAATGCAGAAATAGCGTACAAAAAGGAAACAAACACATAGATTGAAACTTTATACTTAGTGTGATTTTATTTTTGGTAGGAAAATAAAACAAAACAAAATAATGTGCATACCTAGATGTGCATCTAAATAAACCAACACCTGATAAGCAAGTAGAAGGAAACTTTGAGTATTTATTCCATACTTCTTTTTATTGCTCAAAATGTTTACAAGAACATGTTGATATATTGGCTGTGTAATTAGATGAACCAACAAAGAAGTAGAATGGAAGCACTTGGGTTAGTAAGAAACTCCTAGAGGAAAAAGGGGATCCTTTTTTATGGTGTCTTTCTGTCTTAATCTCCATGTATCCACTCTGTTTCGTGGGCATTGAGTGTTTGGAGGTGCTGCTGTACTTGGAAACTTAAAGCTTCCCATCCAAACCTCATGTCTATTTGAACACCTTGTCCTGTTGGCTCATCTCTTTCCTTCTTGCTAATTGTGCAGCTCTCTTCCCACCATTCGGCACCCATGATGTTTGGATGCTCTAGCTTAGCACTGATGCTTATGGAGGATTGTTTGTTTGTTTGCCTTCTCTTCTAGCAATGTATTGCACTTTTAGCAAACTGCACATTTGGCCAGATAGAGATTAGATTCTGTGTCCCATCTTTTCTGCCTGCATGGCTACAGCCTCTCCTCATTCACTGGCTGAGTTCACAAGGCCAGGTCTATAGAATCTCCTGCCTTGGTTTTCTAATACACTAAACTTTCTTCATATGTGTCTCCTGTTACACTTAGTTGACTCAACCCACATTGTCTTGTCCTTATTATTTTCTTAGCAAATAGCTTCACCTTGCTTCCTTTCTAACATCCTGACTCACTCCAAACCAAAAAGAAAATTCCTGAAATTACATCTAGCAAACTTTCCAGTGTTATTATCATTTACTTGTGAAAGCATGGTGTGGACCAGCAGTGTATCACTTCCAAGTTTGTAAGAAATGCAAATCCTGGTTCTGTATCAGAACCTCTGCTGCTGGGACCTCACTATCTATTCTAGGAAGCCTTCTAGGGTCTTATAAGATGTGTTCTGGTGTTTGAAGACCCCTGTAGTAGACACTCTGTTAATAATTACAATTTTCAAAACTCTACTCACAGACTTAACATGGACAGGAGTTTCTGTTCTGCCAGATCCCATAGTCATTCAGTCCCAACAAAACACACAGAGGCTTATGTTAATTATAAACTTGTTGGCCTATTAGCTTGGGCTTATTATTAACTAGCTCTTATAACTTAAATTAACCTATAATTTTTATCTATATTTAGCCACGTGTCTTGGTACCTTACTCAGTGAGGCATTCTCATCTTGTTTCCTCTGCATCTGGCTGGTGACTGCAGACCGATTCTTTCCTCTTCCCAGAATTCTCCTAGTCTGATCATCCTGCCTATACTTCCTGCCTGGCTACTGGCCAATCATTATTTTATTAAATCAATATGAGCAACAAATCTTTACAGGGTTCAATAGTACTCTGATTTACTATAGTGAAATTGGGATGAAGGCTTTTAAAATGGTATACTCAAAAGTCATGGAGAAGGTTATTTTGAGAAACCTGGTGTTTCTTAGCTTTCTTAGACTTAGAAAATGTGTCTGAGGCAAACTAAAAGAGTAAGGCCGGGTTTATTTGACTTGTAGTTTCAGAGGTTTCAATCCAAAATTTCTTGGCCCCATTGCTTTTGGGCCTGTGGTAGAAAGCATGGGTAGAACAAAACTGTTACCTTGTGGCTTCTAGAAAGTAACATAACAACTCCTTCTACTAGGCCCTACTTCTCAAAGCCTTTACTATTATTCCAATGGGACCAGAACCTTGTCCCTAAGCCTTTTGCATATGGGCCTTTGAAAATTACTTAAGGATCAAAACCATAAAATTTGCCTTAGATTTTTAGATGCCCCCCTTCTCTAGGGAGTTGAACCACTTCTTAGTAACCTTTTGGGGAACATAGTGGATAGTTATCATTAAAATGTAGCTGTATCTGATGGTGTACTTGATAAGTTATACCAAACACATGTGTCTTTTAATTCGTTTCCCTTTTCTGCTGCTTTAAGTTATTTTTTTCATCTCTCCTCTTTTGGTATTGCTGATATTCAGAACAAATAACCCAGCAAACATGTTCCTAATTACAACCTCTAAAATCAAATTAGTTTCTGCCATGTCTGGGGGTTTGCAATTCAGGTCATATCAAATTTTCTAGTCAATTCAGATTGCTCAGTTCAGTGAGTGTTCAGGTATTATAGGCCCAATAAATCACTCTGGAGTTTCTGGAGATTTACGATCACCTTTAGATATCTCCAGTCAGGACAAATTATCCAAGATCAAATATCAAGTATAAATGGTAGTATCTGTAATACTTTGTGACTCATTTGCATATCTTGTTAGGTTGTATTTATTTTTTAACTAGCAGGTGTTATACACTGTGCTGAGAAGAAATAAGGAAATAATAACAAGTATGTTTTCCTATATTTGTTGCCCTCCAGGAGGTTCTGAGTTACTTTAGAAGATGAGAGGTGTAGATTTGAAAAATACCAATGCATTGTACAGTATGTATCCTGGTGGGTTTTGTCAACATGACACAATCTAGAGTTACTTGAGAGGAGAGAATAACAACTGGGGAAATGCCTCAATAAGATTGGCCTAAACTGGGCATGGTAGAAAAGGCAGGCAGATTACTGTGTTTTCTAGGCCAGCATGGTGCATATAGTGAATTTCAGGTAAGTTGGGGCTACAAAATGGGACCCCACCTCAAAAAAGAAGATGGCCTATAAGCAAGTCTAAGGGCATTTTCATAATTGCTGATTGATGTGGGAGGGTGCAGTTCCTTATGCTTGTTATATCCCTAAGCAAGTGTTCCTGAGTTGCATAAGAAAGCAGACTAAATAAGCCATGAAGAGGAAGCCATTAAGCAGCACTCCTCCATGTCCCCTGTTTCAGTTTCCAGGTTCCTACCATGATTTCCCTGCATAATGGAGTATAAGCTGTCAGATAAAAACCCTCCCAAAATTGCTTTGGTTGTGATGCTTAATCACAGAATTAGAAATCCCGAATAGACAGTGTTTGTGTGTGTGTGTGTGTAAAACAACATAAGGTATGTTCAGTATAAGAATTGTTGAAGCTCAGAAAATTGTGGATTGAAATAGTGTGGGAAATGGGGGCTACAGTAACATAAAATATTGAAGAATATTCTAGTCAGAAGCTGTGAAGATTGAATATGCACATGTGTACACTAGCACTATAGATAAGTGTGGTGGTTTGAATAGACCCTATAGACTCATGTGTTTGAATGCTTGGCCATAAGGACTGTCACTATTAGAAAGTGCGGCATTGTTGGAGTAGGTGTGGCTTTGTTGAGGGACGTGTGTGACTAGGTGGGAATAAGCTTTGAGATCTCAGTAGCCCAAGGCATGCCCAGTGTGACATTCTCTTTCTGTGGTCTGCAGATCCAAATGTTGAACTCTTAGCTCCTTTTCTAAGAACCATGTCTGCCTGTACTCTGCCATGCTTCCCACCATGACAATAATTTTAAATTCTAATATCTGCAATGTTATTAATAATTGCTAATGGTACCATTATCCAGCATATGTGGACCATTTGCCCTTAAAACCACTAATATCCATATACTAATATTATCCAGTTGGCTATCGCACTTGTAGGTGACCTTTGGTGGTAAGATACTTAAATTCTAGTCCTTTTTTTTCTTCTTTCATACAGTTTCCCTTGTGAGTTTACTTATCCATGTTTTTATCAACTGCTTTGAGGGAGACCACACTTCTGTTAATTTTACTCTATACCTTGTTGTGTAGTTTGGAACAGGTGGTACTCATTGACTGTCAACACACAAGATTTCAGTGTGTCTGTCTGTCTGCGTGTCTGTGTATCTTTGTAAAGAATAAGCTTCAAAATATATTATCTATTATGTGATTAGAAATTTTAGTACTCTTGGAGTCCCAGGAGCCAGGCCTTTCCTAGGGTTTCCTAAGGTATGCATACAAATTAGAATCAGACAATGACACCAGAAGACACTTATTTTTTTATTTAGTATGAATATCTTTTAAAAAAAATTAAATGCATAAAATATCTAGACTCACTTTGACAATCCCTTCATGGAAATAATGAATACAGGTTAAAGCTGAATATTTTAAGGAACTATTTCAAGAAAGATTTCTTAGGCTTGTTTTTTTTTCTTTTCTCAAGGACATCATGGGCTCTGCAGCATTGGCAAATTAGATATTATGAAAAGGAGAGTAAATGAGCAACGAGAGCCAAGGAATGCCAAGAGGGCAGCTATTCAAGTAGCTAATGGCTAGGTTGCATCATTCAGACATGATTTTTTTTTCCTGATTAAAAAGTAGAAGGGCCAGTGCATTATGCTGTAGGATGTTAAAACAAAAAGTTGAGTATATTGTTGTGTCAGTAGCTATGATGAAAATAGTTCAGATGTGCATTTTGTTACTTTTTTTTTCTTTTTCAGGGATGCCACCTTGGTGTGACCATTCATGCAAGGCAGGAAGCTTTCAGACCAAAAATACCTTCTTTGAGTGGGATTGATGGATTAATTACTATTTCATAGCTGTGACAAAAATGGATGATAGAAGAAGCCAAGAGAGGGAGTATTAATCTTGGCTTGTAGTTTCAGAGGGATCATGTGGATGGAAATTTTTGACCTACACATTACTGCAGCCATTCAGTCCTTTTTCTCAGTTCAGCATTCTTATCTTGTTTCCTCTGTGTCTGGCTGGTGACTGTGTCTCTGCCTTTCCTCTTCCCAGAATTCCCTTAGTCTGATTGTCCCACCTATACTTCCTGTCTGGCTACTGGCCAATCAGTGTTTTATTATAGTAATATGAGTGGCAAATCTTTATAGTGTACAAGAGCATTATTCCATAGCAGGCTCAGTCTATGATAACTTGGCTTCACACACTTGGGCATAGCATCATGGCCGTTGGAGTAGGCAGTGGAGAAGAGATTTTTTACTTCATGTCAACCAGGAATTAGTGAAATTATGTACTGAAATGGGATAGGAAAAGACATCCTCAGTGACCTATTTCCTCCATCTCAACTCTGGGTAGCACCGTGCAACATTTAAATCTGCCATGCAGCACACTGAATGGCCTGGAAATATCTCTGTGTATGGTGTTAGGAATCTATCATGCTCTCTTGCCTGTGAACTCCTAGCAGACCCAGTCCCATTGCCTGTCCAGGCAGGGGTGCTGAGCCGCAGGCATGGTAAGCACCACAGCCCACAAACATCACTCAAGTACACTGTAGCTGGACCTTCCAAAAAGAGTCAGATCTGTTTGTGCTGATGAACAAAGAAGCCACGGGTTTTTTTTTTTTTTTTGCTGCTAATGCTGAATCAGGAAGACCTCTCTTAAAGGTAACCAGGTAACAGCCGATCTAGAAAAAAAATGCCAGCTACCAAGAAGCCATGCTTAACTCGTGTGTGTGTGTGTGTGTGTGTGTGTGTGTGTGTGTGTGTGTGTGTGCCTAGAATTCCTTCCTAAACTTTCTCAGGTTTTATGTGGATACAGTTGACCACGTTGGCACCAAATTGTAGGGATAGTGGGAGGAGGAGATAGAGCGGGAACTGGGATTTGTATGTAAAATAAAAAGGATTTTTTTAATAAAAGAATTAAAAGCAACTTTTAAAAAGAAGTTAATAATGTATTCATTGGACCAGAGCCTTAGGTCTTATTGTCTCTAGAGATGCTCTCACAGACACACCCAGGGTTGTCTGTGTTCCAAGGTGAGTCTTGGTCCAGTCAAGTAGACAATCCATATTAAGCATCACAGCTCCCCTGCTAACAGTATGTCACTAACTGATTTTAGGCTTGCAGGAGAACTATCTGCCTATGGAATTGAGATAATGTTGGTTTGAAGTCATAGTAAAACACATTGTGTGCTCAGACACTAGTGCATGTCTTCTTGTAGCAGGCATGGCAGGATCTATGTTTTAGTGTCTCAAGAATTGCCACTCTGGCCGGGTGGTGATGGCGCACGCCTTTAATCCCAGCACTCGGGAGGCAGAGGCAGGCGGATCTCTGTGAGTTCGAGACCAGCCTGGTCTACAAGAGCTAGTTCCAGGACAGGCTCCAAAACCACAGAGAAACTCTGTCTTGAAAAAAAAATTGCATGCAAAATTCAAGAAGTCCTTGTTTTTTATTGCTGAGTATACTCTAATATGTATATATTCCATACTTTCTTCATCCATTCTTCCATTGAAGGGCATCTAGGTTGTTTCCAGGTTCTGGCTATCACAAACAATGCTGCTATGAATATCGTAGAGCATATACTTTTGTTGTATGATAAGGCCTCTCTTGGGTATATTCCCAAGAGTGGTATTGCTGGGTCCAGGGGTAAGTTGATCCCGCACAATGGCAATGGGTTTCTGATCCTACTGCACGCACTGGCTTTGTGGGAGCCTAGGCAGTTTGGATGCTCAACTTACTAGACCTGGATGGAGGTGGGGGTTCCTTGGACTTCCCACAGGACAGGGAACCCTGATTGCTTTTCGGGCTGAGGGAGGGGACTTAATTGGGGGAGGGGGAGGGAAATGGGAGGCGGTGGCGGGGAAGAGACAGAAATCTTTAATAAATAAATAAATTAAAAAAAACAAAACAACAAAAAAAAAGAAAAAAAAAAGAAAAAACCAAAAAAAAAAAAAAAAAAGAATTGCCACTCTGTTCAAGAAACTTACTTTTAAATAAGAAAATATATAAGGCAAAGGAACGAGAACATCAGAGTCCTGAGTGGATGTATCTGAATACCAGCTAATCAGAAGCCATAAAATGTTCCAATAACAGGGGTCCCAAGTCTGTTGGAGCACAAGAGGACTCAGGATGTCATATATTTTCAGTTCTTTCCCAGTGTTATTTTTGAACACTATTGTAGTTTTTTAAGGCTAAATTTTACTGGTTTCAGTTGTGTTCACTAACAGTGAATGGGATCCAGTGCCCTGCTAAAATGAAACAAACCTAGAGTACAATAAAGTATAAAGATTTTCTTCATGGTTCTGGGATCAAGTTTGAACTTGATTAAGACCTCATGAAGTCTGTGCATAAATTTTAGCTTTACTTTCATTGTTTTTTTCATTTTTTCTTTGAGACAGTACAATGTAGTCCTCAGACTCACCATTTACACTACTATGACTTCAAACTTCTATTTATTTGTTTCTCCTACCTCTACCCCAACCCAACTGCTAAGACTTTAGGTATACATCACCATGATTGGCATAGTTTCAGTTTATTTTGATGAGTTTTTAAACTCTATTAGTTTTAATCTTGAGAAGCCAAGCACTGAATTAAAGGAAAAGTCAAATATAAACTCTCCTAAATGAAACTTTCTTTCTATATGTCTGTCTATTTGCTTAGATACTTAACATCTCTACATGGGGCCATGTTTGATTCACTGCTGTAATCTCCAAAAATTCCACAGAATCTACCACATGAACGATCCTCAAAAGGCTGTTTGTACAGACAGGGCACAAGCCAATGAGATAAAGAAGGCTGTGAGGGGAAATGACGCAGGCACCTGGCAAACGGTTTCCTTTATCAGGAATTAGCTCAAGAATGACTGAGAAGTCGGATTAAATGTTTGATCTTCTGATGTTGGAATTTCTGAACAATTTAGGGAAGATTCTTGAGTAGAAAATTCTAGAAAAGTTAAAAAACTTTAACTCTTTCACTATAAGCCCTTCTTTTCCCCTCTTTCTTTCTCCTTTCTTCTCCTCTATTCCTCTCTCTATTTTCCTCCCATCCTTCCTCACTCCTTTGCTTTACTTTTGTTCTGTGATGCTTGGACTCTAACCCAGGATCTTGCACATGGTAGGCAAGCTCTCTACCGATCCCACCATAGTTCTGAGTAATGTTCCCCAAATTCATCAGGTTAAGATTTATTGTGAACTCCTTAAGAAGGTGACTTGGTTTCAGCAGAGGTGGGAGTGAGGATAGAGGAGCTGGGTGATGATGGGAGTAACAGGAAACCAAAACAAAAGCTGTATGGAAAAACCATATAGAAACCTAGTATGCTAAACCAAAGTGTGGGTGGAGGATGTGTGTGAAAATAGGAGGAAAAATAGCCTTCGTGACTACACGTTCTGCTTCTGAAAGTCAATGTTTATTAAGCTAAACCAGAACTCAATGGTAAGGCCTTATTGGTAAAGACACTTCACATATGGGTTGCCATAAAGAGAATCTATGCTGGAACTGAGATGTGTAGTAATATGAGCGGCGGGACTGCATCCCCAGCACCCCTGGCTGCCTGGCTAGCTTATGCTCCAAAATAACAACACACAAACTGTATTCTTTTAAACACTGCTTGGCCCATTAACTCTAGCCCTTACAGGGTAATTCTCATATCCCGATCAACCCATCTCTAATAATCTGTGTAGCATCAGTCTTACCGGCAAAGATTCTAGCCTACGTCCACCCTGGGTTGGAGCTTCATTGCTGTCTGCCTCAGAGAGCAGAGCTATTGTGTCTGCCCGGGAGAGGGGAGCATGGCGTCTCTGAGCTCACTTCCTCTTCCTCCCAGCATTCTGTTCTGTTTACTCCTCCCACCTATGTTTTAACCTATGAGGGCCAGCCAAGCAGTTTATTTTGTAACCAATGACCTTCCTCCATCAGAGATGGAAGCTTCTTTCTAGGTAATTAGCTTTCATAAAGCCAGCATCTGCAATTCAGGGTGTTGAGGGAGAAAAGGCATCATTGATCTTACCTACCTGTGAATGCTCTGAACTATGTGCCAACCTCCGCACTAAGATGTGCAATAGTAAAATGATTGTTATGGAGTAATAAAAAGCTCGAAGATTAGATTTGGAGCCTTTTCCACTGGAGTGAATATGTAAATCCAGTTGAAATCATATGGCCAGGAAGGTCTTTGGCCCTAGTCCGGAGCTTAATACTGTTGCTTTCCTAAATTAACATCCCAACCAAACAGCCTTCTGAATATTTGTTTACACCTACCTATACACACAATCGACTTTTATCATTAATCCAGAGAAGTAGCTCATTGCAGTGGTCAGAAGAATATGAACTTGTCTTATGGTAGTGGTAAAAGTTCAGTAATGAAGGCTTACTCAAATTAGTCTGAAAAACGATTTTTCTGAAACCAACACGAATGTAGCCACTGATCTCCTAGGGAAGCTATGATGTTATGTAAACATCAGAATGTAAAGTATTCTTAGATACTACCTGAATTACTGTTCTTTAAACACACTAGCTCTTAATATTCCCCATATGGTTTCTAGATGTTAATACTTGAATATTGAACAAAGAGGGGGGAATTCAGATTCATGTTACAGAAAGGTAAGCTTTGTCAAGTTTAGTTTTATGTATCCAAAAGATTATTATAGTTTATTATTTAAATTTATGTATATTACATGATCATAAACAATGATCTTCAAGCATAAAATCATCCCTAATGGAGCAAGAGGCTGAGAAAATTTATGGAAAATTTCAAGGATAACTGATGTAAATTAACTCAATGCTTCATGAGATTAGAAAAGAACCTTTTGACAAGCAGTGGTTTTAAAGTATTGAAGTCACAAGTGTCCTTACATTTCTTGTGGAGAAATGTCTTCATTGTAACTGGAAAATTATCATCAAGGAAAATGATAGAGTTTTTCCAGGAGTAGCTCTGTGCTAAAACTCATGGAGTCCAATTTTCTTTAGGGTTTTTCTTTAATTTTTTTAAAAGAACAAAATTTGAATTAAAGGGCAAATGTCTGGAGTTGTGTCTTATTTTTGTTCATCTTTTGGGGTTTACTGTTCGGTTTGTTTTAGGTATTGTAAAGATCTTTATTATCTATTTGTCATCATAGTCATTGGTACTTTGTAGCAGTTAGCATTATTATTTTATTGAATCCATGATGCTGCTGATTTTTAGGTGCCATTTTACATATTATGTGAGACATATTACACAGTATATTTGATTTATTTTCTGTAATAGTGAAATCTGACATTTAAACTATGGCACAAATCTCTCTTATTACCTGGAATTTCTACTGGCACTGTTTAAAAGAGTGTTTCCAGAATTATGCAGATAGTAATTTTATCATCTGTTATATATAGGCATACACAAAATGGAAGGTATGAATAGATTAAATTTATTAATGCATTCCTAAAACTATGTTCACTTAGAGTAATAATGTCCTTTTCTGCTAATTGTGTGTTGGATTAGAGTTATTGGCATTCTTTTTAATTTGCATGCTACCCAGTAATGCAAATGAAAGGAAAGGAAAATAGGAATTTTTATCCCATTGTCTGCTGTATTTTCTTCCAATGTGTGCTACACATTCTGTAAGTTTTGGTTTTGTCATATAATGTTCATACAGGATTTTTTGGTTAAAAACTTGCATTCCTGCATCAAATGGTTTGTTGCTTGAAACATCAAAGATTTATAATTGTCTGGTCATATCATGAAGAAAAAAAACAAATTTCCCATATTCATATAACAGCAACTGCATAATGCATGCTATTTGTCTGGACACAATAATAAGATGCCATTTATTACAGAATACATCTAAAATTTAGAGATATTAATATATAAAGCATTACATCAAAGTGCTAGTAACATATAGTTATATACTTATATACGCATATATGCTAAGCAATGTATTGGAAGTATGCTACTGTTAATACCAGAATATCTGAATGGGTAGGCATACATATTTTCACATGGCTTTCCAGTCTAAGCTCAAAAGTGTTCAGTACACAAAAGCATTTGATGAAGGTCTCCTGGATTATTCAGCTTTATTTCCCACTGAGGGGCAGGCAGAGAGCAATTTGCTGTAATAAAGAGCTGGGAGTTGACAAAGGTGACAGGTTTTAGTTCAAGTCTTTCAAACAAAATGAATTACACAGAAACTTCCACACAATCTGAATCAGGTAAAAGAAACTTATGTCAAAGGCAGCAAAGTAGAAACAAAATTTCTTGTTTGTCACAAGCTTCTGCTCCAGCTACGTCTATATCAGCAACAGCCTCTTCCTTGATACTACTAGAATTATAGTTTATATCCAGATATTAAAAATGATTCTAGTCCTCACCATTTAAAAATTACCAAACACCATCAATGCATCAGCTGAAGTTATAAATTTCTGATTGTGAGCAAAAGTAGATGTAGACTCTGCTCGTATGAAAACTACAATTTCATAAACTCAAGTTCCATTTATAATCTGATGATACCCAAATTTCTCTAGCCAAGACTTCTTTGAGGCTCAGAGTTGAATATCCAGCAAACTACTTACATTTTCTATTTGCATATTCCCTGAAGGTCAGTCTTCTCAATACTGAACTTATGAGATTGCATGTATGGTCATAGCCCACTGTTTCCCAACAGAGAATAGTAAATGCAACCAATTTCTCTTCTAGACTTCCTATTTCAGCAAATGTCACCTTTATCAGCATAGAGATAGAGATGATGCCTCCTTTCTCACAAGCCATTCTTTATCTGTCATCAAGACCTATCCATTTTACCGCCTCACATCCCATAACTCTGTTTATTTCCCTCCATTCACCCCTTCCTATTGTTCTAGACCCAAACATCTATCTTTTGTTTGTTTGTTTGTTTGTTTGTTTATTTATTTATTTATTTATTTTTAGGAAACGGTTGCAAAAGCGCATATACTAGTCTCTGAAGATGAGTGCAGATTCTCTTTCACCCTGTAGCTGGAAAGGGCACAAATATGATCATCCATCTTTTGTTTTAATTTTTTGCTCTATCTTTAGCATGCAGGCAAATGCATGGTAATCACTCCACATAGATGATAAATATATAAATGAATTACTCTTGTTTTTTTAATATGTTAAAGAACAGGATCATGGATATGGACTCACATGTATCAAAATACTCTAGTGTCATTTGTCTTGCATTAGTGTTCCTACCAAGCTTGTTCTCTGTGTCTTAATTGCACTGGCCTTATTTGTGACTCTTAAGCAAATCCTTTTCCTTCCTTGAACACATGGTGCTGTTGGTCTGGGTTTGTAGTCTACTTCAGCTAATAAACTCCTAGTCCTCTTTAACTGTAAGGCCACATAGTAGTACATCAGGAGCTCTTCATGCTCTTCCAGGCTAATTTCCTTAAGATGCTCATTCTCATATTTTCTGCTTTAAAAACTTCTTTTCTCCAGTTGAAATCACGTGATCAACTGGATACTCCCTGTCTCCTTGTTTAAACAGGGAGCTCTATAAGAACAGGGAGGTGTCTTCTTCCTAACCTGACCAACAAGTGTCATGCTCAATATTTATTTAACAAATCAAAGGTATTAATGACTAATGCCTTGATTTTCATTATAACTAAGAATGCTATAATTTCATAAAATTTTTAATATTAGCACAAATAAGTTCATCACTTGGCTTCAGTTATAGCAACCTCTGCCTTTAGGGTTTCTGTTATTTTATTACTTAAATAGAGTGAAGTCTGCTATATAAAATAGGTCTCTCTCTGTATGTATGTGTGTTTAAATTGAGCTGTTTGTCATTTTAGTGAGAGCAGTAATAGATGCTTTTTTTAGAATTCAAGTTGTAAACAGATTGAATCCCAATTTCTATGTTTATGGAGTTAAAACTTTAGAAATTTATCATGTATAATTGTCATCAAATAGCAAAACACTTTTAATTGACATTTCAGAAACTAGGAAAAAATGAACTGGGAAAAGGAAGTTAGAGTCAGCCATGAGGTTGAAGGGTTTGATTTTTCACTCTGCCAAGTGTTTGAGGTAGAATTGTTTAATTCAGCCAGGGAGTCAACAATTTAGCCTAATTCTCTAAATCCATTTATTTTCAGTTTCAAATTATATTCTCAGAAGGTATCATTTATGAAATTCTTTTTGCTACACTTATTTAAAAAGAATGTAAAGAGTTACAAAATAATTACACAATAGACATTTTCAGAACAAGGTTAAGATTCTCATTCCCGCTCCAAGCCATTCTTTGTTAACTGAGCTATAATATTTTCTCCACCCAAAAGAATTTGTAAAACTTTTCTCTTATACTTTCCACAAACTTCAAACAATTTTAGTCATTTGGTGACATGTTCTTGCTCAAAACACGTGGAATTATTAAATATTTTTGCCATATTTCAGAATTGAAAATCTTGACAGTTTGTCTAACCCTATTCATGTGGCAAATTGATGGGATCTTTTTGTCTAAGTCAAGGAAAAATCCACAAATTTGTCTTGGCAGGAACCCCACATAATGCTATAATAACAAGTTTTTTTCATATCATTTCAATTTACATGGTACTTTACCTAATTGGAACTTCAGAATAATTGTTAAAATTTGTCCTCTTCCCACTCCCACCACTCCCAAATGACAACTCTTAAAGGTTGCCTGCTATTTTCACATAGTAAATGATGGGCCTGCCATTTCTGTCATTTCATTCGCATCTTCAGAGTTTTCTCTTACTCTACCTTGTCTTGAAGAGAACCAGCATTAATATCTCTAAATTCTCAGGATCGTAATCTATAACAAATCTTCAAAGTTTCCAATATCCCTCCACTTCTATAGGGGATCTTAAACAACTATCATTAAATGATAGTGAATGTTAAATGCCATTGGAGGTATCAGAAGATGTTCTTCTTCTGATGCTAGAGTGAGAAGGAAAGGGTTCACCCAAAGAACAAATGTCAGGATTTGTTAATTTATTGAGTTCCTGCTGTGTGACAAGCACAATCTAGGCCTTAGGAAAGATGGCTATAACATAGACCTTGCACTTTAGGACTTCACAATCTTTGGAGAATGTGACCACGTGAAAACATAGTTATAAGTCACCTTGTAAATGCAATCAAAGATACATGCACAAGGGCTTTAGCAACATGTTGAACACCATCCACCTTGACCTGTAGTAGATGAAATGTCCCCTGATGGAAAGGAATACCATCAACCAACTGAACACATTATCATACTGTTTGGGGACTGTATCCTGTTTGAAAACAGAATATCTTTTTAAACTACATTTACACCTATGGTAACTAATTGTGGCTGCAGTTCAATACATTAGTCTGTTTGACCAAACTGAACCACAAACCCAGAGGTTCTCGGGAGTCTTTTGAAAATAACTAGGACTTCTTGGCCATATGATAAGCATCTTCTCATTTCCACTCTTTGTCTGATCATTCCTACCTTAAAATGTTTTTAATCATTTATATATTAAAGAAACCATTTAATTTCATTCAATTAAGAATTCAGGCCCAGATTATTTCCTTTTTAACCATAACAATTAGAGAGAGAGAGAGAGAGAGAGAGAGAGAGAGAGAGAGAGAGAGAGAGAGAAGGTCAAAGATCTCCTCTAGCCTGCTTGTCTTTTGGCTCTTATTTTAGACTTCTCTTACTTTAGAGAAAAATGTTTTGGCATGCCAGTCAATGTCACTTGTGCTTAATAACTTCTATCATATCACAGCCACTGATAATACCATAAATTAAATAGTCCCTCCTTTAGTCAGTTACCAGGTCTTTTCAATTTGAGCTTAAAATATGGATTTTCTATTTCTTATTAATCTTCCTACTTTATGAAAATTGATACTACCTTACATAATTTGTGTTTTGTAATAACATTCAATTCCATGTTCATAAAACTTCCAAAAGTCACAATGATACTAGTTTTTAAAAAACATTTAATGTCTTTCTATTGTTAATAAGGAAAAATTTCAATGCCCCTTAGTAGAATTTTGGAGGTTTTTATGCCCTGGAAAGTGGATTGGTTTGGGATAAATTACAGTGTGCTATCTGTATACAACAATCACATCCCATGGTCAGCTAGTTATTTCAGCAAATTGAAGTCTGTTTATGAAAACACTACCTTGCAATACTCTAATTTCTTAGCACAGCAAACAGAGTTATAAAACAGGATTACCAAACAGAGTTATAAAATTGCTTTGCCTACATGGTGTCTCCTTGGAGAATATGCACACTATGAAAAGAACAGCTTTTATTCCCTGATGGAAATACCCCCTGTAGTCTTTGATAGTTGTTTGGAAATATTTATTTCAGTGTAATTGAACATATGGACATTTCAGTGTAGCAGCAGAAGGGACAGAATCAGATCCTCAATATCCATCATTGGCTCTAGCCAATGCAACCTCACCATCACCTTTAGAATCTTCATGGTTGCTGGTACATTGACTGCTGAAAACGCCATTCCAAAATACTATAGAGAGCTCGATGTGCTGAGTTAGAAGCCCCCCCCCCCCGTGTGTGTGTGTGTGTGTGTGTGTGTGTGTGTGTGTGTGTGTGAGAGAGAGAGAGAGAGAGAGAGAGAGAGAGAGAGAGAGAGAGAGAGATATCTGGCCTTTATACTCCACTGACACACCACTGCTTCCATAACAATCTTATTATATTCATTGTCTTTATTATTCACCGTCCCTTTCTCTGACTGCCAGTTTAGTTCATCTGTGATCATAAAGGGAATGTTCTCATAAGGAAGGGAAAAGGTCTAATTAATCAAGAAAACATACTGCTTATTCTAGTTAAGCCTCTCATTTTGAAGTTGGAGTCTATCTGACACAACAGCTGGGGATTACTTCAGTGGGGTACATAATAGTGTCTTCCTTCTTGAACAGTAAATTATTAAAAATTCTTTCCATTTTTTTAAAAAAATGTGATATTTCTTTCCTGTCTTCACTTCTGTTTCTTCACCACATCCTAATAATAGGAAAAAAATGACTGGATGAGTCAGGTCAGTTAATAGAGCACTTAAAAATTCAAAAGCGAGTAGGAGCATGGCTCACTCCTGGAATGTAGCACACGTGCTATGACTTTGTACTCTGGGGCTGGGCCTGCAGAAGACCTTAGTTAGAGAATTGACCCCAAATCAGCGCACGCTGTGTTCCTCAAGGCAGAAATCTGATCTGAGTCATAGACTAGACTCGATTGTATAGGGACAAGACTAGCACCTCCGTCCTCACAAAGAACCACACAGAGCAAGGCTCAGCATCCGTGTCTACACAATGTACCACAAGTTCTCATCCTGCCTAGTTCTCCCTTCCTCACATTTATGCTTCACTTATATATTGGTGTTTTTCTCGTTACTGCAGTAGGGTACCCAACAAAACCAGCTCAAAGAAGGAAGCGCTTCTTTTGACTTACAGATGCCATTGGTCCACGATGCTGGGTAGGGTGTGGCAACAGGATTCCAAGACAACCCATATTGAATCTACAGTCAGAAAGCAGAGAGAGCTGATTGCTAGTGCTCAGCCCACTTCCTCCATTTATTAAGTCCAGGACTGCAGCCCATGGTGATGGTGCTGCCACAGGCTAAGGCAGGTCTTTCCACCTCAGTTAACCTCACAGTCATGCTCAGAAGGATACTTCCTCTGTGATTCCAGATTGCTTCAGCCTGATAATGTTAATCATTGCATATATCAAATTTCAATTTGTCTTGATTTTTCGTTTTCTTAATTTTTGATACATTTTGCTAAAGAACTCAGGTTGTACAGTAGAGCTGGCCCTGAATGTGTAGATGTGGAAGATCTGACCCTAAAGGCCAGAAAGCAGGAGAACTGTCCCTGCACCTTGCTCATCAATGACAATGAACTAGCCAGGGCAATGCAGGAGCGCTCACCCTGGTGGTGAGGAAAAGGGAGAGCTGGAAGGTTGACCAACCCTGCAATGACCCAGGCCTAGAACCAGGGTTATGAGTTGGCCCACCCCAACCTCAACCCCATATGTGATCTTCTGGAACATGTGAAGGAACCGGTCCATGACACTGGGCAACAACAATTATAACCAAGAGGGGTTCCAGTGAGTGCCCAGCATTGATACTATATCAGAATCTAGGGGCCTCGAACCAGATCAACGACTCTGCATGTAAAGACATATGGATAAAAGGGTTTACTGCCTGACTCACTGTGTCACACTACAGCTTCCATGACGAGATTGATTTTTTTACCTTCTCTCTCTCTCTCTCTCTCTCTCTCTCTCTCTCTCTCTCTCTCTCTCTCTCTCTTGTTAATTTTTATTTTATTTTATTTGGGTGGAGGAGATTGCGAGGAAAGAGGGTGGATATGAATGGACAAGGAAATTAATGGGATTGAGATGCATTATGTGAAAGACACAAAGAATACATAAAAAAGAAGGGAAAAAAAGAAATGGAGACAATAAGCCAAATTTATGAAAAGCAAAAGATGATGGGCAAGATGAAGGATTTCCCTTTGAAGATGGTAAAAGCAGTGTAAAATTGGAACATTGTTGGATATATGTGTGAATATAATACAAACATTGATGAATATACTTGTGTGAATGAATCACATTATGTAAATTATACTTCAATAAAGCAGTTAACAACAACAACAACAAAAACCCTCACAGGTTGTTCTGCAGTTGCATCTCCTACCTCACAGTCTCGAGTACTGGGATTGCTCCTGGTTCTTGGACTGCATTTTTTGTCTCTGTCTTTTCATTTACCTTTACAATTTCAGATGTTTCTGTTCATGACTGCTTAATCCCATGAGCTTTAGCAGAACATTATGGTAGCTGGAGAATGTAGCGGAGGATAGTTGGTTGTTCATGTCATGGCATAGAGCTACACAAAAGAACTATGGTTGATATACAGTTAAGTACCAATCCACAGTTATACATTATTTTTTGATGGGAGGGCTCATCTCCTGAGGTTTCCAGTATTTCCTCAAATACTACCATCAGCTTGGGGTCATTAGTTCAAAACTAGAGCCTGTGGAGGGAATTTAAGATTTAAACTGTAGTAGTTTCAAGGTGACATGAGAAATCATTAGATATTTTGAGCACAGAAATGACAAAATATGATTTGTTGTAAGAAGATGACACTGGCTTCTGTGTTGGGAATATATTACAGGAGCTTACAGATTAAAGTAATTGTTTAAGGACTAGATGATGTCTTCATTAGTCTCCTATTGCTATAAAAATGACCACAAAATTAGTGGCTTAAAACAGCAACCATGCATTATAGGTTAGTATTCAGTTACAGATATCACTGGAAAAAATTAAGATGTAAGAATGTGTTTCTTCAGGTGAGCTGTGAGGACAAAGTCATTTCTTAATCACTCAGGTTGTTGACATGACTAAATTTTTATAGTTATAGAAGTAATATCCTTGCAAACTGAGGGCTACTCTTAGTTTCTAAATACAATTTTTCTGCCCTTACATGTAGCATCCTATATCTTAGAATGAGTAAAAGTGTAATGAATCTTAGAAATGTTGCCATCTCTCTGACCCTTCTTCTTTTGTTACAGTTTTCTTTGACTCATCTGGAAAAGGCCACATTTTTATACACCTAAGAGATTGAAATATAGGTATCATTATGAATATTACAATGACATTTAGATTAGAGTGAAGGAGTGGATATAAGGAAAAGAAGTAGGCAGACAGATTCTGGATATATATTTAAGGTAAAGACAATCGGGTTTGTCCATTTTGCTGCATTTACTAATGAAAAAATATATCAGTTTCTTGAATCACTGATATTTTTGATCTTCAAGATGATTTAAAAATATGTAGTTCCAGGGGTACTATAAATAAATAAATAAATAATTTCATGTTTAAAGGAAACAAAACTATCATCAAGGATGATCACAAGGTTATTTTGTTGTGGTTCTGAGTAATGGGAATTATTTGCTTATCACTAATTGAAATGAAGAGGACAACATGAGGACGTTTCATGTACCTATTTGCCAGAATAGGATACATAATGCTTCACTAAAAAAAAAACATCAGAAGATCTCAGAGTATTTTTATAAATATAAAGAATGTAACTGCTGTTTTTTTTTGTTTTGTTTTAATTTGGTCTTTGCCTCAGGGTCAAGTTCTAAGGCCTGCAGTTCAAAGGTTTTCTCAATTCTATATTTCATACCTGACAGTGAGAACCTTTTGTGTCTTCCAACTTTTTGAGTTCCTAAAACGATTAACCCTTTCTATTTCCTCCTGCTCCTAATTCATATATTTCTTAAGCAACATCATCAAATACAAGTATTCGTAATCAAGACAGACATTCCAGTAACATCTAGTTTTAGCATTTTAAACCATAGATCCAGACACTCATTGAATTAGATACTTTTCTATTGCTGTGACAAGGAACCATGCCCAATTGAGAAAAGAAAATCTTGAATTGGGCTTACAGTTTCAGAAATTTAGAGTGTATGATTCTAGCACAAAGTCGTGATGGCAGGAATAGCTGAGAGTGCACATCTTTATCTGCAAGCAGGAGGCAGATAAAACACACTGAGCATGGCATAAGTCCTTTAAAAACTCAAAGCTTGTCCTCAGTGACACACCACCTTTAATAAAGTTACACCTCCTGATCATTTTCAAACAGTTCCACCCAGTTGGGGATGAAATATTCAAATATTCGAACCTATGAGGGACATGCTCATTCTAAGCACCACATTTCAAGCTCTTAACCCCATAGATCATGACCATATAATAAAGTAAAATTTATTTAGTCTAACTTCAAAATCCCCATAGTATTTCACAGTTTCAACACGGTTTAAAAGTTCAATGTCTTTTCTGAGACTTAAATCAAGCTTTGAATTGTAACCCCTTGTAAAATCAAAAGCAAAATACATATTTCCTATGTACAGTATCACAGACTATATATAACCATTCTAAAAGGAAGAATCATACAACAGCAAGGAAATACTTGACCAGGGCAAGACAAAAACCCAGCAGGGCAAACTTAAAATCATGTAGTTCAATGTCTGTTATCAGAGGGCTTTGATGACTCTTCTTTTCCACCCTTCTGCATGTGATACACTTCTCTCTGTGTCTCTTGGGCTGGTTCTTTCAATGATTACATCCATTCAGCAGTTCATCATATGGAACACCAGCCTTATCATGTTCAGATGCCATTTTTCCCTACCAGCACCAGGCCCTGAAGTGAATGCTGTAGTTTTCTATTTTAGCAGCAACCATTTCCAGCACTAACTTTTCAACCTGTTAGGATACGCTGGGTCATGTGGCAACATGACCCAAAATTTCAATTCTTTTTACTTATTGATTTTTATTGAGGTCTACATTTTTTTCTGCTCCTCTCCCTGCTTCTCCCCCCTGCTTTAACCCTCTTCCAAAGTCCCCATGCTCCCAAGTTACTCAGGAGATCTTGTCTTTTTCTACTACACATGTAGATTAGATTTATGTATGTCTCTAAAGTTTCAATCCTTTAACAACCAATTCATGTGTTTACTCTGTAGCCTGTGATGATAAGATGCTTGCCTACCATCTGAATTCTCTTAGTCTTATAACAAGGAGAAATAGGTGATGAAAAACTATGTGCTGACCTGTAAGACTTTGCCTAGAGATAACACAGAACACTTACATTTACTCGTTTTGCCTAAAATCAGCTAACTTAAAATGTATCTGCTTCCAAACCCTGGTGATTAAATATTTGCAAACAATAGTCTAATGAGGAGATTGGATGGAATGTTTGATTTGAGAATAGTTAAGTTTGAAAGATCTTTTGGACTGGATAAGGAAAATGTGGTACATTTACTCAATGAAGTACTACACAGCAGAAAAAATAATGACATCTTCAATTTTGCAGGGAAATGGATGGAGCTAGAAAACATCATTTTGAGTGAGGTAACCCAGACACAGAAAGACAATTATCACATGTACTCACTCATAAGTAGTTTTAAAACATAAAGCAAAGAAAACCAACCCACAAATCACAATCCCAGAGAACCTAGACATCAATGAGGACCCTAAGAGAGACATACTTAGATCTAATCTACATGGGTAGTAGAAAAAGACAAGATCTCCTGAGTAACTTGGGAGCATGGGGACCTTGGGAGAGGGTTGAAGGGGAGGGGGGGCAAGTGAGGGGAGCAGAGAATGATGTAGAGCTCAATACAAATCAATTAAAAAAAGAAAGATCTTTTGGACATCTAAATGAAGGCATAGGTAAGTATTTGACTTTTACAGTCGGGCTCTCAGGAGAGATAAAAATATTAGGAATCTAAAAATGTGAGGTCATTTTAGGAAAAGACTATAGTGAGATTTTATAATTTAAAAATATTAAAAATAGTTTAAATATATTATTTAAAAGCAGAATATAAAATATGAAAATAAACAAAGAAGGATAAATCAGTGAATTGAAAGTCAAACTTGGGATGTGTGATGGCCTAAAAGTCAAGACAGATATTATTTTGGTGAGGAGAAGATGACCGTCTTTGCCCTTCTATAAGCAAGTCAGATAATACAGACTGGCAAATTGATCATTGTCTTCATTAGGGTTATATTACTTGCTATCTTTTTTTTATTGAAAATTTCCACCTCCTCCCACTTCCCTCCCCTCCCTCCATTCCCCCTCCCCCTTCCTCTCCAGTCCAAGGAGCAGTCAGGGTTCCCTACCCTATGGGAATTCCAAGGTCCTTTCCACTCCCCCCAGGTTCAGGAAGGTGAGCATCCAAACAGACTAGGCTCCCACAAAGCCCGTCCATGCAATAGAATCAAAACCCAGTGCCATTGTCCTTGGCTTCTCAGCCAGCCTCCACTGTCAGCCACATCCAGAGAGTTCGGTTTGATCATATGCTCCTATCTTCAAAACAGTTTTTGTAAGACAGTTGATATAAAAACCTAAAAGCAATGTGCTTTAAGAGAGAAAAAAGGTGTTAATAATAGTTAAAATAGGATAATATATACAGAAGATGTGGCATCATGATATAGCTTTTAAACAATACATGAGTGTGCAAAATTAGAGAATGATGATATATCCTAGGGAGGAGAAAAATCTCACAATATCTTTGAGGATCTGAAACAAGAGTAAATGGGACCCACTTTATGAATTGAAGCTTGGTTTTAGCTGTAGTCATGAATAATTGCATTCTTAGCTGCAGTAGAGAATGCAGGGCAATACTGAGTGTATGTTATAAGTGCTAACAGGCAGGTGAACGTATTGGTGGGGATTCATTGACATTCTATATTGACTTTTTCTATTTAATCAATGAAACAAAAATCAAGGTCAGCCAAGACCAAGGAGAATAAAGTGTTGTGGATTGAAAACAATAATGTATAATATAGTCTTATAGAATAGTAATACACCTATCATATAGCATTAAGGATCCTTCTCATGTCAACAATCATTTAATGACAGTTCAGCATGAATGGATATTTTATTCCAGGCAGATTCAGATATAGTAGTTAAGCTATGAACTAAGTATGGTTGCAGTTTTAACATAAGAGAATGATGATTTTAGATGAGAGAATGGAGTTTGCATTGATTATGAATGATGATGCCACTTTCAAAATTTGATAAGAAGGGTAGCAGTGAGATTCAAGGAGTCAGAAATGGAGACAAAAATGACAGAGTCACTGAATTGTAAATTTCATTAGAAGTGAAGAATTGTAGGATTCAAGTTATGCAAGGAAGTGAACTATAAAGTCAGAGACAGTGGTTGGAGACCAAGGTGTATCAAATTCAAATTATGAACGAGCTATAGTTAATATAACAATAACATGTATGAATCATCATGACTATTCTATTATTTACCAGAAAAGTCAATGTCATTTTGTCTCCTATAAAACAAAATTCCATCTTTATAGCAACAGGGATCCATGGAAAACCATGGTTTGGCACTTATGAATGACCTTAAATTTTCTGGGTCTATTTTTGTGTCATCACTTAAGTTGATAATATGCCTACTCAAATGAATTAATGTAAAAACTGGAAATGATGCTTGACACACACTATTTATGAGTGTCTATTATTTTTGTTATTATTGTGATCTCAAACAAAACAGGTTCTTAGCACTTAATACTTTTAACTCATTCTCAAGAGTTTTGGGGTCATCAGAGAAACGGAGACTCACCAAGATCCAGAAAACCCTGCAAAGGCAAAGTATCTAAGATACTGATTTTCTTCAATGCGCTTGTTGTGTGTGAGTATCCCCATGAGCCAAGCATTATGGTGAGTCCAGCTGAGGTACCATCTTACAAAAAGATTATCCCAGCTGGGTTTGTTGACTGCTTACATTCCCTATGGTGGGGTAGGAAGGGTTATAAGAGTGAAATTTGGCAGAATCGTGCCTTGGTTTTTCATTGGGACCTTAGGAGAAGGGATAGGCCTTTGTTTATGACTCCCCCAAAGAAGAAATTATAGCTACATCATCACTATATCTGTGGCTTTAAACTGAAATGGGAAGAAGCCAAAAAGTTCAATATTACTGTGTTGTGGTAGAATTGATCAAGCACAAACTATTGACATTGCGATCTATCTAACCCAACTTTGGCCAAGAACCCTCCCCTCTCCAAATCAGGTAGTTTGATATATTCCTTACTCATTAATCTACTCTGTTTTATGGTGCTAGGGACTGAATCCAGTGCTTATTGCATGGTAGTTAAACACCCTACCTACTGATCCATATTCCCAGACTGCCTTTCAAAATTATATATAAATATGGATACATCATTTTCCCATTTTCCCCTTCCCTTTTCCCTTTACTACCTCCAAACTCTCTCATGTACTCTCCTCCACTCTCTTTAAAATGTATGGCCACGTTTTAAGTAGAATCTCACTAAGTTGTATATGCTGGCCTTGAATCTTTCTGTAGCCCAGGCAGTCTTTGAACTCATGATCTTCCTGCCTTTGCCTCCGAAGTTGGATCTGGGATTACAGGTTTGCATCATCAAGTTTTATTATCCTACTGTTATCCTTGAGAGGGACTACTTATGAAGGTAAGGGACCTGGGGGATGTGGAGGTAAACTGTACCAGGCCCAACAGCAGTTATTTTTGAAAGGGCTGTGGACAGGCAGCAGTTTCCTAACTCTTCTGTCCCAGGGTTTCATTTTCATGACAAATCAGAGTAATTTGTTGCTGGTCCATCCTAAAAATAATCTACAGGATGAAAGCAGGAAACGGTGGCAGCACTATTGGCTGACACTTAGAGAAAAGTGTTTAAATACCAGCTACCAAGAAACCTCTTGCTTTCTTTGCTATATTCAAATATATGAGAATGCCCTCTGTGGGCCACAACTTCACTCTTCTGCACACTGTTCAGACTGCTGCAAGCATTGGCATTGAACTCCTGGAGCACTCAAATGGACAGGTTCCAGAGCATCCTATGTTTTAAGGTTTTATTACCAGACATACAGTCATAGTTTTGTCTTATTGGGCATTGTTTGAGGCAGTGAATGGACAAGATAGAAAGAACATTTTTTCCCTAGATGAGGGAAAGAGAAGGTGGTGACATTGAACATGGTGATTCTATGATATGATATAAAGAAGTCAGTGAAGGGTTATAGACAGGACAAAACTTCCAAGATCTCTATAGTTTGTTATGTTGACTCCATTGTATAATCATTCGCTTCACTTTCATGATTCAGTTCATCCATACATTAAAAGACAGTGTCTAAAGACTTGTTCTGTTTAAATAGGCTCAAATTCCGTATCCGTTTTGGTGGTGTGAAGAATCAGGAATATACCTGCTGCTCTGTTTTACCGTACCTAGAAAGAAGCCCTTTAGAGCTCTGCACTTGCATTAGGCATGTCTCCAATGTTTTCCTTCAAAGTTAGGTCTTCTCAGATAATATACTTTGTTTTATGTATTAGGGACTAAGTTATAATTCTTTCACATCACCAAGAAGAAATATTTTCAATATACAAGTAGCTTGAATGTTCCCCTTTGGAACCCCCACGTTTTGCCTTTCCTGTTGTTAAGATGCTTTCTTGGTACCTGACCATCTTGATAAGGATGAAACCTACTGAAAAGATCACAGTGTGCTGGAAGCTGGATGATCAAAACACTTTCCCATTGTGTTCCCATACTAAGAGTTATTTAGTAGAAATTATGTAAATCACATTTAATAGATGCTTTAGTAGCACACATGAGCTTCATTTATTCCTTTTATCATGGAGACTGGTAACAATGTTCAAGAGTGGTATTCCATCTGCGTGAAGCCCAAAGAGAGAGTGATGGCAATACACAGTATAGCCTTTTCCAAGCTAACTTTCTAGATTTGTCCCAAGTGAGATAAGGCTACTCAGACTTAGAAATGGCTATTGTGGTATATCGTAGTTTACTTTGATTTAAAGAGAAGTTTTGTATTCTTCCATTGAGTATGTCTCAGCTTCTTTAATTATGTTATAGGGTGAGACAATCGTATAGAATATTATGCATTCTATGTAATATTAGCTTCTCTCCTCTCTAACGAGTGTTATTTTTCTTCCTTATTGCTGTCTTTCTTCATTTATCATGCTGTGAGTGTTAAGACTCTTTTCTTCTATGGGGAAAGAATCATCCCTGCTTGGTTCAAAGATCAGCAATATCACCTGCCATCCCTTCCACTGTAAGTACCAGGACATTTTTAAAACACATATTATTCAACAAATGACGATCTTAGCTCTAATGCATAGTAAAAAAAAAAGGGTCAGTGTATATTCAGCCTTTGCCTGTAGAAAGAGCCAGTGATTTAGTGCATCAAAATACAAAAGGTATTATGCCATGATTCATGTGTCTAATGCACTGGCATTATTTCATGTGTGTATTAACTGTGGAGGAAAAGTTGCTTATGGTCACAGGTTAGAGCATCAGCTTGAGACCTAAAAATTTGTTATCAGCCACTCAACTGGCAAACAGACTTGTGAAATGCAAGTGACCTATATATTCTACAATATTCTGTGTTTTTCTTTTTCCCAGGGGCAATTTCTTTTGTCCACTCTTTACTAGAACAGTTAGTTCCTTATTATTCCACATTTTAATGGTAATTTTTTAAACATCTATTTTTTGATGGCTATATTTTCACAGATAATACTGAGATTTTTTTTATAGAAGACATACATGTAATTAGGTAGAGGTTACATATGAACCTGTATAAATCAGTATCAGTCAGCCACAGAAAATTAAAATGTAGTGCATCATCCAATCTCTCTTCACAAAGCTTTTTCTCTGAGTCACAAATAACAATGCCTTGGGAATGATACTAGGGCAGCTGACAGTCTTTTAGCAAGTTATACTCTTCAAAAGAACAATATATACTGCAAGGATTTTTATATTTCTTTCTAGCCTTTCTATATGCATACCTATTTTAAAAATCACAATTTCTGGGACCTATAATCTCAACACTTAGAAGCAGAAGAAAGAAGATCACCAAGTTGAGGCAAGCCTGTGTCAGTAAAGAAACAAAATTCACAATTTGCATATTCATACTTAATTTTTTAGTAAAGTTAGTAAGATACAAAATTTATCTTTGAACCTGTCTGCTAGCCATTGCTTTCTCCTTATTCCTTTGCACTAACTGCAATGAGTTTGATAGTCATCCTCTTTAATACACACACAGACACATACACACACACACATCAATAGAAAGAGCTATATATTATGGAATTATATTAGGCATGTCACTCAGCCGCTTTGTCTTTTCAAGTTAACAATAAGACTGGTATAACTCAGTTCTTGCCTATAATGCATGAGGTCCTGATTTAGTTCTCTAGCACTGCAAAAAAAAAATAAAATTGATATTCAAGATTTTAGGTCTATCCTTCCTTATAAAGCTCTGGCTGTGTTCTTTTGTCTGCATGACAATCTATTTTATAAAGCTATTGTGCTTTATCTATGTCTTTATTGATGAGCATTTGGGGGCATTCCTAATTATTTTTCTGTCTATTTCTGGTAATGCCTTGATAAATAGATATCCTAATTAGTGTTTTCTATTTCTGACAAAACCTTGATGAATAGATATCTATGTATACGTCCTATTGGGTACATAGTCAAATGCTTCTCTGGATTGTAGACTCAGAAACTGAATTGATGAACTACAGGGTCATGTCTTACAGTTTCCTTTGTGACGCTGTGCTCCTTTCCCAAGAATCTCAGTCAGTTCCCATCTTCACAGCATAGTATGAGATAATCTGTTTACTCATCCCCTTCCTCCATACTGGTAATTGCCACACTTTTTAATTATGGTTAGTCTGATGAGTCAAAGATGTATCTTATTGTAATTTTAATTTCCATTTCTCTGATTACTGGTAAGATTGAGAATCTTTTCATATGTTTATTGGCCATTTGTGTTTCTTCTGGATTCATTATATGCTTAAATAGTCTCTGCTGATTTTTTCCCAGCACACAGAAAAAACACACTCAAAGCATTTTGCATAAAAAGAAGCTGGAAGGAGAGGGAAAAATCATCTGCAGCTTTATTTACTAAAGCAATTCTCCTTAATGTACCTGAGAAGGATGACTTAGTTGTGATTTCATTTTTGAAAGAGAATGTGGTTTTCACTTCTTTGTTCTCTACAGACTTGATCTAGTTGCAAAGCACCTTCAATACCGAAACAAATTTGATGTAGCTTCCTTAAGAAGAGGATTAGCATTATTCAAGTAAATATCACAGTGGTCGAATTTTGGATTTTGGAATCCAAAGAAGCTAATTTCCTGTTTTTATTACTTACCAGAGGGACCTTGGAAAGAGCACTGAGTATTCTCGGCCTTCACAATATTTTCCTACTTTCCTTAGTCTTTATAGCATGAGTTCCCTTTACTGTCACCATTCTTGGTGACATCACCACCCATTTAATGACAGGTCTTCAGCAGCTTCACAGTCTTGTCATTCTGTGTTCATACATTAACTGTCTCCCTCCCTTATCCAGCTTTTCTGTGATGCCTGTTATCTAGCTTAAATCCTGCCTTCTTTCTTTGTTATCTGGCATAGCCTTGTGGTATAGGACTTCACCTGCCCTCAAGAAATTTTAAGGGTAGGTACCATGATATGACTGTGGAACTGAAAGCCCTCTTTCCTCAGACACCCCATACTGTATAGAGTGTTAAATCTCTCATCCTGAGGAAAATTCATTTCAACAGTTTTCTTTGGAACGTATCTCTTTCCAACCCCTGAGTAAACATCACAAAAATTGTAAGAAGACAGCTGAGATCAAATGTCCTTTTCAGTTCACCTACTCTGCTCACACTCAGAGGTTAAATCCTGACAGGGATATCTCTTAGTGACACACCCCTTTTGCTTGCTTTTCCAGGAAAACTCCTCTGTTTCCCTTTTGTCATTTGGATTTCTCCCTTTTGTGTTCCAATTCAGACTTTAGTTTTCCTAATTCTTCCAGTGACTAGCGATTTCCTTGCTTTTCTTTCTCTGTGCTTGCTTTCATTTGCCTGTTTGTGCTCTTATTGTTCCTATTCTCAAAGAAGCCACCATTTTCCATTTCTCTCCCTGAGGCTTTTATAGTTACAACTCTACTTTTTATCTCTATGTACTTGTTTGTGTATTTGGACCCTTTTATATGATTAGAATAACTCCACATTGTGGTGTTTTCTGTCTAACTTCTTCCACATAGCATAATGCTTTCAAGGTAGAACTATGTTGCAGCACAAGTTGGTATTTTCATTATTTTTATGATCAAATAAAATTTAATTTTGTGGTTACACTGCTTTATCTTTTCATCAGGTGATGGAATTATTGTAGGGTTAAGACAGCCCCTTTAGGGGGCAGGGTTTGCCTAGGGCGAACGCCTGCCAATAAATGGGTGTGCGGGGAGGCTGCTCGGTCCTTTTCCTTCCGACCTCCTGTACTATGCTGGAACTTTGGTTCTGTAAGTTTATCATTAAAGTGGTAAATATTCTTTGATATCTGCATTGCATTTATTTTACGCCAATACATTTGGCGCCCTCCCCGTGGGGCTTTCATAGACCCGGCCCAAATCTGAGTCTCTGGAGGCCCCCCCGCCAGGCCGTGACTGCGGTCTCCCTGGGTCTCCCTGGGCGCTGAAGCAGCTGAGATTCTGAGCTACTCGATTTTCCCTGCTGCTTGCTAAAGAATCAAGCAGCGGGATGGGAGAGCTAGCACTCCCCGGGTTTAAAAACGCCTTTTTAACAGTGTGATAAGTCTCTGTTCCCCTCCCACCTTCACAGGCACTCGGGTCACATGACAGCGGCCCTGCGAGCCGGCTGTTCACTTTGGAGGCTTTTCTCTCTATTCCCTTTCTGGCCCAATTGCTACTTATCAGTCTGGTGTCTGTTTCAATTTTGTTTTTGAGTCATTTATTTCAGATTTAGGTCACGTGGACTCAATTGGACTCTTTTGCCACCACTGGCAGGAAACAGTCATTACAGGTAAAAGAATTTTTTCTTTTATAAATAATGTCTGAGAACGTGACAGTTTCAGATTTCAACAGCTTTTTTGAGTGCACCATTTGGGAGATCTTACAAGAGGTGTCTATCACCCCACATCTGTGGATATTTCTGGGATTCTTAATTTTCCTTAGCACTATTTGGTTTGATAATAGGAAAATGATCAAATCTCTTAAGGCAGAGGTTGAACGTTTAAAAACTATTGAGAATGACAACAATCTTCTCAAGAATCAGTTTGAAGTTCTCCAGGAAGAAAACAGATCTTTGTTTA
This sequence comes from Microtus pennsylvanicus, assembly GCF_037038515.1. NCBI lineage: Eukaryota > Metazoa > Chordata > Mammalia > Rodentia > Cricetidae > Microtus > Microtus pennsylvanicus. Next base: position 139,314,576 of record NC_134601.1, read on the forward strand.
ACATGACTCGGTTAACTGAGCAAAATCTAGAAAAGGTACAGGCTGATGTTAAGGAGAAATTCATTACTATGGAAGAAGGAACAGCTGAATTAGATCGTAAGTTCCAGAAATCCCTTTCTGTAGGAACTGAAACATTAACTGAGAGAATCAAAACTGCTGAATGTGACAATCGAATTTTGTCTAAAGCTTATGACAGATTGGCAGAAAGATTGTCAATACAAGAAGGCACGGTTTATGCCATAAAAATTATGTCCAAAGATGACAAGTTATCTCTAATGGACAAATTTCATACTTTAGAATCCTCAATGAAGGCTTTAGAACATAATTCTGGGCAGGAGATTCAGATATTACAAAAAGCAATGGTGAATAGAATTGAAAAGATTGAGGAATTTCTAAATTCTGATGAAGAAGAGCAAAGGGTAGAAAGGCAAATTTTAACTACATCTGTGGATAAATCCCTCCTGGACAATTTCCACAAAGCTCTACCTACAGCTCTACATGCCTTTCCAGTAATAACAACAGAAAAGGTGATTGGTTCCAGAAACCCTAGGGTCATCAAGGAAGATACATGGGAGCCTGTCCGTATGAATGATCCCAAAGAAATTAAATAGGCCATCATGACTTTTGGGAAGCATGCCTCTTTTGTTAAAAAGATGCTAAAATCTTGGGGCACAACAAGCAGAGCAACCCCCTCGGACTGGCTCCAGCTGAGCTCTGTGGTCCTTGAGAGTGGACCACAATTAAAATGGAAATGCTTATTCAGGCAAGAGGCTAGACTTTTAGAACAGCAGGAAAAGGTGAAGGGAATTGACGTTTCCCTAGATAAAATTCTAGGTGAAGGGCTTTTTCCGACCCTCAGGAACAAACTAGTTAGGATGAAAACATACTCTCCATGTGTACTACAGCAGCCTTAAGGGCTTGGGACAGAGTACAAGACCCAGGACAGAGAATGGAATCATTTGTCAGAGTTAAACAGGGTCAGAGAGAACCCTTTAGTGACTTTTTACAAAGATTAACTAAGGCTGTACAAATAGGGATATCTGACCCAGAAGCAAGACGTATAATGATTGAGTCTTTGGCTTACGAAAATGCAAATGTGGAATGCAAAAAGATCTTGGGGCCTTTAAAGTTCAGATCAGCATCCTTGGAAGAATGGGTCTTGCATACACTCAATGTTGACACTTTTGACTATGGCACTGAAGCATGGGTAGAAGAAGCAATTTCCAATGGTAAAAGGAGACACCAGAATATCAAATGTTTTAATTGTGGCAAAATGGGTCATATGAAAAGGAATTGTAAACAACGTATTTTCAGAAATAATAATAATGCATCTTCTAGAAATAACAGGAATAGAAGGACTCAGCCTTCAGGTTTATGTAGAAGATGTGGAAAAGTCAGGCATTGGACGAATGAATGCAGGTCTACAAGGGATAGACAAGGCAATCTGATACAGACAGGAAACGTGAGAGGGGGGCCTCACAGGCCCCCATGGCAAACATGGTTCAATCATTTCCAGTTTCTGCAGAGAACATGCCTCGGCAGGACAATTAGAAAGCCACATGCCTACTGTTACAAGCAATAATGATCAGAAAGATGAGTTACGTGTGTTTTGGCAAACTTCTATAAATGATCAAAGACCTAAACTGAGAGTGTGTGTAAATGGCATTTTTATTACTGGCCTGCTGGACACAGGTGCTGATGTAAGTATCATTACCCCAGAATCTTGGCATCCATATTGGCCTCTTCAGAACGAAAACATTCAATTCCTGGGAATTGGAACCCTATCTCGAATAAGGCAGAGCACGAGATGGGTTGAATGTATAGGGCCTGAGTGACAAATAGGAAAATTAAGGCCAGATGTAGCCAATATTGCAATGAATTTATGGGGTCGTGACCTATTACAACAATGGAATACCCAAATTAATATTTCTGCTAGTTCTAGAGCCCATATTTCTAAAAATAATATTGAAGGTTATTACAAACGGAGAAAAACGGCCATTAGGGCTGTGCAAGAACAAGCAATTGATGTCCCTTCAGAGATACCAACAGCCTTGCCTCTAAAATGGTTGACTGAGAAACCAATATGGACAAAGCAATGGCCTTTAGCTGAGGAAAAGTTACAGGCTTTAGAACAGCTGGTACAAGAACAACTAGATGCTGGACATATAGAAGAATCTACCAGCCCTTGGAATTCTCGTGTATTTGTGGTTAAGAAAAAATCAGGTAAATGGAGAATGGTGACAGATCTCAGGGCCATCAACAAGGTTATTCAATCTATGTGCCCTCTGCAATCTGGAATTCCTTTGCCCTCTTTATTACCAAAAGGATGGCCTCTCAAAGTTATTGATTTAAAGGATTGTTTTTTCACTATACCTTTGCAAAAAGAAGATAAGAAAAAATTTGCCTTCACAGTGCCTACTTATAACAATTCTCAACCTTCGAGGAGGTACCACTGGACCGTCCTCCCCCAGGGTATGTTAAATAGCCCTTCCCTGTGCCAATATTTTGTGAACCAACCATTGCAAATAATATGCAAGAAATTTCCCAAATCTATAGTATACCATTACATGGACAACATATTATTATCTGATTCAAACATAGATACCTTGAACAGACTGTTTGAAGAAATACAGATACTGTTACCTAAATGGGGATTGCAAATTGCTCCTGAAAAGATTCAGAAGGGAGATTCTGTTAATTATTTAGGTTATAGAATAGGTTTGCAAAAAATTAAGAAACAGAAGGCACAAATTCAGAGAGATCGCCTACGGACTCTTAATGACGTTCAAAGACTGTTAGGAGACATTTCTAGTCTACAACCAGCTATTGGAATAACACCTGATCTAATAATTCATTTGAACTTGGATGGTGATAATGATTTAAACGGTCCCAGAGAATTAACAGCTGAAGCAGAAAAGGAACTGACAATGATTGAGGAGAAATTACAACAGGCACATGTGGACAGAGTGAATCCAGAGCTCGATTGTATTCTCGTCATATTACCATCAAAAATTTCTCCTACAGGAATTTTAATGCAGAGAGATGATATTATTTTGGAATGGATCTTTTTACCACATAAACCAAGTAAGAAACTGAAAACTTATGTGGAAAAAGTCTCTGAGTTAATTATAAAAGGCAAGCTGAGACTTCGTCAACTAGCAGGCATAGACCCAGCAGAAATTATAGTGCCTTTCACTGCTGATGAACTAAAGAAATTATGGGAAGATAATAAACCATGACAAAGATCTTGTGCTAATTTTTGGGAGACATTAATAACAACTATCCAAAAAGCAAGAGGCTTAACTTCAGAAAGAGAACTTCTTGGATCCTTCCTCGAATCATCCGTGATGCTCCAATAACTGGAGCCCGTACATTCTATACTGATGCCAATAAATCAGGGAAGGCAGGTTACAAATCAGAAGACTTGGGTAAGGTGGAACAAAGTCCTTATGATTCTGTCCAGAAGGCGGAATTATATGCCATTCTTATGGTACTAAGGGATTTTAAAGAACCTATTAATATAATTACTGATTCACAATACGCAGAAAGATTTATTTTACATATTGAAACTGCTGAATTTATACCTGATGATACAGAACTAACCTCATTGTTTATCCAGGTTCAAGATTTGATCAGGAACAGGCTTTGCCCTATGTACATAATACACATCCGATCCCATACGGGTCTGCCAGGTCCTCTAGCACAAGGTAATGCAGAAATTGATCAATTATTGATTGGTAGTGTGCTACAAACCTTGAATTTCATAAAAAACATCATGTTAATAGCAAAGGTTTGAAGAAAGAGTTTTCTATTACATGGCAACAAGCTAAGGAGATTGTGAACAAATGCCCTACCTGCTCTTTCTATAACCAAATGCCACTGCCAGCAGGGGCTAATCCAAAGGGCACCCATAGAAATGAAATCTGGCAGATGGATGTGTTCCACTTTGCAGAATTTGGCAAATTGAAGCATGTTCATCACACCATCGACACTTATTCAGGCTTTCACTGGGCAACTGCTTTAAGGTCAGAAAAAGCTGATTCAGTAATCACTCATTTATTAGAAGTCATGGCTATCATGGGTATATCTACGCAAATAAAGACAGATAATTGTTCTGCTTATGTCTCTAGGAAAATGAAACGGTTTTTTGATTATTACAATATCAAGCATATTACAGGTATACCATACAATCCTACAGGTCAAGCAGTCATAGAAAGATCAAATCGAACTATAAAGGATATGTTGAACAAACAAAAAGGGGTGGAAAACACCCCTAGAAATAGGTTACATATTGCTTTGTTAACCTTGAATTTTCTCAACGCTAATGAGAAGGGAACGATGGCTGCAGAAAGACATTGGATAATGGAAAAGTCTGCCGAACTAAATCAACCAGTTTATTTCAAGGATGTGCTGACCTCACAATGGAAGTCAGGAGATGTACTGCGTTGGGGAAGGGGTTTTGCTCTTATCTCCACAGGTGAGGAAAAATTATGGATACCGTCAAAATTAATAAAGGTTCGGTTTGAAGAAGAGAAGTCACTTGGAAGAGAGAAATAACAATTCATTCACAAGGATGACCGGCATCTGATGGTAAGGATTACAGATAGGTTGGGGGCAGGGTTCTTTTCTTATCTCCACAGGAAAATACTCATCTTCAAAGAATTTAAGAGACCCTGAATATTTAATTACTGATGGATGGAAAATAGTTACGACCCACTAAGTATCTATACATAGTGTAAGTATTGATATATATATATATATATATATATATATATATATATATATATATATATGTTTTATTGAACATTTCCTTATAAATGTGTAGAGCTGGTTTTGGAGTTGGACTATGGCTCAGTCCCTCTTCAATTCCAAGCCTGTTAATAAGAGATATTTCAGAGTTTCTGTCTCAGGTCAGGAGCCATGAAATGGGACAGAATAAGAATAATTTTATACTTGATAAACTTTCTCTGCCTTCCCTCACATCTGTGTCTTTCTTTATATGTCAGTATATGTCCTTGTTGTTAATGTTTAAATTTCCAATAACAAGCAACATATTTTCCTACAGTAATCTTTGAAGTTTCCAGGATGAAGATGGGGCCCCACAACATCAACTCAATCTGGTTTTTATGACGTCATGAATTTTTTTTTAAGCGCTAATTTTATACCTGTTTTTTGGTACCAACTGCAAGAGACAATTTCGTATGATGCACATTTTTGACAATGCTGTGGCCAGACCTTCTCAAAACACTCAGAGACTAGTTATAATTTTCTTAAGTCAAAGGTTAATTTGGGAATTTTACCATCATTTGCTTTCACAGGGGCCCCTAAGAAGAACGTCGCCCCCATGTCAGCTAGAAGAAATCTAAGAAAACGACGTCCCCTCTCCCAACAGAGTTTGCCCACAGGGTTAGGGACATCTTTTAGTGGTTGGTTTAGGGTTGAGGGGATGGGGAGATATTGTATGGAATTAGCGGTATATTAAAAAAAGGGGGGATTAACTGGTTTGATGGGATGATTGGTATTTGTGACTTACTGTTTTAGAAAATTATATTGGTATATATTGAATATTAAATGTGAGTGTTCCTACCTCTATTTTTGTATAAGAGTATGCTTATATTGTATGGATACATCTATCATATCACAATGTACATTTCTACCTCTGGTACTATTTATGTAATAACATTGTTTACATTTGATAAGTAATGACATTGTTTACAGGTGAAGATCATTGTCTTCATATATTGCACAGTTATTTATTCTCTTAGTTTCAAATTAGATAGGTATTGAGAATTATATATTTGTCATATTTATTTTTAGGTTAATCAGGTCTTTTAGATACATAGAGATTCTTTTTAGTATAGATAGTATAATCTTCAGTCTCTTTGAAGAGCTGTAGAAAATGGCCTTTAATCTAACCTAGAATTCTGTGCCAACGAGACACAATTACTCCTGGCAACACCACTCTACTCCTGAGAGAACGTTGAGCACCAAAGACACTCCACTGGGAGCTTGTCTTCTTGGCAGAACTGGCCTTTGGGTTAAGAAAAGCCCATACTTCAACTACTGACTAAAATATGAAACAGGATTATCTTATCTTGCCAAGACAGGGTAGGATAATTCTAAGAAAGTTCCTTGCATTTGATAATGGTATGTCAGTTATGTTAGGCCTTAGCCAAAGTTGGTTGACTCAACATTGCAAATGAGACTTTGGGTGATTGCCCAGGTAGTCAGTTGTCTCTGTCATTTGTTGCACATTTTGGATATCTCTCATTTGTTAAGTAATATTTACTCCCTTCTCAGATCTTTGATGGAGTTGAAGATTATTTAATTGTAGTTACTCTCTAGCAAAACTTTTGTTCTCAATATTGTTTGTTATATTTATCATTTGTTATTATTGTTTACAGTTATATTTGGTTTAGTTCTGTCTTATTTAGACAAAAGGGGGAGATGTAGGGTTAAGACAGCCCCTTTAGGGGGCGGGGTTTGCCTCGGGCAAAAGCCTGCCAATAAATGGGCACACGGGGAGGCGGCTAGGTCCTTTTCCTTCTGACCTCCTGTACTACGCTGGAACTTTGGTTCTGTAAGTTTATCATTAAAGTGGTAAATATTCTTTGATATCTGCATTACATTTATTTTACGCTGATACAAATTATGAGTTGTTTTCACCATTTGAATATTATAAATAATGTTACTATGAAAATCCATGTATAATTTTTTCTATATATACCTGTGTTGATTTATTGCTAATTTACTATTTAACTTTTAAAGAAGCTGAAAAACCATTTTCCAGATTTCATGCATCACACAGAGTGGTAGCTCGTCATTCTGCTTTCTCTACAGTTACCCTTTCTAGCACACGGGAAATGGTATGTGGTCTTCATTAATATTTCCTTGCCAGATAATTATACTCATTATTTTTCTAACCATCTGCCAATTTTCTTAGAAAAAAATTATTTTAGTACTTTCCTAATTTATAAGTAAGTTTTTAAATTGTTACCTTATAAGAGCTCTTTTTGTATTGTAGGTACTGCTCACTTTATCAGAACACCATTTCTAAATGTACTATCTGTTATGATTTCAGCCACAATAAAGCTGACACTTCTGGGTTCTAGGGCCATGCACGTGTAGACAAGCCCTAAAGCAGAAGTGTCCAATGGCTCCCAGGGATGTTAAAGGACCCCTCATGTATCATCCACATATGATGCAGCTAAGCCCTTGCACGCATGCATGAGCCCCATCATCTGTGTATGATGTAGCCACGTCAAACCCTTATGTGCATGTGCTAGGCAGCCTTTAAAAGCTAGATGTGACGTCTTCCCTCTCTCTCTGCACATGGATTCCCCAGGTCTGTACACACCCCCTCTAATAAATTCCTAAGTGGGTTTGTTGTGTGTTCTATGTTTCCTTCTCACTCGTACCAGGCAATTTCATTGGTGTTGGGACTCCATATTTTTTCCACAACAATCGCATGTTCCATCTGCCCCTTTTTCCCCTCTATAACCTACTAAATAAACATCCAATTTCACTCTGCATGGTGTGCCTATCCATGTCTCTGTCTCTTGCCTGCTGTGTGGCTCCCTGCCCGGAGCCAGCCACCTTCGGAGATCTGAAGCATGGTCTTGTGGTATGCACATCCTTCTGTCTCTCCTCATGGGACTGACTGCCCCATCAGGATCTCTCACCCTCCATGCAG